>NC_047103.1:77980010-78580010 GCF_902500255.1 Thalassophryne amazonica | reverse complement strand
TGGAAAACACGAAACCGTATAAACATCAATTATTGGAGAAATCTTCTCACAGATTTCATCACAATGCAATATTCTTCACCTCCCTACAATGACTCAGCAGAATCCCAACCCTCCCACTCAACATTAACTGACCTGGTATTGTTTTAGTTTCCTTTCGGGGAGGAGGGAAGAAGAAAGAAAAGGAAGGAGGGAGAAGGAGAAAGGAAAGGGAAAGGGAAGGAAATGAGAGGGGAAGGGAAAGGAAAAGAAAAAGAAAAAAAAAAGGGAGGGGAAGGAAGAGAGAGAGAGGAAAAAAAAATCAAAACCACATCACTCTTGACAGCACACTCGCCTCTACCCCCCTCACAGAGCCCACTGGCATCTGGTCAATATTAATAACTTTTCTCTCATAACCTCACACCAGTTGTATGTGTATGTGTGTGTATATATGTATGGGTGTATATATATATATATATATATATATATATATATATATATATATATATATATATATATATATATATAAAATGTATATAATTTTTTTAAGGCTATTTATATATTCATTATTGATAATAATATAATAATTATTGATATTATTATAATAATTATTTTTATATGATATATGACATGATATATGTTTGTGTGTGTGTGTATATATATATATATAAATATATAATAAAAAAAATTTTTTAGGCTATTTATGTATTCATTATTGATGGTAATATAATAATTATTGATATTATTATAATAATTGTTTTCATATGATATATGACATGATATATGTTTGTGTGTGTGTGTATATATATATATATATATATATATATATAATAAAAAACATTTTTTAGGCTATTTATGTATTCATTATTGATGGTAATATAATAATTATTGATATTATTATAATTGTTTTCATATGATATATGACATGATATATGTTTGTGTGTGTGTGTGTGTATATATATATATATATATATATAAATATATAATAAAAAATTTTTTTAGGCTATTTATGTATTCATTATTGATGGTAATATAATAATTATTGATATTATTGTAATAATTGTTTTCATATGATATATGACATATGTTTGTGTGTGTGTGTATGTATATATATATATATATATATATATATATATATATATATATATATATATATATATATATATATATATATATATATATATAATAAAAAAAATTTTAGGCTATTTATTCATGATTGATGGTAATATAATAATTATTGATATTATTATAATTGTTTTCATATGATATATGACATATGTGTGTGTATATGTATGAGGTCTGTTAGAAAAGTATCCGTCCTTATTTTTTTTTTTCAAAAACCATATGGATTTGAATCACGTGTGATTACATCAGACATGCTTGAACCCTCGTGGGCATGCGAGAGTTTTTTCACGCCCCGTCGTTCGCCTGTGGGCAGTCTTTGAGTGAGGAGTCGCCCACCCTCTCGTCGATTTGTTTTTTTTCATTGTTTAGGAATGGCTCAGAGACTGCTGCTTTGTTTGATCAAACTTTTTTCAAAACTGTAAGGCACAACTGAGTGGACACCATTCGATAAATTCAGCTGGTTTTCGGTAAAAATTTTAACGGCTGATAAGAGATTTTGGTCTGGTAGTGTCGCTTTAAGGACGGCCCACAGCGCCTGATGGCGATCTGCGCTTCGAGGCGGCAGCATCTCGCCGTTTCAAGTTGAAAACGTCCACATTTCAGGCTCTGTTGACCCAGTAAGTCGTCAGAGAACAGAGAACTTTCAGAAGAAGTCGGCATGAGGAGTTTATTCGGACATTCCATTGTTAACGAACACTGAGCTCAAATCCAGAGCAACACCTGACATGAACGTCCAATTCTGGAATCTAATGCAGAAAGAGAGTGCCTGAGTGCCTGCTTACGGCTGCACTCAGCACCTACTGTCTGGACTATGAGAGACTAGTTTCCTCCTCTCAGTGCCAGAAGTCCCACAAAGGTAGGGAACAACTTGAGGCCAGTCCTAGGCCTACTTGTGCTTATTGTTTTCACCATGCACATTTACTTCAATAATGCATGATTATTGTTAAAACTTTATCTTTGTCCTAGAAAATTGTGTTATTATATTGGTGCACAGTAAATTGTGGCAATGCTATGGCATTCGATATGGCTTAGTAGATCTTTAACTTCAACTTTAAAAGTAGATCTCAGTTCAAAAAAGGTTGGGCACCTGCATTAAAATATCAACAACACATTAAACAGCTGAGACAATTAATGTTTGCACCATTTTCTTGGTTATATCCTGCCATTAGTCCTTTAAGAGAATGGCTGTTGTATATGTGACAGAAAAAAGTAAGGAGATGACTAATAAAATAGAAAGTTTTAAAATCAGTGAGTCATGAAAGATGTTGGTATAGTGTTGAGCAACTAATGTACCGAGCTGTAGAATACAGGAAGCCAATCCTGTCAAAATAACTGAGATTTAGTTCATGTACAAGGTTTATTAGAAAAGTATCCGACCTTATTATTTTTTTCAAAAACCATATGGATTTGAATCACGTGTGATTACATCAGACATGCTTGAACCCTCGTGGGCATGCGAGAGTTTTTTTTCCATGCCTGTCGGTTACGTCATTCGCCTGTGGGCAGTCTTTGAGTGAGGAGTCGCCCACCCTCTCGTTGATTTTTTCATTGTTTAGGAATGGCTCAGAGACTGCTCCTTTGTTTGATCAAAATTTTTTCAAAACTGTAAGGCACATCTGAGTGGACACCATTCGATAAATTCAGCTGGTTTTCGGTAAAAATTTTAACGGCTGATGAGAGATTTTGGTCTGGTAGTGTCGCTTTAAGGACGGCCCACGGCGCCTGACGGCGATCTGCACTTCGAGGTGGCAGCGTCTCGCCGTTTCAAGTTGAAAACATCCACATTTCAGGCTCTGTTGACCCAGTAATGTTGGGAAGGTGTCGTAGCACGGACCCACAACAGGGGGCGCAAATGAACGGACAATAAGTAAGCCAAAAGGTAACAATTTAATGTTGTGATATTACACAACGAAACGTGTCTTAATGTTCACAGTCAATAAACACCAGGTGACGTGTGGGCAGGCTCGAAGATAGAAGACGCCCGACGAGAGAGAAGCCGCGTCCCACACGGCCTCCACCACCAACGGCCTGAAGAACACCGGAGCCGCCAAGTCCAGAGTCCCCAGGTGGCCTCTGTCTTCGGCTGTCGACCCTGGTACTGCTGGCAGAAAACAGAAAGATGATGTGTGAGTGTGAGTCCGCACACTCAGTAATTAACAGTCCAGACACCGTTAGGAGGGAGCACCTCCAAATCACACACACTCGTGCAGCTCCTGATCAACCACTTATCTGGGACGGGGTGCGAGGTGAAGCCGTCACTGTCACACCAAAGGCCAATCCTCCAGACAAGGAAAGCACCAGGAAAACGGCTGCAACAGAAGTTCAGATTACTATTCAACGTATAAGTCAGCAGAGAAAATTACCTTAGTACTGGTAGTCGATTTCTCGGCGGGGAGGTGGAGTTGCAGTCCGGCTTATATGGTGGTGTAGATGAGTGACAGCTGGAGTAATGAGTGACAGCTGTCACCTCCTCTGGGTCTGGCGCCCTCTCGTGCTTGGAGCCCGCACTCCAAGCAGGGCGCCCTCTGGTGGTAGTGGGCCAGCAGTACCTCCTCTTCAGCGGCCCACACAACAGGACCCCCCCCTCAACGGGCGCCTCCTGGCGCCCGACCAGGCTTGTCCGGGTGTCGTCTGTAGAAATCGGCCAGGAGGGCCGGGTCCAGGATGAAGCTCCTCTTCACCCAGGAGCGTTCCTCAGGTCCATACCCCTCCCAGTCCACCAGATATTGGAACCCCCGGCCCTTACGACGGACGTCCAGGAGCCTGCGGACCGTCCAAGCAGGCTCCCCGTCGATGAGCCGGGCAGGAGGCGGCGTAGGGCCAGGTGCACAGAGGGGCGAGGTGTGGTGTGGCTTGATACGGGACACGTGGAAAACAGGGTGGACCCGCAGTGAAGCTGGGAGTCGGAGCTTCACTGCGGCCGGGTTGATGATCTTGAAGATGGGGAACGGGCCGATGTATCTGTCCTTTAATTTGGGTGAGTCCACACAGAGGGGGATGTCCTTTGTTGACAGCCACACCTCCTGCCCGGGCTGGTATGTGGGGGCCGGGGAACGTCGGCGGTCCGCATGGGTTTTGGCCCTCGTCCGGGCCTTTAATAGGGCAGAGCGGGCGGTCCGCCACACCCGGCGGCACCTCCTGAGGTGGGCCTGGACCGAGGGCACACCGACCTCTCCCTCCACCAGCGGGAACAATGGGGGCTGGAACCCCAAACATGCCTCAAAAGGGGAGAGGCCGGTAGCAGACGAGATTTGGCTGTTATGGGCATACTCGATCCAGGCCAGATGGTGACTCCAGGCCGCCGGGTGCGCGGAGGTGACGCAGCGAAGGGCCTGTTCCAACTCCTGGTTAGCCCGCTCTGCCTGGCCGTTGGTCTGGGGGTGGTACCCGGACGAGAGACTCACGGTGGCCCCCAGCTCCTTACAGAAACTCTTCCACACCTGTGAAGAGAACTGGGGACCACGATCTGAAACGATGTCCGATGGTATCCCATGCAGCCGCATGACGTGGTGGACCAGGAGGTCTGCCGTCTCCTGGGCCGTCGGGAGCTTCGGGAGGGCCACGAAGTGGGCCGCCTTGGAGAACCGGTCCACTATCGTGAGAATAATGGTGTTGCCCTGGGACGGCGGGAGGCCCGTGATGAAGTCCAGGCCGATGTGAGACCAGGGGCGATGAGGCACTGGCAGGGGTTGGAGGAGTCCCGTCGTCCTCCGATGGTCTGCCTTGCCCCTGGCGCAGATGGTACAGGCCTGGACGTAGTCCCGGACGTCGGTTTCCAGGGACGCCCACCAGAAGCGCTGCTGGACTACTGCCACGGTCCTACGCACTCCGGGATGACAGGAGAGCTTGGACCCGTGACAGAAGTCCAATACGGCAGCTCTTGCCTCTGGTGGGACGTACAGTCTGTTCTTGGGGCCAGTCCCCGGGTCCGGGCTCCTTGTCAGGGCCTCCCGGACGGTCTTCTCCACGTCCCAGGTGAGGGTGGCCACGACAGTGGACTCGGGGATGATGGTCTCGGTGGGGTTCGACAGCCCCGCTTTGGCTTCTTCTTCGTGCACCCGGGACAATGCATCTGGTTTTTGGTTCTTGGTCCCGGGGCGATACGTGATCTGGAAGTCAAAGCGCCCGAAGAACAGAGACCAGCGGGCTTGCCTGGGGTTCAGCCGCTTGGCGGTCCGGATGTACTCCAGGTTCCGATGGTCTGTGAAAACCGTGAAGGGCAACGATGCCCCCTCCAGCAGGTGTCTCCACTCTTCAAGAGCCTCCTTCACTGCAAGAAGTTCCCGATTGCCGACGTCATAGTTCCGTTCAGCTGGGGTCAACCTGCGGGAATAAAAGGCACAAGGATGGAGGACTTTATCAGCCTCCACGCTCTGGGACAGCACGGCTCCTATCCCTGAGTCAGAGGCGTCCACTTCTACTATGTACTGGCGATCAGGATCAGGCTGCACCAGAACTGGTGCAGTCGAGAACCGGCGTTTCAACTCCTGGAACGCGGCTTCGCACCGATCCGACCAGGCGAAGGGGACCTTGGTGGAGGTCAGGGCAGTCAGGGGGCTAACTACCTGACTGTAACCTTTAATGAACCTCCTGTAGAAATTTGCAAAGCCTAGGAACTGCTGTAGTTTCCTGCGGCTTATCGGTTGGGGCCAATCTCTCACCGCCGCAACCTTAGCCGGATCAGGGGCGACGGAGTTGGAGGAGATGATGAACCCCAGGAAGGACAAAGAAGTGCGGTGGAACTCGCACTTCTCGCCCTTCACAAACAGCCGGTTCTCCAACAACCGCTGTAGGACCTGACGTACATGCTGGACATGGGTCTCAGGGTCCGGGGAAAAGATGAGTATATCGTCCAGATACACGAAGACGAACCGATGCAGGAAGTCCCGCAAGATGTCATTTACCAAAGCTTGGAACGTCGCGGGGGCGTTAGTGAGGCCGAACGGCATGACCAGGTACTCAAAATGACCTAACGGGGTGTTGAATGCCGTCTTCCATTTGTCTCCCTTCCGGACCCGAACCAGGTGGTACTCGTTTCTAAGATCCAATTTTGTGAAAATTTGGGCTCCATGCAGGGGCGTGAACACTGAATCCAACAGAGGTAACGGGTATCGGTTGCGAACCGTGATCTCGTTCAGCCTTCTGTAATCAATGCATGGACGGAGTCCGCCGTCTTTCTTGCCCACAAAAAAGAAACCAGCACCCATCGGGGAGGTGGAGTTCCGGATCAGCCCGGCAGCTAAGGAGTCCCGGATGTAGGTCTCCATTGATTCGCGTTCCGGACGTGAGAGGTTGTACAACCTACTGGACGGGTACTCAGCGCCCGGGACCAAATCGATGGCACAATCATACGGTCGGTGCGGGGGAAGAGTGAGTGCCAGATCTTTGCTGAAAACGTCAGCAAGATCGTGGTACTCCTTTGGCACCGCCGATAGATTGGGGGGAACTTTGACCTCCTCATTAGCCGTAGTGCCGGGAGGAACCGAGGATCCTAAGCACTCCCGGTGGCAGGTTTCGCTCCACTGCGTCACAACCCCAGACGGCCAATCAATCCGGGGATTGTGCTTCACCATCCATGGAAAGCCCAAAATCACTCGGGAGGTAGAAGGTGTTACATGGAACACTATCTCCTCCCTGTGATTCCCAGACACAACCAAAGTCACTGGTTGTGTCTGATGTGTGATTAATGGAAGCAGGGTGCCATCTAGTGCTCGCACCTGCAATGGTGCCGGCAGAGCCACCAGAGGGAGCCGTACTTCCTTTACCCATCTGCTGTCCAGCAGATTCCCTTCAGACCCTGTGTCTATCAGTGCTGGGGCATGAAGGGTTAAATCCCCACAAAGGATTGTTACTGGGATTCGTGCAGATTTGCGGGGTTTTCCCACGTGCGTGTTATGACCCACCCTTAGCCCAGTTTCTAAGGACGGGCGTTGTAGTTTGACCGTTTTAGGGCAGTCCTTCTGCATGTGCTCGCAAGAGCCGCAGACAAAACACTCCCCGCGGGCCAGCCTCCTTTGTCTGATTTTTGATCTTAATTTGGCCCTGCTCGTGTCCCTAGCCTCCTCAGCAGGGGGAGCCGTAGCCACACGGAGCTCTCTGGCAGTGAAGCGTGGGGACGACGCCACCTTGTCGGAACCGGAAGGGGGAGGGACGGCTCGTGCCCGGTCACGCCCCCCGGCCTGCTCCCGACGATGCTCATTTAAACGGTTGTCTAAACGTATAACCAAATCGATCAGCCCGTCAAATTCCCGCGGTTCCTCCTTGGCCAGTAGGTGCTCCTTAAGGACCGGGGACAGTCCATTTACAAAGGCGGCGCGGAGCGCAACGTTATTCCAGCCAGACCTCGCTGCCGCGATGCGGAAGTCGACTGCATACTCGGCTGCGCTACGGCGCCCCTGTCTCATCGACAGCAGCACGTTCGAAGCGGTCTCGCCTCTGTTGGGATGATCAAACACTTGTTTGAATTCCCGTACGAACCCAGAATAAGACGTTAGGAGCCGTGAATTCTGCTCCCAAAGCGCCGTAGCCCATGCGCGTGCCTTTCCTCGAAGCAAATTAATAACATAAGCCACCCGGCTAGCGTCTGATGCGTACATGACGGGGCGCTGTGAAAAGACGAGCGAACACTGCATGAGGAAGTCCGCGCACGTCTCGACACAGCCCCCGTACGGTTCCGGAGGGCTTATGTATGCTTCAGGGGACGGTGGGGGGGTTCGTTGAACGACCAGTGGAACGTCTAATACGGGCCCAGGACCAGCCAGAGGAGTGGCTGCAGCAGCGCCCTGATCGTGCGCTTCCACCCTGGCGGTGAGAGCCTCCACCCTCCGATTAAGGAGGACACTCTGCTCGGTCACAAATACTAACCGGGCCTTGAAGGCGGTTAAGATCTGCTGCAGCTCACTCAACCCGCCTCCTGCTGACGCCTGCGCTCCTGGCTCTTCCATTGGCCGTTCAAGCTGGAGTTGACGCCCCTCGGAGTCCATGACGATGGCCGAGAAATCCTGTTGGGAAGGTGTCGTAGCACGGACCCACAACAGGGGGCGCAAATGAACGGACAATAAGTAAGCCAAAAGGTAACAATTTAATGCTGTGATATTACACAACGAAACGTGTCTTAATGTTCACAGTCAATAAACACCAGGTGACGTGTGGGCAGGCTCGAAGATAGAAGACGCCCGACGAGAGAGAAGCCGCGTCCCACACGGCCTCCACCACCAACGGCCTGAAGAACACCGGAGCCGCCAAGTCCAGAGTCCCCAGGTGGCCTCTGTCTTCGGCTGTCGACCCTGGTACTGCTGGCAGAAAACAGAAAGATGATGTGTGAGTGTGAGTCCGCACACTCAGTAATTAACAGTCCAGACACCGTTAGGAGGGAGCACCTCCAAATCACACACACTCGTGCAGCTCCTGATCAACCACTTATCTGGGACGGGGTGCGAGGTGAAGCCGTCACTGTCACACCAAACGCCAATCCTCCAGACAAGGAAAGCACCAGGAAAACGGCTGCAACAGAAGTTCAGATTACTATTCAACGTATAAGTCAGCAGAGAAAATTACCTTAGTACTGGTAGTCGATTTCTCGGCGGGGAGGTGGAGTTGCAGTCCGGCTTATATGGTGGTGTAGATGAGTGACAGCTGGAGTAATGAGTGACAGCTGTCACCTCCTCTGGGTCTGGCGCCCTCTCGTGCTTGGAGCCCGCACTCCAAGCAGGGCGCCCTCTGGTGGTAGTGGGCCAGCAGTACTTCCTCTTCAGCGGCCCACACAACAAGTAAGTCGTCAGAGAACAGAGAACTTTCAGAAGAAGTCGGCATGAGGAGTTTATTCGGACATTCCATTGTTAACGGACATTTTGTAATGAAAGAACATGCGGGCAGAGTCGCATGTCGGGCCGGACCCAACCGCGGGGGGTCGCGACATGAAAAACACCTCCGTTGGAAACCTTAACGGGCAAGTTGGAACATGCCCAAGCTGATAAACAATTTCTCAGTTACTCAGTTGTTGAAAGCCATCAAAAGCCACCTGAATTTTACAAATGGTTTTCAACACAGAGGTGTTGTTCCTGTCGCGGCGCACACAGATTCGCTGAGTCGTCACGGAAACGACTCGGCGAATTTGCGCGCACGTCTTTCATTAAAAAGTGTCCTTAAACAGTGGAATGTCCACATAAAGTCCTCATGCCGGCCTCTTCTGAATCTTCTGTGTTCTCTCACGACGTCCTGGGTGAATTAAGCCTTAAATTGGGATGTTTTCAGGTCGAAACAGGCCGACGACGGCGCCTGGGAGCGCTGCGCGACGTCCCGCTCCATGGGAAGTCCTTACAGCGACAGAAACACCCCATAATCTCTCATCAGCCGTTAAATTTTTCACCGAAAACCAGTTAAATTTCTCGAATAGTGTCCACTCAGATATTCCTCACAGGTCCAGAAAAAATTTTGATAAAGCAACGCGCGCCGTCTCGAGCAGCGTGTGAAACAAAGGAATTCAGCCGAGAGGGCTGGACCACATCTCACTCAAGGCCTGCCCACAGGGAAATGACGTCACCGACGCGTGAAAAAACTCACGCATGCGCACGAGGGTTCAAGCATGATTGGTGTAATCGCACGTCATTCAAATCCATGTAGTTAAAAAAATAAATAAAAGTGTCAGTTTCTTATCTAATAGACCTCGTATGTATGAGATTTTACGATTACTTATACGATTAACGGCTGCATGAAATACTAATAGTGACAACAACACAAGGACAGGTTGAATTAATATATATATTTAATATATATACATTAAAGATAATTAAAAATAAAACACTGCACATTCAAGGATCCTGTCCAGTCTAACCCTACATTTATGTCTGTGTGTTTTTAATGCACTACATTCCACAATGTTTTTAATGCACCATACAAGATGAGACCCACACACAGACAAAAAAAAAAAAAAGAATGGATCAGATACAATGCAATAATCATTGTCATACTATTTTGAAAGGTTGTTTAATCATTGTTGTTGTTGCTGTGGTATGGATTGATGTTATCATTATTGCTATTAATATACACATATATGTGTTTTGTAGACGTGTGTGCATGTATGTATGTATGTGTATATGTTTACATGTACATATGTGTGTATGTATATATATATATATGTGTGTGTGTGTGTGTGTGTATGTATGCATATGTATATATACCTCCTTGTGTATCATGTCTGTATTGTTTTACGTTATATGGTTATTATCCTCATGCATTTATTTCTTTATATTACCGTTGTTGCCAGTGCTCGTTAATGCCTGTTTTGTTTTATGTTGTCATGTTGTCTTTGTCTTCTAATTAAAAAAATAAATAAATAAATAAATAAAAAGCAAGACGTCATCAGCAAAAAGGGAAATTTTATGAACTCTCCCCCACCATCCTCAATCCCTTTGATTTGAACGTCTTATCGTATTGCCTCCACCAGGGGCTCGATGCTGAGGGCAAAGAGGATGGGTGAGAGAGTCACCTTGTCTCACTCCTCTCTCTATGTCAAAAAAGTCAGAGCAATGTCCATTCACTCTAATTTTTGACTTGGGATTCTTGTACAACAGCCTAAACCAACTACTAAATTTTTCACCAAATTCCATCTCAATTAATGTTTGTTCTAGGAATTGCCAATCTACCTGATCAAATGCTTTCTCAGCATCTAAACTGAGAAGCATTGATGTTTGTATATCCTGTGCCATCAGTGACTACAGGTTCAATGCTCTCCTTATATTATTTGTCCCCTGGTGACCTGAAATAAACCCTGTCTGATCTGGTTTTATTCATTTCTTAATATATTTTTGTATTCTAGTTGCTAAAATAGATGTTAATATTTTCTAGTCTACTCGCAAGAGGCTAATAGGACAATAAAAAGAACACTGTAATGGATCGTTTCCTTCTTTATGCAAGACTGGTGTAAGGAGGGGTGTTTGTAAGAATATTCTAATTTTTGAAAAGTGGATTTAATACACGAGATGGCCAATTTAACTAATTATTACCAGTAGGAGCTGGAGTGACAAAACAAGGCAAAACCACACATTTAATGATTTATTACCAAAATTTAAAATACTAAAACAAGGATTAAAATACAAAGTCTCTAAAATAAAATAATTATGCCAGTAGGTGGGAACGAACAATCTGGGTCCGACCAAGCGTCCGCCAATCCGTGGGTGTCCTCAAGGTATCGGCTTGTTTAGGGAGTGTCCTCCTTCCCTCCAGCGTGGCACATCATAATCTTCCCTGAGGGACACAAAAGGTAAAGCCAGTGCGATGTTGCCAACACCAGACGCACTTCATTCAACAAAAGCTATCCGTTACGTTACTCTGAGTACCGCCACAAACATTCACAAGTGAGGCAGGGTTCCTCCCCTGCCGCTGTGAGTAATTAACCACGGCACTCGTCTCCCCTCTCGGCACTCCTCTCCGACGTCTCTCTTCCCGTACACCTGTCACACACGCACACACCAAGGCCAGCGAAGGCACAGCAAACTGTCCCTCGAGCAAAGACTCTAACTTTGCAGGCACCACTGCACACATAAAGTGTACTCACAGACACGGCAGGGTTCTCCCCTGCCGCTGCGTGTAATCCACGTTTTGGTGCTCCTACGGAACAGTAATTCAGCTGGAGCCAGTGGCGTCAATATCAGTACGGCTCCTATTCTCCAGCCACGCTCCCCATAAGCTGCTCTCCACGCCTCACACCTCAGGATGCTCCCCTGCTGCCAAACTCCACCATCTTTTTATCTGCCACTCTACACGCCATGCTCCAGGTGTGCTACTTGCAGATGTCAAATAAAAATCAGGTGCGTTTGGGGTTGCCATGACAACTACTGGGGAGACAAAACTCCAAAATCCAACAAATAAAATGAATTCTCCCCAGGGCTGGATTACATCAGGATAATAGCCTCTGACCATGATTTTAGAGGGTTCCCTGAGTTTAACACATAATTATAAAGTTTTCATAATACCGGAGTGAGGTCATTAACAAACACTTTATAATATTCTCCTGCGAACCCAAATATCCCGGTGGCTTATTATTTCTTAGTTGAACAATTGTTTCATTCACCTCTTTTTCCGTAATTGGTTTTACTAACGTAGAGGCTTCATCAGCCGTCAATTTGTGCTAATAATCTGCTACCTTTATTTCCTAATTCGTAGTATTTTCCTATCAATGAACCTAAGGGCACCCTCTGCTTTGTATGTCAATAGCTCATCTAATTGGGTTCTATTTTCTTATCAATACTTCTTATGTTACACATTGTTTATGTTCATTTTCTAATCTCTTGATTTCAGTTCCTAATTCCAAGTGTTTTATAAGTCTATCTTTCTTTAGTTTTGATCCAATAGATATTATTTTTTCCCTTATCGTTGCTTTTCCTGCATCCCACAACACAGAGGGTGAAACCATTCCATTGTCATTAAAAGCAAAATATTCAAGTATAGCTGACCTTATTTCTTCTCTTATACCAACATCTGCCAATAATGAGACATTAATTCTCCAATACTTCATACACAGCTCCAATCCCAAGTCGAGTGTCATTGTAACTGGGTTATGGTCTGAGATAGTCATTGGTTCAATCACACATTTTTTTAACCTGGTATACATCTTTTTTTAAACTAAAAGGTGATCTAACCGCGAGTAACTCCCATGCACTTGTGACATAAATGTGAAATTGCTCTCATTTGGATGAAGATGGGGCCATGCATCTATCAGTCTTAACTCCTTCATCATATTCAACAGACTCTTAGACATTCTAGTTTGGGGTTTAGAGGACGTTGGTAATTTATCTAATCTATTGTTCGGTACACAATTCAAGTCTCCACCCATAAAAAAATTACCTTCACAGTTATCTGTGCAAGCTTTTTGAAAAATTTTGGACAATCTTCATTGTCCAAGGTATTAGGAGTCCAGCAATCGTCCCTATGACCATAATATACCGACCCTCTGCATCCTGGTAAATCTTTTCACAGTGAAAATATACAGATCTACTAAAGAGTATAGTACTCCGATGTTTTTACATTTCCCGTATGAGCTACTATAAATCTGATCCACCCATTCTCTTTTTAATTTGTGGTGTTCTATTTCTGTAATGGCCCAGTCACACGGCACATGACGATTCCTGAATGAAGGGAAAAAGTAAAAAACGTGGACGAAAGAACTTTTATCACTGAACAGTCTACGAAGCAAGAGCACAAAAGGGATGAAAGAGAAACTTAACAAAACCGAAGCTCATGATCTCAACACTTTAACGAAACACGCCTGGAGCCACAGCTGGAACAGTGTGTGTCTGCATCTCTGAGTTCCAGAACTCTGCGCTGGGATGGAGCTCATAGCGCCTGAGTCTTGGAGAAACTGCAAACAGAAGCTGTGGAGATCTGTGTGCACGTTGGTGGACCACCTGCTCTGGTTCCTCGTCCAGGACAAAAGAGGGATCATCTCCTTCATCATCAGAACCCACACTGTCTGTCGACACACTGCATGCTCAGTCTTCCTCCAATTAAAAAAAAAAAAGTGAGATGTTGTAAGCCATATATTGATTTATAACAGAAAACTGTCAAAAGGGGAGAATAAATATAAGTGTAAAGATGATTGAATATATCAGAGCAGTAAATTAATCAGTGCGTGTGAACGCGCGCATTGACTCACATGTGCGGTTATTTCCACCAGCTGATCACTGATCCACAACATGAATTCTTCCTTCCAGAACAGCTCTTTATATCATCATTTTGATTCATCGACCTGTTGCCACATGTACAGAAGGACTGGATTATCATTCCTACACTCATATTGTTATATTTAATAAAAAATAATAAGCGCACGCAGCAGCTCCTGCTGCCACTGATGCTGCATTCAAGTACCGTCAGAAATTACACACCTTTTTTTTTTTTTTTTCAAATTCAACAGTTGCTTGTGGCAAAATAATTAATTATATCCACACAGAAGATTAGTTCTGGCCTATGTAAGGTGCCTGAGCCCATTGAAACTGACCCCCACACAGATAAAAAAAAATCCAAGCAAGCAGGCTGAGTTTGCCCTTTAATTTCCAACGGTACATGAAGCAGCAGCAGCGTCAGCGCTCACAAACTGGCTTCTGCACGATGTGAAAGTATTCAGCTGCTCCAACGAAGTCAAATTAAACAATAATGTTACAAAAACTAAACAAACAATTAAAAAACGTCAAGAACGACAGCAAAACGAAACACAGATGAATTGAGGTTTTCATTGCCCTTCGTTCAAATTTTTCAACAGTTTAAAAATCCTGATGAAGCGCCAGCTGCAGGAACGAAGCTGTGCAAAGGTTAAACGATGCCAACGAAAGTCCAGATTTCTTGTTTCGTCAGGGCTTCGTCACCCTTTAAGTGCTGTGTGACTGGGCCATAAGGTGCGTTTCCTGAAGTAAAGCTGCATTTTCTTCAACTGTCCCAATATCTTTTTCTTTTAATTGGGTTGTTCATTCCTTTTATATTATAGGTAATTAAGTTCAGTAATGTCATTGTTGTGTGTATATATTTTTTCATGTGACATAGTGCTGTCCACTCATTAGAAGAGAATAAAAAATAAAAACAGTTTAACTCCAGATGTATAAGCCTAAACAAAATGAAACTAATTACTTGCCTCAGGTAGAACAAAACACGAACATTATGAACATGAAACAACTTCCAAATTTCCCGCCAGACACAGAAAATGAACTGTAACCGTGTCTGACCCCCGGTGGTAATGGGACAGAGAGTGGTGACCTGATCCCTCTGTGGTGAATAGCACACAATGTGCTATAACAACCAGTGTTACACATACATGTAAAAAAGATCTTAGTGAGTGTGAATTACTCATGCAAACATAAAGAATCCCCCATCAGGATGTATTTTTTGATTTGTTCGTTCAACCTTTATGACAACTTTTTTTTTCAAGCTGTAATTGCCTTCAGTTTATTCATTGTCCATACTTACTCAATAATATGTGTGACTTTAGTAGCCCTAGTCTAGAGTCACACTGAGGTAGTTTAATATCCTCTTATATCTCAGGCTGCTCATTCTCCTCTTCTTCCTCCATCACGGCCTTCAGATCTGATGTCTCCAGCAGGTTGTTTTTCTTCCTCTTTTCGCTGATGTTCCATCCTTCATTGAGTCTCTCCTCGATGCGCTCCTTCTCTCCACACTCTACCTGGACACCCAGCTCCCTCAAAGTGTCAGCGGCGTTCATCTGCGTGAAAAAAGTTTTTTCTCCCGAATCCATCTTGAGCTTCATTCGTGCTGCATATAGGCACTTTGCCTGTATGCCCTTTTGCTTAAGCTGTTTGATGACTCCATAGACCTTAGCCCTCTTCTTTTGTAGCTCAGGGGAGTAATCTTGATCGAAGAATATCCTCTTGCCTTGAAACATCACCTTTCCTTGGCTCCATGCTTGCTGTAGAACAATAACTTTTATTGCTGTGTCAAGGAATCTGATGATAATTGATCTGGGGGGAGCAGCTGGGACTGTCGGTCTGGACTGGAGTGAGCGCTGTGCTCTTTCAACTTTAATATCCAGGTTAGGAGGCAGCTTCAGCACTTTGGGAAGCGAGTCCTTCACAAAAGCAACCACATCTCCCTGTTCACTCCCTTCTGGTATTTGAAATATTCGAAAGTTTTTTCCGTCTCAGCCTGTTTTGTAGATCGTCACAAACAGCTGTGAGTTGCTTTTTATGTTGGAGCAGGTACCATAGCACACGACACTGCCTTCCCTCCCCCTCCTCCACCTCATTCACTCTCCCCTCCAGCTCACAAATCCTTTTCTGATGGTCACCCAACTGCCCTTTAATATCACACACAGCTTTTTCCAAACGCTCAAAAGTCTGTGTTTGTTTATGCTCCTGGGTATTTTCGTCGCAGAGTTTTTGCATTTCATCTATCAGAGACGTTTCCGCCTCGCACACTGCTTGGTCCCTGCGGCTAATAGCATCTAAGCTAGTGCTATCCGTGCTCAGAAATTTACCATCCTTTTCTCTCAAAGTCCCTTGTTTTCCGTGTCCTCTAGATCTCGAGGTGGAAGACATCTTCTTCAGCAAGTAATTTCTTTTCTGATGGCTTTAACTATCTGCAGTTGTCAACGTTTTCTACTTTTTCCCTGATGGAGCCTCGTTTCTAACCTGTTACTCTTTCCATAATGTCACCGGAAGTCCTGCTTAACATATTCTAAGGTTGAAAATCATCAAGCGGACACTTTGTTTCCATCTGAGAGGCTGTTCGCTTGATCGATGTGAATTTATATCGTCGGATATAAAACCTCGTTAATTTTTTAATACCATTTATCCAATTAGCCGTTATCGCTTAGTGGCTAATGGCGACCCATTCTGAACCCACGTTTAGCTATCGGTTAGCAACTAATGGCGGCGCAGTTACTCGCAAATCGACACTACCTGCTAACTGAACACTTTAACATTTCGCGACGAATGATCCCGCACTCCTCGTCTAAAACCGCTGTACCAGTTCCTAAATCAAATCAAATCAATTTCATTTATATAGCGCCAAATCACAACAAACAGTTGCCCCAAGGCACTTCATATTGCAAGGCAAAGCCATACAATAATTACAGAAAAACCCCAACTGTCAAAACGACCCCCTGTGAGCAAACACTTGGCGACAGTGGGAAGGAAAAACTCCCTTTTAACAGGAAGAAACCTCCAGCAGAACCAGTCACTGTTGGTGACTCTGCGTAACACATATAAATAGCATCTACAAATGAGTTATAATGCAAATTTAACCTTCACTTTAGTTAAGCTCACAGCAAATACTTTACTAACAGCTTGTAAAGGCTTTATAATAGTATTTATAAGTTTACTAACACGTTGATAAGCATTTATAAATGGACATATAAAAGTGAATTGGTCAACTGTTTGAGATTGTGATTAAACCCTCTAGGGTCCAAGGGCATTTTTTTTGGACAGTTCACTCGCCTGGCATAAATGTTTTATTATTGCTGTTAACAGCTCTCCCTACATCCCACAATCAAGTTTTATGTCTCTTTTTTTCAGGACAACCTGTGCTTTCAGAATATACATGTTGTTGTTGTGTTTTATAAGTGTAATAAAGGTTTACAATCAAAAATAGGCAAGGAAAAAATAAAGCAAAAAATAATTTTCCACACATTTATTCAAAACACACAGCAAACTATAATAAACAACTGTTTTGACACTTTATAAAGGTAATTTGAGGTCTTGTATGAAAGACTGTAGAAGAAAAAAGTTCAAACAATAAACACAAATGCACATTTTGAACAATATATACAAAATGGTCTGTGTTTTATTGTCCATTGATATGGTAAACAGTGCTTTACACAGAGAAAGCAACAGAGTTATCCAGTAACATTCACATGCAAACTAGTGGAGCAATCCTGATAGTTAAACACTCTTTGTTTGAGCACATGAGATTGTCATCAGAGGCTCTCCGTCTGCTTCTGCTTTCACTGATCGCTGTGCGTAATGGTGCAGGGCACACTGAGTATCTACGAATAGTATGTACTCATTGGAGCACCCAGGGGGCTATTCAAACGGGCCAACTAGTAACATATCACTCCTGAAAACGATCTTTGGCTTTTCATGTGAGGTAAATCTGCCCTACGATTGGATTTTTGGAAAACCATGTGACGGTGAACCAATTCCGATTGGACACTCACATTGTGCGCGTCATCACATAGCTTCTATGAGGAGTACAAAGATGGCCGGCTCGAAAGCCCATGGAGTTAACGTTTCAGCAACAACAAAAAAGCAAGTTTCTATCTCATATAATTAAAAAGTTATTTATAATTTAGTAAAGCTTGGTCTTAGCCGTCGTATACGACGGCGTCGACCCCATAGGTTTAAGCATATACAAATGAGTTATAAAACAAATACTTTACTAACAGCTTGTAAAGGCTTCATAATAGTATTTTTAAGTGTACTAATGTAAGCATTTATAAATGGACATATAAAAGTGAATTGGTGAACTGTTTGAGATTGTGATTAAAATATATATTAAGCATATACAAATGAGTTATAAAACAAATTTAACCACCACTTTCTTTAAGCTCACAGCAAATACTTTACTAACAGCTTGTAAAGGCTTTATAATAGTATTTTTAAGTTTACTAACGTGTTGATAAGCATTTATAAATGGACATATAAAAGTGAATTGGTCAACTGTTTGCGATTGTGATTAAAATATATATTAAGTATATACAAATGAGTTATAAAACAAATTTAATCCTCCAAGGATATTACAAATGCTTAACTAATGCTCAGTTAAGACTTATTCGTACATTGAAAGATGAATTCATACATAGACAAAGTCTTTAAAACTGCATACTTATAGTGATGGGGAAAGAGACTTGAGCTTTGTACATTATTAACAAATTAAAAGTATTGAGGAATAAGGATACGTAGTTAATGCATCTTTACAAATATAACTGATACATTTAGCATCAACTAATGGTTTATTAATGCTTAGTGAAGGCTTAATAATTTGTAAGGAAAAAATATAAAGACAATAAAAATATGATTTATAAAGTATTTTTATCACTAATGAATAGTGTCTGATTTTACGTTTGTAAATGATGAACTATTAATGATCAACTTTTCTTAAATGGTTTATAGTGCACAGAAAATTCACAAGAGGTATCAATAAGGAATTGGATCAATACCCATCCCTAGATAGGAGTCAACAAGGTCTATGATGAAGGTACACCCTTCCTACTGTGAAGCATGGCGGTGGATCGCTGATGTTTTGGGGATGTGTGAGCACAGGAAATCTGGCCAAAATTGATGGCATGATGAATCCAGCATGTTATCAGAAAATACTAGGGAAAAATTTGCACTCATTAGCCCGGAAGCTGCGTATGGGATGTACTTGGATGTTTCAGCATAATAGTGATCCAAAACACAAGGCCAAATCGACCTGTCATTGGCTACAGCAGAATAAAGTGACGGTTCTGGAGTGGCCATCTCAGTCTCCTGACCTCAATATCACTTAGCCACTCTGGGGCGATCTCAGCTTGGGACTCCGGCGAGGGCGGTCGTATCTCCTCGTCTCTCCTCTATCTCTGCTCCAACCATCAAAGTCCCTACTTCACCAGACTATGAATTCTTCAAACTATATTGGATTAATCATGGAATTGATCAGCTGGTCTCTGAATGCTATTGACACAATTTTTTCTACAAGAAGATCAGGGCCGGGAGACCCTGCGTGCCCCGATGGAACTTATCCTGCATGCTATGCTCTCGACGCCTGGGAGACTTGGCGGGTCGCATGCTTTGTGCCTTCTCTGTGGAGGACGTCGAGGATTTATTCATATTTGGATTCATAGTAGGAAGGCTGGTACTTACTGGCTTATGTGCTGCCCTGACCTACCGGAAGATTGGCATTACGGCTGCCGCCAAAACCACGACCCCTTGCTTGTCCGTCATGATTAATGAGTTGGGCAAGGTGATGCATTCTCAGACTGCGTTAGCCCTTGAACTCAGACACAAATTGGATAACATCTCGATGCAAATGCGTGCCTTGCAGGAGAAGGTGAAGATTTGAGAGGCCGGGGAATTTTCATAATTGGGATTTGGTTTGTTCATGTGAAGCTGGAAAAGTATTTTTCGCTGCTCAATCACAAACACGGCAGGCTTATCAGCCTCTCAAGGATAAAATGGCCATTGTTTTTCCTCCAGAAGAATTTCTACGGCCTTGGGAACATTGGCTACCTCCTTATCTCTCTTACTCCAGTACACAAGGACAGAAACTGACTCACACATGGACAAAGACTGAAGCATGCTCCACTTTCCCTCCTACCTCCCCTCCTGCCCCCCATCACACACCCCATCCCGGCCACCGCTCACGCCACCCCTTTCCCCTCCGGGGGCTGCACGGTTTTAGCTGCGGCAGGTCCCCGTTCCCCCCCAAGCTAGTGGCGGCGCGACTCCTGTTGCAGCGGCTACCACACACTCACAACACAATTCAATTTGGAAAACGTACTGTTTCAGGTTTAGTGCACATAAACAATGTCAAATGTATATGTGTTGTCTTAATTCTGATATGTGCTATTATTATGGTAAACAAGTAATAATTGTGGATTAATTGCTGTTTGTCTGTGGAAATGTGAGTGTGGACGTAATCTCGTTGTTGTTGCACTTGTAATGACAATGACAATAAATCTCATCCATCCAAATGTGCAGTTCATGAAAGACAGCCAAGGAATTTACAGGAACTGGTGGCTTTTTGCAATGAAGAATGGGCAGCTTTACCATCAGAGTAAATAAAGAGCCTCATCCACAACTACCACAAAAGACTTGAAGCTGTCATTGATGTTAAAGGGGGCAGTACATGGTATTAAGAACTGGGGTATGTAAACTTTTGATCAGGGTCATTAGGTGATTTTCTGTTGTCATTATATTTAAAAAGAGTAAACGCAGTTATTTGACAGTAATTGGCTTCACACAACCACAAACCATGAGTTAAAAAAAAGTTTTTGTGTTATCATTCATATTATATAAAAAATGGCCAAAAAATCTAAAATTCTGCCAGAGTATATAAACTTTTGAGCACAACTGTACATGAGTGATGTATGGATCATCTCTGTCATCTGAACCTGCTACGGTATATACGGTGCAAGGCTTCACTTTTTCCAAATTTTGTTATGCTACAGCCTTATTCCAAAATGGATTAAATTATTTTTTTTCCTCAAATTCTGTACACAATACAACCAAAATGACAATGTGAAAAAGGTTTTTTTTGTTGTTGTTGTTTTTGCATATATATATATATATATATATATATATGTATATATATATATATATATATATATATATACATATATACATATAAAATATAAAATGAAGAAATCATATGAACATAAGTATTCACAGCCTTTGCCATGAAGCTCAAAATTGAGCTCACATGCATCCTGTTTCCACTGGTCATCCTTGAGATGTTTCTACAGCTTAATTAGAAACAACACGAAGTACATTCAGTTGATTGGACATGATTTGGAAAGGCACACACCTGTCTACATACAACCCCAATTCCAATGAAGTTGGGATGTTGTGTGAAATGTAAAAAAAAACAGAATACAATGATTTGCAAATCCTCCTCAACCTATATTCAGTTGAATACACCACAAAGACAAGATATTTAAATTGACTGTTGAACAACTGAAGTCGGACATCAAGCAAGAATGGGAAAGAATTCCACCTACAAAGCTTCAACAATTAGTGTCCTCAGTGTTTGAGTGTTATTAGAAGGAAAAGTGATGTAACACAGTGGTAAACCTACCACTGTCCCACCTTTTTTGTAACGTCTTGCAGGCATCCATTCCAAAATGAGCAAATATTTCCACAAAAACAAAAAAGTCTATCAGTTTGAACATTAAATATATTGTCTTTGTGGTGTATTCAGTTGAATATAGTTTGAAGAGGATTTTCAAATCATTGTATTCTGTTTTCATTTACATTTTACACAAAGTCCCATCTTCATTGGAACTGGGGTTGTATAAGGCCCCACAGTTGACAGTGCATGTCAGAGCACAAACTAAGTATTGAATTGTCTATAGACCTCAGAGACAAGATTGTCTTGAGGCACAAATCTGGGGAAGGGTACAGAAACATTTCTGCTGCTTTTACAGTCCCAATGAGCACAGTGGCCTCCATCATCCATAAATGGAAGAAGTTCAGATCCACCAGGACCCTTCCTAGAGCTGGCCACCCATCTAAACTGAGCGATCGGGGGAGAAGGGCCTTTGTCAGGGAGGTGACAAAAAACTTGATGGTCACTTTGTCTGAGCTCCAGCATTCCTCTGAGGAGAGATGAGAACCTTCAGAAGGACAATCATCTCTGCAACAATCCACCAATCAGGCCTGTATGGTACAGTGGGCAGACGGAAGCCACTCCTTAGTAAAAAGCACATGGCAGCCTGCCTGGAGTTTGCCAAAAGGCACCTGAAAGACTCTCAGACCAGGAGAAACAAAATTCTCTGGTCTGATGAGACAAAGATTGAGCGGTTTGGTGTGAATGCCAGGCATCATGTTTGGAAGAAACCATGCACCATCCCTACAGTGAAGCATGGTGGTGGCAGCATCATGCTGTGGGGATGTTTTTCAGAGGCAGGAACTGGCAGACTAGTCAGGATTGTGGGAAAGATGAATGCAGCAATGCACAGAGACATTTTGCATGAAAACTTGCTCCACAGCACTCTTGACCTCAGACTGACTCAGATGATGGATCAACTTTCAACAGGACAATGATCCTAAGTGTACAGCCAAGATATCAAAGGAGTGGCTTCAGGACAACTGTGTGAATGTCCTTGAGTGGTCCAGCCAGAGCCCAGACCTGAATCTGACTGAACATCTCTGGAGAAATCTGAAAATGGCTGTGCGCTGACACTCCCCATCCAAGCTGATGGAGGTTGAGAGGTGCTACAAAGAGGAATGAGCAAAACTGCCCAAAGATAGGTGCACCAAGCTTGTGACATCATATTCAAGAAGACTCGAGGCTGTAATTGCTTCCAAAGGTGCATCAACAAAGTATTAAGCAAAGGGTGTTAATACTTATGTACGTGTGTTTTTTTTGTTTTTGTTTTTTAATAAATGCAAAAATTAAAAGAGAAAAAAAAAACCTTTATCTTGTTATGTGACATTGTGAGTAGAATTTGAGGGGAAAAAAAATGAATTTACTCCATTTTGGAACAAGGCTGTAATGTAACAAAATGTGGAAAAAGTGAAGTGTTGTGAATTCTTTCCGGATGCAATCATCCAACTTCCACCCACCTGATCATTATTACAATTATCCCAATGCTCAGTGGGTGATTATGTTATATTTATAGAAGCCATCGGAGACATTCTGTTCCCACTGCAAGTTCAGTGTGACTGAATTTTTCTGCTCGCTCTCCATGGTGCTTAAACCAGGGGAAAGAAAGAAAGAGAAAATAAAATCTCCCCCATCTTCAAAGCACACTGCATGCATGCATGGATGGAACATATTTGAATGTATGTTTGAATATACAGTGGTCCCTCGCTATAACACGGTTCACCTTTCGCAGCCTCGCAGTTTCGTGGATTTTTGTAGTCCAATTTTGCATGCTTTTTTTTTTTTTTTTTTTTTAACATCGCATTGTGTTCTGCGTCCTCATCAAGCAGGCCGGTCGCTGCACCACGAAGGGAGAGTACGCGCATTGTGTTCTGTGTGTCCGTTTATAAGAATCTTCTCACCCAGAAGAAAAAAGAAGCGCCAACAACTACCCATAACTGTGTTCTTGGTGTAACTCAGTGGAAAAAGACGCGACAGCGGCGTGGCGCCAGAACAAAGAGGCGCGATCAGAGGAACTGTGAAATACTGGTTGATAATTTCTTATGTGTCCAACCTTGTGGTTGATCGTTAAAATTAAATTCGTTAGTTCTAAAAGCCATCATAATTATTTATAAGAAAACGTTCTGTTTTTATTTCTCAAACAAATGTTTAAGCCTGAAAACAGGTTGGTCTTATTTTTCTACTAAGGTTTGAACTTTGAAAGTGTTTACGAGGTCTGTTAGAAAAGTAACGGTCCTTTTTATTTTTTTCAAAAACTATATGGATTTGATTCATATGTTTTTACATCAGCCAGGCTTGAACCTTCGTGTGCATGCGTGAGTTTTTCCACGCCTGTCTGTTGCGTCATTCAACTGTGGGCAGGCTTTGAGTGAGCACTGGTCCACCCCTCTCGTCGTTGTTTCATTGCGAGGAAATGGCGGAATGATTTGGGCTTTTTTTTTCCATCAGAATTTTTTCAGAAACTGTTAGAGACAGGCAGCTGGAAACCATTTGAAAAATTTATCTGGCTTTCGGTGAAAATTTTACGGGCTTCACAGAGAATGAGTGTTACTACAGCTTTAAAGTAGACCTGCATTGAAATAAATGTGGTCAGATTTCAGAAAGAAATAGCTGATATGTATTCATAAGACCCTTGTGAATGCAGTAAAGTAAATCTGTAAGCCCAAATTTGTAATTCAGCGGAGAAATCTTAGTTTTAAAATGACAAATTTGCAGCTAAAATTTAGCCCTCTGTGAAAACTGTTTGTACAGCCGTATCATTACCATGACGTCCGGGACAAGACGACGCGCTCCCGCCTTCAGTCCGATCCCACATTGAAATTGATTTTATCTGTTAGTAATGTTACTTATACATGTCCTGGTTTCAACATCCAAAAGTAAGCTGCAATGAATGTGAGATACAGATCTGTGTGCTCAGATCAGCAACGACATCGACAGCGGGCGCCGTTCTTCCTCTCCCGCTCTCTGCCTCAGCTACGCTCGCTGTTTTAATGCGAAGCGACCAGTACACCTGTTGCTGCAAGGACAGACTTCTTGCGGCAAAATCCACAGCACTGCACGTCTCGGTAATCGGAGCCCCAGAGCTCCATGGACGCTGAGAGAGGTTTATATATTTTTAATGACTGGGATTCTTTGCGGGTCTCGCCTCCATATCCCGCGATGGTACCGGAGGAAAAAGACAGTAGATTTTCATTGCGACACCACTCAATCAAACGGGCGTATGAAAAAGTCCCCCAAAATAATTTTCAAGCACAAATAAAAGAAATGTGTATTCACCAAACGTGCCGCAAGACAATATGAAGTTTTAAAAAAAGTAGATCGTTCCGTATAAGACAAGAAAAAGCAGATGCAAACTGACGTAAATCCACAAATTACAATTGGCGCAATGCATGCTGGGAGAGGGTCTTGTCCGTGACGTCTCGGCAGCGTCCATGATGAGAGGGACAATTTGCGGAGGGCTAAATGTTAGCTGTAAATTTGTCATTTTCAAATGAAGATTTCTCCGTTGAATGACAGATCTGGGCTTGCAGATTTACTTTACTACATTCAGAAGGATCTCGTGTAAATGTAAGTCATTTTTTGTTCAAAAAATCTGACTGCATTTTTTTCAATGCAGGTCTCCTTTAAGGACGGCCCACAATGGCGCACGGCGCGCCGCGCTCCGAGCCGCCATCGAGAGGCAGAAACCACCACATCATTTCTATACGGATGGCTGTCTGGAGCCGGGACCGTCGTGTGCAATTTCTCTGGTTATCACAAGAGCTGGACATCAGCCATTTTCCGGCAGATTTCACTTTTAACAAGAGATTTTGTCATGGAAAGCCGTGCGGAGGCTTCGCGTGTCACGACCGATTCGCTGATGAAGCAAGACAAAGGAACACCTCCGTTTCGGAGTGCCAGAGGACAAGTTGGGACATGCCCAGCTCTCCACAATTTCTCTTATACTCACTCGACTGGTAAGCACTGAAAGCCGAGATAGGCATGTCCCAACTTGTCCTCTGGCACTCCGAAACGGAGGTGTTCTTTGTCTCGCTTCATCAGCGGCTCCGTCATGACGCGAGAAGCCTCCGCGCAACTTTCCATGACAAAATCTCTTGTTAAAAGTGAAATCTGCCGGAAAATGGCTGATGTCCAGCTCTTGTGATAACCAGAGAAATTGCACACGACGGTCCCGGCTCCACACAGCCATCCGTTTAGAAATGATAGTAGAGAAGCTTGAATCTTAGACTGGACTGGGTTGCTTGACGTGAGGACGTTTCGCTTCAAATCACAGAAGCTTCCTCAGCTAAAATTCTTGCTCTGGTAGTCTGTCTTCTGTCTTGACTCTTGTAGAGAAGAATAAACCAGAAGCCAACAAAAGCTGGAGTTTTTTTAACCTAACCAGACCCCACCTACCGAGAGGCTGACTGCTATAGGCTAGTGACTAAACAATAGCTCTAATTAGCACCTATTGTGCTCTAGTTAGCACTCTCCTAATGACAGGACGGAAGCCTCTCCTGATGGCTCCCTTGACAACTCTCTCCTGATGACGTGAATGACTCATTACCACGAACAAAAGACTGAAACTGCTTTGACCTGAGTACCACATTGTAAACAGGGGACGAAGTGTGTCTGAGACCCGCTCCGCGGTTAAGGCTGGGTTTCAACTGTTTTACAAAGAATGCTTCCTTGACACCTCTCTCAAACCATTTCTTCTCTCTGGCTAAGATTTTAACTTCCTTATCCTCAAACGTGTGGTTAGTGTCTTTCAGGTGGAAATGAACTGCAGACTGAGGTCCACTGGCGACCTCTCTGCGGTGCTGGTATAGCCTCTTGTGTAAAAGTTGCTTCGTCTCACCTATGTAGTGTTCATTACAGTTTTCCTGACATCTGATATGATACACTACATTGCTCTGTTTGTAACTAGGGATCCTGTCCTTAGGGTGAACTAATTTCTGTCGCAAGGTGTTGACTGGTTTAAAGTAAACTGGGATATTGTGCTGTCTGAAGATCCTCTGTAGTTTTCCCCTACTCCTGCTAAATAAGGGAGAGACACTCCTCTTCTTCTTGTCTCCGTCAGATTTCATGCGCGATGTGCGGAATTCCTCCGCACGTCTGTCTCAGTGTGCCGAAAAAGTGCTGATGTCCACGTCTTCCGCAGTTCCTGTGCTCGTCAGACGACGTCCCAGATCAACAGAGCGTCCAGTTTGGAAATGAACGTCACATTCCACTGTTACAGGATTTTTTGTCATGGAAAGAGGAGCAGAGGAATGCGCCACCGTGCCGCTCATGGTGCGGCACAAAACCACCTCCGTGTTGGTCTGCATGGCGCAAAGCAACGCCGTGATGAAGCCTCACAGGACATGTTGGGGCATGTCCAGCTCATGCACAATTTCTTGGATAGTCACACGACTGAAAAGCCATCTGAAAGCCGTCCTGTGAGACCAACACGGAGGTGGTTTTGTGCCGCGCCATGAGTGGCACGGTGGCGCATCCCTCCGCTCCTCTTTCCATGAAAAAAACTCCTGTAACAGTGGAATGTGCCGAAAAAAGTACTGATGTCCATGTCTTCTGCCATTGTTGTGTAAGTCAGACGACGTCCCGGAACAACAAAGCCTTCACGTTGGAAATGATCTGGTTGTTTCAGCCTGTCAATCGGCGCTCAGAGTGTGCCGCGCTCTCAGACGCTGTGGGCGGTCTTTAAACCGACTGGAGCACTCCTTAATCTGTGTAATCCCCATAAAATCGTCCCTGAAAGCCATCTGAATTTTCCGAATGGTGTCCACCTGGAGGTCTCTCACAGTTTCTGGAAAAATTTGATGCAGCAAAGCTCCAAATCATTCAGACATTTTATTCGCAATAAAAATCCAACGAGAGGGGTGGACCACTGCTCACACAAAGCCTGCTCACAGGCGAATGACGCAACCGACAGGCGTGAAAAAACTCACGCATGCGCGTGAAGGTTCAAGCTTGGCTGATGCAATCACACGTGATTCAAATCCATATGGTTTTTGAAAAAAATAAAAAGGTCGGATACTTTTCTAACAGACCTCGTATGCTGCAGTATTCAACTGAATGTCAATGTGTATATACAGATGAGGACAAAATTATTAGCCCCCCTATGAAATTTAACAGTTTCTTCAAAATTTTTCCAAGTGCTTTTTTAAGAGCAAGGAATGTTCATCACAGCATTACTCAGCATCCTAGTTTTTATTATGCTTACATTATTTTACTTTACACACAGAAACAAAATTATTTCAAAAAAATTACTTGGATCAAAATTATTTGCCCTCTTAAGAATTGACCTTCATGTTGAACCATTGCACAAACCACTGTATTGATGTGCTTAACTTTGTAAACCTCAAAGCTGGTAAAGTCAAGTTAAAACTGAGTGTTATCTTCCAATGTGCACACAGTATAAAAACTTCAGTTGAGCTGTCACTTGAGAAAATAAAATAAATCAGGTTAGACTTGAGAAAAAGAATTGTTGATGCTCACAGAGCAGAAGGACCTGAACATTAAATTTTATAGGCGGCATATAATTTTGTCCTCATCTGTATACATTTATGAATTATAGCTAAGATATTGTGAACAGTTATTGAGAGTGTGAATTATTAGCAAGTTTGATTTTGAATGAGTGTTAGCTTCAAAACATGTTTGATTGATCGGGTAGGTGATGGTCTCATGGTTAAAGCGTTGGGCTTGAGACCACAGGATCCTTGGTTCAAATCCTAGCCTGACTGGGAAATCACTAAGGGTCCTTGGGCAAGGTCCTTAATCCCCTAATTGCTCCCAGTGTGTAGTGGGCACCTTGCATGGCAGCAGGCTCACATTGGGGTGAATGTGCAGATGCAGATGGAAAAGTGCTATATAAATGCAGTCCATTTACCATTGATGATCTCAGGTTTAATGTTTTCAAAGGCAGCTAATTCAAAGAAGTCATGCATTTAGTGGCCTAACTGCAGGTAATTTGATTCCTCCACCAATGTGGTCTTGAAATAAAATCCTGAGTCCTCAGTGTCCAAGGCCGAGACCTTCAAAAAGTGGTCTTAAGACCATTGTCAAAACCCATCTCGAGACCTTCAACAATATTATTTAGTATTTCATATTGTACAAATAAAGCTGAAGCTTAAAAATCTTATGGCGAGTTTTTCAAAAAAGATTGTTTTATCTCAGATATGATTCAAAGCGGGATAGTAGAGAAGCTTGAATCTTCGACTGGACTGGGTTGCTTGATGCGAGGACGTTTCGCTTCAAATTGCAGAAGCTTCCTCAGCTAAAATTCTTGCTCTGGTAGTCTGACTTCTGTCTTGACTCTTGTAGAGAAGAATAAACACAAGCTACAAAAGCTGGAGTTTTAAACCTAACCAGACCCCTCCTAAAGAGAGGCAGACTGCTGTGGGCTAGTGACTAAACAATAGCTCTAATTAGCACCTATTGTGCTCTAGTTAGCACCCTCCTAATGATAGGGCAGCTGTCCCTCCTAATGATGGAACGGACGCCTCTCCTGATGGCTCCCTTGATGACTCTCCTGATGACGTGAATGACTCATTACCATGAACAAAAGACTGAAACTGCTTTGACCTGAGTACCCCATTGTAAACAGGGGACAAAGCGTGTCTCAGACCCCCTCCCCGGTTAAGGCTGGGTTTTGGGTTTCAACTGTTTCACATAGAATGCCTCCTTGACCCCTCTCTCAAACCATTTCTTCTCTCTGGCTAAGATTTTAAAAGCGGGATGCGGAATGTTTTTATGACTCTTTCATGAAACAAGATTTTTAAGATGTATTAAGTAAAGTTCAGTCCTTACAGCTTCCTGAAATTTTCCTTTATAGGAGGTTGTGTCTTATTATGTGTAGATTAAATATTTGAACTCGAAACTTGACATATAGACTTAATCAGAGTACATTTTTGCAGTGCCATAATTACGGCACCTCTTTTTTTTTTCTTCTTTTTTTCTGCTTTCAGGCAATCTCAAGG
The DNA here is from genome assembly GCF_902500255.1 of Thalassophryne amazonica. NCBI lineage: Eukaryota > Metazoa > Chordata > Actinopteri > Batrachoidiformes > Batrachoididae > Thalassophryne > Thalassophryne amazonica. The sequence goes on along the minus strand of NC_047103.1, from coordinate 78,550,647 downwards.
TTATGTGATGACAAATACAAGGACTTGAGGAAATTAGCCAAGAAGCGGTCAGTAAGCGCAGACAACCTGGCAGTGGTGCTGTGGTGCCCTGCAATCATTTCCTAACACACGGCTCCAGCAGCACGGGGCAGAGGATCAGCCTGATGGACAGATCCGATCAGAGAGGAGAGCAGTCCTGTGGATGCTGCCTGCCCACTAAAACAGGAAAATGTGAACACTGACACATTCTGGCACTTTTGTGAGTGTGACTCCACTCTCTGTGGTTTTTGTACATAAAATAAGTCCCACTGGTTGCCTGCACTGAACCAAACAGCTGATGGAAACCCAACTGAACTGTTTGAATGAAGATTGTGGCTGCAGAATAAGTCAAAAGGAAACACACCTGTTGAGAGGAGAGACTGTGAATGGAGTGTGGAACAGAAAGGAAGTGGCTTTACAACCACAACAGCGTTCCAAAATGCCCTTCAAGAAAGGCCGTGTACATTTCTTTTCATATTCTGTCTCTGGTTTCTTAGCGGAAGCATGAGATTCATTTTTGAATAACTCTTGAGTTTGTTGCAGTGTTTTGTTGACGTACCTGTTCATCCATTGGACCCTTACAAAAATTCTGCTCACTGATCCAAGCGTACATTTTTTTTAAACAAATGAAAGTTTGTACATTCCACCGTTTACTTGCAGTTCGAGATTGCAGTGAGAAATCTGACATAAAATTTAACAACACATCACAAGCTTTCTGAGACAAAATGTTCCGTGGAATAGTTTTGATCCATTAAATCTTTGTACAGATGGATATCAACTCAGTTAGGTTGTATGAGTTCAGTTCAAGGACACTTTGAGAGGACCTGAGTCACATTTCCTGATAAGTCCCTCTTAAAAGTTTTATGAGCATTTTAACAGTTTCAGTTTGTTCATAAACAATATTTATCAGCCAACAAATGCACTAATCTTCTTAGGGTCAGCTGTCCAAAATCCAAAAATACTTCACATCAAGGGTGCACCAATCAATAAAGATGCATTCAAAATAACAGTACATGTTGACGTTGCCAAATATGAATACTAACGTTGTAGGCTAGCCTTTATCCATGACAGTGCTGTGTTGTTAACACTGTGATCATTGTCTGTGCGACGGTGGCCTTATGTGGCGTGTGACCAGAAAGATCATATCCAAGTGTTCGATATTAAATGCTTCAGCAGATGAACAGTGCACGTGAGGGGTCAGGGCACACTCTGTAAGCTACGATATTCTTACAAGTGACTTAAATCAGGAACCAGCTCTTTTGATTAAACAGGCTAAGCTATGATCATATTAAGCCCCTTTCCACTCAGAATCTGGCCCCAACCTACTTTGTGTTTTTGTCTGTTCTTCATCAGTGCATTCCAAAGCATTTGACACTGAAACCAAATATTTGGATAGAAAGTAACACTGTCATACTGCAACACAGCAGTGCATCTGGAAGAAGTATCTTGTTTTGGAGGTCTTAGATACAATGTTGAAGTAGGTGAATTGTTGTCTACACAAGGACTCTCATTTAAAACTGAACACAGAAATCATTTGTGATTAAGCATGTGTTGCTACGGACTGGTTTCACAAAACCTCTCCAGTTCCATGGACTTTTCTAAATCACCATTTGAACCTAAGAGTTTGAGATGGGGAAGATTTTCTCTTCCAACAAAGATATCATCCTACAGTTCAGATCCAAAGGCAATATCAACGCGTGGATTAGTTGTTCTGAATAAACGTTTGGAGAGAAGTAGGAGAGCAACCTCGACTCACCATAAAGAGGTTGTTTTGTACTTTATTCACTGCCGTTGTCCTGACCTGTGGTGCCTGTAATAAGCTAGTTTAACACAATTCATTTTTCCCCAGTTTTATTGGAGGAATAGAACAAATATTTCTTAAAATCTTCTCTTTTCAACACTTTCTACTGTTCTTCCACTTTATCAAGAGACAGCACAAATGGAATACTGAACTCTGGGCAACAAAGCCAAGAAGCATGATTCTTCAGGGTTGTTTTTTCTTCTTCTGGACATGACCGAAATTAATTTTTAAATAAGCATTATGTTCTAATTTAAAAAGTGCTTACAAAACAAAAAAAATGTGAATGTTCTGCTGAATTGTGTGTACAGTGTAAATTCAGTACCAGTGAGTCTGTAAAAGCCAGAATAAAAATAGTAGAATATTTATATTGGAGCAGTTTTTACATGAAGTCAATGATGGGAATGTTTGATTCTGACAAATGAAGAAAGCTGAAGTATTAAAGTTCAGATCAAAACAAGAGACACCACACTTTGTTTGATGTTGCCACGCTGCCGTGTTTCATATTCTAAGTGGTATGTGAACAATTTGGGGTTGATTTTGAACACAATTTATTTACCCCCTCCATGTGAATTTTTGTCATTCATATTTTTGTATGTGTACCCTTTAGTCAAAAATGCATTGCAAAGAAATTCTTGATTTTTCATTTTGTTCGGCACATCAGAGTAAGAAAGACTCATGCAGCAAAGTAGGAAACTATAAGTCCATGACATCTGTGTAGTTATAGGAAGGTTTTTTTAAAAAAAAGATGAAGAGCTAAAGTTGTTTTCTGTGGCTGCATCAGTGATTGTGCTAAAAACAGAAGTGTAAAAAGCTGCCTTTTTATGCAGCTTCTTGATGACAGATCAGTGAAAATGTCCAAGTCCGTGTTATTTTTAACATCCACACTTCTTTAATGGAGAATCAGTAAATTATCTGTGATTTCTGACTTGGCCAGCAGGGTCTGTGTGTAAAAAGGGACAGAACTGCACCCTACAGAAGTACACAGAAGTGAAAGATGATCCTGTTATGTGTCTGTCTATCCAGTCCAGCTGCACATGAACCACAGTTAGACCCATAAATAACTGGACCATGGCATTGATGTCATAATTTTGCCTCTGGGTGCTGTCACAAAGGATTTCAAATAAATGTATCAACATGTGGTTTAATTGGAGACCTTCTGCTTTCAGTTTGGAGGTTTTTTTTACATCCAAATTAAGTGGAAGGTAGAGGAATTACAGGTAGATTTGCAGAATTGTACAGGCTGAAGAGTAATTGGATGAAGTAAGGTAATACAAATTAAACTGCCCTTTGTTTTTATTTTGCTCTTGCAAATCATTTGTAGTTAGTGCGCCCTATCTTTGAAGATTTGTAGACCATGGGTTAAATACAATTTGGGGCATGTCCAGCTCCACTTTACAAGTTACACAGCGTGTAATCTAAGCATAAAATATATGTAGGGTACAAAAGGGCCACGTTTAGTTTGGGCGTAACATAAATTACACCAATCACATTGTCATTTGACATTCTCTTTAACCGTATTTATACAGTCCCCTTAAATGTGCCATATATAATATATAAGCACTACATACAAGCATACATACTGTATTTGGTTCATAAGAGAGCTCTCTGAATAAATGGGTTTAAGAGTCTTGTGACATCGATCCTGGTACATTGCTATTTCAATGATGGACTCAGTGGGTGAGAGAAGTGAGAGTTTTCTTGGTGAGGTGCAGCACGTCATTTATGGGAGCAGCATCCTCCACAACTTCCTGAGGACAGTGTACAAATATGGTATAGACCACATTTACTAACACTTTGGATTTTTCCATTAGTTTTTACTTTTTAACTATTGTTTCCATTTCAGATTCCTGTTTGATGACTGAAGACAAGGAATCTGAGCACTGATGTCCTTGTGTGCACAAGCATGAGGGCCCTTTCACACATAATACGAATAAGTACAAATCAGGGTGAATCACGGCGGAATAGGCTCGTATGAGAGCAAACCATGAAAACATCAAGCTAAAAATACAACCCCAATTCCAATGAAGTTGGGACGTGTAAAGTGTAAATAAAAACAGACTACCCTGTAAACCCTCTTTAACCTATATTCAATTGAATACACCACAAAGACAAGATATTTAATGTTCAACCCTGACTAAACTTTATTGTTTTTGTGCAAATATTTGCTCATTTTTAAATGGATGACTGCAGCACGTTTCAAAAAAGCTGAGAAAGTGGTATGTTTACCACTGTGTTACATCACCTTTCCTTCTAACAACACTCAATAAGCATTTGGGAACTGAGGACACTAATTGTTGAAGCTTTGTAGGTGGAATTCTTTCCCATTCTTGCTTAATGTACGACTTCAGTTGTTCAACAGTCCGGAGTCTCTGTTGTATTTTGCGCTTCATAATGCGCCACATATTTTCAATGGGCGACAAGTCTGGACTACAGGCAGGCCAGTCTAGTACCCGCAGTCTTTTACTACGAAGCCACGCTATTGTAACACATGCAGAATGTGGCTTGGCATTGTCTTGCTGAAATAAGCAGGGACGTCCCTGAAAAAGACATTGCTTGGATGGCAGCATGTGTTGCTCCAAAACCTGTTTGTACAGTCGTGTTCAGAATAATAGTAGTGCTATGTGACTAAAAAGATTAATCCAGGTTTTGAGTATATTTCTTATTGTTACATGGGAAACAATGTACCAGTAGATTCTCACAAATCCAACAAGACCAAGCATTCATGATATGCACACTCTTAAGGCTATGAAATTGGGCTATTAGTAAAAAAAAGAAAAGGGGGTGTTCACAATAATAGTAGCATCTGCTGTTGACGCTACAAACTCAAAACTATTATGTTCAAACTGCTATTTTAGCAATCCTGTGAATCACTAAACTAGTATTTAGTTGTGCAACCACAGTTTTTCATGATTTCTTCACATCTGCGAGGCATTAATTTTGTTGGTTTGGAACCAAGATTTTGCTCATTTACTAGTGTGCTTGGGGTCATTGTCTTGTTGAAACACCCATTTCAAGGGCATGTACTCTTCAGCATAAGGCAACATGACCTCTTCAAGTATTTTGACATATCCAAACTGAACCATGATACCTGGTATGCGATATATAGGCCCAACACCATAGTACAAGAAACATGCCCATATCATGATGCTTGCACCACCATGCGTCACTGTCTTCACTGTGAACTGTGGCTTGAATTCAGAGTTTGGGGGTCGTCTCACAAACTGTCTGTGGCCCTTGGACCCAAAAAGAACAATTTTACTCTCATCAGTCCTCAAATATTCCTCCATTTCTCTTTAGGCCAGTTGATGTGTTCTTTGGCAAATTGTAACCTCTTCTGCACGTCTTTTATTTAACAGAGGGACTTTGCGGGGGATTCTTGCAAATAAATTAGCTTCACACAGGCGTCTTCTAACTGTCACAGCACTTACAGGTAACTTCAGACTGTCTTTGATCATCCTGGAGCTGATCAATGGGTGAGCCTTTGCCATTCTGGTTATTCTTCTATCCATTTTGATGGTTGTTTTCCATTTTCTTCCACGTGTCTGGTTTTTTTGTCCATTTTAAAGAATTGGAGATCATTGTAGATGAACAGCCTATAATTTTTTGCACCTGTGTACTTGTATAAGTTTTCCTTTCTCCAATCAACTTTTTAATTAAACTACGCTGTTCTTCTGAACAATGTCTTAAACGTCCCATTTTCCTCAGGCTTTCAAAGAGAAAAGCATGTTCAACAGGTGCTGGCTTCATCCTTGAATAGGGGACACCTGATTCACACCTGTTTGTTCCACAAAATTGATGAACTCACTGACTGAATGCCAAACTACTATTATTGTGAACACCACCTTTTCTACTTTTTTTTTTTTTACTAATAGCCCAATTTCATAGCCTTAAGAGTGTGCATATCATGAATGCTTGGTCTTGTTGGATTTGTGAGAATCTACTGAATCTACTGGTACCTTGTTTCCCATGTAACCATAAGAAATATACTCAAAACCTGGGTTAATCTTTTTAGTCACATAGCACTACTTTAATTCTGAACACTACTGTACCTTTCAGCATTGATGGTGCCATCACACGTGTAAGTTGCCCATGCCATGGGCACTAACACACCCCCATACCATCACAGATGCTGGCTTTTGAACTTTGCACTGGTAACAATCTGGATGGTCTTTTTCCCCTTTTGTCCAGAGGACACAACATCCATGATTTCCAAAAACAATTTGATATGTGGACTCATCGGACCACAGCACACTTTTCCACTTTGCGTCTGTCCGTTTCAAATGACCTCGGGCCCAGAGAAGGCAGTGGTGTTTCTGGATGTTGTTTACTGTATGGCTTTCGCTTTGCATGGTAAAGTTTTGACTTGCATTTGCAGATGTAGCGACAAACTGTGTTAACTGACAAAAGTGACTGAAGTGTTCCTGAGCCCACGTGCTAAGATCCTTTACACACTGCATTAAAATGCAGTGCCACTTGAAGGATCAAAGGTCACAGGCATTAAATGTTGGTTTTCGGCCTTACGTGGAGAATGTTCTCCAGATTCTCTGAATCTTCTGCTTATATTATGAACTGTAGATGATGGAATCCCTAAATTCCTTGAAATTGAATGTTGACAAACATTGTTCTTATACTGTTGGACTATTTTTCTTCACGCAGTTGTTCACAAAGTGGTGATCCTCTCACCATCTTTGTTGTGAATGGCTGAGCCTTTTGGCAATGCTCCTTTTATACCCAATCATGACACTCACCTTTTTCCAATTTACCTGTTCACCTGTGGAATGTTCCAAACAGGTGTTCTTTGAGCATACATCAACTTTCCCAGTCTTTTGTTGCCCCTGTCCCAGCTTTTTTGAAATGTGTTGCAGGCATCCATTTCAAAATGAGCAGATATTTGCACAGAAACAATTAAGTTTACCAGTTTGAACATTAAATATCTTGTCTTTGTGGTGTATTCAATTGAATATACGTTGAAGAGGATTTGCAAATCATTGTATTTTGTTTTTATTTACATTTCACACAACGTCCCAACTTCATTGGAATTGGGGTTGTACATGCCGGGATTCGAACCTGCAATTTACAAAAGCTCTGATTGCCAGCCAGAAACTTTACCACTGTGCTACCATCACTGTCCTGTAAAAGGCGCAAAAAAGTGGCTGAAACCAACAAGGACATAAATGTATTTTTTAAAAAGAGGAAAAAAGCGCTGTGATAACTGACCAAACAATGTTTGTTATGGGGTATTTCTGCTGATTCTGCTGAAAGTGGTGTATTTGTCACACTGTTGGCTTGTCATATAGTCCTGCGGTGCACCGCTCACAGGACATGCGTGTCCTGTCAGACAGATGTGATATTCAGATCACCTCCTGCATATACATATGAACTGACGGTCCATTGCAGCTGGGACAGCCTGTCGCAAAAGAGACATATGTTTTTATGTATTTCCACGTCAGGACAGCAAACACACGCATGTGTCCGTCAAAACACGGTACGCGTTCTGCAGCGGTGACGTCCAGGACCAGAGTTGTCAACAGCTCCTGCTGTTGGCACCAGCCACGGCCCCTGTCCGGTCAGTGCACAGACCAAGGTGTCACTCTGTGATCGCATGAGATGCGCCTCGCCTGAGGAGGAGGAGGGGGGGGTGCGAAACACACGCACACATGTTGTGGGGGGAACTGACACTGGCACGCCACATGTGTACCTGGCAACTCCACAGTTGTGGGGGCACTTCGACAGATTTCACCGCCAGCTCAAAAGTGATCATCTGCTGACTGGTTTCCTTCATGCTAATTGCACGAATGGCGACACATTTTCCAAGTGTCAAGCGAGCGGTGTTAGATGTTCATGTGTCACCTCAAATTTGGCCGACACCTGCTGCGAGAGGGATCAAAGGGGTTCTCACAGGGCACATGCTGTCTTTTAGCCGCTGGTGTGCGCAAATAGTTGTAGCGACAGGTGTACCAGGTGTTGGAGGCAGCTACGATTTTACACGTATTGCATACGATTCCTGCTTCATGCGCAATTCTTGTACAATTCGACTACATTCGTACTATGTGTGAAGGGGTCCAAATGTACATGAAGCCGCCTCTGTAAAGCGAATCTGAATACTGCATCATAGGAAGTTGAAAAACTATGCTTGAGACCAAGTTTTTGGTTGTTTATGGCGCAGTTGGTTTCTGCTGCTTCGTGATGGCAATGCACCATGCCTGACTAGACCTCATTATACTTGATCAAAAGACCAACATATCCACTGGTGCACAGATGAGCGGGAATACATGTGCTATTTTACCATAGTGTGTAATTGGCCCAAAAATGATGGCTGTCTGTTACAATTGCAATGTGCCGGGTGTAAGATGAGTCCAAAGGCTGCTTGGTGTCTGGAGTCCATACACGTCAACAGATACTGGGTTTCATTCGTGGTAATGCTCAGTTCATCTTGGTACATACTAATGTTTGCTTCATTTGTGTTCTAGAACATTTTTGTGGAACTTTTAAAGGCTTTGTTTGATTTAACTATAATCTGTATTACATCTTTTGGTGAACCTTAAATTTGTTACTTTTATTTTTTTCTCCTGAGGTTTTCTGTGGGCTCTTGACGCATACAAGGTCTATTAGAAAAGTATCCGACCTTATTTTTTTTTTAAAAACCATATGGATTTGAATCACGTGTGATTGCGTCAGACAAGCTTGAACCCTCGTGCGCATGCGTAAGTTTTTTCATGCCTGTCGGTTGCGTCATTCGCCTGTGAGCAGGCTTTGAGTGAGGTGTGGTCCACTCCTCTTGTCTATTTTTTATTGCGAATAAATGTCTGAACGATTTGGAGCTTTGCTGCATCAATTTTTTTCCAGAAACTGTGAGAGACCTCCAGGTGGACACCGTTCGCAAAAATTAATATGGCTTTCAGGGACGATTTTATGGGGATTAAACAGATTACGGAGTGTTACTGCCGCTTTAAGGACTGCCCACAACTCCTGAGAGCGCGGCGCGCTCCCAGCCCCCATCGACAGGCTGACACCCCGCTGGAACAACCAGATCATTTCCAACGTGAAAGCTTTGTTGATCCGGGACCTCGTCTGACTTTCACAAAAAGGCAGAAGATGTGGACATCAGCACTTTTTCGGCACATTCCACCGTTACAGGAGTTTTTTTCATGGAAAAAGAAGCGGAGGGACGTGCCACGGAGCCGTTCATTACCCGGCACAAAACCACCTCCATGTTGGTCTCACAGGACGGCTTTCAGATGGATTTCAGACGGATTCCGGTTGCTTTCCAGTCGTGTGAATATCCGATTGTGATTGGGCATGAGCTGGACATGCCCAAACATGTCCTGGAAGGCTTCATCACGACGTTTCTTTGCGCCATGCAGCTCCGCCGCGACGCGCGGAACTCCTCCGCACGTCTGTCTTAATGTGCCGAAAAAGTGCTGATGTCCACGTCTTTTCACAATTCCTGTGCTAGTCAGATGACATACCGGATCAAGACAGCGTCCAGTTTACTGTTACAGGAGCTTTTGTCATGGAAAGAGAAGCGGCTCCACACTTTTTCCATGAAAAAAACTCCTGTAACGGTGGAATGTGCCGAAAAAGTGCTGATATCCACATCTTCTGCCTTTTTGTGAAAGTCAGACGAGGTCCCGGATCAACAAAGCTTTCACGTTGGAAATGATCTGGTTGTTCCAGTGGGGTGTCAGCCTGTCGATGGGGGCTGGGAGCGCACCGCGCTCTCAGGAATTGTGGGCAGTCCTTAAAGCGGCAGTAACACTCCGTAATCTGTTTAATCCCCATAACATCGTCCCTGAAAGCCATATTAATTTTTCGAACGGTGTCCACCTGGAGGTCTCTCACAGTTTCTGGGAAAAAATTGATGCAGCAAAGCTCCAAATTGCTCAGACATTTATTCGCAATAAAAAATAGACGAGAGGGGTGGACCACACCTCACTCAAAGCCTGCTCACAGGCGAATGACGCAGCCGACAGGCATGAAAAAACTCACGCATGCGCACGAGGGTTCAAGCTTGTCTGACGCAATCACACGTGATTCAAATCCATATGGTTTTTTAAAAAATAATAAGGTCGGATACTTTTCTAATAGACCTCGTACATCTGTCTCCTGCTGGGTGTTCCTGTCCTGGCTGTTATGAATGGGGTTTATCCTTCACCAGGGAAACAGTTTATCTCACATCCACTAAGGTCTTCAAGACATTTTATAATATTCTTGAGATTGCCTGGTTTTGTTTGTTTCTTTGTTTTAATTAATGTACCAAACAGTTGATTTTGCCAAATGTAAGCCTTTTTTAGGCTAATGGCTTTCCCAACCATCTTAGGATGTCACTTTGAGAGTTGACACTTTAAACCAGCTCCACACCTTCAACTTTGCTGGACATCTGATCAGCCAATTATCCAATTATTTTTGGGCTCCTTAAATATTAAAATGGTTATAATTGCATGCCTTTTTGATGTCATGGCTGAAATTGTATTTTATTGACTTCAAAAATCTCGTGGAGGCACACAGAACCAAAATAATGAAATTGTGGCGCTGTCCAATTATTTATGGATCGAATTGCGCCGAACGGTCTTGGGACACTTCTTCTGCATGTTGCACAGCGTGCATGTAGAGGGAAAAGCATTTTTAAGAACTTAACAATGACTGGAGTCACTGTTCAACATGTTGGCACTATTTAAGAATAGTGTATGGTATTTATTGTGTGTATATGCGCACACAGCCCAGAAGGCGCATGGTGTTAAAGTGGATGGTCTCATGCTGATTTTAGGACCTCCTACAGTAAAGTCCTTGAGCCTTTTGGAATCTGATCAGATGGGTACTCGATGTGTCAGAGCTTTGTCCACTGAACTCTACCTCTGCATAGAGTTTTTCTTTGTTTCTTTGCTTTCTTTCAACAATTTTGGAGTGTAAAAATTCTGCTTTGATTGAGGGGAAGATTTCCTCAGGTCATGTTCAACTGCTGTAGTTTTTTTATAATGTAATTTGTTATTTTTGTGTTATTTACAATGTCTTTTTTCAGTGTCTGGCATTTCAAGTTCTGTGTGCCAAACTTATATTACTCTTTTCTGTTTCTCTGTATGTTTCCAAGGACTTAAAGAACTGATCCAGATTATTCTGCTTTGAAGCAATGTCTCGAAAGATCTTCTGCAAGAATTAAATTTTCAAAGACTGCAATAAACAAAATGTTAATTTCTTCTTCACAGTTATGATAGACAGATAGTAAGTAAGTAAAGTTTATTTGTATAGCACCTTTCAAGATAAAATCACAATGTGCTTCATCAGAATTTAAGAACACAAAAATGCACAAACTAAAAGCAGCAATAACATAAAACTAGTTAAAAGCAAGTCTGTACAAATAGGTCTTGAGCTTCTCTTTAATAGTTCCAACAAAGTCCACGGAATGTAGGTGTAGTGGCAGTACTTTCCACAGTTTGTGTGTCACAACCTGAAATGTAGGGTCTCCTTTGGTCTTCAGCCTTGACCTGGGTACAACCAACAGTTTCTGATCCAAGGACCTCAGAGACTTGATTGTCACATACAGGTGCAAGAGTTCACTGATGTGGAGTGGCTTTAGACCATGCAGAGCTCTAAAAGCCATCACCAATATTTTAAGTTGCAGTCTGAACCAAATTGGGAGCCAATGCAAAGAGGACAGAATGGGTGTTACATGAGACCACTTTGTAAGGAGCAATTGGCGTGACGCGTGGAATTCCTCCGCATGTCTGTCTCAATGTGCCGAAAAAGTGCTGATGTCCACGTCTTCCGCAATTCCTGTGCTAGTCAGAGGACGTCCCGGATAAAACACAGTGTCCAGTTTGGAAATGAACGGCACATTCCACTGTTACAGGAGTTTTTGTCATGGAAAGAGGAGTGGAGGAATTCCGCGCGTCGCGGTGGTGCTGCATAGCGCAAAGCAATGCCGTGATGAAGCCTCACAAGACATGTTCTGGCATGTCCAGGCTCATCCACAATTTCTCGGTTAGTCACACGACTGAAAACCCACGACAGCCGTCTGAAAGCCATCTCAAAGCCATCCTGTGAGACCAACACGGAGGTGGTTTTGTGCGGCGCCATGAGCGGCACGGTGGCGCATCCGTTCGTTTTTCTTTCCATGAAAAAAAACTCCTGTAACAGTGGAATGTGCCGAAAAAGTACTGATGTCCATGTCTTCTGCCATTGTTGTGTAAGTCAGACGACGTCCCGGATCAACAAAGCCTGCACGTTGGAAATGATCCAAATCGTTCAGACATTTATTCGCAATAAAAATCCGACGAGAGGGGTGGACCACTGCTCACACAAAGCCTGCTCACAGGCGAATGACGCAACCGACAGGCGTAAAAAAACTCATGCATGCGCACGAAGGTTCAAGCTTGGCTGATGCAATCACACGTAATTCAAATCCATATGGTTTTTGAAAAAAAATAAAAAGGTTGGATACTTTTCTAACAGACCTCGTATGTATATGTCACCAGTGGTGGGCACAGCTAACCAAAAGGTTAGCTTCGATAACAGCTAATCAGCTAACTGAAAAGTTAGCTTTTATAAACCTAAACTGATAAACCACCCAACAATTTATCGGAAGCTACAGCTAACCGAAAACTTTCAGTATTGTCTCCGGTACACTTGCAACTACTAACAAGCTGATTATGAGTTTTAACACCACAATCGCTTCTGGTAGCATCAAAGGCGACCACAGACCCAAACAATGAGTCAGCATTTCTGTCTTTGTGCGCCGTGCCAACTGCTGGAAGCTCCTGTTTACTACATATCTTATAGAAGGGAAGCAGCTGAGAGGAGCTAAACTCTAACACAACCGCACGTACGCCAAGCCGTTATTCCTTAACAAGATATAGCAATGCTCCTGTGAGGCAGAGGTCTTGGAAAATAAAGCAGTTTTGACTTATGGTTTTGATTTATAAAACAAATGAATCCAGATGGAATAACTCCATTAATGTCAATTCTGTCATTTGCACAAAGTTAAAATATAACACATCTTTTTCATTTTAAATAATGCACTAATTCTGAAGTTTTGTAACAAACACAGACAGATGCCAAAGGCATTATGGGTAAAATGAGCCGCTACTAACACTGATTGGTTGACTCATTCATTCTATGTAAAAACCAACATGTTAATGTGACTTGACATGTGTGTTGGTATTTACATATAAATGTGCTTTTGTAAAATATGCTATTTTATTCATATGTTAAAAAAGCCATTTGCAAAAGTCAAGTTGTGATTAGACAACCATCTGATATAACTGGGGTCAAAATGCATAGAACACTGCCATCTACTGGCGCCCAGACGCTCAGACCTTTAGGGTGAATATTGCCATGAACACTACTGGCCAGTAGATGGCAGTAGAGACCATGAAAACTTGCCAAAACAAATATTTCAAATAATCTTCTGGCATTTTTACATAAAACAAGCACAATAACAACGTCTATCAACCCAGAGAATATATTCATGAGAGTTTTAGGCACAATATACAAAGAGTTTAATGTTGTTGTCCGTGTGGAGCTTGATCAGAGCATCTCAAATGCATTTCTCCTGTTGTGAACTTTTACCCATAATGGACTAGCACTGTCAAGGCATGTCCACACTAAAACCTTCAAAATTAGTGCAATACTTTAAAACTAAAACATATAGCTGATATTTTCACTTTATTAAACTTCAGAAGTGACGTTAATTTAAATAACATGTCCGAAAATAGTTTGGTTAAAATTTTAACCATAAGTTAAAACTATATGCCTCTGGATGACTTGGGTGATATTGCTGTGAGTCAGTATGGTGTCAAGAGCAGTGGTGGGCACAGTCTCGCTAATCATTGAAAATAATGTTTTCATTATCGGATTAGTTTTTCAGATAACTTTGAATACCATCATTGGACCAGTTATCTTCCGATAAGTTTTGGTCCAATAATTTTTAGACCACTAACATTTTTGCAGACATGGCTTTTTTTAGTTTTTGTTTCTATCCTCTACAAACAGAGAAGCACTGGTTCTAGAGGAAATCGCTCAATCTTCTGCAGGCAAAGGAGAACTGGCCATAGAAAAGAAAAAAGCTAATTTCTTTTGACCTCATACTAATACGCTGCCAATAGCGCCTGAGTCGACCAGAGGCATACAGTTTTAACTTATGGTTAAAATTTTAACCAAACTAATTTCTGACAAGTTATTTAACATCACGTCTGAAGTTTTATAAAGTGAAAAATTTCAGATATATGTTTTAGTTTTAAAGTAATGCACTAATTTTGAAGGTTTTAGTGTGGACATGCAGCTGCCCAGTGCATTATGGGTATTCACAACAGAAGAAATGCATTTGAGATGCTCTGTTCAGGCTCCACATGGATAACAGCATTAAGCTCTTTGTATATTGTGCCTAAAACTCTCATGAATATGTTCTCTGGGTTTATAGATGATGTTATTGTTTGTTTTATGTAAAAATGCCAGAAGAAGCCAAAAAGTCTGTTCAATTGTGATTCAGGCCATGTGATATAACTAACTGGTGTCAAAATGCATAGAACACTGCCATCTACTGGCGACCGGTGGTTATATCACAGTGTTGTCGACCGCAGGATTTTAAAATTATCTGTAGTTTCCAAAACCTGAGAGACCCCACACGTGGAGATAAAAAAAAAAAAAAACATAGATCTGACAGGTTTAGTTGTACAGTGTGTGTCAGCCACATGGTAAAAACAAGATTTCACACACGAATATTCCCAGGTCAGACACCTCGCTTTCTGATTGGCTGCATGTCACATTTAGCTCTTCACATCCTTCTGAGCAGATCAGAGTGCTCTTACAAACCACACATGGCAGGAATATCTGATAAGATTATATTTAACATCATCACAATTGTTGGGGCGTCCTTAACATTGTCGGAAGGGGAAGATCGGGTCCGATATCAGCCTAATTATCTTGCCATGTGAACCAGGCTTGATGTTATGATGCCTCATGGAGTGACTGATTGATTTGTTGTGTTATGACGCCGCACGGAGCGACTGATTGATTTGTCTTGACACCACACAGAGCCACTAACTGATCGAATGTTATGACACCACACGGAGCGACTGATTGATTCGTTGTATTATGACGCCACGCGGAGCGACTGATCGATGCGTTATTGACAACGCACAGAGCCGCTAACTGATTGAATGTTATGACACCACAGGGAGCGACTGATCGATGCGTTATTGACACCGCACCGCAAAGTTCAACGACCAAAATACCAACATTCTGGTCGCAATGAACATGTTTTCACTATTATTTGATTTCTTTGTATGACTGACATCGTTATTCAAGCATTCAAAAGGTGATTCCTACCGCCACATAACTCCAACCACACACAAGAAAGTTTTTTGACAGTTCTTGTTTTTGAAAGAACCCTTGTCTCCCTAATCGGAAAGAGGTGTGATGTCATCACACGTGCGCTTAGGCGCTTTCTAGCTTGATCTTGAAAATTTCTTTTTTTTTTATACAAATGAAAAAATGACACATTTTACAACACGTTACATTGATTCACTTGTGTTGGTTTTTACACAGAATGAATGAATCAACCAATCAGTATGAGCGGAGGCTTAGTTTACCCATAATCCCTTTTGGGCATGTGTGTGTTAATGTTCAAATCTTCAGAATTAGTGCATTATTTTAAATTGAACAGATATGTGTTATATATCACTTTGTACATTTTAAAAGTTTACATTAATGTAGTTATTCTATCCAGAATAATTTTATTTTTAAAGCCAAACCATAATTCAAACCTGCTTTCCATTTCAAGACCTCTGCCTCATTGCTGGACCACTGTATCCTGTTAAGGTAAGTGATGTTTTTCTACAAGCTGGGAGCAGAGCGCACCAAGACAAGCACTGGCTTGTTTGCTGTTTGGATTTGTGATCACCATTGGTTCTTTTAGAAGCTGTGTTTAAACTCAAAATCAGCTTCTTAGTAGCTGAGAGCGTATGGGAGGCAAAATTGAAAGTTATCTGTAGTTTCTGATACGTTTTTAGGCGGTTTAGCGTTAAAAAAAGATAACTTTTCAGTTAGCTGATTACCAGTTATCAAAGCTAACATTTTGGTTAGCTGTGACCACCACTGGTCAAGAGTAATTTTCTTATCACCAGTTCTCCTCTGACTGCAGAGGATAGAGCAGTTTCTCCTGAAACCAGCTCTTCTCTGTTTACAGAGGGTAGAGCTTATCTGCTATATGAGGGATCGAATGTGCTCTCACTAGGCCATGGGGGAAAATCTGTCCGGGGCTTAGTTTTTGAGCTCGTGGTGACTTTCAAGGGGCAAAAGAATTCCACTTGATTTTGATATGTAGTAGTCAGGACTATCAGAAAATGCAAAGTTCCCGCAAAAATAGTTGCTCCTTAATTAGTAATTAGCCGTTAATTAGCGGCGTATCCATGAGATGCGAAAATGCCTAAAAAATACAAGGAATGACTTAAAATCAATAGATGACATTTTATTCACATTTTAAAGTAACAGTAAGTGTCATAGAGATGTATCACAACAACTCAACATATTATGTAATACGGAGGTAAAAGGCTGCCCCCTGGTAGTGATATCATGAAGGACACAGTGAACTTCCCAATTATTAGTAAATGTTCATTATATATTGGTTTAAACTGACAGTAGACATATCATTCCACAGACCCTGAAGCAAGGTGGATATTACATTATTGGAAATCAGGGATATGCTCCAAAATGCCCCTGGACACAATTATGGTGTACCAAAATCAGAAGAATTTTCCAAGAAAAAAATTTCTGTTTTTTCCCGCCATGGCAGAAAAACATTGCATCAAGAAATTATTAATGGAAAAGGACATAGCTTCTGCTAGAAACAGTTTGCCAATAATTTTTTGTAGATTTCTGGTGACTTCTCAAATCAAATAAAAATATTTCACATTGCAAAAGCCATATAACCTCTCAAAGGGTGTACCAGAATGGTAAATTAAGTTGAAATGGGCAACTCTTTAGTGCTGAATTGTTGAGTAATGAGTAAAGGTTTAGCACTGAGTTGCTCCTCTTGACCATGTCTTTATTCATCATCATCTGAATCAGAGTTGGATTCTGAATCAGATGCTCTCTCACTTTCTGGTTTCCTGTTTGTACAAGTCTCAGGTAGATATCTGCACAAGTCAGTGCACGGCAAATTCTCCTGCATTTCAATGCAGCAAGTTGCACAGCCTCTGAAGTGGATGGTTGCACACCATCCTGCCCTGGCCCAGACATTTGACAGAGAAGACAATTGGTATTGTGGGTTGTCCCACCCCCAGTTGTGGTTTCCTCCCTAAAATCATTATTGTCCCAGACTACAGTGGTGTGGACCCTTTTTGCAAAACCCTCACGGACAATGGTTTTCCTCTCCAGTTGTTTAGTGGCAAGTGCTGTGTCATGTTCAAGCACTGTAGTGTGGCTGGATGAATGCCCTAAACCGTTCAAAATACCTAAAATATTTGAAGATCCAGTCATGTGTCGCATTGTCATGCCAAGGGCAACATGCTTTGGCATTACTCTCTTCCCCTTTGAAGACAAGTGTACAAGATCTTGTGCAATTGAGAGAATCTTTGGCTTGTTATCATCACTTGTGGAAACATAATTCGCCAACTCTACCTCATCTGAAATACCAGTTACCCAAGCAAGGAAGTTAAACAATTTGGGTGGAATTAAATGTTTCTGCACTATTTGTCTTTATGTCACTTGCTGTTGGGGGCCAAACGTTATTCAAACCAGGAACATCAGCAATCACGTTTCAATACCTGACCTGACTTGTACAGGAGATAGGGGTTTTCTCCTTTTAAGTCAGCATTTTTGTGCTCAAGTTCATTTTCAAAATCAAGTTCTGAGGCTTCCTCAGATGATGCAGTAGTAGAACTCAAGTTATCAACAAGAACACCCTTGTTTTCCTCCGCACAAGCTATCTCAGAGGCATTGCGCTTTGTAGGCCTGATGAACTGGAGTGAAGAATACCGTCTCATTAACTTTCTTTTTAAGATAGCAGTCTGAGTTTCAATAGTGTCCTCAGTATTTTTCACTTTTCTTAGGGTATTTACATACAGTTCTTTCAGTCTTGTCAGTCTCAGCAACTCCTGTTTGTTGATAATTCTATCTTCTATCACAGTTCGACAGAATTCATCAAAGCCTTTCTAGGATGGACCATGCCTAGACTCCAGGTCCCGATTCTCCTCCCTCATCATAAACCCTGTGTAGCTTTTGTAGCACGGCTGATGATAACGTACTTCTATCGCAACACAAGTGTTTTCACGACCAGCTGTTTCCTTGAGTATTGATTCATCGTTCAGTGCTTTGGCAGCTCGCAGAAGTAATCCACCTGAAAATCAAATTGTTTCAATTAGAAACGATTTCATAGATAGTGGTGATATCTCAGAATTAAGTTTTAGGATAGGAGCGCACATGCATGCTTCAGCGGAAAATGGTGTGGGCTAAGTATCATGACATATTCTCATTCTGGCCTACTACTAGTATTTTGTGGGTTTGTGTTTAAAAATTTACCTGATTCATATTCACATCTGGACAGTGGTTCTCATCTTCGAGTGCTGGAATGCGCAACTTTGATGTATTTCTCGCCTTTACAAATTATGCACTGCTCCGGTAGGACATAGCTGTTTCTTCTGGATGCTGAAGTTTGCCTTTGGCCAGCAGAACATGAAGGATTGGAGCTCTGTCTAGCACTTCTTCGAGGTGGAGTTGCAATGACTTCATCAGGGTTGGTGTTACTTTGTTTTGCACAGCGTTTGATAGCCCTTTATATCTTAGTCTTATCAGTGAACCTCCTGTAGCACTGTGTATGATACTCAAGTCGATCTAAATTGGCAATCTCTTCAAAGGTTTCTAACAATTTCTCAGCAGCAATACGTTGTACACCATCTAGATGTTTCCACTTACTAGCACACTCCTTAATCTTTGACATACAGTTTGCAGAAACTGGTAAAACGGTGCTATTTTCTTCAGACACAGTGTGAATGCAGCAATCCATGGGGGCTGCCATCTTGGAAATCCAAGCAATTTGATTGGCTCATTTGCCATTAGCCCCCTATAGCTAAAAATGGAAACTAAGACAGGATAGTGTTGCCCCCTATTATCCACAGTCTAAACTAAGCCTAATTGGTATGATTAAAAAGGGCTAATTAAAAACTTCGGAGCAACTTTTGACATGGGAACTTCTTGAAAATTACTTGAAAATGACTATCTCTGAAATAAAATAAAAAAGAAATTAAGTTGCCCCTTGAGAGTCACCACGAAGTGACAAGATACAGCTTTTGCCCCATGGCCTACACAGTGCACACTGTCTTTCAGTCACTGGTGTGTGCAGATAGTTATAGCAACAGGTGTACGAGGCGTTGGAGGCAGCTACGATTTTAAACCTATTGCATACAATTCCTGCTTTGTGGGCAATTCAGCCACATTTGTACTATGTGTGAAGGGGCCCGAAACAAATCAGTAATAATACCACACTCATTTTGCACTCATAAGGTTAGGATACTGTGCCCTCCAAAAGTATTGGAACACTTGCTGTTTCACAAATTTTAATTTATGTCATTTCAAATACACAATAAATATGAAGAATACAATTTTCAAAAATGATCTTCCTCAAACTCAGACTGAAAGCAAATCTGTAAAACTTGATAAAACCTGTAAATAATAATTAGTTTTATTGTCAGTTTTCTTTAGACAAGTCAGGAGATGGAAACATGAACAGTTCCAAGTCACTGAATATGTCTTGGACTTGATTTACATCAGTTATGAAGAAATAAAAAAGTTTCTTACACCAAAACATCAAATCTTTGCTTTCATCTCAAATGTACTTTCTGTCAAATTGTAGCTGAACTTTCAGGTCTTCTTTTAAGAAAATCCTCCTCCACACCACTTCATCAGGAAGCTGGATTTTATATTTTTAATTCATTTATATCAAGCTGTAGAGCTTTGCTTTCAGTTTGAGTTTAAGGAAGATAATTTTAGAAAAAAAATTGTATTTGAAATGGCACAAACAAATTGTGTGTGAAATACCAAGTGTTCCAATACTCTTGAGGGCAACTGAGAAACACTGAGGAGCAGCATCTTACATCTCATATATAGTGCAGCAGATAAGAGAATATTTAGAGCAGAATCCTGCAAATGGTAATACAAACATCAAATTCGGTACAAAAACACCATAGACATTAACTCATTTGAAAAAAAAACTGATTGGCCACTTGAATTTTCAATAGGCAGCCAGGTAGAGGTCAGTTGAAGAATTACACAGGGATCAAAATTAAAAGATGCTCCAATCATATTGAAAACTATACCATATTATTTGGACAATCTGTGACTGAATGTTATAGAGTTATAAGGTAAAAGCAGCAAGAATGGTGACAGAGGTCAGTTTCAGTTGGTATGGGGTCAAAAGTTAAAGTTGCTCCAGTTTTGGTAAAAATGATGCAAATTATTGGTTGAGTTAATCTGGTTTTAAAAAGTAACAGTTTGCATCATGTGTCATGCTTATTTCATGTTACAGAGTAACATATGTCACATGTCTCAAGTGGACACTGACATTGTTTGACGTTTACTTTGGAGACCAAGCATTCAACACTGATCACTGAATGACATCCAGTGGATCCACAGAGATGCATAATGGGTCATTCCATGTGGAATCAACAAATGCCTCCCACCTGACCATCTCAGAATTGTCTAAAAAAATTCTCACATTAAGATAATATAGTTAATAGGATATGTGCCAAGTTTTATCTTCATATATTCCTTAGTTTTGACATAAAAAATTCATAAAGGTTGCAACGTTTTGATCATTTTTTTTTACACTTGCTTTTGCAATGTCAACTAATACAGTTTTTAGGAGGCAATATCTCTCGATATTACAATACCTTGGGCTTTCCACAGTCTAGTATCTATACCCAACACACTTGCCAAACACATTTTCAATGGCAAGTCATATTTTTTCTGGGGAGCTGTCACAGTTGGAAATTGCAAATTTATTTGACGAATTTGTGTCTGACACCAACTTTAAAGGCAATTAATGACCAAAGTTATGCAGACAGAGAACTCCTTTT
Organism: Thalassophryne amazonica; assembly: GCF_902500255.1. Taxonomy (NCBI): domain Eukaryota; kingdom Metazoa; phylum Chordata; class Actinopteri; order Batrachoidiformes; family Batrachoididae; genus Thalassophryne; species Thalassophryne amazonica. The sequence goes on along the minus strand of NC_047103.1, from coordinate 78,529,761 downwards.
TTTCTGGCCAAGCTCTCCTGACAGAGTGCTCTTGGTGCAATGAACAGCAAACATGTCAATCTCATGGTTGTTCAATCTCATGGTTGTCCAGAAAATCCACAGCATACAAACAAAAAACAAAATTTCATGACATTTGATTTCACATTGCCTATGTGTGACAACCTGAATTTTTTTGAAACCTTTACCATCTAAAAGTATATATTCTTGGCTATCTTTGGTTCAAAGATGTTTGTGGTGCAACTTGTCATTGAAGAGATATGATTTTTTTTCTTGCACCCTATAATGGCTCATTTTCGACATTAATTTTAGTTTAATTCCATGCAGATTTCATGAGTTCCTGAAACTGCAATTAGAAATATGAGATAACAGAAAGTCACTTAACATGCTTAAGGATCTTCAATATTTAGGAACATAGATTATCATCCGATGGGTACCTCTGAGATTATAGTATCATATATATCTGGGAATGCAATCAAACTTGTATATGGATTTATTTATCAAAATACATTACATCTACAACATTATAATTTTGTCCAAACATTAAATGAAACACAGCCAGTGCATTGTACAGTAAATAACTCATTAAAGTGATCTTAATTTTGATAAACGACATGCTACATGTATATCTACAGTGAGGCAAATAAGTATTTGATCTACTGATGATTTTGCAAGTTTTCCCACCTACAAAGAATGGAGAGGTCTGTAATTTTTATCATAGGAACACTTCAACTGTGAGAGACAGAATCTAAAAAAAAAAAAAAAAAATCAGAAAATCACACTATGATTTTTAATTAATGAATTTGCATTTTATTGCATGAAATAAGTATTTGATACAACCTTAATATTTGGTACAGAAATATTTGTTTGCCATTACAGAGGTCAGATGATTCCTGTAGTTTTTGACCAAGTTTGCACACTGCAGCAGGGATTTTGGTCCACTCCTCCATACAGAGCTTCTCCAGATCTTTCAGGTTGGGAGTTTCAACTCCCTCCAAAGTAGAGAAGCTTGAATCTTCGACTGGACTGGGTTGCTTGACATGAGGACGTTTTGCTTCAAATCACAGAAGCTTCCTCAGCAAAAATTCTTGCTCTGGTAGTCTGACTTCTGTCTGATCCTCATCGAGAAGAACAAACAGAAGCCACAAAAGCTGGAGTTTTAAACCTAACCAGACGCCTCCTACCGAGAGGCAGACTGCTATTGGCTAGTGATTAAACAATTGCTTTAATTAGCACCTATTAACGATGGCACTGACGCCTCTCCTGATGACATGAAAGACTCATTACCATGAACAAAAGACTGAAACTGCTTTGATCTGAGTACCCCATTGTAAACAGGGGACAAAGTGTGTCCCAGACCCCCTCCCCGGTTAAGGCTGTTTCAACTGTTTCACATAGAATGCCTCTTTCACACCTCTCTCAAACCATTTCTTCTCTCTGGCTAAGATTTTAACTTCCTTGTCCTAAAATGTGTGGTTAGTGTCTTTAAGGTGGAGATGAACTGGAGACTGAGGTCCACTGGCACCCTTTTTGCGGTGCTGGTATAGCCTTTTGTGTAACGGTTGCTTAGTCTCACCTATGTAGTGTTTGTTAAAGTTTTCCTGACATCTGATAGAATACACTACATTGCTCTGTTTGTAACTAGGGATCCTGTCCTTATGGTGAACTAATTTCTGTCTCAAGGTGTTAACAGGTTTGAAGTAAACTGTGATTTTGTGCTGTCTGAAGATCCTCTGTAGTTTTTCCGCTACTCCTGCTAAATAAGGGAGAGACACTCCTCTTCTTCTTGTCTCCATCTCCTGTCTGTCTGGTCTCTTTATTCTCTGGGACTTCTGCACTTTATCCAGGGACCATCGTGGGTACCCACATACTGTGAGGGCCTTCCGGACAAGTTGTTGTTCTTTAGCCCTTCCCTCTGCAGTTGTGGGCACCTGTAGGTCTCTGTGTTGAAGAGTCCTGGTCACCCTGAGCTTGTGTTCAAGGAGGTGGTTTGAGCCAAAGAGCAGATATTGGTCAGTGTGAGTGGGTTTTCTGTAAACCCCTGTCTGGAGCTGCCTGTTCTCTCCAATCGTAACATCACTGTTCAAGAAGGCTAAATGGTTGTTTCTGGCATCCTCACGTGTGAACTTGATATTGGAGTCCACCGAGTTGATGTGCTCTGTAAAGTCCTCAACCTCCTGTTGCTTGATTTTAACCCATGTGTCATTGGCATATCCGAACCAGTGACTGGGAGGGATGCCTGTGAAAGACGTCAAGGCTCTCTTCTCCACTCGCTGCATGTACAGATTGGCCACATTGGGGGATACTGGAGACCCCATCGCACAACCATGGATCTGCCTGTAGTAATGCCCCCTAAACAGGAAATATGTGGTGTTAAGACAGATCTCCAAGAGTTGGCAGATGTGGTCTGGTGTGAGTTTGGTCCTTTCAAGTAGAGACACATCCAAAGATTTTGTATTGAGTTCAGGTCTGGAGACTGGCTAGGCCACTCCAGGACCTTGAAATGCTTCTTACAGAGCCACTACTTAATTGCCCTGGCTGTGTGTTTGGGGTCATTGTCATGCTGTAAGACCTAGCCACGACCCATCTTCAATTCTCCTACTGAGGGAAGGAGGTTGTTTGCCAAAATCTCATGATGCATGACTCCATCCATTCTCCCTTCAAAATGCTACAATTGTCCTGTCCCCTTTGCAGAAGAGCACCCCCAAAATGATGTTTCCACCCCCGTGCTTCACGGTTGGGACGGTTTTCTTGGGGTTGTTCTCATCCTCCAAACACAGCCAGTGGAGTTAATACCAAAAAGCTCTATTTTGGTCTCATCTGACCACATGACCTTCTTCCATGCCTCCCCTGAATCATCCAGATGGCCTGGACATGCACTGGCTTGAGCAGGGGGATCTTGTGTGCCCTGCAGGATTTTACACCATGGCGACGTAGTGTGTTACAAATGTAATCTTTGTGACTGTGGTCCCAGCTGTCTTCAGGTCATTGACCAGGTTCTCTCGTGTAGTTCTGGGCCTTCTCAGAATCATCCTTACCCCACAAAGTGAGATCTTGCATGGAGTCCCAGACCGAGGAAGACTGACAGTCATCTTGTGTTTCTTCCACTTTCTAATAACTAATCATAACAGTTGTTGTCTTCTACTAAGCTATTTGCCTGTTGTCCTGTAGCCCATCCCAGCCTTGTGCAGGTCTACAGTTTTGTCACTGGTGTGTGTGAACAGGTGTCTTTTGTACAGGTAATGAGTTCAAACAGGTGCAATTAACACTGGTACATTAACACAGAATAAGAGGGCTTCTTAAAGAAAAACTAACAGGTCTGTGAGAGCCAAAATTCTTGCTGGTTGGTAGGTGATCAAATACTTATTTCATGCGGTATAATACAAATAAATTATTTAAAAATCATACAATGTTTTTCTCTGAATTTTATTTTTAGATTCTGTCTGTCACAGTTGATGTGTACCAACAATAAAACGTACAGACCTCTACATTCTTTGTAGGTGGGAAAACTTGCGAAATCAATAGTGGATCAAATCAATGTATGTATCACATGACTGAGCCTGAATTTAGGAGTCTTAAGTTTGCAGAGCTGTTCATGATAAACCTCAAATGAATCATGCACAAAAAGATGAGGTTCTTGCTATAATGTATCTAGCAAAATACTAAATTTATTAAAAGTTTGATTTGACATTCCCAGATGCATAATTGTTACTCATATAAACAATGTAAGCAAACTACTGCAGATCTTCTAGTAACATCCTGTCATGTCATGTTAAAATTAAAGGCCTCAAACTCATGCAACATGCAAGAACTTATGTCATCACATTGAAACAGTTGTCGAAAACTAGCGTTTTTAAGATAATACTAAAAAATTCATATCTCATAACCACAACCATCTTTGAACCAAAGATAGCCAAGAATATATACTTTTAGATGGTGAAGGTTTCAAAAAAAATTCTGGTTGTCACACATGGGCAATTTGAAGTCAAATTTCATGAAATGTTGGGTTTTTTTAGGATTTTGCTGTGGATTTTCTGGACAACCATGAGACTGACATGTTTGCTGTTCATTGCATCAAGAGCTCTCTGTCAGGAGAGCTTGCCCGGAAGAAAGAAGCTCTCTGTCTGCATAACTTTGGTGATTAATTGCCTTTAAGTTGGTGTCAGACAGAAATTTGTCAAATTAATTTGTAATTTCCAACTGTGACAGCTCCCTAGAAAAAATTTGACTTGCCATTGAAAATGTGTTTGGCAAGTGTGTTGAGTATAGATACTACACTGTAGAAACTTTTGAGCCCAAGGTGATAATTGTTATATCTAGAGATATTGCCTCCTAAAAACTCCTAAAACCTTTTATTTGACTTTGCAAAAATAAGTGCGAAAATTAGCAAAACATTGCAATCTTTATGAATTTTTTGTCAAAACCAAAGAAGATTTTAAGCTAAAAGTTGACACATATCCTATTAAGCACATAACCTTAATGTGAGAATTTTTTAAAAGTAAATCTAAGATGGTCAGGTGGGAAAGTTTTCTGAAATTTGTTGAAATGACATGGAATGACTCTAATGTAGGAAATTGGACTGAAATTGCAAATATCTGTCTAAATTTCTGTACAGTCCAGTCCAGACACTTCTTCGGCTGAAAAAAAAAATGATTTTTTTGGTCAGAATGGCATTCATTTGGTGAAATAACATGAGTAATTGGGCAAAACATTGGGCCCAACATTGGGCAATTGAAAATCAGGTTGAAATTGCGAATATCTGTCTGAATTTTTGTCCAGTTCAGTCCAGACACGTATTCAGCCACAAAAAAAATTTTGTTTATTTTTTGTCCGATTTTTATTTATTTATTTATTTATTTTTACCTCCGCCAAGGAGGTTATGTTTTCGGTCATGTCCGTTTGTTTGTTGGTTGGTTGGTTGGTTGATTGGTTTGTTAGCAGGATTACTCAAAAAATCCTCAATGGATTTCAATGAAATTTTTACCAGGGGCATATCTTGGCCTAACTTCGAAGTCATTAAATTTGGTAATGATCTGGAACACAATCTGGATCCAGTAATTTTTTTCAGGATTGTTTATCATTGCAGGATAGGGCCAATTTCAACATTTTTGCATCTAAGTTCATGAAGACCGGTCACAAAGGCTGAACAAAAAATTAAGTTACGACACAACAATAATTTAGCATTTGTTTCTCCTCATTGAATAAACTTATTAGAAAATAAAAACTTGTGTAGTTCATGCAGTTTCTCTTTATAAATACATTTGCTGAAGATCTAAGGGTTTAACCCTCTGGGGCCGACGCTGTCATATATGACGGCTGAGACCAAGCTTTACTAAATTATAAATAATTTTTTAATGATATGAGATAGAAACTTATCTTTTTTTTTTTTGCTGAAAAGTTAACTCCGCGGACTTTCGAGCCACCGTCCACCATGTTTGTACTCCTCATAGAAGCTGTGTGATGACGTGAGCAATGTGAGTGTCCAATCGGAATTGATTCACCGTCACATGGTTTTCCAAAATCCAATCATAGGGCAGATTTACCTCACGTCACACACCAAAGATTGTTTTTAGGAGTGATGTGTTACTGGTTTATTATACTTTGCTATGTGTTATGAATAAATGTGTGTAGAAAATTATTTTCTGCTTTACTTTTTCCTTTCTTATTTCTGATTGTAAACCTTTATTACATTTATAAAACAGAACTATAGCATATATATTTTGAAAGTACAGCTTGTCCTGAAAAAAAGAGACATAAAACCTGATTGTGAGATGCAAGGAAAGCTGTTAACAGCAATAATAAAACATTTATGCCAGGCGAGTGAACTGTCCAAAAAATGCCCTCGGACCCCCAGAGGGTTAACCAGTGAATCTAAAACATGAGGGTAGATGCATGAAACAATGTGGAATAAGTCTCTTTGCCAAAGGGTCTTCCATGTGATGTCAGTGACCCTATGGCCTTGGTGGAGGTTTATGCTCTCCGAGTGCTTCTAGTTTTTTTTTTTTTGTCAAAAATTTAAACAAAATGTTTTTGGCCAAAAAAGTGTGGAACTGGACTGGACAGAAATCCAGACAGATATTTGCAATTTTGGCCCAGTTTCCCATTGTAACCCTTTTTTTTTTTTCAGTCAAAACCTATATTACTCATGTCATTTGACCAAATAAACATAATTCTGATCAAAACCCAGACAACTCTGAAGAAATTATAGACCTTTGTGGATTTGATTGGCAAAAGTGTTTAACACATTTGCCTGTTACACTATCAGTAAAAGTTTCATAGTGGTGCAATATGCCATGGTGTTCCACAGCTGTCATCTGTGCCATTATGGACATGATAGCCATCCAGCTGTGCCCGCTTTGCTGACTGCCATCACTGTCCGCAACCTCAGCCACACCTCGACTATAGGCTTGTGATGTGTGTGTGTGTGTGTGTGTGGGAAGGGGGGGGGGGCACACTCACATGCCACCTGTGTTGCGGTGGTGGGCACACCACACACTCGCACGCCATTTGTGTTGGAGAGGGGGACAGCACACTCACACGCCATTTGTGTTGCTTGGTAACACACTCGTGGGGCACTTCGAAAATATGGGGCCATTCGCAAGCTCGAATGTGGTCTCCTGCTCTCTAGTTTCATTCTGGCAGTGCAAATGGTGTTGGATGTTCGTGGGTGGCACTTGGGACTCCGGCTGACTCCGACCGAGAGTGGGTCAAATGGGCACTCGCACAGCATTCACCGACATTCGGCCGCTGGTGTGAAAGCTGCCTCAATCACATCATTCGGTCACAGTTTGACATGGCTGATGATTTCATGCAGCTCCTCAGTTGTGGCATATGAAAGACCTGCGTATGACATGCTGTGTGAATGCTGCGAACACAACCAGGTGGCAGTGCAACCTCATTAACTCACCGTTGGAATGGTCAAGTGGCACATGAATATAGAGTGCATGTGCTGTGCCTGAATGGATGTGGCGACTGCTGTTCAAGGCGTTCAAGTGCAACTCCGATTTTCCAGGAGGCACGAGTGCCATTCGGATTCTCCTTCATGTGCCGTCACGGTGAAATTGCCCCTTAGTTATCTGGTTAGCATCCAAGTCTCACAACCAAGATTAACATGAACGAAGTCCAAGACATATTCACTGACTTGGAAACATTCATGTATCCATTCTCTGATTTGTCAAAAGGAAATGACTGTAAATGTGATGATTTGTATTTTTTTTTTAAAAGTAAGTCCCTTCGGCTGCTCCCTTGTTTGCACTTGGGGTCACCACAGCAAATCCAAGGTGGATCTGTATGTTGAATTGGCACAAGTTTTACGCCAGATGCCTTTCCTGACATAACTCCACATTATGTGGAGAAATGTGTCAGGGTTTAAGTTTTGTCTAGTTATCTGTTTTTATTTATCTGGTCTGTTTGTTATTTTTCTTATTCATTGGTTTTCTGTATGTTTAGTCTCTTTCTGGGTTTTACTGCTTGGGTCTGTCTTTCTCTATCTCTCTTGTCTGTCTCTTGGTGCTTGGTGATGGGTGTTTCCCTCTCTCTGGCCACGCCCTTATTCTGGTGCCTTCCATGCACACCTGCTCTTAATTTGCTGCTCCTCACCTGGGGTTATATATGCCCGCTGGGTGTTTTAGTCCTTCGTCAGATTGTTGTGCCTTGTGCCACTTTCCAGCTCTGTACGTGTTCCATAGCCCTACCTGCCTTTTTGTGTCTTCCTGACGTCCAGCCTGTTGCAACAACCACACCTTTAGCCTGATGATTTTTGTACTGCTGCTTTTGCTTGACTGCCTACTCATGTACCGACCTCTGCTATCCACCCGAGTAAAGCCTTTTTACAACCAGAGCTGTTTGTTTGAGCCGTGCATTTGTGTCCAACAATTCCTGACCATCCAGTCTAATAAAATGTGGGGTTTCAACCAGGAATATTTGTATAAAAAAATCCTTATATTTAGTTTGTACAATTAATTTTGGGCTCTGTAAATGGACAGACTGTGTGTAAAAATGGCTGTAATTCGTAAAGGGTTTATGTGATATTTTTATTTCACCTTGAATTAAAGGCAAAAGTCTACACTACAAGCACTTCTTGATTGTTGCATTTTGACTCCACTGTGGCGGTGTGAAGAGGCAAAATTTCAAAAAGAGAGTCACTGTCAAACGACTGTGACAAACTTTGACACTTACAAACGGCCCCCTGACACGAGCATGTCTTTGATTCACACAATAGTACGCACGTCCTTGTGACAATCCCACCCACTGTGTTCCCAGTGGGATGCCGTTCTTTGTTCTTCCAGCTGCCACATGCTCTGTGCTGGACACTGTGTATATAAAATAACTATTTAGTGTTGGATTAATAATTTTCTCTGCAGATTGGCTGTTGAAATTGGCTAGAATCACTTGCTGAATCACAGAGGACCTCTCCAGCTTTATCCCTTTGCGCACGCCTAACAAGCTGCAGAAAGCATTTTGAGACGTCTAAAAAGGTAATTATTTGTCATGTTTACATTTTCATGGCTTGGTAAAATAGTTGTGTGTTCTTTCCTTCTTGTGTGCAGCTGTTAATATATGTTTATGAGACATTTAACTTCTTGTCATACAACCCCATTTCCAATGAAGTTGGGACATTGTGAAAAATGTAAATAAAAACAGAATACAATGATTTGGAAAACCTCTTCAACCTATATTCAATTGAATACACCACAAAGACAAGATATTTAATGTTCAAACTGATAAACTTTATTGTTTTTGTGCAAATATTTGCTAATTTTGAAATGGATGCCTGCAACACATTTCAAAAAAGCTGGGACAGTGGTATGTTTACTGCTGTGTTACATCACCTTTCCTTCGAACAACACTCAATAAGCGTTTGGGAACTGAGGACACTAATTGTTGAAGCTTTGTGGGTGGAATTCTTTCCCATTCTTGCTTGATGTACGACTTCAGTTGTTCAACAGTCCGGGGTCTCCGTTGTCATATTTTGTGCTTCATAATGCATAACACATTTTCACTGGGCGACAGGTCTGGACTGCAGGCAGGCCAGTCTAGTACCCACACTCTTTTACTACGAAGCCACGCTGTTATAACACGTGCAGAATGTGGCTTGGCATTGTCTTGCTGAAATAAGCAGGGACGTCCCTAAAAAAGACGTTGCTTGGATGGCAGCATGCTTAGTGATTTTCCAGTCAGGCGGGGATTTGAACCCATGATCTTCTGGACTCAAGCCCAACACCTTAACCATTAGACCATCACCTCCCCTAAGTATTCAATTATTCAATAGTTGAAGAGGATTTGCAAATCATTATATCCTGTTTTTATTTACATTTACAAAATATTCCAACTTCATTGGAATTGGGGTTGTAAGCAATTTTGTTAATTTTATAAGATCTTTTCAGGCCAGCCAACGTACCAGATATTTTAATACTATCAGGGCAGTCAATCCAGATTTTAACCCCTTTAACAGATATACAATGACTTTTTACAGTAGTACGATACTTTAAGCAGTCAAATACTGAAAGTCCTCTCAGATGATAACAGGACGTCCTCATTTTAAACAATTCCTGGACATGTTGAGGTAAGAGTTAATTTTTAACTTTATACATGAACTGTATCGTAAAATAATCAACCAAGTTCCAAAATTTCAAAATGTGCAAACAAGCAAACAATGGATTTTGTTGGCTCCCGATATGGTTTTTTACTTATAACTCTTATAGCTTTCTTTTGTAACAGAAATATTGTATTTATATTTGTTTTATATGTATTTCCCCATACCTCAATGCAGTAAGTCATATATGGAGCAAGCAAAGAATGATGCAACATAACCAACAAATGCTGGGGGAGGAAGTATTGTACTTTGTACAAAATTGCGCTAACATAATTTATATTAGTTTTCCAACTTAGTTTGTCATCGATAAAAACACCAAGAAACTTAGTTTCAGTTACCATTTCAATTTCGACATCATTCAATAATAAATTTCTACTTAAGTTCCTGGGCTTATTTCCAAATATAATACACTTGGTTTTACCCAAATGAAGCGATAACTTTTTGAAATCAAACCAATGTTTAAATTGTAGTTCCCCTCCATCATGTCCAGGAGCTGTCCCAAATGATCCCCACTACCAAACACAGTCGTGTCACCCAGCAAACAAAATACATCTCACAAACTTAGAAACCAAATCAGTATCATTAATGTACAATAAAAACAGTAACGGCTCAAGGACTGAACCTTGGGGCACCCCACATAAAATCCTCAAAAATTAGGAGTTTATCTCCCAAAATGAACACACTGGTACCTGTCTTGTAAATACCTAGTTAACCAATCAAAGGTCAATCCTCTAATACCATACTTCTGTAATTTATTTAATAGTGAGGTGTGATCTATGTATCAAATGCTTTCTGCAAATCAAAAAAAAAAAAAACAAACTCCTACAGTGTATTTCTTCTTCTCTGTTGCATTTGTAACCTGTTCAAAAAAATCCACCAAAGCCAGTGAAGTAGTGGTAGTGCGATTTTTCCTAAAACCATATTCACTAAGAATGCATTGTTTAGTTAAGAAATCGTTCAACCTCTTTACAAATATCTTTTCCTGAATTTTTTGAAAACTTTGGTAACAATGATATTGGCCTGTAGTTTGAAAAAACATACTCATCACCAGATTTGAACAATGGTATCACCTTAGCTATTTTCATTTTAGAAGGCAAATTCCTGGTCATCAGTGACAAATTACAAATGTAAGTCAAGGGTTTAATAATACAATCAATAATGTTTTTGTCGAGAACATATAAAGGGTGTCACTGTCTATTGATTTTTTCCCTTTTAACTTGCAAACTATGTCAATAATTTCAATTTTATCAGTTTCATTAATACACATTGAATCCAGAGTTGTATTAATTGTTTTGCTATTGTCCAAAGAGCACGTTTTTGAGGATACAATTGAATTTATTGTTTGAATTTAAGTTTTTAGCCATATTGACAAAATAATCATTGAAATGATCAGTAATAGTTTTATTTCCTTTTATGGTTTTGTCAGAATCAGTATGAAAGTAAGATGGATAATCGTTAAGTTTTTTCTTTTTAATAATTTCATTTAAAAGCTTCCAGGTGCCTTTAGTATTGGTTTTATTTTTTCCAATAAATTGCAATAAAACTGCTTCTTACACGATCACATAATGCTCGTTAGTTTGTTTTTATATGTCTTATATTTACTTTCAGCTTCTTTTGTTCAAAATTATATAAACTGTTTTTACAAAAAAAATTATTTTTACATGCATTCTGGAGTCCCTTTGTAACCCAAGGTTTATCAATTTTTTCCCATTTCCAGTTACAGGCACAAATGGCAATGTTTTTCATACAAGTTAGAAATAATGGAAACAAATAATTAATATGATTTATCAATAGCCTCACTATAAATATCACACCAATCATGATGCACATCAACATGTTAAACTGATTATTACTAGAAGATGAAGCCATCATCTGTAATAGCCAAGTGGTGTGTGTGTGTGTGTGTGTGTGTGTGTGTGTGTGTGTGTGTGTGTGTGTGTGTGTGTGTGTGTGTGTGTGTGTGTGTGTGTGTGTGTGTGTGTGTGTGTGTGTGTGTGTGTGTGCATGGCTTTAATCACGGACAAAACTGGTGCTAGCTGACATTTGCAATTTTGGTATGCTTATGTATTTTGGGACAAGGATGAACACTGCGAAAATGAAAAGTTGAAAAGACAAATATTTTTGGAGAAATTAGTGATTTTAGCTAACTAGTAAACAATGGACGTTGTGCACCACGTGAGTTCAGGATTTGGGGGTGTTAAATGCTGTTATTGTGGTTCATGTTAGTTTAAGAGTGTTGTTAGTGTTATTGTTTTAATGTATTTTGGTTTAGTCAGTTTAGTTAAGTGTCATGTTGCCGTTACCATGAGGGAAAAGTGTATCGCTTTTGATGTCTTCCGCTACGTCTCTGTTTGTGCATGTCTAAAAATAGAAGTACCTGCTTGTGGCAGAATGCCGAAAAGATGAAAAGCTCTCCGTGTGTGTGTGTGTGTGTGTGTGTGTGTGTGTGTGTGTGTGTGTGTGTGTGTGTGTGTGTGTGTGTGTGTGTGTGTGTGTGTGTGTGTGTGTGTGTGTGTGTGTATAGCTTTGAACACAGGCAAACTGAGGAGAGCTGACATTTGCTGTTTGGTATGCTTATGTATTTTGGGTCAAGGATGAACGCTGCAAAAACAGAACACTGATAGGACTAATACTTCTGGAGAAACTATGGATAGTAGCTAACATTGCTAACTGCATTCTGGACTAACACGCCATTCCAGCAGGGGGCGGTAAATCATCTTTATATTAAAAGTGTGTGTGTGTGTGTGTGTGTGTGTGTGTGTGTGTGTGTGTGTGTGTGTGTGTTAGTAAGTTCAATGCAAGTACATAACTGTAAATACATTAAAAATACATGGATGACACAAGAAAGTGAAAACAATTATTTCCATTGTGGTCCATTTAAAAATCAAATGACAAAATAGAAGTCATAATAAAATAAAATAATAATAATGATGATTATAATAGTGTCTATATGATAGCAAGAACCTAAACAATTTATAAATACATTAAATTAACATTGAACAATTATGTAATTAACTGGACGCAAAAGTGTTGCATTCTTCTAAAAACTGTTGAGGTCTAAGGTTCTAAAGACATTCTGGACTCACACACCATTCCTTTGCACAATTTATTACTACCCTTGAAAAATATCAACTATCTATTTTATAAACACTACCCAATCTAGAGCCCGTGGATCCACATGGGCAACAAGCTAGTCAATAGTATTTTCAATTTAACATAATGGAGAGACAGTGGACAGGAACGCTGTCCTTTGAGAAGAATAATCCTGGAGGCTTGTTGCTTTCCTGTAAGGACAACCGGCAGTACGAAAATATCTCTGCAATGTCAGGATGGCGACATGCCTTTGCAAGTGTGTTAAGAATAGACCTACAATGGGGCTCAGTCCCGTCTTCTGTTGTCTGAGGACAGCCAGTTGTCTGCCCTGGACAAACGGAGAGGTAAGACCTCTGTCTTACCAGGGTTCCTTCACAGACTTTGGGGGAATTTGAAATGGATCAGACTGGATGTTACCCACCAGGAGGTGACACATGGTCCACGTAGGACAGACGTGGAGGGTCACACTGCTGTTGGAAACTGTGCTTCTGTTTGGAGGTTATGACAGTGTGTGTTGCTAGCAAGGCTGGAGGTGAAAACAGGAGAGGAGAGGTCCTTGCTGTGAGTTTAGTCTTCAGGTGGGATCTGGAGGACCAAACAGTTTTGTAGCACCTGAAGCATGACGGGACAGAGTGCAGCAGAGGTCATCCTCATCTCTGTCAATCACAGCATCACTTTAATGGGTGAGTCTAAGCAGACAGCTGTTTTCTGCTGAGGGAAAAACATGAACGAGCAAATGCAATGATGAAATTAATCACCCGCCTTTGTGTGAAATTCAGTGAACCTACAAACTTGTAGGGGACTTTTCATATTTTTCTACAGATTTCTCAGGTGCAAAATTAATTTTTAAGATTCTTTTTAATAAAAGAAATGAAATGTAACAAGCCATGTATCTTTAATATCGCTGAATGAATAAGACAGATTGATTTATTTACAATTTAATGGTGTATGTCTCATCAAAGCTGTGTTAAATTCCCAGTAATGTGGCTGCAGTTTTAGTCATTGAGCCAGGTGCAAGTGGAATGAACCTTTAAACTTTTTTTTCATCCATTTTTAATTTTTTTAAGGATATGCAAAGAAGGCACATTACCCTTCAGCCAATAATGAATGGCAGATTGAATACAATTCTTCAAAACTGGGCTATGTAACATATAAAGTTTGACAGAAATCAGTTCAGGTTTGAGAGCATGCGCTGGTGTCATGATCACCACACGTTGCCACAGCCACCACCCAGTAGAACCACTGTGAGTCCTGATCCGAAGTGACCCAATTAATACTGTACGGACAGCATTTCCTTTACATACAAATTTATACCACTCAGAAGTGTTTTTTGGGATTAAAACATTTCCACTGACTTTGACCTTCAAACTCTCAAACCAAAAGGAGAGATGGCGAACGTTAAAAGTATCGCCCAACCTCCAGGGGATAAACGTCAAAGTGGGTTAAAAAGAAAAAAGAAAGAAAGAAAGCAAAAAGATTATGTTCATGCACTAGTTTTCTACTTTGTGAATTTTGAAGCGAACATTAACTGAATGAACTTTTGAGATTGCTGCACTTTGCCTTCAAACCAGAAATAAATTGTGGTGCAGCTTAGCTAAAATTTAAAATTAAAAAATGTTCAGATTGTGATGCAAATTATTGGTTGAGTTAATAGCATTTTTAAAAGGAATAATTTGCACCATCTGTCATACTTAGTTATCATGTTACGAGGTAACATGTCATACATCATAGAATCCAATGGATGACGACCTTGTTTGACCTTTACTTTGGAGGCCAAGCATTCAGCACAGTCAGAACTATTCCATTTATTAATCCTTTTATTTACCAAAATTGGAGCAACTTTAACTTTTGACCCCTGTACAAACTGATCTTTGTCAGCAGTTTTTACCCCATAACTCCAGAACATTCAGTCATAGATAGTCCAAACTATACCTTTTTGGAATTGTTATGATCAGACAAATAATGTGGTATAGTTTTCAACATGATTGGAGCATTTTTAAATTTAGACCCCAGTGTAATTCTTTATTAACCCCTGTAGCTCAATGATTAGAGGTCAGCTTCAGGATGGCTGCATATCTGAACATAAACATTAGTTAACTTAGAATATGTGTGCCAAAATTCCATGCTTTTATCACTAAATGAACAATAGTTTTGCTATACCGCCCCACTAAAACTGCTGAGTGAGCTTGTCTTGCCTCAGCATTATGACACATGAAGCGCTGCTGCTTTTTCTCGTATCCTTCAGAACAACTCATCCTGAAATGCTGCTGGTGCTGTTACAGTCCAGATTCATGACTCCATGAATTTAAATGAGACTGTTATTCTGCAGTTTTTCATTCTGATCTTTTTTTTTTTCTCAGGCAAGCTGTGGCTGATTGTGATGGTCTTCCTCCGTGTCCTGATCCTCCTCCTCGCTGGTTATCCCCTCTACCAGGATGAGCAGGAACGATTTGTGTGTAATACAATTCAGCCCGGCTGTGCTAACGTATGTTACGATCTGTTTTCTCCCATATCTTTGATGCGCTTCTGGCTGGTGCAGCTCACTACTTTATGCCTGCCGTACATAATTTTTGTCATCTTCGTGGTCCACAAAATCTCAAATGGCCTTGCTGTAGATTTGATGTCCTCAGATCACAGTGAAGATGAGATGATATGCAAGATCCACCAGCAGGCTTTCTTCAAGACATCTGTCAAGCCTTTAGCAGTTCAAAAGTTCACTGGAGCCTACATCCTTCACCTGATGTTCAGGACATTGCTGGAGGCAGGATTTGTGGTGGCTCACTACTATCTGTTTGGTTTTCACATCCATAGGAGGTTCCTGTGCCAGCATCCACCATGTACGACCCAAGTAGACTGCTACATCTCCAGACCCACTGAGAAAACAGTGATGCTCAACTTCATGCTCGGTGTTGGAGCTCTGTCCCTCTTCCTAAATGTGTTGGATTTCATCTGTGCCATCAAGCGCTCTGTGAGACAGAGGAGCAGGAGGAAGGTGATGGTGGAGAAGATGTATGAGGAAAAGCAGTGTTACATTTCAGCTGGAGGTGAATCTGGAGGGGTAGACCCAACTTCACTCAGTCATCGGCATCTGGAGGTAGAAGCCGGACACACAAGGAGTTTTCGCAACAGGTTGAGCAGCAGGTCATCCAGTAAAGAAGAAGCACTTGATTTACGACAGGAAGCATCTTGCCTGGAGCACTCCTCTCTTTCAGGCTGCCACAACGACAGGAATAATGGATACTCAGGTTCCCAAGAGGAGGACCTGCACAGGAACAGCAGCGAGGTGGCCCTCTGCCCTCCACAAGCCATGGGATCACCCAGATCCATCCGTGTTAGCAAACGCGGCCGACTCAAACCGCCACCTCCACCAAGACGAGTCCCTCGAGGGTCCCCAAGCCCTATTGGGGATGCTTCCACAGCAACAGCGGGTTGTGCCAGAGTAGTGGGACAGTACACCCTGGTAGAGCTGGACGGTGGTACACAGCAGACCAATGATGAAAGCCAGGAGAAAAGATCAGAGTGGGTGTGATTTTACAAAGTTGGATTTCTTTGTTTTCTGGTTATTTTGAAATGTGGCAATGGAACATATCAGAGTGACTGTAGGAGTCAGCAACACCCAGAGGCTCAGAAAGTGCAAAACCCCATTTTCAGAAGTTCAGAATAGAATCCACAATGCACATTTGTTTCAAAAATATATGAAGCTCAAAAATTAACGAAACAGGACCATTATGATCTAAAAGAGTTCCATCCACCTGCTTCTTCCCTTGTTGGTTTTACCCCCACCTCCCCTGACAGACACTCCAGGCCGGGCCTCTACCTGCCCCGGATCCACATTCCCGCAAACACCAGGGCCATGACATGACACCCGCTGACCTCCTCTCTTTTGTGTTCGGGTCACTTGGGTCACAACGGACGTGCGCAGCCTTGAGACCAAGCACATAGGTATTTGGCCGACCGTTTGGAATTAGGATCAGGCTGAATCCAAAGATAATAATCTGACTCAGGTGCTGTAACTGAGCTGGTAGAATCAGATGGAATTTCTCCGTCAGAAGTGAAGGACGATGTGAAGGCCCCTGAAGATCACACATGCTGTCAAAGCAGTTACATTCCCCCTTAAGGCTCTGTATTTATGGGGACGGCCTGCCACTCTATTTTAGGGCCCTGTTCAGCTTAGCAGAAACACAAACCTGAACATATACACTGACTCTACAAATAAAGCACAGAGATGCTCCTGCTCCCTCTGGCTTTCATTACATCTTGCTCAAAGTTCAGATTTATGTGGCTCAGTGCCCCACCATCACATACGTGTTGTATGAAGACCAAAACCTGCTGACATGTTTGCTCAATTGAGATCTGGCCAGATTATTTTTTTCTTTACTTAGGTGTTTTTTTTTTGTTGTTGTTTTTTTCTTTCTTTTCATTTTGAAATTAAATTTTTTTTGTGACATTTTCAAGGTTTGTGTGACATTTGGCAATTGTAGTTACTATAGCAGTGGGCACACGTCAGCTCATCAGTGAACAGCTAATTCGCAACGCTAACTTTTTCCTTCGTGGATAATAATGTTCAGCAGTCCAAAATACGGAAGCGTATCGCATTCACTGGATTAAAAAAAAAACAATAGACCGCTGATCTCATAATTATGAAATCCTGATCTCGTAATTGAGCTTTTTTCTTGTAATAATGAGATCAGGTGTCTGTCTATCTATCTATCTATCTATCTATCTATCTATCTATCTATCTATCTATCTATCTATCTATCTATCTATCTATCTATCTATCTATCTGTCTGTCTGTCTGTCTGTCTGTCTGTCTGTCTGTCTGTCTGTCTGTCTGTCTGTCTGTCTGTCTGTCTGTCTGTCTGTCTGTCTGTCTGTCTGTCTGTCTATCTATCTATCTATCTATCTATCTATCTATCTATCTATCTATCTATCTATCTATCTATCTATCTATCTATCTATCTATCTATCTATCTATCTATCTCTCTCTCTCTCTCTCTCTCTCTCTCTCTCTCTCTCTCTCTCTCTCTCTCTCTCTCTCTCTATATATATATATATTCCGCCAAACTGACCCATCAAACGAAGGCAACAAGCATCACCTTGAGGAGATGGAAAAGAGGAGGTCAAACCAAAGTAAAATTAGATTATTAAAATTATTTTCTGCTTCATTTCTCAATACTTCTCATTTGTTTAATACTTTCTGTTTGCTGAATGTAAACTGCTGTTTAATTTCATGTGTTCATTAAATTACTTCATGTACATCTTCATCAGCATTTTGGCATGACCTTTTTGGAATCCCCTATGTTCATGCTTTACAATATCTGAAAAATTCACCTTTTAACACACGCATGTCAACTTCAACAGCCGTCACACGTGTGTGTGTTAACTTCCTGATGTCCATGAGCAGATCGGTATAAGATGGCCACTTAGTTTGTATTCCATTTGCCTCAGTCATGTTCAAACTTAAAGTTGGCAACACAAGCAGCGACAAAGTTGATGGGAGTGTTCTGTGAATATTTATTGAAGTTGTGAGTACAAGATTGAAATGCCTATAGGAAAGACTATAGTTTAAAGCATGATGTTATTAGAAGGATGTCTTCGTCATTTTGACAACATCAAGCAGGGCTACTATCATCTCAGCAAGTTCACACCATTGACATTACCCCCCCACCCCCCTCATTTTTTTTTTATTAGGCTATTTGTTTGGTATGCTAGCATCATTTAAAAGCCATAATATCCCTGTTAAATAATGCTGTCCAGTAATCGGAACCTGGACAAACTGTGGAACAGAATGATGAAAATCCAACATTCAGAAAGAGTAAAGCCTCTTTCCTGGTCGTGTTGTTTGTTGTGTAGTAAACCACATGGCTGGAGACATGTATGCTTGTGATTGCCTTCATGTACATATGTAACTGTAAATGGAACACTTTCATTTCCACTCCTAGTTCTCATAAGCTGAAGTAAAAGAGCTAAGATTTTTTTCTATGTACACAAAAGGTTTATTATTTTCCATGACTTGTGTTCATAAATTTGTCAAAATGTGTGTTCATGAGCACTTCACCTTTGCCTTGATACAGAGGAATATAACAGAGGAAACTTTCAAATGGTGAAACAAGCACCAAATTCGGCACAAATACTCCTTAGACCCAGTGTGCCCAACCAGTCGATCGTGGTCTACTAATTGATCGTGGACTAAGTTCCAGTCGATCACATGGAAAAAAAAAAAAAAAATCTCACGTCCTTCTTACTATCTGCACATGCACAGGGTTGAAAGAGCACAAGAAGCTAGATTAGAGTGAGTGGATACTACAATGGTGAGAGCTAAAAAAAAAATAAAACATCATTTTCATTCAGAGTGGGAGGAGGATTATTTTTTCATTTATTTGAATGCCAAGTCCATCTCTCTTATCTCTGCAATGCAAATGTGGCTTCACCAAAGAAATGGGATTTGGAGCAGCATTTCAACATGATCCACAAGAGCTATGATGCAAACTTCCCAACTAAATCACCTCTCACTCATCTTCAACCGCTTACTCCAGTTAAGCGTCACGGTGGGGGGTGGAGCCTATCCCAGCAGACACAGAGTGTGAGGTGAAGTACACCCTGGACAGGACGGCAGTCTATCGCAGGGCCACATATAGACAAGCAAACACAATCACACCCACACACACACACACACCTACAGACAATTTAAAGTTTCCAATCCACCTAACCTGCAAGTCTTTGGATGTGGGAGGAAGCTGGAGCACCCGGAGAGAACCCACACAAACTCGGGGAGAACATGCAAACTCCAGACAGAAAGACCAGACATGGGAATGCAATTTGCCACAGCAACAGTGGCTTTTTTCTGGATCAATTTATCCCTCAATGAGCTTCACTTCTTTATACAATCTTCAACCTCCAAACCAACACTATGGCACGTGCTCCATGAATTGCAGTTAGTTGATCAGATCTGAGATTCTTTGTGAATATGGGCCAGGGACTTTTCCAGTTTTCCAAGATTTTTCCCAACTTTGCCCTTTGACGTTGAATCAGTTCTTACTGATCAGGATGTGAATCATCAGTCAAAATTTCATAATGATATATATGAAAAATTGTGGGCTCGACGCTGTTCACAAACAAACTAACAGACAGACAATCAAACAAACAGCGGCGAAAACATAACATCCCCAAACTTTGTTGGCAGAGGTAAAAATTTTGTTTTTCCCATTCATTTCAATAGAGGCTCTCAAGATGGCGTTACCGTATATGATGTTATCAAAGTCCAGTTTTATGAGAGGTTCATGTTTCTGAGTGTTTATAAGCAGCAGGTAAAATCAGGCTAATTTCCCCATGTTTATGACTTAATTTCTGTGGGCATACAGCACCAAAAATAAAATGCAATATTGTACATCAATATTTTCGCAATTCTTTATTTATTTAGAATAGTCAGCTTATTTGGCATTTTATTTAGTAGTGAAATGCACTTTAACTCACAAGCTTTAAAACAGGGTTTACAAAGAAGATTTGTCAGCATTTGGATTCTTTGGATTTAAGGGTTTGTTAACAAACATTATGAATATCCTCTAGCCAATGTTGCCAACATTATAAAAAAAAAATATTTCCTCCCATTGAATAGTCTACGAGTGACAGTTAACCTATTACTAACTATTTAGCATAAATATTTGGCTATTTTATACAAATCGTAAAGAAAACCTGGAAATGTCACTAAACAAACTAGTGAAGAAATCAGAATGAATGTTTGAGATGAATAGAAGAATTACTGTCATTTCTACTCCCTGTCTGATTGGTCCAGTAATGTAGGGACATGTTATATACAATCGGATTCAGTTGGTTTCATGTTTCAAACATCTTTGTGCTGTGGCCCCGCCGCCTTAAATTTCCCACCCTACAGGTTTAATGTGTAGTGGTGAAGAATTCACAACATGAAAGTTGTGTTGGAAACTAATTTGAAATGATTTAATCCAGGAACCAAAATGTTGCCCTCCCTGTCAGTACTCACTGGACCACTTTCTGTGTATAAATAGTGATAAATCAGTGGCGTCACTGCTGCTCCTCTCCACCTGAGGGGCCATCTCTGTGTAAACGGACCGCTCTTGATCTTGCTTTTGATCTTGCTCCTCTTGTGGTCTCTTTGAAGGTAACAATAAAAGCTCAGGGTCTGTTATCTCACCTGTCTGTGGAGCGCTGCAGCCATGGGGGCTTCAGTCAGACCACAGCGAGTGTGCCATATGTTGTACACGGTGTTTAGTCTGTCAGCTTGTCTCAGGGGGACAAACTGACACGCTGCAACTTGCATCACAAATCCATGACTAAATCAGAATTAGACTATCATTGACCCGACCTTCACCTCTGGCCAGACTGTTAACCTCTGTTAACTATCAATCTGTACTGAAGTGAAAAGGAAGAAATTTATTAATATAGTTTTTTTTTAATGTGGTTACATTCTTCACCATTTCAGCAAGCTTACTGATATTGAAGATTGAAGCCAAAACACCCCATAGTCCGTGAGATGGTGCATCTTAAATTTATACCAGTTTCAGGTCTCAATAGACCTGTTTCTGTGTATGTCACTTTAAAAGGAAAGAAGCTGCTGTCTGACACATCTTGTGGCTGAAGTGCGTCTGGAAAGTATTCACAGCGCTTCAATTTTTCCACTATTTTTTAAATGTGACAGCCTTGTTCCAGAATGGATGAAATTCATGGTTTTCCTCAAAATTCTACACACTATACCCCATAATGACAATGTGAAAGAAATCACATATACAGAAGTATTCACAGCCTTTGTCATGAAGCTCAAAATTGAGCTCAGGTGTATCCTGTTTCCACTGTTCCACTGTTCATCCTTGAGATCTTTCTATGGCTTAATTGGAGTCCAGTTGACTGGATATGATTTGGAAAGACACACACTTGTTTACATATAAGATCCCACAGTTGACAGTGCATGTCAGAGCAAAAACCAAGCATGAAGTCAAAGGAATTGTCTGTAGACCTCTGAAACAGGATTGTCTGGAGGCACAAATCTGGGGAAGGGTAAGAAACATTTCTGCTGCTTTGAACGAAGAAGTTCAGATCCACCAGGACTCTTCATAGAGCTGGCCACCTGTCTAAACTGAGCAAAGTGGATCTAAATAACAAGAAATGCACCAATAATTTGTATGTCTGAATGTTTGCAGACTTTCTCAATCAGTCATGAATTGATTTTTAAAAAATTGCTGGGAAAGTAGGCCTTGGGTCAACGAAGAGTTGACTCATTTTCAGTTTAGAATTACAAAATTCTTTTATATTTCAAGAATTGCAACATCTTCAGCAGACTGATGAACAAATAAGCAGGTTTAATTGAAGTAACTCCCACAGCTTGCTCTAACTGTTCCTATTTCCAGATGTATTCACCCAGTAGGTGGTGCTACATCTATTTGGCGGCAACAAAACTTGACATCAACTGAGCATAGAACTACCAAGCCTGGTTTTTGATATCTGATGTGTGCTAGAAAAGTATTGCACGTTGAGTCCAAATATCAAATGTCATGGTCATAATGTAAACTTTAAATTGTCTGTAGGTGTGTGTGCAGGTGTGAATGTGTTTGTCTATATGTATCCCTACAACAAACTGGCGTCCTGACCAGCTGCCTCACGCCTTTTGATTGCTGGGATAGGCTCCAATCGCTGCACCCACCCACCTTACCGGACCCTTAGCTGGAGTAAGTGGGGATAGAAAATGGATGAATGGTCATAATGCAGTTGTTTGTTCTGTTCCCTGACAGGAAGATCACCCATGTCTTCAATAACAGACCTTTGACACAAGACAAAAATTCTCATCTACAAAGCTGTTGTCATGCCACATCAACCCTGCTGTTATGGATCTGAGACCAGGACCACCTACTGCCGCCACCTGAAGACCCTCAAGCGATTCCACCAATGCTGCCTGAGGAGTAACAACCTCAACCTCAAAAACTGCCCAATGGACTGGAAGACAGCGAGGGACCCAGCCAGCTGGCGAGCAATGATCTACATGGGAGTAGAAGTCTTCGAAAAAAATGTGAACAAACAACACAGAGGAGAAAGAGGAAAGAGAGAGAGCAAGACCCTCACTGGTAGACACTTACCCCAGCAACAATGTGCAGCATCTGTCAGAAACAATGCGTGTCAAGATGGGCCTGTTCAGTCATTCCATTTGGGAATCGGGACAATCTTTCTTGCCACTGAGGGATTACCAGGACTGAACCAATATGGCGGACTCCATAAGTGGGCATGCTCCCATAGAGATATGAGAGGCTCATTCTACCCTCATGAAATCACAGTGATTCATTACACTAATAAACAGGTGGTTATCAAGGCTATATTACAGTTTTAGCTAATAAATACCCCTAAAATGTACACATGGTAACTTTAAGTGTCAGATGGCAAGGTCATGACCTTTAAAAGGTACTCTGTCATCACTGGATGGCTGCAATGACCAAAATAATGAGATTTTACCATTGAAAGTACGGATAATCCTCACAGAATTAAATTTCAAGATGTAAAGATCAGAAAAAAGTTGTAGTTTGGCGTGTCACGCCGACCTGATCCAGCTGTGCTCCATCTGTCACACGTGAAGTGATCTGTGAGCTTTTAGGGTGGTCTCACACACACTACAGTCACCATGTTTTCAGTTTGAACAGCACTTTGTTTTTGACCCTGAGCCTGCAGAAGCTGCAGCATGAAATGTCGTGCTGCCCTCTAGTGGTGCAAAATGTGTAGAACCAAATCCTTGCAATCTCTTGCACTTTTTTTTAAATAGAAATCTCTTGCAGTGACTTTGAGGATGATTGTTTTATGATACTTTATTTGACAAACTGCCTGGGAAACGTGAGTTTGAGTTGTCACCTGTCAGAGCAGAGGGCAGCACTGAGCAAGACTGCAAAACAATATAACTGACAAACAGATAATATAGAAATTTATGCAATGAATCATCATAATGATGATAAAAAAGCAACAATAAGAATAAACAAAACACAACCTTGAAACAAAACAGCAGACAAAACCAAATCCTCATCACACATTGTTTTCTAAAGTGGCTGACAACAATGGCTAAAAAACCCAAAACAAAAAAACTGTGCAAATATTCGACTACTACTACTACTACTTATTATTATTAGTAGTAGTATTAGTAGTAGTAGTAGTAGTAATATTATTATTTTTAGCTTCATTCATTAATTGTGTTTAATTTGGGGTGGATTGGTGGTTAGCACTGTTGCCTCACAGCAATAAGGTCATGGGATCAATTCCCACCTGTGGCCTTTCTGTGTGGAGTTTGCATGTTCTCCACGTTTGCATGGCTTCACTCCGGGTCGTCCGGCTTCCTCCCACATCCAAAGACATGCAGGTTAGTTGAATTGAAACTTGAAATAATCCGTAGGTGTGTGAGTGGGTGTGAATGTATTTGTCTGTCTATATGTGGCCCTGCAACAGACTGGCGTCCTGTCTAGGGTGTACCCCGCCTTACACCCTATGACTGCTCGTATAGGCTCCAGCCCCCTGTGACCTTTGATTGGAGTAAGCAGTTGAAGATGAGTGAGTGAGTTTAATTTGATACAAAATGTGCTTCAAGGTCCTTTTGATTTGGTTGTGCAAACCGCCTCAGTGATGTCAGCTAGGGATATAACACAAAAGTGGCACTTTTGTGTTATATCCCTCATAAAAACACACAAACTGTTCAAACTGGCACCTGAAGGCACCAGGATGCATTCATGTGCTAATAACCCCAGAGCTTTGAGAAAGCCCTGATTGTCTGTGTGTGTGTTTGGGACACACTCTGTTCTTATCACTTAGTGAGGAGGAACACACACTCTTATGGCCTGACTAACTTTGTTCTGGGAGAAGAGTTGGTTTTGCCATGAGATTTAACTCATGTTCACATCACAGTCTACATATGATCTGACGGCATTAAAACAGCATCTGAAATGATCTGATCGCAGTTGATTGAGCTCTGAGATCGTTCAGTCACAGCAAAGCCTGCCGACATGTTGTGCCACGGATGTTCACCTCCACTTTGCCAGGGAGGGCAAAGCAAATGTTGATATGTAATAGCATGTATGTGGCACTATGCGCATGTCAGAGGCTTGGTGCAGCGCCCCGTAATGCAGCTGAATGGGATGTTGCCACTGTAATGCATGTATTATTACATGTTCACCTCCTGTCTCTAACAGGTATGATGTGGAAATGTTACCCCGGCCCATGACAACATAAATACACATGCAACTCACCTCCAGCACCCCGCTTTCCACAGGGCAGAGCAGACAGCTGGTGAAGTCCCTTAAACCCGGCTGCACTTTGTGCTGGCAACGTTGATCAGCTGACAAATACATAATCCACCTCTGGCATAAATAAATCCCATGTGAAGGGCCGTCCCACACCGATAATCCAACTACAGTTGTGTTAAGATGCGTATCAAGTGAAATGGCCGCAAAAAAAAAGTTTGAAAAAAGAGAGAAGAAAACGTTTGCTGGCATGCATCTGAAGAATGTTGCGCACATGTGGCACACTGCCAACACAGTTCAACAGCAGTTACAGAGTCCAGCTGGACAAATAAAATCTAGCAATGCATGTATATACTGATCAAACGCCTAAAAGGATTTTTCAACGGACTGTACACAAGCAGGCGATCAATGACAGTCGTCAGCCTTTTTGTGCACTCTCTGGATGGACAGCTCCTGTGCTCGCGCTCACGTGCGCCCCACGTGTGCATACGGAGTGGCTGGCACAGCCATTATGAACACACATACAGCACACGCAGCTGAGCGAACATTTCGCCACACACTCGCACGCTGCTTTGATCACCTATTCTATGCATGCAGGCATGCACGCACGCGCAGCGGCTCGTTCAGCCATTACAAACACATGCGTGCAGTTGAGTAAAAATTTCATCTGGCCACACTCATATGCTGTTTGGATCACTTGTTCTACGCACGTACACGCACACACTCTGTCATGTGAGACACACACACTCCTGCCAGCGCACCCTCCTGCTGATGAGAGGTCAGTGTAGCGCTGGGAATGTGAGTGAGTGAGTGAGTGAGTGACAGCTCCAGTGTTGGTGCCGTCTGACAGCAGTCTGTGTCATGACTGTTGTCTGAAACATATTTGGGCTGCATCCTGCAGGTCTGCATGAGGCAGTTTGGATGCGTTCTGACACGGCTGGTCACGCCTCTTGTCCTCCCGATTGCGTCTGGATTATGACCATATTTGCAGTGTCGGCCTGGTTCCTGCTCATTCTTGTGTGACGGGCTTTAGTGTCTTGTATCTGATGTGAGTGTGAATACAGTATTGACAGAGACCAACAATTATCCACAAACTGCATATTTAATACTGGGAGGAGAAAATCGAATTTTGCGTGTTCACAATTCACACAGAAAAGATCAAATCTGTGCAATATACAAAAAAGAAACTGATTCGGATGTTTAACCACTTAACTAAAATCAAGTCAAACTTTATTTTGTGCTCCCATGACAAAATGAGTCACATTTTTGTGATGAGTTTTTAAAATTTATTTTACTATTTGTAACCCTACCCCTTCCCCTAACCCCCCCCCCCCCCCCCCCACACACACACACATTTTGTGATACTGTCAGGAAATTAACTTGTGATACCATTTTGTGAAGGTATCACGAACTAATAGATGAAGTTGATTTTCAGATGCTATCATGAAATGGCATGAGACTGGGTTGCTTAGCCGCATCCACAACACCATGGAATCATCTTGGGTTCTGGATGGCAACCCCCCAAGCAGACAACTGAATTCAGAAGGGACCAGTTGGTCCATTCCCACATCTCTAAAATGACCATCTATCTGCCACAGTCAGATAAAATGTGGGCGTCCCCTTGGCCTTCTCCAGCTACTGGGGTCCTCAACATTCAGGCATCTGCAAGCTGGGTCACACACAGAAAAACAGGCCACATGGCCAAAATTTCCAAGCTGACGCTCCTTCACAGTGCAAGTGATACTCCTCATCTGAGTCTCTTTTATTAACCTCTCGTCAGTCTTGTATAAAGTACCTCTAGTGATACATGAGTGAAAGTACAGTATCTTAGCATAAAATTACTTTGGTAAAACATAAAGTCTCCTTTAAAAATATTACTTAAGTAAAATTTTTAAAGTAGCTGTCATTTTCTGTATTTAAGGATCAAAAGTAAATTTCTCATATAAAATGTACTTTAAGTAAAAGTACTGTGTAAAAGTAAATTCCAAAATGAATGGAGAGTGCAACAGTGACACGAAAAGAAAGCCAGTGTGGTGTGTGGAGAAACCAGGAGGGGGCCTCAGCCCCTATAAAAGGCTGGACCCGCCTTTGGGTTGGTGACAGGATGAGTGAAGCAACAGGTGGATGGAAATAGCTGTAAATAAAGTTGCTGTTCTTTTTCTGAAGACACACTCTTTTTCCTGGAAGATGCACACACACTTTTCTGTTAAAGACAACAGCTTGGCTATTGTGAAACAGATCAGTCATTTACAGCTACACAGCTGTGCCAAATTTAAGGAAAAGTTAAAAAAAAACTTTTCAAGTGTCACCACCACCAACCACTGCAAAGTAACCAAACACAGCGCTCTTTGCACTCTCAAATCCAAAACATCAGCCTGTGCGCGTTTGGAGTCCAAAGTGCAGATGGTTTTGATCCTCCACAGTCTCCTCTTCCTTAGCGGGGGTGCGGATTCAACCTGTCATCTTTTATTATTTTGTTTTTTAAATGTGTTTTATGTCAAACACGACATTTGATGCTTCAGGAGTAAAAGGAGTCCCCGCTGCGCTCCTGCTGTAGAGGACTGTATCTCTTCCTGATGTACAGCTGAGCTCCGGCTTATTTTCACCTCTACAAATGGGCATTGCCCAATCAAATTTCTTCTACTTTTATATTGTAGTAACGAAGATGTTGAAGAGAAATGTATCGGAGTAAAGTATAAATTTTATTGAGGAAATTTAGTGGAGTAAAAGTGAAAGTCAGCAGAAATGTAAATAATGAAGTACAGATATTTCAATTTAATTAGCTTATAATGCGCCAAATCACAGCAAAAGCCATCTCAAGGCACCTTACATAAAATAATTCAACCTAAAATTTTAATAAATAATTAAAAATGAATAAAAAAATTTCAAATACATAATTAAAAACAAATAAAAGAATAAAACAGATAATAAAATAAAAACTATTCATAAGAAAGAGAATAAAAATAGGTTTTCAGTTTCTGTGAAGACTCTCAGTTGTCCAGGTGGTTTCCATAGTAGAGAAGCTTGAATCTTCGACTGGACAGTCTTGACTTAAAAATGTCCACGGACTCCAACTGCCTCACGGTCACAGGAAGACTGTTCCACAGGGTGGGTGCACGATACGAAAAGGCTCTTTGAGCCGCTGACTTCTTCTTCACCCTGAGAACACAGAGAAGTCCCGCATCCTGCGACCGCAAAGCCCAGGCCAGCATGTAAAGTTCCACCAGATCAGCCAGATAAGATGGCGCCAGTCCATGAACAACCTATAAGTCAATAGCAAAACCTTAAAATCTGGTCTCACAGAGACAGGGAGCCAGTGCAAAGATGCCAAAATGGGTGTGATATGTTCAGACCTTCTGCTACGTGTCAGAAGTCTGGCGGCAGCGTTCTGAACCAGCTGAAGACCCCTGATGCTGGACTGCGGCAACCCTGAAAATAGAACAAATTAGAACAATCCATCTGACTTTTTGGGTTTTAAGTAGGACATGTCAGAAAAGTTACCTCTATGTCAAAATTGTACTTAAATACAGTAATGAACTCTCATTTGACACAAAGTCATTCCAGTGCCCAAACATTCTCCAAAGACACCCAGTACCAAAGACATCCAGACACTGCCTTAGGTCACTGGTTAGCGTCCAAGTTTCACAACCATACAGCAAGACAGACAGCACCAGGACCCTAAAGACTGAAATCAGATCCCTTTAAATTATATAATTTTAAATTACTTTGAATCTGATCACTTTAACTAAAATGTTAAATTTTATTACTTTAAATCACTTTGAATTGGATCACTTTAAATTAAATGTTAAATTATATCACTTTAAATTACTTTGAATCTGATCATTTTCACTAAAATGTTAAATTATATTACTATAAATCACTTTAAATTAAATGTTAAATTATATCACTTTAAATTACTTTGAATCTGATCATTTTCACTAAAATGTTAAATTATATCGCTTTAAATGACTTTGAATCTGATCACTTTCACTAAATGTTAAATTATATTACTTTAAACCACTTTGAATAGGATCACTTTCAATTAAATGTTAAGTTATATTACTTTAAACCACTTTGAATTGTATCACTTTCAATTAAATGTTAAATTATATTACTTTAAATCACTTTGAATCAGATCACTTTCAATTAAATGTTAAGTTATATTACTTTAAACCACTTTGAATTGTATCACTTTCAATTAAATGTTAAATTATATTACTTTAAATCACTTTGAATCAGATCACTTTCAATTAAATGTTAAATTACATTCCTTTAAACCACTTTGAATATGATCACTTTCAATTAAACGTTAAATTATATTACTTTAAACCACTTTGAATTGGATCACTTTCAATTAAATGTTAAATTATATTACTTTAAACCACTTTGAATCAGATCACTTTCAATTTTATTTCACTTTCAATTTTATTAGAATGTATAACTATTGAAATATGTGAAGGAAAAAATAAAAATGTAATAGTCAGCTGTATATATAGAGCACCGGGGTCAAGTATTGAAGCATTCACTGACTGGATGGGAGAAATGTTCTCAAAAACCAATCAAAAAGTTGTCTTAATTTGTGGTGACTTAAATATTGATCTGCTTAATCCAAACAGGCATAAAATAACTGATGAATTTATCAATAAAATGTACAGCATGAGTTTATATCCAAAAATCACTAGGCCAAGTAGAATTACATCCCATTGTGCCACCTTAATCGATAATATATTCACCAATGACATTGAAAATAATACAGTGAGTGGATTACTAATCAATGACATCATTGACCACTTACCAGTTTTCTTTGTTTATAATAGAAACCACTGGAGGAATCAGCCAGAGGAAAAACTAAAATACAGGCGAGAGTGAACAGAGGAAAAGATGAATACACTGAAGTATGATTTACGGGTGCAAAACTGGGAAGAGGTATACAGTGAAGGTGATGTTGATAGAGCATATGAAGCCTTTTAAAAAAATATTTACATCACTATATGAAAAAAATTGTCCAATAAAACAATACGGTAGAAAACAAAAAATTCAAAGATCGGCCATGGTTGACGAAAGGATTACAAAATGCTTGTAAAAAGAAAAATACTCTATATAAAGAATTCATAAAACTAAGGAGGTAGAAAATAGATATAAGAAATATAAAAATAAGTTAACCAATATTAGAAAGGTATGTAGGAAGGAATACTATAGTAAGATATTATATAATAACAAAAATAATATCAAAGGAATATGGGATATATTAAATAGTATTATTAAAAATGGTACAAAACAGCAGAGCTATCCTCAATATTTCATTGATAATATCAGAAAGGAGAATATGGATGAGGTGGTTAATGGCTTTAATAATTTTTTTGTAAATGTTGGACCTAACTTGGCAGAAAAGATTCCTGATTCATTGTTATCTGAGGACTGGAATGATAATCTTATAGAGAAGAATCCCTGTTCAATGTTCCTCACAGCAGTGGAAGAAAAAGAAATCATAGATATTAACAATTGCAAATACACTCAACAAAAATATAAACGCAACACTTTTGGTTTTGCTCCCATTTTGTATGAGATGAACTCAAAGATCTAAAACTTTTTCCACATACACAATATCACCATTTCCCTCAAATATTGTTCACAAACCAGTCTAAATCTGTGATAGTGAGCACTTCTCCTTTGCTGAGATAATCCATCCCACCTCACAGGTGTGCCATACCAAGATGCTGATTAGACACCATGATTAGTGCACAGGTGTGCCTTAGACTGTCCACAATAAAAGGCCACTCTGAAAGGTGCAGTTTTGTTTCATGGGGGGGGGATACCAGTCAGTATCTGGTGTGACCACCATTTGCCTCATGCAGTGCAACACATCTCCTTTGCATCATCCGTGAAGAGAACACCTCTCCAATGTGCCAAACGCCAGCGAATGTGAGCATTTGCCCACTCAAGTCGGTTACGATGACGAACTGGAGTCAGGTCGAGACCCCAATGAAGACGACGTGCATGCAGATGAGCTTCCCTGAGACGGTTTCTGACAGTTTGTGCAGAAATTCTTTGGTTATGCAAACCGATTGTTCCAGCAGCTGTCCGAGTGGCTGGTCTCAGACGATCTTGGAGGTGAACATGCTGGATGTGGAGGTCCTGGGCTGGTGTAGTTACACGTGGTCTGCGGTTGTGAGGCTGGTTGGATGTACTACAAAATTCTCTGAAACGCCTTTGGAGACGGCTTATGGTAGAGAAATGAACATTCAATACACGAGCAACAGCTCTGGTTGACATTCCTGCTGTCAGCATGCCAATTGCATGCTCCCTCAAATCTTGTGACATCTGTGGCATTGTGCTGTGTGATAAAACTGCATCTTTCAGAGTGACCTTTTATTGTGGGCAGTCTAAGGCACACCTGTGCACTAATCATGGTGTCTAATCAGCATCTTGATATGGCACACCTGTGAGGTGGGATGGATTATCTCAGCAAAGGAGAAGTGCTCACTATCACAGATTTAGACTGGTTTGTGAACAATATTTGAGGGAAATGGTGATATTGTGTATGTGGAAAAAGTTTTAGATCTTTGAGTTCATCTCATACAAAATGGGAGCAAAACCAAAAGTGTTGCCTTTATATTTTTGTTGAGTATACAAAACATCTACTGATTTAAATGAAATTGACATGATAGTTGTAAAACAGGTCATTGAAGGGATTTCAGAACCATTAACATATATTTGTAATTTATAATTTCAAACCGGTAAATTTCCCAATGAAATGAAAATAGCCAAAGTTGTACTGCTGTATAAGACTGGGGACAGACACCACTTCACAAATTATAGGCCTGTTTCTTTGCTTCCACAATTTTCCAAAATATTAGAAAAATTATTCAACAATAGATTAGATAAATTCATAAACAAACATAAATTACTTATTGACAGTCAATATGGATTCAGAGCAAATAGTTCAACATCACTGGCATTAATAGAATCAGTTGAGGAGATCACAAATGCCATAGATCATAAATTACATTCAGTTGGAATATTCATAGACCTTAAAAAAAGCTTTTGACACAATCAATCATGATATATTAATCAATAAACTTGAACGGTATGGGATCAGGGAATTAGTGTTGCACTGGGTGAGAAGTTATTTGAGTAACAGAAAACAATTTGTGAAGTTGGGGGAATATACATCATCATGCTTGGACATTGCTTGTGGTGTCCCACAGGGGTCAGTATTGGGTCCGAAACTCTTTTTACTTTATATAAATGATATTTTTAATTTGTCCATGATATTAAAATTAGTATTATTTGCAGATGACACAAGTATTTTTTGTTCTTGGGGGGGGATTTGCAGAAACTACTAAGGAACATCACTACAGAAATGGGAAAGCTGAAAATGTGTTTTGACAGAAATAAATTATCATTGAACTTAAGTAAAACAAAATATATGTTATTTGGCAATTGTAATAAAGACATACAAGTACAGGGGGTGGATATTGAAAGAGTATATGAAACTAAGTTTCTTGGGGTGATAATTGATGATAAAATAAACTGGAAGTCTCATATAAAACATATACAGAGCAAACTGTCAAGAAGCATTTCAGTTCTGAACAAAGTTAAATACATTCTGGACCACAACTCACTCCGCATTCTCTATTGCTCACTGATCTTACCATATTTACACTACTGTGCAGAGGTCTGGGGCAATAATTATAAATGTACAACGCAACCATTATTCATACTGCAGAAAAGAGCTATAAGAATAATTCATAATACTGGTTATAGAGACCACACAAATTCACTATTCTTAAAATCAAAAATTTTAAAATTTACCGATCTGGTTCATTTTCAATCAGTACAAATCGTGTATAAAGCAATAAACAATTTACTTCCTGGAAATATTAAAAACATGTTCTTTAATAGTGTAGGGGATCATAATCTGAGGGGGGAGTTTAACTTAAAACATCAGTGGGCACGTACAACATTAAAAGGTTTTTGTATTTCTGTTTGTGGAGTGAGGATGTGGAACAGATTGAGGGTGGAGCTCAAGCAATGTCCAAGCATGAACCAGTTTAAGCAGCGGTATTGGTACATGGTTTTTTTCTAGGTATAAGGAGGAGGAAGGGTGTTGAGGGTTAGGGTGTTTTGTTGATCATTGTTTAGTTGTGTGCACTTTGTTTTTCTATCTTGTAAATATGTAGTATAAAATCACACGCATTGCATATGTATGTAGGTATGTGTATATACACTCAACAAAAATATAAACGCAACACTTTTGGTTTTGCTCCCATTTTGTATGAGATGAACTCAAAGATCTAAAACTTTTTCCACATATACAATATCACCATTTCTCTCAAATACTGTGCACAAACCAGTCTAAATCTGTGAT
This sequence comes from Thalassophryne amazonica, assembly GCF_902500255.1. Taxonomy (NCBI): domain Eukaryota; kingdom Metazoa; phylum Chordata; class Actinopteri; order Batrachoidiformes; family Batrachoididae; genus Thalassophryne; species Thalassophryne amazonica. The sequence goes on along the minus strand of NC_047103.1, from coordinate 78,496,469 downwards.
AGTGAGCACTTCTCCTTTGCTGAGATAATCCATCCCACCTCACAGGTGTGCCATATCAAGATGCTGATTAGACACCATGATTAGTGCACAGGTGTGCCTTAGACTGCCCACAATAAAAGGCCACTCTGAAAGGTGCAGTTTTATCACACAGCACAATGCCACAGATGTCGCAAGATTTGAGGGAGCGTGCAATTGGCATGCTGACAGCAGGAATGTCAACCAGAACTGTTGCTCATGTATTGAATGTTCATTTCTCTACCATAAGCCATCTCCAAAGGCGTTTCAGAGAATTTGGCAGTACATCCAACCAGCCTCACAACCGCAGACCACGTGTAACTACACCAGCCCAGGACCTCCACATCCAGCATGTTCACCTCCAAGATCGTCTGAGACCAGCCACTCGGACAGCTGCTGGAACAATCGGTTTGCATAACCAAAGAATTTCTGCACAAACTGTCAGAAACTGTCTCAGGGAAGCTCATCTGCATGCTCGTCGTCCTCATCGGGGTCTCGACCTGACTCCAGTTCGTCGTCGTAACCAATTTGAGTGGGCAAATGCTCACATTCGCTGCTGTTTGGCACTTTGGAGAGGTGTTCTCTTCACGGATGATGCGAAGGAGATGTGTTGCACTGCATGAGGCAAATGGTGGTCACACCAGATACTGACTGGTATCCCCCCCCAATAAAACAAAACTGCACCTTTCAGAGTGGCCTTTTATTGTGGGCAGTCTAAGGCACACCTGTGCACTAATCATGGTGTCTAATCAGCATCTTGATATGGCACACCTGTGAGGTGGGATGGATTATCTCAGCAAAGGAGAAGTGCTCAATATCACAGATTTAGACTGGTTTGTGCACAGTATTTGAGGGAAATGGTGATATTGTGTATGTGGAAAAAGTTTTAGATCGTTGAGTTAATCTCATACAAAATGGGAGCAAAACCAAAAGTGTTGCGTTTATATTTTTGTTGAGTATATGTATGTATCCACACTAGAGATGTTTATGATCACGGGACATGAGTTTGCATTGTGTTAAATGTGTTTGTAACATGGCCCAAGCAGAGGGTCACCCCTTAGAGTCTGGTCTGCTTGAGGTTTCTTCCTCAATACATCGGGGGGAGTTTTTCCTTACCACTGTCGCCTGTGTGCTTGCTCTGGGGGTTGGTAATGAGTATATATGTATGTTTGTATGTATATAAGGGGTGGGCGTTTATAAGCTTTGCTTCTGCTCACCCCCTTTTGGTCACATGTCACGGTGGAATTGTCTTGCGTATCAGTTTTTTGTTACTGTTGAGTTTGTGTGCCAAATAAATTCATTCATTCATTCATTCAATTAAATGTTAAATTACATTCCTTTAAACCACTTTGAATATGATCACTTTCAATTAAATGTTAAATTATATTACTTTAAATTTGAATTTGAATCGTTTTGATTGAATTTTAAATGATGACTTCAACTAACTTTGAATCAAGTCACTTCGAAATAGATTCAAGTTATTTTAACTGGTAATGTGAACACAACGTAAACGTGTGAAGTCAAACGTGAGGCTTCCAGTGTCACTGAGCTGCAGTGTAGCACTCTCACCACTAGGTGGAGCTTTGCCTTATCCTGACTGACAGACGCTCACTGACAAAAAGAAAAACGCTAAAATCAAGCGCAGAAGGAAGACGAGTATTTGATTCAAACTGCAAATAAATCCCGTGGGCGTGGTTCTCTCCGAGCAGGAGCTTCTTTCAAAATGTGCAACACAGCAATAAAATGTCACAAAGACCACAGAGACCAGAACATGCTGTGTGGAAACATGATTTGCAGCAAGCTTGTTCTTTACAGTGAATTCTTAGTTTTTGTTTTTAACTTTGTAGACAGCTGTGTTGCCAGATTTATTTACACTGTCTGAAAAGAAACGGTGAGCATGCACAGCAAGAACAAAGCACACTGGCCCCAAGCATCAGCAAATAAAGGCGGTTCTGCTCTGGGTTACAGTGTATCATCTTATGCCACTTCTTTGGGTTTAATTGGGATAAAAGCAGATACATTTGTTGGAAAAGAAGAAGAAGTCTGGATGTTGGTGTGGGGACGGCTTGAGATGTGAGATCATGTGAAGAGACCACCTGTGGGGCTTTCATTGCTGCTTCAGCATCACTCATGTCGAGGCCCCTACACTCTCTGACACAGCTTGAGCCGAGGGAAAGATGTTTCATTCAGGCTCTCTGAAAACCAAACACAAGACGCAGGGGCTCTGGCAGGTTTCAGCTCCGAGGGCCCGAAATGCTCTTTCAACTGCACGGCGTCCATCAAAGCGTCCAAATGGGGACATTTAGGGGGAACCTTGGCACATCAGACACACACTCCTAATACACCCCACCTTTATTCGGATCTGTTAAAAAAGAAAGATCAAAGTTTCTGCAGATGAAAAGGGTCCCTTCCCTGCGTTTATGCCCCATTCAGCCCGGCCCTCTTTTGCCAAATTAAGAAAGCGGGCTCCGGCAGGCATGTGAAGAGGATTTCAACAATTATGGAGATGCTCCAGCTCAACCCCCTGCCTCTAATTACCAGCCTGTGATGGTTAAAAGGGCTTCCTCGCTTAAAAGCTGCCAGCGCTGTGACCACACAATCATGGGAAACCAACTGAAAAAAACAAAAACAAAAAACACTGCAACTTTACATTTATCAAAACTTTTATTGGCAAAATAAAAATCATATTTGCTTTCTGGCAGAAAAAAGACATCTACACTTTGTACAAATTTACAATATCTCATATTTTGTTTTCGTTTGTACACAAATTTACATGTTTGTACATAATTTTTTTGTATAAATACATTTTTTGATATTAGAAAATGAACCACCCGTAAAATATCTGGGCACTGTTAAGGCTTAATTTAAACCATCTTTGATGTGACTGAATTATACACTGTTATCCGGCACTAAAAGGAAAAATAAAAATAAAAAAGCAAAATGCTCTTCATAAGCAGTAATGCCCACTCTGTCATCTATATTAACATTGTGACGTCAGCAGCAGCTCATTATGATGTTAATGACTTCAAAGGGGAGTAATGGCTCGTCTCCCAACACTGTAAAAACTCAGCTAAATCAACTCAAAGTGCTGGAGGAAACAGACTGCCTTAAACCATCACATTTAGTCAATAATTCACGCATAGAAAATTATTATTAAGTGAAATAAACTCTGTTACATTAGCGCATTTCATTCAGTTTATCCAACATAGTATTTTGCAATCATTCATCACATTCATTCAACATGTTTAAAACATTTAATGTAAGACAAAACAATAACACACTGACGTATATGCATTGTTGGTATACTCCCTATTTGTTTTTTATGCTCATCAGTTCTTTTTTTTTTTTTGTTTTTTTTTGTGTGGAAATGGAACCAATTTTCGGATTTGCGCAAGGACACTGCAACACAGGAGTAATCAGGAATCAAACCAATGCCTTCTTCATTAGCCAACAACCTGCTCTACACCAGCACCGGCGCTACAGTTACCAAACAGCACAGCATCTGTACACAGATGTTTATAATACACACGAAGGAAAATGACAGTGACTTTCAAAATATTAATGGAAAAACACATAGATTACTTACTTTACAAAATAAAAGTGAAAACTGAAAATGTTTCAGAGTAACGTTAATGTGGAACTTATTATGCCAATCCAAAGTCAGGTCCATAAGTATTTGGACAACACTTCTTTTTTCCCTTCTGATTTGCCTCTGTACACCTCCCCAATGTAGTTGAAATGAAAATCTAAATGTCCGTTCATTGGTGACTTTCAAATTTAATTCAAGAGGCTTTGCAGAAAATACATTAACCATTTTGTCATTAGAAGCATTTTTTTTTTTTTAATCAATGGTCCCTCCATTTTCAGAAGCCATAATAATTGGACAAACAAAATATAGGGATGATTGTCAATGCAAATTATCGCTTTTCCAGCCAGTTTTCTTTAGTCGAGTCAAAGGATGGATATTATTATAAATCTGCCTGGCGTACGCAGTTCTCAATAACTGAGTGACCGTGCAAGTAGAAGATGAGTGAGGGAAGCCACCAAGACACCTGTGACAATTCTAAAAGAGCTATAAGCTTCGCTGGCTGTGACTGGAGAAACTGTGCACAGTGCAGGTGTTGATGCCACAGACAAATGTTGAGTGTCACTGCTGTCTCAGTGGCTCTTTACAGTCACTCAGTTTTTGAGAACTTTCCACACCAGACAGCACCAAATGATTTGTTTTCATGAGTGATGGAAATGAAATTAACACCTAGGTCAACTTTGAAATATATATTTGTCTGACTTGTCTGAAGAAAACTGTAAAAGTGATGAATTTGTCCAAGTAATTATGAGCTATGAAAATGGGGGGGGGGGGGGGGGGGGGGGGCTGTGTATAAAAACAGACTGTAATTCCCAAATGGTTAATGCAATATTTTTGCTAAACCCCTTGAATTAAAGATGGAAGCTGACAGACACCCACATCTTGATTGTTTCATTTTGAGTCACTGAGGTGGTCTAAAAAGGCAAAATGATGTCTGGAAGTGGGGCTGTGAGCAAGATGCTGAAAACACCTCGGGTCCTAATCTGGTTAAAACCGTGAAAGGTTCGAATAAAGAAAGACATCTGGCTCTAAAAACACATCAACCCACCACAGATATCAGTACGAGATGGTATATTAGTTTGTGCCACTTAAATCAGATCAGTGAAATAAACATTACACATTGTAAGTGGAATGTTGGGAATAAACGCAAAACACTTTAGGTGGTCACATTCTGATTCTTGTTGGTCACAGAAGTAAATAAAGGGCTTAAGGTGATCGTTTCCTCAAACATCTGTTGATTTAACTCATCAGCTTTTTATAGTGGAACAATCCGCAGAACTCCTCAGCTGCTCGTGATTTTTTTTTTTTTTTCAAACCTGGGACAGTGGCATCTGTTTCGGACAGGACACGGAGCTGGCCGTGCCCGACCTCCACGTCAGACCCGTGCTGACGTCACTGTACATGGAGCCGCTGGTGCCTTTGCTGCCCCAGCAGCACCTGGTGCAAAAAGTCCTCCACGAGTCCAAAGTCTTCCCGGACCAGATCCACACGCCGGAGGTGATGCCCACCAGAAGGCACATGAAGTATTTGAGCATGAAGACCGCGTAGTCCGGGCTGGCGCGCTCGCGCTCCAGCAGACAGTTGGAGCAGTTGTGCGTAATCTCCCAGCTCTGCCTGTTGTGCTGCTCGTAGAAGTAACAGGCCACTATGATCGTGGCCGGAACCGTGTACAGCACCGTGAAAATGCCGATCCGGATCATCAGCTTTTCCAGTTTGTCCGTTTTGGTGCCGCCTTGCTTGATGACGCTGCGGATCCTGAACAGCGACACAAAGCCGGCCAGCAGGAACATGGTGCCGATGAACAGATAAATCACCAGAGGGGCCAGGACAAAACCCCGCAGGTTGTCCAGGTTCTGGTTGCCCACGTAGCAGATGCCGGCCACGGAGTCCCCGTCCACGGAGCTGAGCGCCAGCACCGCGATGGACTTCATGCTGGGGATGAGCCACGCCGCCAGGTGGAAGTACTGCGAGTAGCTGGCGATCGCCTCGTTGCCCCACTTCATCCCGGCGGCGAGGAACCAGGTGAGTGAGAGGATGACCCACCAGATGGAGCTGGCCATGCCGAAAAAGTAGATGAGGAGGAAGACCACGGTGCAGAGCGCGGGGCCGGTGGTCTCGTAGTGGATGTGCTCCACGTCGAACTCCCGGTTACACGCCACCTTCTCGTGGCCCGCGATCAGCCTGACGATGTAACCCGCCGACACGAACATGTAGCAAGCTGACAGGAAGATGATGGGTCTCTCTGGGTATTTGAAGCGCTCCATGTCGATGAGGAACGTGGCCACGGTGGCGAACGTGGACACGAAGCACAGCACGGACCACAGTCCGATCCAGAAAGCAGTGAACGCTCTCTCGTCGTGCGTAAAATACGGGTTGTGGCACGGCATGGCGCAGTTGGGGATCTGACCCGTTTTCACGCGGTTGTAGAGTGGGTGCCGGTCTGTGTTCACGGGGACCATGGGCTCCAAACACTGACACCCCGGCTCGCACGGCGCGGAGGGGGGTTTGTACTTCCCAGGCGCACCAGGTCGATTGTGTCCAGGTTTGTTTTTGTGCGCGGTTTTCCCGGGATGGTTCGTGGGTTTAGACAGGACAGGGGACACTGTGGTGGAGTCGGTTCTGTTATAGTCCATGCAAAGCGTGTCCGGGTTGCCTTGCACCGGCAGCAGGTCGCATTTCATCCTGTCCGGCCACGGAAAGCCGTACTGCCTCATGAGGGGCGCGCAGCCGGCCCGCGCTCTCTCGCACACGCTCCGGCACGGCGGCAGAGGTTTTTTGTAGTCCTCCAGGCAGATCGGGGTGTACATGCTGCATAGGAAGAACTTCAAGTCTGGGGAGCACTGGATCTCCACCAGAGGCCAGAACTGGTGCACCTCCAGTCCCGCCTCGTCCTGCGTGTCGTGGTTGAACTGATTGGGCATGTAGGTGTAGTTGTAGCCGATCCCCTTGCACAGCGGCACCGCGATCTCCTGGCAGGTGATCTCCTTGGCCGTGGTGCAGCTGGATCGGGGCAGGAGAGCGAGTGAGAGGAGGAGGTATATCCCACACATGTCCATCCTCCGGCGCGTCGCACTGCTCTTCTGCTTTGGCGCAAGACAAACCCTCGGATTTCTCCCTCCAGTCCGGTTAGAGTGCGCGCAGCGAGCCCATCGCGCTGCGCTCCGGAGCTTGCACAGAGTTGCAAGTAATTTGCAAGCCGTGTTTACTTTCAGGTGAAGAGGAGAAAAGGGAGACGAGTGCCAGTAAAAGATGGCTGAGAGGACGAGCCCCCTCAGAAAAAAAAAACCAAAAACCCCTCAGGATCCTCCTGTTGGAGACAAACGTTGCGTGAGATCAGCGCAAACACAACAGAGTGGACCTCTGCGCTCCGGCACACAGCGGCTCCATCCACCCAACGACCGCCTGCACTGCTGGAGTCACACACCAGCCCCCGGGCCAGACAAGCTCACTTATAGCCCACCCTTTCAAACCACGCCTCCCTCTGCTGCCCGTCCAATCACACAGCAGCCCAAGCGACATGTCTCAATCCTGTTTGTGCCTGAATGGTTTGCTGTACGGTCCATATTGTTGCCAGATCCGATTATTAGAAGCAAAATGCGTATATTATTATTATTATTATTATTATTATTATTATTATTACTGGAATTACATTTTAAATGTCAAGCTTTCAGATGAAAAAAAAAAATCTATAGGTGGCTATAATTGCAGGTGTTGCTTTTAAACTAAAACAATGAATTACAGATGCAGACATGTTTGACCTAAAGCTCTGATGCCGTAACAGAAACATCAGATTTCACACTCAGCTTCATTATCATTATTATTTTTTGTGCAATAACCAACATGATCATTTTTGACTCCACTTCTTAGAGAAGTATTTTCCCTCCTTTTCTTTTTATTGTTGTTTAAGTACGTGACACCAGATCAGATTCCTTGTATGTGAGAACTTACTTGGCAATAAATTCAATTCTGATTGTGATGTACAGCGATCATTTCCTTTCTTGAGAATCAATAATCAAGAGATGGATTGGGGTGGTGTCTGATGTTTTATGGATGCCATGTCGGACTGTTGTGCTGAAGAAGGAGCTGAGCCAGAAGGCAAGACAATTTACCAGGTGATTTACACTCCTGTCTCACATATGGTCACAAACTTTGGATAATGGCCGAAAGAATAAGGACGTGGATACAAGTGGTGGAAATGAGATTGCTCTGTTGAGAATCTGGGTTTACACTCTTGGGCAGGGTGAGAAACTGGACTATCCAGGAGGGACTTGGAGTAGAGACGCTGCTTCTTTGCATCGAAAGGAGCCAGGTGAGGTGGTTTGGGCATTTGTTGAGGATGTTTCCTGGTTGTCTCCCCAGGGAGGTCTTCCAGGCACGGCCAACAGAGTGGAGGCCCCGGTAAAGACCCAGGACATGCTGGACGGATAATATTTCCCAGCCGGCTTGGGAATGCCTTGCCTGGGAAAAGTTGCAGGACTTGGCTGAGGATAGGGAAGTGTGGGATGAGCTTCTTGGTCGGCTGCCACTGCGAACAGGATAAGCAGCAGAGAATGAATGAATGAATGAATGAACAATCAATAATTCTACTTTAAATGTATATGAAGTTTTTAAGGGTTTGCTTTGCAATATATATATATATATATATATATATATATATATATATATGAGGGCAGTGTGGCAGTCAGTAATTTAAACATTTTAATTTAACAATTTAAACATGGTGGCCCCACCAGGCTACTATCTGGGGTCCCTCTGTGATTGCTTGAATTATTTTATTCATTTGTGGAATTACAAAATTCCAGCAGTAATATTGCACATCTCTATTCTCTGGTATTTATATTAACTACTACTAATAAAAATAATAATAGTGATGTTGTAATAGTTGCACTAATAGTAGCAATGCCAGCAGTAACAAATAATGCAAGTAGTAGTACAATAATTATATTGACAGTGGCAGTAGTGGGCCTGGCACCAGTGGGCAGGATAGACAGACCAAGTTCATCCAATGACAGTGACTTACTGCTCAAATGTGCTTCCAAATAATGTAAACAAAGGCACTGTGAAAATTTCTCCACAAATGAAGTATGATAAAATATGAATGTGAATCAGCCTGATTTTACATTTAGAAAGAATGGAGCATTGGAATTTAAAGGTGACTCTGAGAACTTCCAGTGAAGAAGTACGTTGCACCTGAGGAAGGCCCATTTGCCTTATTTCACGTGTCTCTACAATGGTGCTTTAAGTTATTAACTTATTATCTTAAACCTGGTTTATAATCACTGTGCTACCACACATCAGCACCATCCTTGTAAATGTGCACAGGAAAATGTGCATCTGCTGACCTCAGTATTTCCACATCAAATGACAATGATCTGTTTAGCTGTCATATCAATCAATATTGAATATTTTCCACTTGTGTAACATAAAAAATTGTTTTATTTCATTGAAAAATGGAATGGACCATTCAACTTTGCTTTGTTGAATGTAACATTCCATCTTTCATTGAATGAGTACTCTCACCATTGCACTCAGAATCAGAATCGGAATCGAATTTATTGCCATGTACGTTCTCACATAAAAGGAATTTGATCTGGTGTCACTGGTGCATAAACAACAAAAAGAAAAGGAAAAAAAATACTTCTGTACGAAGTAATTTTTTGTTTTTGTTTCACAAGTTTTTTTATTAAGTATGTGTGTGCTGAATAAATTCATTAATTAATTCATAATTAATTTATTTGTGTAACAGCAATAGTAGTCACCATAGACATAATAAAAATTTTAGAAGTTTTAAATAACTCATTTTCTATACCCAGTTACTCCAATCAAGGGTCATGGGGGGCTGGAGCCTATCCCAGCAGACAGGGTGAGAGACAGGGCACACCCTGGGCAGGACGCCAGTCTGTCACAGGTCCTCACTTTCACACCTACGATCAATTTAAAGTTTCCAAATGACCTACCTGCATGTCTTTGGAAGTGTGAACACACACACCCGCAAAAACGAGGCACACACATGCAAACTCCACACAGAAAGGACCAGGTGGGAGGTGATCCCATGACCTTCTTGCTGTGAGTCAACAGTGCTAACCACTCAGACATGAGTTGTTTTGAAGAGCCATTTATTTTGAGGTTATTTACTAGATATATTTTTTTTCATATAACCTGGTAACAGTCCACAGATACATTTTGAATGTTTCAGGCCTAATTTGTGATGTGACTTGTTAAAAAGTATAAATTTTAATTGATGAAAAAGCAAACAACTACAAAATATGATATTAATGCTTTTATTCTTGTTAATTCCTTTTATTTTTGTTTTCTTTTGGAGTACTTTGTAATTCTGATTTTAAAAAAGTGCATGTTAAATAATGATAATCATATACTAGTCTATTTTTCACTTTGGTTTCCCTCAAAAGCCTTTAAAAAAATTACATTATGGTCTTCAAAAACACCCAACACTATGATGTGTTGGAAAATGAATTCTGAATATCAGACACCTGTTTGTAATATGCTTTGATTATGATAAAGGTGTGATTTGTGCAATGACAAACATCTTTGATAAAGTGTGAGCACCACAGACCACGTCTGCACCACATGTTTGTGTTGGAGGCCACTTCACCAAATTGGCTGATTTGCGCATGATAAGAAGACCCAGGGAGTGCTCTGTCCTTGTGAAAAGCTGTTTTATTTTTTAAATGAGGTGCTAATGTTTCCTTTAACACTTGTATTGAGCTCTGTGGGAGGCGTAATTGGCCGAAGGAAAGCCCACACTGAAAAACTGTGGCACAAACTCTGAGTGGAACTTGCAAAATGTCTGCAGATCAGCAGGGATTTTACAGCAATCTTTAGTTAAATTACTTTCTGCTTGGGTATATGCTAGGGTATACTTATGTTTAATTCATGACTGCATTAATTATATAAACCCGCAACTGTGTGGATCACCCTCCCCCCTCCCCCCCCCAAAAAAACCCACAACACAAAACATGTCCATAACCTGACCAGCTACAACAATTTATCATGAACATACTTTTACAGCTGCTTATAAAGAAAGAACATGCAACTGTTTTACCAAGCTATTACAATATAAACATGACGAATAATTCCCCTTTAAGCTGTTCTAAATATGTTCTCCACCTCAGTGCAAGAGACAGAGAGAGGAAAAAAGCTCCAAATGAAACGTCCTCTGTGATTCCAGAAGCGATTAAAGGTGTTTTCAACTCCAAGCTCTGACAGAAAATGATTAATCTCCTCCAAAATAATTATTTATGTACAGCATCTGGCGCACAAAGCAGGTGGAATTGTAGTGCGCAAGAGAGCTGAGCTAAAATAGCCTGTCCAAAATAACTTGTTCTGTCCTCATGGCCGCCAGATACTCGGATAATGGGCTTTTAACAGCCTCATGTTCACCACAAACATGCCTCTAAAATCCTTGTTTGTCCTCGTACTACCTCGTACACAAACTGCCCCATATTGTGAGTACAGAGATTGGATGGCCCAGAGAAGGGCCCCCTCACTCCATACTCCTGCAGCACCTCCCACAGTATCTCCCAGGGTACCCGATCATACACCTTCTCCAAGTCCACAAAACACATGTAGACTGGATGGACATACTCCCAGGCACCCTCCAGGATCCTTGTGAGAGCGAAGAGCTGGTCAGTTGTTCCACAACCAGGACAGAACCCGCATTGTTCTTCTTGAATCAGAGGTTCAGCTATTGTCTGAACCCTCTTTTCCAGCACCCTGGAGTAGACTTTACCAGGGAGGCTGAGTAGTATGATGCCCCTGTAATTGGTACACACTCTCTTGTCCCCTTTTTGAAATATGGGGACCACCACAATAGTTTGCCACTTCTTAGGCACTGTCCCAGACCTCAGTGCAATGTTGAAGAGATGTCTCATCCAAGACAGTCCCTCTACATCCAGAGCCTTCAGCATTTCTGGATGGATCTCATCAACCCACGGGGCATTGCCACTGTGTTCTCCAGTTTGGACCAGGTTGACTACCCCAGTGATTTCCACCAGGGAAATTGATGATAATCCTTCATCAGCTTCCAGCTCTGCCACTACTATAGAGAGTGCTCCAGTCTGATGCAGGAGTTCCTCAAAGTGTTCCTTCCAGCGGCGGATTACATCTTCAACTGAGGTCAACAAAGTCCCATCCTTACTGTAGACAGCTTGGAGGGTTCCCCTTTTCCCCTCCCGAGGTGCCTCACGGTCTGCCAGAAGCACCTTGGTGCTGACCGATAGTCCTTCTCCATGGTTGCTCTGAACTCCTCCCATACCCGCTGCAAACAACGATTCAGGTTTAGATCGGGGAGACTGTTCCTCCCAGTCATGCCTCTCCAGGTGTCTCTGTCATTGCCCACATGTGTGTTGAAGCCCCCCAGCAGAACAATGGAGTTCCCCACCGGAGCCCCATACAGGACTCCATTCAGGGACTCCAAGAAGGCTGAATTCTCCAAAGTGCTGTTTGGTGCATACATACAAACAACAGTCAGTGTTTTCCCCCCACCACCCGAAGGCGCAGGGAGGTGACCCTCTCATCTACCAGGGTAAACTCCAATGTAGCAGTGCTCAGCCAGGGACTCGTGAGTATCCCCACACTCGCCCGGCGCCTCACACCCTGAGCAAGTCCAGAGAAGAATGAGGTCCAACCCCTATCAAGGACAGTGATTCTGGAGCCGAGGCTGTGCATGGAGGCGAGGCCGACCAGATTTAACCTCTATCGATCCACCTCCCGCACAAGCTCAAGCTCCTTCCCCCACAGCGAGGTGACATTCCACACACCCAGAACCATCTCCTGCCACCCGGGTCTAGTCCGCCAAGACCCTCGAATTTCACTGCCACTCATGGGACAGCACACCTGACACCAGCGGTTTCCCCTGCGGGTGATAAGCCCACAGGGTGGAGATGGAAGGTCCATGTTGCCTTTTCGGGCTGTCCCAACTGGGCTCCGTGGCAAGCCCAGCCACCAGGCGCTTGCTGATGAGCCCTCCATCCAAGGCTGCCCCCCCATCCCCCCACTATGACCCTTAATTGTAATAAGCAGGCATTGAAAATGAATGAAAGAATGAATGTCCCAAACACATGTCTGCCACCTCCTGGAAATTTAGTGAATATTGGATTAATTATGGTAAATTAGGAACAGCTGACTTTCAATTTACATGCGTTTTGGCTGCCACCTGCTGAAACACTGGGCATGCTTCTTGATGTGCTACCAATGTATGCTACCAACAGTGGGAAGAAACGTGATGCCCACTAAGTGGCCAATTACGGGACAAAATATACAACAGAACGGGGGGATTGCATTGAACAATAAAATGTATGGCTCCCAAATACTTCCATCAAGACTGGAAATTATTGTTGAAACCTGTTTTGAAACTGTTTATAGGCCATATTCAAAAAGTGAAATACTGAAAACAGACACCTGCTGGATGGTTAAGCTTGGAGGTTGCATCCTTATGAAATTGTGAATTTGATATTTAAAGCTAACCAGTGATGGCTTTGGAGAATGGAGGTGGTGGCCAAGTGGTTAATGCGCTTGGTTTCAGTTCAGAAGGCTCCGGGTTCAAATCCCACCCCTGCCACATTTCTCCATGTAATGTGGAGTTGCGTCAGGAAGGGCATCTGGCGTAAAACCTGTGCCAATTCAACATGCAGATCCACCTTGGGTTTGTTGTGGCGACTCCGAGTGCAAACAAGGGAGCAGCCGAAGGGACTTACTTTACAGTGATGTCTTTGGAGGATCCTTGTGTACCGCTGGAATAACTTTGGGTCAGATTTACTTCTGGAGACTCAGATAAGAAGTATCTCTTGTAAGTTCTTTCTGGTTCTTTCTTTTTGCTCAAGGTTGCCACATCTTATCAGATACAGCTCTTCAGGTTTATTTGGTACAACGGTTACACAGGATTCCACATTACGAGAAAGGGCATGGATGGCCTTGAACTTGGAACTTTCTGCTTTAGAAGCAAGTGCACTGAACACTTGGCCACCATGCTGCCCAGACCTATCAGTTGCACAATGAGAGAAAATCATCCATGACATTTTGGCCACATGGCGTGTTTCTCTGTACATCATCAAGCCAACACCCGACTCAGTATTGAGGACTACAGTGGATGACAAGAAGACCAAAGGGACACCCATGTTTCATCTGGCTGCAGTAGATAAATGGAATACTTTTGAAAGGTGGGGATGGACCGGTTATCTGTATGGGTGGTTGCCATCCAAAGCAGTACTGTGGTGTAGTGGATGTGGCAAAACACAGCACCAGCGCATGCTTCCTTGATTATCCTCACTGACATTTCAGAAGATACACAAATTATGGGATAAGGTAACAGAGGCCTAACCCGTCCAGTCTCAGGTTTTTTTTTGTTGTGTTTTTTTAATCTATTACTAACCCTACTCCAACCTCCAACCCTAACCAACCATAACCATACAGCCCCCGTCACACATAGCAAGAATGTCCCGGAAGCATGTCCGATATGGCAGATATTGCCATAATCTGACACAGTCGTGAGGAAAAGAGGAGTGGTCAGCCGTGTTGGAGCGCAGACTGCCTCATCCACACCTGTCAGATCGCATACAGAGCATATGTAGACGACACAGACTGCTGGCAGATGGCCCTGCAGACTGCCCGATCTCCAAATGTCTGGATGGCAGACCGGAGCGCTGTTTTTCTCACGCGCACATGCGCTCAGCGCACATGCATGGGGCTATAATTATCACTCAGCCATGTGTATGTGTGTGTGTGTGTGTGTGTGTGTGTGTGTGTATGTGTGTATATGCATAACGCTTGCACAGAGTTGCAAGTAATTTGCAAGCCGTGTTTGCCCAGAGTCAGAGTTACAGAGCAGCTGCATAAATCAGGCTTTAAATTAATTAAAAAAATCATAAATTGTAAATTTATGAAATTTGATAGCTTAACTATTTTTATATTTATTTTGATAGCACCTGTACCTGGCTGTGTTGTTGTATGTGGTTAAATAATTTTAATGTTCACTCAGTAGTTCAGCTCAGTTGGAACCAAAATGGCGCCATGTTCTGATTTCACACCACTCTCTCAATTAAGGCACACTAGTAAAAGCTAGCAGGAAATAAACACTTCTAAAACTAAAAAAGCTATTTTTGGAACCTAATAACACTTCTGAACTTATTTACAAGACATTTTGCGGTTGTTAGCATGGTGACATCACAGGCTGGTAGCTAGCTGCAAAAGTCCATTTTGTTTATGTGTAAATATATGGTCTTGGTCATATATTATGTAAAAACTAGTGAGAAATAAAAACTTCTAAAAATGAAAATGCTGTTTTTTTTCACCTGATAACACCTCATTTACAAGTCACAAGACATTTAGCGGATGTTAGCATGCATACCAACTTCCGCTAACTCAAAGCTAAGTTCCTGTGGAGTTAATTAGTCTCATTAATACCTGCAAATGCACAGAGGGTGATCTGCAAATGTTTGCACACCTTCCACTCTTAAACCAAACTGTTATGTTAAAATGTAAATAGTTTTTGATTGCTTGATTGATAGAGGGGCTTTATTGAACATGTACAGATTGTATGTAAGACAATAGGATCTTAATAATTAATTTAACAACTGCAAATTATAAAGAACACAATGCTCATATGACATTGCTCATATTTTAGCATTGCATTATATTTATACATCCAAGCATAATGTAGAGTACTGTGTGCTGCCTGGGGTGTGGAGATTTTGAGTGTGTTGGTATTGTATTAGGAGAGGAGCCAGATTTTGATCACATGAGGACTACTTTTTCTTCTTCTTTTGTCAGAGAATGAATAAAATAGCCAGAAGCCTGAGCACCAGGCTGATGAAGTGACTCACTACGTGAGATAGCAAGGAAGGAAGGCTGTTAATGGCTGTTTGTTTTTGATAAGGAAACAAGAGTATGTCTGGGCAGTGCTGTGGAGGTATGCAAATCATCAGACTGCTCGTGTGTACACACGAGGAATGGTTAGTGAATTCCCCAATAATAAACCCGGATGTTGGAAATGTGTTATAAAGGAGGTGCAGTGAAGAGGGAGTTGAGGTAAGGTGTCGGTCACAGTGTGGGAGAATGACAGAGGGAGCAGAGGGCGAGAGAGGGCATCAGGCCCATTCTGCTCAGAGATAATGAGGAAAGTCCAGCTTCTCCTGTTGTCAATAAGCCCCAACCTCTGGCGTTGAAAAAGGAAGACAATGTGAAAATGAAAAAAAAAAAGAAAGAAGAAACTTTCATTTTCTTGAATGGTGTAGAAGCTCATGTTAAAATCCCAGAGTTTAAAGTAAAAATAAAAGTATTTACAAGCCTGATAGGAAACAGGGTATTGGTCTCCATAGTTATTTTTCCTGTTCATGACAATTGAGATTTTTTTAAACAACTTATTCGGTTAAGATATTTTAAACTATAAAGTTAAGAATTGTTTGGGACATTGTCACTTTGGGTGACAGTTGTGTGCTGCTGTTAGCAGCGGCTGCTAGCTACTGTGCACTCGACTGTTTGTTCTTTTTGAACAACCATCAAAGAAGCCCATGCTCTAGTATTTCAGCTGAGTAAAATTTTAGCATTTTTAAATTTGTATGTTAGCGCGATTAGCACTGTTAGCCAGTACTTGCAACTTGGTGACATATAACTCCACTGATGGTACAACGGTTTATGTTTAAAACACAAGCCATGCATCAGACTACTCACTATGTACTAACGTCACTTATTTTTCTATAAGTGTGCGTGGCTCTGCATGTGACAAAAGACACCTTAACATGGCCCTATCTTAAGTCAGAACTACCTAACCTGGGATTGGGTGTTTATTAAATCATATTTTTGGGGACTGTGCGGTGGTCCTCCTAACGGTTTACTTTGTTGTGGACATTAAAAGTTATGAGCCGTGTATTTTCCCAGTAATCGTGCATTAAGCATATCTAATGGGTGAAGCTGTAATGACAGCTGCTAAAAAGTGCTGACACCGTCGAAAAACAACATTAAACCCAACGAGAGTTTAACTTAGTGTGTCTCCTGCAACAGAGACGTCTGATCCGTTAGGACGTTTCACTGCACAAGTCAGATTATTCCAGGTGTTTGTCATAAAATACTCCAAACAAGCAGACACAGTGTGCAGGACCAGCCGCATCGAGCGGACTCTGAGCTAAAGACACAGATGCTCCACTCACCAGCTGCCACTCAAAGTGACCACGCCCCCAATTATACAGAACGTTATGGCTTAAAATATCTTAAACTAAGCCATTAGAAAAAAAAATTCCCCCCGTACAGTTGTCATGGAGGCAGAAATGGTTGAAAGAGATCAAAACAGTTTTTTTTTTGTACCAGGCTGTAAACATGTTCATTTCTGCTCTAAAG
Source organism: Thalassophryne amazonica (assembly GCF_902500255.1). Lineage (NCBI taxonomy): Eukaryota > Metazoa > Chordata > Actinopteri > Batrachoidiformes > Batrachoididae > Thalassophryne > Thalassophryne amazonica. The sequence goes on along the minus strand of NC_047103.1, from coordinate 78,479,518 downwards.
TTGGGCATTTTAGCACAGAGTCCTATGGGAAAGTGGTCTGTTTTGAAGCCAGTCAAGATACTACACTTCCGTGTCTACCTCATCTACACTCACAGAAATATTTACCCTAACTTTTAAGATTTATGTAATTTTATTACATGACAAATTCCCATTTAATTTTTTTTAGATAATTTTAATACAAACCTACCAAATAAACCTTACATGATGCATATTCATTACTGTAATAAATCCTATTAATTTGAAATGCATAATCCTCAGCTTTATGTATTTAGTATTAATAATAGTAATACTAATAATACTAGTAATACCAGTAATACTAGTAATACTGTGAGAAATCTTGGAGTCATTGTTGATCAGGATATGTCCTTCAATGCGCATATTAAGCAAATATGTAGGGCTGCTTTTTTGCATTTGCGCAATATCTCTAAAATTAGAAAGGTCTTGTCTCTTTATTTCCTCTAGGCTGGACTATTGTAATTCATTATTATCAGGTTGTCCTAAAAGTTCCTTGAAAAGACTTCAGTTAATTCAAAATGCTGCAGCTAGAGTACTGACGGGGACTAGAAGGAGAGAGCATATTTCACCCATATTGGCCTCTCTTCATTGGCTTCCTGTTAATTCCAGAATAGAATTTAAAATTCTTCTTCTTACTTATAAGGATTTGAATAATCAGGTCCCATCTTATCTTAGGGACCTCATATCACCCCAATGGAGCGATCGCGCTTAGACTGCAGACTTACTTGTAGTTCCTAGGGTTTTTAAGAGTAGAATAGGAGGCAGAGCCTTCAGCTTTCAGGCTCCTCTCCTGTGGAATCAGCTCCCAATTCGGATCAGGGAGACAGACACCCTCTCTACTTTTAAGATTAGGCTTAAAACTTTCCTTTTTGCTAAAGCTTATAGTTAGGGCTGGATCAGGTGACCCTGAACCATCCCTTAGTTATGCTGCTATAGACAGACTGCTGGGGGGTTCCCATGATGCACTGAGTGTTTCTTTCTCTTTTTGTTCTGTATGCACCACTCTGTATTTAATCATTAGTGATTGATCTCTGCTCTCTTCCACAGCATGTCTTTTTCCTGATTCTCTCCCCTCAGCCCCAACCAGTCCCAGCAGAAGACTGCCCCTCCCTGAGCCTGGTTCTGCTGGAGGTTTCTTCCTGTTAAAAGGGAGTTTTTCCTTCCCACTGTCACCAAGTGCTTGCTCACAGGGGGTCGTTTTGACCGTTGAGGTTTTTCTGTAATTATTGTATGGCTTTTGCCTTACAATATAAAGCGCCTTGGGGCAACTGTTTGTTGTGATTTGGCGCTATACAAATAAAATTGATTGATTGATTGATAAAATATAATTACTCTAAATCAATAATAATGACAGTATTTATTTAAAATACATAAAGTATATTGTTTGAATTGCATAATAATTATGTTACCTAATGGTCGTGCTATGTGGCATGATCTAATCTCCAACACAAGGTGCAGCTCGTCAAGTGGCGTAAACAAGTGAACAGAGCGAGTGGTGACGTCAGTGGATCACATCAGAGTGCAGCTCGTATGAAGGATTATAACAAGAAGTTAAATCTGTTATAAACATAAAAATAAATACTTCAGCAGCTGCACACAACAAGGAAAGAACATGCAACTGTTTTATCAAGCCATAACAATGTAAACAAGTCAAATAATTACCTTTTTAGACGGCTCAAAATGCTTTCTGCAGGTTGTTAAGGGCGCGCGTGTGCGAGAATGGCTCCGGCTGCAGCCTCCTCTGTGATTCAGGAAGTGAATAGAGCCATTTTCAACGGTCAATTTGCAGAAAAAAAGATTAATCCGCCACAAAATAATTATTTTATATAAGCAGCGTCCAGCGCAGAGCACGTGGCAGCCGGTAGAACAAAGAACGGCGTCCAGCTGTGAACACAGCAGGTGGGATCGTCACGACACAGGTCGTGCTGTTGCGTGAATCAAAAACATGCTCGTGTCAGGGCACCTTAACTTGGACACTGCTACAATTTTTCATGCATGTCTGCTATCTTCTTTGACTTTTTCTGGGAAGTTGTTCTTTGATTATCAGCATAAAGGTGCCCTCACACTTGCACAACTTTGTTCCACGCACTTACACACACTTCGTTATGACGATCCCACCCACTGTGTTCCCAGCTGGATGGCATGCTTTGTTCCACTGGACGTTGTGCTTGGTGGGCTGGAGACTGCGTATATAAAATAATTATTTCGTAGCAGATTCATCATTTTCTCTCAGAGCTGGCTGTTGAAAACGCCTCTAATCGCTTCCGGAATCACAGAGAACTGTTTCATCTGCCGCCTTTTTTTTCCCCTCTCTCTCTTGTGCGCTTAATGAGGTGGAGCACACATTTGGAACCGAATAAAAGGTAATTATTTGGAATGTTTATATTGTTATGGCTTGGTAAAACAGTTGCATGTTCATTCCTTCTTATAAGTAGCTGTAAAAGTATGTTTATGATAGATTCAACATCTCCTTATAATCGTTCTGATGAGCAGTGCTGTGATGCGGTGCGCTAACGCAAACAATCGCACTCACACGCAGTGTTTTTGAATTGTTTGCATAATGTTCATGTGAAGTTCATGAAATTAATGCATGATAGAGATTTTGAACGTTTCAAAATTTTCTTTGCACACTTGGACGAAGCCGCGAACAGTTTACAACAAGTTTGAGATGAACGTGTGGATCAAAGTCGTGCAAGTGACAGGGCACCTTAAAGCTGCCTCATGGGATAATGCAGAATCCATTTACATACTATGGAGGTAACAGATCATGTAGGTACTGTTCAGCTACTCCTCAATGCCAACTGAGTGTTTGCATACCCAATGGATTGTGACATACTGCTTTTGCTCACTCTGTAGAAACCTACGTGTGTACAGTATTCGGATGTAGCCAGTGTCACCAGTGACTGACAGCCAGAAATCACTTATCAATCCCAAGTTAATGTGTTCAGTTTAAAATCCCATTCTGTCTGTTGGAATTAGGCGCTCTCATGAAGGAAAGCAGATGAAGTGTGTCTGTTTGCCAGACATACCTCGAAGATGTCGAGAGAGCGATATGCTAATACAACTTTATCTTGTAAAGGAAAGCTTGGAAGAGATTTAGCCAATCTGCTGGACACAATTCCAAGAGCCTCAGTGGCATTTATCGGGCTTGCGCTAACCGGGGGCTGCTTGTTAAGACTTCATTAGCCATGTTTGCTCAGGCCTCTTCTGTCCAAAGAGATGGAGGAGGGTTCCCCAGACTCCAGCCTAGCCTTGCTACACACACTCCATATGGGCTTGTTTGCTCACGGCTGCCCTGGTAATCACTTTCAGCTGGAGCTGGAGGAGACGGAGCAGGCAGAGGGGATTTTGGAAGAGATGGAGTAAAAGCCTTCCCCCACAAACCCACCCAGTCGACAAACCTGCTTCCACGGGGGTGCCCCTGAGGCGAGGGAGCGTGTAGCGTGTACCCTGTGAATTAGCTCACCTAGAGCCCATTACCTTAACAAACACAGCCGGCCCCTCCAATCAGCCTACTGCTGGGAGAACAGGCGGCCAAATCCTCACTGTTCTGTTGACGAGAACCACGTGTGTGTGTGTGTGTGTGTGTGTGTGTGTGTGTGTGTGTGTGTGTGAGGATGCATCCGTCTCTCAACAGTTTTGTGTTTTGCTCACCAATAATCCACTTTAAATAATCAATAACCTATTTCAAAGTGGATAAATCTAAAAACACCAGTTTTGCGTTTTTGTAGATGATAAAATCCGACATTTTTTAAAGCAACAATATGTGCTTGTTCAGACAAGTTGCCGTGTCCTGAGTTGCCACCAGACCTAGGCTTTGGAAATGAACGAAACTTATAAAACTCATTTTCAAGCTAGCTTCATAACCCAGCTCAGTCTCATTTTTTTTTCCATGCCCCTGTCACAACAATGGATGTGACACGGTTTTTGTATTTTGCTATTTATAATCTTCCCCTTCTCCTAACTCCCACCATAACCATAGCGTAAGTACCTTTCCCAAATGTTAACCATGACTCCCCCAGACACCCCCCTTTCGCCTCACATTTTGTGCCCCCCTGTGACGAAGTGAGTTTGTGCCCCGTTACGAAAAACGGCCCATTTTCAGACCCCAATCACGAACCCATAGATTAATGTACTTTTTGTAACCCAGTCACACAAACTGCCATTAGACTGGGTTACAAAACCACATGTATGTTGAGAAAGAGAGGGAGAAAAGTCTGCCTCTGCTACATTACCACAAAATCCTTCCACAGGGTTGCGTGTTTACTGCATTTTAGAATGTTCTTAATCCCATCAGCTTCTCCCTTGTTTCACCACAGCAGATCCAAGTTGGATCTGCATGTTGATTTGGCGCAGGTTTTGCACCATATAACCTTCCTGGCACAACTGCGCATTACATGGAGAATAGCAGGGGGTGACTGACTTGAACTGGGAACCTTTGGCACTGAAACCAAGCACACTTAAACGCGTGGCCACCACCACTGCCCTCCCATTTTAAAATATAACACTGTTAAACAAACAGAAAATAATGGTTTCTTTCCCCGATTTATATATTTCTGAGCTGAAACTCTCTCTCTCATGGACCCCAATAATTGTGAAACAGGGTTGACCATGTCACTCACTCTCTTTTTCTTTTCCAGCCAAATTCCTACAAAATCCTTTCTGCTGGGTTTTGTAGGGGAATGATTATGTTATTTGAGACTGAGAATGTAACAGCTGTGAAACAATCAGAAAGAGATGATTTAGTATGACTGACAACCACACCTGCTTCTAATCCATAATCAGTTCAGCGTGCACTAATGATCCAGCAGGTGGCAGACACGCCTTTGGGATGTTACAAACTTTCAACAGATTTGAATTTGCGCACCCCCATTTGGTGAGTTACAAGATGATTGTATTTATTATATTTTGAGTTATTGTGTTAGCACACTGGAGGGGATGGATTCATGTATCTATTAATTCACTGCACATTTGAGGATAAATGTCGAGACTTTTCCAAATCTGAGGAATATGGGTTGAGTTCATGATCTGAATTTGGTCTGTCTGCATATAATCAATCATAACATTTACTGATTATCATGTTGCAACTCAGCCACACGGTGTGTACAAGACAGTGCATTCTGAGAGGCAGCTTCAAGCCTGGATAAGTGAGTAGCATTGCATCAGGAAGGGGAACTGGCATAAAATTTGCTAAACCAAACATGACAGAGATGTCAAATTGAATTTCACTTTTGATCTACTGTGGTTAGGAGCAAACAAAAGAAGAAAAATGATTATCATGTTGTCACTCCTTCATAATCAGGCATGTCATTTCAGGCTGCCCCCCAGTAGTGGGCTGCTTATGGCTACACAGTGCTGATAAAAGAATTTCGGCCACCTCTTCATCATGTGATGACTTCTTAATGTGGAACACACAAACCTGCGGCAAGAATAAGTCAGCTAGTATCAGACAAAAACTCATCAGAAAACATAGTTAGCACTCGGGGCCTGGGCTGGCTGCTAATACGTAGTTTGTTTTTCAACACATTATCAAGTTTAATAGACCATTGTTACACTGCAGTCCAGTCTCACATTTTTTTTGAGTCACTGTCATGAAAAGCGCCCTGTTTTTGTGGCACTATTTATGATCCCCCCCTCTCTTAACTCTAACCATAACCATAGCGTAAGTGTGTCTCCTCCCCTAAACCTAACCATAACCCCCCATACCCCCGTCACCCCACATTTCATGCCCCATCACCAAATGAAATTGTGCCCCGTCCCAAAAAGCGCCCCCTTTTTTGTGTCCCCATCATGAACCCATAGATTAATGTACTTTTCGTAATGCCACTACGTGAGACCAGGTTAGACATTATTTGGCGCATTCACACTGAGTACTCGGCAAGTCACTCATGTAGAAGGCCGTGGGAAAGGTAATGGTCTATTGGTTAATCGTTGGGCTTGAGACCAGAGGATCCTTCATTCAAATCCCAGCCTGACCGGAAAATCACTAAGGGCCCTTGGGCAAGTTCCTTAATCCTCAAGTTGCTTCCGGTGTGTAGTGAGCGCCTTGTATGGCAGTACCCTAACATCAGGGTGAATGTGAGGCATTATTGTAAAGTGCTTTGAGTGTCTGATGCAGATGGAACAGCGGTATATAAATGCAGTCCATTTAGCGCCTTTTAATGCGGGCACGTATCCACTGTGTAAATACACGACATGACTGAATCTATAGATAACAAAGTGACAAATGCCTGTAACTTGCCCAAACAAAAGTGGACAAAGTCCCTTAAATGTGTCCCATATGTGACAATCAGAACAATAAGACAATATTTAATAGATTACATTGACACCATCAGATCCTGTATGCACTGTGCGCACGTTTTTGTCACAGCTTTATTGGTAAAAATCATTCAGTATTACAACAGTAAAAACAGCTTGAGTGAAACTACATTTAATGTCTCGATTCAAACGTTCTTTGCACAAATGACAACAGTGTTTGGGAGGAAAGCCAGAAAAACAGTGGCGTTTTCCATCAAGAAACGCTGTCAGAGAGATTGCGGAATGCAATAAAAATGCAACGTTCCATTCATTTATCAAAAACATTAAAGTGCACTGCTCCAGGAAAACACCAACTTGTACGGTGAAAGCAGCTGAACTTCTGTCTGAGGACGCAGTTTACATTCCTTTTGAAGCGGATTGCCAGGTCTGCACTTTATATACCAGCCTATGGGGGCAAGTTGATGAAGCCGTTTCATCCTATTTTAGCACTTTTGGATCCTGGGCGATCACAATGCGAGAGCCGCTCATCCTATGTGTTTTGGACAACCTAGTCTCACGGCAGTTCAAGGAGGCATTATGAAAAGTACATTAATCTATGGGTTTATGACGGGGGCACAAATTCATTTTGTGACAGGGGCACGAAATCTGGGGTGACGGTGGGGTCTGGGGGGTGTTATGGTTAGGGTTAGCGGAGGGGACACACTTACGCTATGGTTCGAGTTAGGAGAAGGGGAGGATTATAAATAGCAAAATAAAAAACTGTGTCACGAAAATGGGGTGCTTTTCGTAACGGGGCCACAAAAAAGTGAGACTGGGCTGGTTTTGGATGAACAGGCAATTGACGGTCCCCATGCTGACAGCGGAGATGGGTGCTGACGCTTAGTTACGTGAGATGTACACACTACTGAGCATGTGCACTGAGAATGTAACAGCAGTCAATTCAAACACACAAGGACAGTGTGTAGTGTTGGATGTAAAAATGAGACATTTTTCCACTTGGGGCACTGGTGAGTAGCTCCATCACCTTCTCATGACCTGTCTCCATCACATACCAGCCTGATGCTTCAGTATAAAAAAGATCAAATGGATGAGAGACAAAATATCTGCTGCAGGTTTTACTGTTGTACTTTGCATAAAATCCATGCCTCAGGCACATTTATGCCTGTGAGAGTATTTTGCATATTTACTCAAATCTAAATTTGCTAAATCGCAGTAAGAATTATATCACAAACATCTGCAGAATGGTTTACGCCTAAACTCTTGAGAAGAGCAGGCTCAGTCTGTGTCTTGCTGACAAAACAAGGGGGGAAAAAAGGAGAATCTGTCCCACTTTCCTGTAGCCAAGGAATTGGCTGCTGTCCCTGAGTCAGTGAGCGTGTTATATCGTGTGATTGTTTGGGGTTTTCAGCCATTCGATGCCGCAAGAATCTGGCCAGCCAGCAGAGGTCTGCTTTTGGCTGCTATGACGCCTGCTACTTGACACTCCTGTCAGATTTATCTCCCCTCTTGTAAAACAGCATGCAACTTGTTCTCTCCATCCAGAACGTGAGCGAGCCCACAGAGATTTCTCATGCACAGGAAACACCCACACGCACACTAACGCACTGAATAGCAGGAGACTTTTGTTTTTTAACCCTTGCTTGTAATTGGAGCTGAGGTTTGGAACATGGACAGTAATTGTGCAGGTGGACTTTTCATCAGGTTACATGGTGGGGAGGAACACTTACTTTTGGATCCTGAAGTTGGTGTTTTTATTTTCCTGCCTTGACTGGTTGAATTTTGTGACTGATTCTGACCAGACTGAATGGAGTCAGAAGGTCCCAAGGTGTCAGCGTTCATTTCCATAGGAACGGGAGAGAAAGAGAGCGCTGCTCATTAATGTCTTAACACTATTCATGAAATCTGTGAATGCATCCTACAGGACTGTGCTCCTTTAACCTCACTATTAATGTCTTTTCACATCAGCAGCCGTGAGGTAAAAACACTTTCTTCAAGCCTGGCGCACACGGGGGGAAGATTCTTTTCCAAATGGCACGCATGGTCAAATGCCTAAGCAGGATACCCTCGTCTGCGGTGGATTTTGTGAGAGTCATCCGCCTTTCTGACCCAAAAGCAAACTATCTAGCGTGTTTAATAATTTCTGCCTCGCGTGACAAATGACTCGCTGTGTGCGGGGGAGCATAAGCATTCGGCTTTCAGTCTGACTGAACTGCACCTGCACCACGACCTGTGTACCCCACCGCCGTGTCATGTTATGTGTCGGACGCAGCTCGGAGAACCGACCAGCGTTTGAAGGACCCAGTATGAAATAAGCAGAGCACGGTACAAAGGCTAACTGAATTTAATACATAACAGTGAAAATGTAATAACAGAAAGGTGCGGCCTGGCGTGGTGCGCTCCCAGCAGCGCTAACGGTCCGGAGCCAGAAGCTGTTTCGGACCCAAGGACCCCGCCGACACCCCCCAGGTGGCCGCAACAACCGAGTCTGTGAAAGAAGGAACCATTATGTGAGTCCACACTCTACACACAGAACACTTAAAGGTGTACAAACAGCAAACACTTCCTGGCTTGATTACTGATCAGCTTCCCAACCTGCAGGCATGGAACATCCAGTTCACAAAACTCCACCGCAGTGGAAGCTGATACATGACTAACATACAGCTCAATACAATAAGGTGTGAGGGACACCACATTTACTGACTGTATAACTGTTAGTCACAAAATCCAACGTACCTCAGGAAGTGTGCTGACGAGCGTGAGACCTCACCCCCTCCTCTTTCACAGACCGTGCATCAAACCTGGACATTCTCAGCGTCCGCTGCTGATGAGATGGCTCCCAAGACGACGATCTCACCCGTCTGGTCACAAGGTCGAGTCTCTGGCAAATACACACTATGCACTCCAGTCTTAAATGCCAACATGCTCCAATCCATCCAGATGCACCTCAGCTGTGAGTCCTGACGAGTCGCAGGTGATCAGGGTGAGGTCCTGACAGCCTCAGCAACACAGCCACTCAGTCCCAAATGCACGCCACCTGGGAGGAAAACAAAAAGACAAACAAACCGGCAGCCAGGCCCCCCCAGCCATATAACATGTCACGTGTCATAGATAACATGGCGGAACACATGGAATCAGGGTCGGACTGGGAACAAATTTCGGCCCTGGCATTTTTCCTCTGGACCAGCCCACTAGCCCGACGAATCCACCCCCAAACACGCACACCCACCCGTCCATACCGAACCCCCAATGAACAAATACTATACACCTAAACACCATGAACACACACCTAAACACACACTTTCACTGTCATTTCACCTTGATCACAGTACAAAACGCGTTCCCGGGGCCACGAGGGGGCGTCCTGATAACATTAAAGGCAATTAGATATTTTGACAAAATTACAAGTTTAAATGACTATATATATATATATATATATATATATATATATATATATATATATATATATATATATATATATATATATATATATATATATATATATATATATATATATATATATATATAACATCATGAGGTTTATGTCACAGAAATCCTACTTTATAATCACACTGCAGTCATTGTTAAATTATTTCCTTTTGCATTTATAATAAACATTTGTATTTATTTAGTGTTTGTTTTTCTGGTTGAAGTAAGATATAAATAATCTACCAGACTTCAAAAATATACAAGTTTCCATGTTATTTTATTTGTCTAAAAATAAATGTCTGAGGTTCCTTATGTTAAACAAGAAATTATCAAATCTGAAATAACAGGTGGTTTTAATACAGATGAAAGGTTTCTAAAGAACCATTTATTGATTTATTTACCTATTTTAATTACAAGCGTTCTAAACTTTTTTTTAACAGTAATCAGAAATTTTGAGGTAACAACAACAAAAAAACATTTCCAATGATTTTTCTTCAGAAAACTGCTCTATAAATGAGCAGTCCTGTCACACGTTAATGTTTTGTACAGATCAGTGGTTTCTGCACCAATCGGATTGGTCCAGTTCATTTTGTAGAGATCAGTGGTTTCTGCCACTAGTCTTCCGTGTTTTGGCCCAACGCGTCGTTCCTATTGGACAATGCCAAGGTACGTCACAGCTCAGAGTGTCAAAAGTTGGCGCACCTCATCTCGACAGAACACCGGCTCTGTGGTGTGCAGGAGATCACTTGACCGAGCGTCTATACGTTCAAATAATAATTTAAAAAAATACTGTCATCACTCTTCACTCTTAGTCAGTCTCTTACAATGGTGCAGCGTAAATGCACGAGCTTTACAGGAGCGCACATCTCCTGCGCGCACTTTTTTTTTTTTGGGGGGGGTGATGATAAACTCATCGCCCCCTTAATATTTTTTTTTCTGGCGCCGGGTCTGACAAAACGGAAGCAAAAGCAGCACACAAGCAGAAAAAAAGTTTTTGTGTCTCCAAAGTGTGTGTGTGTGTGTGTGTGTGTGTGAGTGAGAGAGAGAGAGAGAGAGAGAGATAGAGAGGGGTAATGTGTAACCACTGCTAGGATTCACACAGCAGCAAATTAAGGAGCTGAAGTCCGTAGCTGTTGCATTTAAAGATTAACAAAAGTAAAGCACAGTTAATTAGGATAAAAGAAGTGATTCCAACCTTGTAATCAGTAGGAGAGCGGAGAGAAGTCCAGGCGCAGAGGAGTCAGTCCATTCACAGGGGTGGGAGCGGCCGCCTGCTCTTCCTGCAATCTGATTGGCCGCCCTGTATGCTTCTCCATTGTCATTGGCTGTTGGTCATGTCAATCATTGTGCTCGATGTAAGTCTCCATTGTGTGATCAAACGGAAACAAAACTGAAACCTAGAATAAGACTGCGCCGTGTATGAAACACTACAGAACTTTTATTTTGACTCAAATTCAGGAAGTGGTTCTGCAGCTGCGCCGATTAAATGCTGTAGCTTCACCGATCACGGACTTTCCTCGTGTTGACAGCGGCGCGCAGTTCGAGAACACTGTATATTTCCATAATCTCTATAAATATGAGAGGGCCGGCCCTCGCACATCTAAACGTGCAGCGGCCCACCGGGCAAATGCCCAAAATCACAGATTATCAGTCCGAGCCTGCATGGAATCCCCGTTGTCGTCACAGTTTGTTTCTGAAATAATTTTGGAAGACAGACTTGTAGACCTATGGCCCGATTATCCATGTTTGTATGTTGTTGATTCAGCAGATTTCAAAAACCAGGATAAACGCTTCCTTGCTGCGTCAGAAATCGCAGAGAAACTCAACAAAACAGGTGAGTTTTTATAATTATCCTGACTACTAGCTAATAAATAAATACGCTTCATAATTTATAAAGGATGTCATAACAGTTTTTTGAAAAGGTGAATATATTTTCTGCAAAAAGGTTCTACAATTATAAATTTTCCACATGCAATGCACTTATACACCCATTTCCACAACACATTGCAATCGTGAATAAACAGAGCTAGTCTCTCATGACCAGGTCTACCTTGTTATATCACCACTGAATTATATGTGACTGCTACAAGTGACATTTTTCATAGCACTGTGACAAGGGTAGGACTGTTTCAGAATTTAATTTCATCTTTATATTTGTTACAGTTTCTCCAATAATTTACACACATTTTGAATATAACAGTTCTACAAAAAAAATTAACAAATATCATTTCATGTTTTTCAGCTCAGTGGGTCTTTTCAAAGATAAAAGCTCTTTGCAACAGCTACACAAAATTAAAGAAACTGGGACCCAGTGGAAGTTCAAGGAAAAGTTTAAGTAAAAGAGCAACCTGGATGAAAGAGACTACAGTTTTTGGATCCACACATACAGACAAGAACATCAATCTCAAATTTAAACAAGGTAAGTTTCTTTATTCTTTATTTACACTGATACATGTTTGTTTTTCTTTTTTCCCCATTAGCATTAAAGATATATCATTTTGTCCTGCCAAGGAACATATCCCATTTCTGAGTTGAAATACATAGTTAGGAGCTGCCGTTGTTCCTTTGCACTTTGTGTTGGGTTTCACTGAGTACTTGGGCCAATCCCAGGTAGTTTTGGGTCACTCCTCCAAGCTCCAGGAATCAACATGCATGTTTCAGTGTCCTCCACATCACAGACATTAACATACAGATGCTTATTTTTCTGAATTATGAAATTATGTAAACAGCAAGCTGACAGAATTAAGTAGGTTACTTTTTCAGGAGACAAGTTGATGGTTGTCAAGAATACCCGAAATCTGTTGGTCAATATGCCAAATGAATTTTCTACCACACGTCTTGCGCGTGAAATGCGGTAGTTAAAGATTCGTTTGTCTTTGTCCAACTGCCTGTGAGGATAGGGTTTCATCATGTTAATGCTCATTGGGAAAGCATCATCACCTATGAAATGGAAGGAGATTTTATGATCTGGAATTCCATCGACAGTCTCAGGAGATGGTAGGTTCAAAGAATTGTTATCCAGGGCATTTTTCAGTGTGGAGTAATTGAAAACCCCAGCATCACCTGCACGGCCAGCAGCTCCAACTTCAACATAAACAAATCTATAGGTTGCATCCACAACAGCCAGAAGAAGAACACTAAAACTGTGTTTGTAGTTAAAGAATTGGGACCCTGTGTTGTCTGGTTGCTGAATTGCCACATGTTTACCATCTATGGCCCCAATGCAGCATGGGTAGTTCCACTTTCTTTTGAATTCTTCTGCTATGGCCAACCATTCATCTGGAGTAGATGGAGTCTAGAAATAGAAAATAATTCATTTTATTAATTTTCAAATGTCAATTTTTTTTTTTTTTTTTTTTTCAGAATTCAACGGTCTCATCTGAAGTAACAAATGATGACAACAATGATGATGAAGATAATGACACAGAAAGTCTCCAAGATAACCCATCAACTCTGCTCTTTCAGAATATTGTACAATGCCTGACATGTTTCGGATACAATTCCAGAAACCGTTCTCTCCCCCATCCGATACTGGAACGACAGACTCTTAAACGATTCTCCTAAAGGAATACAAACAGAAATGTTATTCATACATCAGTATATTTAAAGATATCCAGGACAAGCTTTACTTGTATCTAACATTTCACTGAGAAATGTATGCCTAGGCTTTGTGTTGGGGAGTATTTGGAATACATGTATTTAGAATACATATTCAGAATATTAATTTTGAGTAACTATATTTAGGTTCTTTTTCATTTGAGGGTATTAAGAATACAGTTACTTTCCAAAAATCGTAGGAATACATTATGGTACTTAGTCATTACATATCAGCCTTATCTTGCACAACATTTGCAAGAGAATTAAATGACCAGAAAAAAGTTTATTTCAAATTCTTTAACAGACAGTTACAAATGAAACCAGTAGGTGAGTAAAGGGGGACAAGAACATTTTTTTTTCTGTTGTTTAGAATTGACAGTGTTGGATACTGAACGTCAGTAATCTGACTTTAAAATAGCTGGTTGTCAAAGTTTCTGAATTTCATTTCACTTTTTCAAGGGCTTTGTGTTGTATGGCTGGGGGGCCTGGCTGCCTTTTGTTTCTGTCTTTTGTTTTTCCTTCCAGGTGGCTTGCATTTGGGACTGAGTGGCTGTGTTGCTGAGGTTATCAGGACCTCAGCCTGATCACCTGCGGCTCGTCAGGACTCACAGCTGAGGTGCATCTATATGGATTGGAACATGGTGGCATTTAAGACTGGAGTATACAGTGTGTATTTGCCAGAGACTCGACCTTGTGACCAGACGGGTGAGATCGTCGTCTCGGGAGCCATCTCATCATCAGTGGATGCAGAGAACGTCCAGGGTTTGATGCACGGTCTGTGAAAGAGGAGGGGGTGAGGTCTCACGCTCGTCAGCACACTTCCTGAGGTACGTTAGATTTTGTGACTAACATTTATACAGTCAGTAAATGTGGTGTCCCTCACACCTTTATTATAATGAGCTGTATGTTAGTCATGTATCGGCTTCCACTGCAGTGGAGTTTTGTGAACTGGATGTTCCATGCCTGCAGGTTGGGAAGCTGATTAGTAATCAAGCCAGGAAGTGTTTGCTGTTTGTACACCTGTAAGTGTTCTCTCTGTGTGTAGAGTGTGGACTCACATAATGGTTCCTTCTTTCACAGACTCGGTTTGTTGCGGCCACCTGGGGGGTGTCGTTGGGGTCCTTGGGTCCGAACAGCTTCTGGCTCCGGACCGTTAGCGCTGCTGGGAGCGCACCACGCCAGACCGCACTTTCTTTTGTTATTTTTTGTATCACTGTTATGTATTAAATTCAGTTAGCCTTTGTACCGTGCTCTGCTTATTTCATACTGGGTCCTTCAAACGCTGGTCGGTTCTCCGAGCTGCGTCCGACACATAACAGTAGTCTCTGGCCAAACATCACGGACCCAGCGGTAGCAGAGACGGTAACGCGCCGGGAAGGCGGCAGCAGACGTTCAGAAGTTATCCGGATCAGTTGCGGGTGCTCTCCGCCCGGATGGTGCGTGTTTGAGACCCATTACTGAATACAGATTCGTGCTCTCTTGCAGCCGTGTTCCTGTGTGTGCCTTATCCGTGGGTCGTGGTGGAGTGTGACTGGCGACGGCTTCGCGTCGCACTTCGACCGGATAAGGTTTGAAGGGGAGCTGCAGGAGTGAGTCTGTAATGGGTGAACGCGCACGGCGGAGCTCTGTGGCATGGGTCGCGGTGCTTCCTGTGTTACAGTCGTAGCCCCGTTTCCCCGGGTAATGATAGCTACTGCGTCTGTTGTGTGAGCTCCGGTGTTATTTAGTTGAATCACATTTTTGGTTGTGTGCTGCTCACAGAAAGGCAGCATGAGTTTGTTTTCTCAGTTACCAAAGGGGGTTTTTTATTTTTAGCACTTTGGCTCCCTCTTTTGGTGACTGAGTCACATTACCGTCAAGCTCTTAAGTTGGAACAGGTGTGTTCCATTTGTTGGAGCTTGACGGTATAAATCACTTATTTGTTTTGTGTTAGTTCATTTTGTGTGGGTGTTTTTTGAGTTGGTTTTTGTGTGGGATTTTATTTTTTGTTTTTCATTATTTAGTGTCTGGGGTCGTGACCCTGCAGTTCTGCCAAAAAAAAAAAAAAAAAAAAAAAAAAAAAAAAGGACCCGAGCAACCTTATGTCAGTCTGTTAGTCTTTCTTTTTATTTTTTTTTTTCAGTTTCACCTCCCAGGGTTTGATGGGACGGTCCCCTGGGGGGTCATGGGGGGGGTATTTGGGTTGTTTTTTCTTTCTTTTTTTTTGTTTTGTTTTTTGTTATGCCCTCTCTTCTCCTCTGACTCCAGTCGTGTGAGCCGTAGTGTCGGCGTTGCTGGAGTGGTGCAGTTAGGTTGTGCTGGGCGTTTCCCAGGTAACCTCTGCACCCGGGAGGGGAGGGGGGGTTTGGGGTATTTTCTTTTTGTTCCCTCTCTTCTCCTCTGGCTCCAGCCGTGTGAGCCGTAGTGTCGGCGTTGCTGGAGTGGTGCAGTTAGGTTGTGCTGGGCGTTTCCCAGGTAACCTCTGCACCCGGGAGGGGTGGGGGGGGGTTTGGGGTATTTTCTTTTTGTTCCCTCTCTTCTCCTCTGGCTCCAGCCGTGTGAGCCATAGTGTCGGCGTTGCTGGAGTGGTGCAGTGTGGTTATGCTGGGCGTTTCCCAGGTAACCTCTGCACCTGGGGGGGGGGGGGTGTTTTCCCCCCAGTTTCCGCCCTCAGGGTTTGACTGTGGTGTCCTCTGGGGGGGAAAGGGCTGTGGGTCCATCTAGCCATAGACGGCCGGGGCTGGGTCCAGTTGGTCGTGAGGGGAGGCGTCTCCTGGGGTTGACGAGTGGTCCTCTGGGAGGCGCTGGGAGTCCCCGTGGGTGACGTTGGATCCCAGAGGGACCTCGGCTGTGGTTATTACTCCTGGAGCTGGCGGGAAGTCCTCTGGGGGGTGTTGGTCCCTACATGTCGTTTGGGGGGGGGGGGTTAGCGCTTTTATTTGTAAGCTTAAGTTTGGGGTTTTTCTTTTCTCCTCATCCCGGGGTTTGATAGGACGGTCCCCTGGGGAGGGGGGGGGGGGGGTGGTTTGGTTGTTTGTGTTTGTCTTTTTTGTTTTATGACTAATGACCGCACATGGTTGGATAAAGGCTGACCGCACAGGTTTAAGAACTCCTGGCCACACCTGTGCTAAGTGACTGACTGAAACAAAGGCAAGGATGCAGCCAGAGGAGAGGACATCAACCATTCTATTGGAAGACGAATGCAGATGCGGTTTCCAGCCATGGTCCCTGGAGGGGGGTGTTTCTCCTGGGTCAGGTTTGTGTGGTCGCCGGGAGGCTTCCCGTGAGGGTGGGGTACTGTTGTATGGCTGGGGGGCCTGGCTGCCTTTTTGTTTCTGTCTTTTGTTTTTCCTTCCAGGTGGCTTGCATTTGGGACTGAGTGGCTGTGTTGCTGAGGTTATCAGGACCTCACCCTGATCACCTGCGGCTCGTCAGGACTCACAGCTGAGGTGCATCTATATGGATTGGAACATGGTGGCATTTAAGACTGGAGTATACAGTGTGTATTTGCCAGAGACTTGACCTTGTGACCAGACGGGTGAGATCGTCGTCTCGGGAGCCATCTCATCATCAGTGGATGCAGAGAACGTCCAGGGTTTGATGCACGGTCTGTGAAAGAGGAGGGGGTGAGGTCTCACGCTCGTCAGCACACTTCCTGAGGTACGTTAGATTTTGTGACTAACATTTATACAGTCAGTAAATGTGGTGTCCCTCACACCTTTATTATAATGAGCTGTATGTTAGTCATGTATCGGCTTCCACTGCAGTGGAGTTTTGTGAACTGGATGTTCCATGCCTGCAGGTTGGGAAGCTGATTAGTAATCAAGCCAGGAAGTGTTTGCTGTTTGTACACCTTTAAGTGTTCTCTCTGTGTGTAGAGTGTGGACTCACATAATGGTTCCTTCTTTCACAGACTCGGTTTGTTGCGGCCACCTGGGGGGTGTCGGCGGGGTCCTTGGGTCCGAACAGCTTCTGGCTCCGGACCGTTAGCGCTGCTGGGAGCGCACCACGCCAGACCGCACTTTCTTTTGTTATTTTTTGTATCACTGTTATGTATTAAATTCAGTTAGCCTTTGTACCGTGCTCTGCTTATTTCATACTGGGTCCTTCAAACGCTGGTCGGTTCTCCAAGCTGCGTCCGACACATAACACTTTGAGCTTGATGAAGTTGGAAAAGACCATTTACGTATTTGTTTTAAAATCAGTGATCTGTCCCCGCAAAATATTTACAAAGATTGAAAGCTATTTAAGGTACAATCCTTTTTTATCACCACAATTTTGCTTTCAAAATTTGTGTTAAAAAAGTCAACAGCAGGTGGACCAGCTGGATTTTTCTGATCATATCTTATTATGCACCACATTTATAAAGAAATATTTTAATATTTTAAGGCAAATATCAGTATTCCCGTAACTATATACAATTTCAAAGTATTTTCTCCCAGCACTGCCCAGGCTTAGTCTATGTTCTAGTGAGAGCCTGGTGGGTTACATATAATTAAAAATCTTCATAGACCAGGCTAGCAAATATAAAGGTCATATCTGATGGGAAAGGAGACTTACCTGTTGCTAGAAACCTTAGCGTGACAGAAAGTCTTTCGCTAGGTTTTATTGCAGCACGCATAGTCGTGTCTTCTTTCTTAATAAAGGCTCTACTGATGCTAAGATTTCATCAAAGGACTGGCGCTCAATCCAGTGGTATTTGCGAAATGTCTCTGGATCCTCAGCATTTAGTTCCTGGACCAAATTACTGTACGCCCCTTGATTCTCTCTCCTCTTTATCCAAGATCTTGTCCAGGTTTTACGACAAGCAGATCTTCATCTTCGACGCCATCTCCAAATCAATAATACAGTAAAAGACCGATCATATCATCTTCATCCGATGACAACTGGGATTCCATGTGTTCCGCCATGTTATCTATGACACGTGACACGGCGGTGGGGGTACACAGGTCGTGGTGCAGGCGCAGTTCAGTCAGACTGAAAGCCGAATGCTTATGCTCCCCCGCACACAGCGAGTCATTTGTCACGCGAGGCAGAAATTATTAAACACGCTAAATAGTTTGCTTTTGGGTCAGAAAGGCAGATGACTCTCACAAAATCCACCGCAGACGAGGGTATCCTGCTTAAGCATTTGACCACGCATGCCATTTGGAAAAGAATCTTCCCCCCGTGTGCGCCAGGCTTTAGATGCATAGTCAGCTGTGACGTTTGCATTTTGGACTCATTTATTCCCAGATTTAACTTCCAAAGTGATGGTAACCCTTACCAAAAAGTAGTACATACAAGTATGTTTCAAGTATACTTCCAGTTTACTTTTTATATACTTATCAGTACTATTTTTTGGTAAGGGAACATATATCATGAATTGCAGACTTTATACAGTCCCATTTTATCCTGATTTTTGTCAGTTGATTCTTTGAATCACATGGCTGCACATACGAATGACAACATCAATTAAAGGAGTCTTATTGTCCAACAAATGATTTTTATCATTTAAGAAGAAGAAGAGCCTTTTATTGTCATTGTATCATATATATATACACGAGGTCTGTCAATAAAGTAACGGTCCTTTTTATTTTTTTCAAAAACTATATGGATTTCATTCATATGTTTTTACGTCAGACATGCTTGAACCCTCGTGCGCATGCGTGAGTTTTTCCACGCCTGTCGGTGACGTCATTCGCCTGTGAGCACGCCTTGTGGAAGGAGTGGTCCCGCCCCCTTGTAGGATTTTCATTGTCTGGAAATGGCGGAATGAAAAGGACTTTTTTTCCCATCAGACTTTTTTCAGAAGCTGTTAGAGACTGGCACCTGGAAACCATTCAAAAAATTTATCTGGCTTTCGGTGAAAATTTTACGGGCTTCACAGAGAATAAGGTCTGTTACTACAGCTTTAAGGACCCCTTTAAGGACGCTCGGTGCGCCGCGCTCCGAGCTGCGACGACGCGGCACAAGCCACCGGACCATTTCTAAATGGATGGCTCTGTGGATACGAGACTGTCGTGTGCTCTTTCTCTGGTTATCACAAGAGCTGGACATCAGCCATTTTCCGGCAGATTTCACTTTTAACGAGAGATTTTGTCATGGAAAGCCACACGGAGGCTTCGCGCGTAAAGACCGATTCGCTTTGGAAGTGACACAAAGGAACACCTCCGTTTCGGCGTGTCAGAGGACAAGTTTGGACATGTCCAGCTCTCCACAATTTCACTGATACTTACTGGACTGGTAAGCATTGAAAGCCGAGATAGACATGTCCAAACTTGTCCTCTGACACGCTGAAACAAGGTATGTGTGAAAGCACCGACAGTGTAGCTTTTGTCTGTTATACCACCAATTACATAGCTTCAAGTAGGCTTGAGTCTCCCATGTGCCTTCTGGCAAACCTTTCTTCAGTCCACTCCATTATTTAAATGATTTGAACTGAAGTAAAACCATCCACACTCTAAGCATGTATCGACTGTTTCATGTAAACTCCAGTGTGGTGGTTTGCTGTGTAAAATAAAATGAAAGTCACTGACTAAATACATACAGACCTGACTGTACAAGTTCATTTTTCTTTCCTGATTAGGTTCTATGACTTCAGCGTCAGTTGCCTGAGAACAATTTGTTTAATGTCTATTTTTTTTGTAAATATTACATTATATGTAATATACAATGGCATTTTACTGCTACATTGAGTCTTATTTTAGACTTCGAGAATAAGGTCATAATATTACAAAAATAAAGTCAAAATATTATGAGAATAATGTCGTAATATTCTAATAAAAAACTCATAATATTACGAGAATAAAGTCGTAATATTATAATAAAAACTCATAATATTACGAGAATAAAGTCGTATTTCTTAACCCAGTCTCACGGCATGTCGTGATTCAGCAGCACGAAATATACATACGAGGTCTGTCCATAAAGTATAGGTCCTTTTTATTTTTTTCAAAAACTATATGGATTTCATTCATATGTTTTTACGTCAGACATGCTTGAACCCTCGTGCGCATGCGTGAGTTTTTCCACGCCTGTCGGTGACGTCATTCGCCTGTGAGCACTCCTTGTGGGAGGAGTCGTCCAGCCCCTCGTCGGAATTCCTTTGTCTGAGAAGTTGCTGAGAGACTGGCGCGTTGTTTGATCAAAATTTTGTCTAAACCTGTGAGACACATCGAAGTGGACATGGTTCGAAAAATTAAGCTGGTTTTCGGTAAAAATTTTAACAGCTGATGAGAGATTTTGAGGTGATACTGTCGCTTTAAGGACTTCCCACGGTGCGAGACGTCGCGCAACGTTCTTAGGCGTCGTCGTCAGCCTGTTTCAAGCTTAAAACCTCCACATTTCAGGCTCTATTGATCCAGGACGTCGTGAGAGAACAGAGAAGTTTCAGAAGAAGTCGGTTTCAGCATTTTATCCAGATATTCCACTGTTAAAGGAGATTTTTTTAATGAAAGACGTGTGGGCGGATTGCAGTGTCGGCTCCCAGCCGCCGCTACGCTCCACCACAGGAAAAACACCTCTGTTGGAAGCCTTAAGGACAAGTTGGAACATGTCCAGCTGTTAAACAATTTCTCATATACTCACTCCACTGAAAGCCATCAAAAGCCGCCTGGATTTTACAAATGGTTATCAACACGGAGGTGTTTTTCCTGTGCCGCCGCACCGCGTCGGCTGCGTCCCGATGCGCGGACCTGTCCGCACGTCTTTCATTAAAAAAATCTCCTTTAACAGTGGAATATCCGGATAAAATGCTGAAACCGACTTCTTCTGAAACTTCTCTGTTCTCTCACGACGTCCTGGATCAATAGAGCCTGAAATGTGGAGGTTTTAAGCTTGAAACAGGCTGACGACGGCGCCTGAGAGCGTTGCGCGATGTCTCGCACCGTGGGAAGTCCTTAAAGCAACAGTATCACCTCAAAATCTCTCATCAGCTGTTAAAATTTTTGCCGAAAACCAGCTTAATTTTTCGAACCATGTCCACTTCGATGTGTCTCACAGGTTTAGAAAAACTTTTGATCAAACAAAGCGCCAGTCTCTCAGCAACTTCTCAGACAAAGGAATTCTGACGAGGGGCTGGACGACTCCTCCCACAAGGAGTGCTCACAGGCGAATGACGTCACCGACAGGCGTGGAAAAACGTACGCATGCGCACGAGGGTTCAAGCATGACTGACGTAAAAAGATATGAATGAAATCCATATAGTTTTTGAAAAAAATAAAAAGGACCGTTACTTTATGGACAGACCTCGTAAATCTATTGGTTTGTGATATTGTCATGAAAAGTGCAAAATGTTGTCAAAATGTCATGGGAACACAAATTTATTCAATACATTCAGTGATGGCTGCACAAAATTAAAAGTGCAGTGGGAGGGGTCGGGGGGAGTTATGGTTAGGGTTGGGGGAAGGAGTAGGGTTAGGTTATGGTTAAGGTTAGGGCTGGGGGTAGAGGTAGGGTTAGTAAAATTGAGTTAAAAGAAAAACCCGTCATGAAAATTTTAATCATTTCGTGACAGGAGCAAGAAAAAAATGTGAGACTGGGCTGTAATTTTATGAGAATAAAGTTGTATTTATTCGAGAAATGACGACTGCCAGTGTCATGCCAAAGTAGTTGTCACCGCCAGGAATTGTATGCCCTGGAAGCGTACAACCCCACAACACCAGTTCCAGCCCTCTCCTCCTCCAAGAAAGACGCAATATTGGGAGCTACTAATTCCTGGAACTACAGGTGAAGTCCGTGTTTTTCCTGCTCTGGAATAGACAAATTTTCTTGCATATTCTTTTGAAAGTTCTGGTACTAATGATAATGTGGTGCAGTTGGGCCAAAACATGAAGTATTTCCTTATTTGTAAAACCTATACTATAACTTGTATAATTACGAGTTAATTCTCATAAAATGACAACTTTATTATCATAACATTACAAGTTTATTCTCATAATATTATGACTTTATTCTCTTAATAACTCAATGTGGCCCTGAAATGCCGTCGCAGTAATACTTACATGATATGTTTAGTTTTTTTTAGCCAAATTTCAGCTGGCCTTTTTACTTGCTAACAAAATTGTGCAGCAACCAATGACATGGTCGAGACAAATCACATAGAGCTGTTTGTCTGCACCGCTCATCCCAAAATTTTCCAAACAAAACACAGTTGTAAAATTGAGAGTTTTCCACATGTCACAAAACTGATCCTGTAATATAAATTAAGAACAGCTGTTTGAAGCTACAGTTCCTTTGGTCGTGCTTTAAAGTTTTAATTCACTCACACGCCACATAAATTCAGACAGTGAGGAACTAGATGGCTCCGTGCAAAAGATGAACGCAGGTGACCAAATCCATCACCACAACGTGACTCCAAATTTAGATAACCGTGGAAGCTGTGCGCAAAAAACACATCTCCGTGCTTATGCTTTATGTTCCTCACTGTACCTCTTTCAGCTTTTCCCACCGCCCTCCATCAGCGTGTGTGGCATACTGCAAAACAGATGGTGAGGGCAAGGATGACCATCAGACAGCGAGAGAGAGAGAGAGAGAGTGAAACGGAAAACGACAAGGTAGGAAAGTAGGAAGCCTTACCCGGATGGCGAGAGAAGTTGCGGTGGAGAGGTAGCAGATGTGTAAAAACAAATGACCTTGTAGAGCTTGCCATGTGTATGTGATGGGCTCGCAGGCCGATCACACCCCCTATCGCTCTCCGTGCACATCAGAGGCTGATCGTTGCCCCGGAGTGAGCTATCCTGGGCATTCTCCTGCTCATTAGCAGCCTGATTAAGATGTGTTTATTTATGTAATACAACACAGTGGGTAAGCACAAGCTTTATTTACAGTACAGCCTCCAGTCTGGACTTACTGACAATACCGACTGGATTTGGGGGAAGTCTGCTGGCAAACATCTGCTGTGACCCGGGGGTATGATGGGTGGTGTTTTTCTAAATACGTTTGAAGAAAACAAGGCTCTCTGCAGACAGATAATAATGACCTTATCTGTGAAAACGTTTACTGGCCCCACTTCTGCGTGGACTGGAAAAGTTCAGATTCTTTGCATGCTTTACCACTTTATGCAAACCCTGACGGCTATGCGACCTTAACTTGTATTAGTATGCAATGCACACTGGGTGTACTCATCAGCTAAAATAGTTCTTGCTTTTGTGACTGTGATGTCATGCATTTTCAAAAATGTAAAAAAATAAAAATAAAATAGCAGCATGTCCTAAAGGTGTCCTGACACTTGCACGAATTTGATCCACACACTGGTATGTAATCTGTCATGCAGGAACATATACTCATTGTAAACTGCTTTGTAAACTGTTCTAAACTGTGCACAGCTTCGTGCAAGTGCGCAAAGAAAATTTTGAAATGTTCAAAATCTCTGTCACGCATTAATTATGTAAACGTCACATGAACATTGTGCAAACAAAAAACACTGCGTGTGAGCATCACAGTGAGCTGCATCACAGCGCAGCTCATCTGAACGATTACAACCCCAATTCCAATGAAGTTGGGACATTGTGTAAAATGTAAATAAAAACACAATACAATGATTTGCAAATCCTCTTCAATCTATATTCAGTTGAATACACCACAAAGACAAGATATTTAATGTTTAAACTGACAGACTTTTTGTTTTTGTGCAAATACGAGGTCTGTTAGAAAAGTATCGTACCTTTTTATTTTTTTCCAAAACTATATGGATTTGATTCATATGTTTTTACGTCAGCCAAGCTTGAACCTTCGTGCGCATGCGTGAGTTTTTCCACACCTGTCGGTTGCGTCATTCGCCTGTGGGCAGGCTTTGAGTGAGCACTGCTCCACCCCTCTCGTCGTTCTTTCATTGTGAGGAAATGGCGGAATGATTTTGGCTTTTTGCCATCAGAATTTTTTCAGAAACTGTTAGAGACAGGCAGCTGGAAACCATTCGAAAAATTTATCTGGCTTTCGGTGAAACTTTTACGGGCTTCACAGAGAATAAGGAGTGTTACTACAGCTTTAAGGACGGCCCACAATGGCGCATGGCGCACCGCGCTGCGAGCCGCCATCGAGAGGCAGAAACCACCACATCATTTCTGAACGGATGGCTGTGTGGAGCCGGGACCATCGTGTGCAATTTCTCTGGTTATCACAAGAGCTGGACATCAGCCATTTTCCGGCAGATTTCACTTTTAACAAGAGATTTTGTCATGACCGATTCGCTGATGAAGAGAGACAAAGGAACACCTCCATTTCGGAGTGCCAGAGGACAAGTTGGGACATGCCTATCTCGGCTTTCAATGCTTACCAGTCGAGTGAGTATAAGAGAAATTGTGGAGCTGGGCCGTGCGTCATCCTTAAAGCTGTAGTAACACTCCTTATTCTCTGTGAAGCCCGTAAAATTTTCACCGAAAGCCAGATAAATTTTTCGAATGGTTTCCAGCTACCTGTCTCTAACAGTTTCTGAAAAAATTCTGATGGAAAAAAAGCCCAAATCATTCCGCCATTTCCTCGCAATGAAACAATGATGAGAGGGGTGGACCAGTGCTCACTCAAAGCCTGCCCACAGGCGAATGACGCAACCGACAGGCGTGGAAAAACTCATGCATGCGCACGAATGTTCAAGCTTGGCTGACCTAAAAACATATGAATCAAATCCATATAGTTTTTGAAAAAAATAAAAAGGTCCGTTACTTTTCTAACAGACCTCGTATTTGCTCATTTTGAAATGGATGCCTGCAACACATTTCAAAAAAGCTGGGACAGTGGTATGTTTACCACTGTGTTACATCACCTTTCCTTCTAACAACACTCAGTAAGTGTTTTGGAACTGAGGACACTAATTGCTGAAGAATTGAATTGGAATTCTTTCCCATTCTTGCTTGATGTACGACTTCAGTTGTTCAGCAGTCCGGGGTCTCCGTTGTCGTATTTTGCGGTTCATAATGCGTCACACATTTTCAATGGGTGACTGGTCTGGACTGCAGGTAGGCCAGTCTAGTACCCGCACTCTTTTACTACGAAGCCATGCTGTTGTAACACGTGCAGAATGTGGCTTGGCATTGTCTTGCTGAAATAAGCAGGGACGTCCCTGAAAAAGACATTGCTTGGATGGCAGCATGTGTTGCTCCAAGACCTGGATGTACCTTTCAGCATTGATGGTGCCATCACGGATGTGTAAGTTGCCCGTGCCATGGTTACTAACACACTCCCATACCATCACAGATGCTGGCTTTTGAACTTAGCGCTGGTAACAGTCTGGATGGTCTTTTTCCTCTTTTGTCTGGAGGACACGATGTCCATGATTTCCAAAAACAATTTGAAATGTGGACTCATCAGACCACAGCACACTGTTCCACTTTGTGTCTGTCCATTTCAAATGAGCTTGGGCCCAGAGAAGGCGGCAGCATTTCTGGAAGTTGTTGATGTGTGGCTTTCGCTTTGCATGGTAGAGTTTTAACTTGCACTTGTAGATGTAGCGATGAACTGTGTTAACTGACAATGGTTTTCTGAAGTGTTCCTGAGCCCACGCGTTAAGATCCTTTACACAATGATGTCAGTTTTTAATGCAGTTCCACCTGAGGGATCGAAGGTCACGTGCATTCAATGTTGGTTTTCGGCCTTGCTGCTTACATGTAGAAAGTTCTCTAGATTCTCTGAATCTTCTGATTATATTATGGACTGTAGATGATGGAATCCCTAAATTACTTGCAATTGAACATTGAGAAATATTTTTCTTAAACTGTTGGACTATTTTTTCATGCATTTGTTCACAAAGTGGTGATCCTCGCCCCATCTTTACTTGTGAATGGCTGAGCCTTTTGGGGATGCTTGTTTATACCCAATCATGACACTCACCTGTTTCCAATTAGGTGTTTTTTGAGCATTTATCAACTTTCCCCAGTCTTTTTGTTGCCCTGTCTCAACATTTTTGAAATGTGTTGCAGACATCCATTTCAAAATGAGCAAATATTTCCACAAAAACAAAAAAGTCTCAGTTTGAACATTAAATATCTTGTCTTTGTGCTGTATTCAACTGAATATAGGTTGAAGAGGATTTGCAAATCATTGTATTCTGTTTTTATTTACAATTTACACAACGTCCCAACTTCATTGGAATTGGGGTTGTAGACAAAACGTTCTGGATTTGCCATACCACTGTATTGCTTGTGGATATCCCGTTTTAAATTTTCAGTCCTCTACTGGACACAGAGGAGCTGAAACATCCATTTCAAATAAGTCGAATAACTTAAACTGAAAATGAGCTTTGAGAACTTGACATCGACGAGCCATTTCAGGAATGCAGAAAATATGTCAAGTAAAAGATGAGGAATGTGGCCCATGGAGTCTGGATGTCGGTAAACTAGAGCACTGCATGTCAACGTTGTTGTTTGTACACGATAGGTACTGTGTCTACAGAACCTTATCTCGTGTTTCCAGGCAGAGAGAGAGAGAGAGAGAGAGAGAGAGAGAGAGAGAGAGAGAGAGAGAGAGAGAGATAGAGAGAGAGAGAGCGCACACGAGCGAGCAAGGCAGTCTCAGTACCATGAAGAAAACAACTCTATATAGTGTCATGAAAAAAGTTTTGCTCCATCCCGATTTCTTTGGACCTTTCTTTCAATTGCCCTTAAATATCTCAACAAGAATCACACCATACTACAAGAGATGAGATTTGTTCCAGAAGAACTTCTCAAGGAATAGCTTTGCTCACATTACCTAGGGTCAGTGTCCATCATTAGAAAGGGACAAGGCAAGAGGAACACAAAGGTTTGACTCACTTTGACCAAAGCACACACTGAAGAACCCCCTCCTTTCCCCCAAATGGATCACTGAGTCCAACATGAAAGATTTTTATATATGTCTGTCCTGTTGGATCTGGTGAAAAGCTAACACAACATTCAGTCAAAATTGTGGTGGTAATATGAAGGTAAATTGAATTCTAAAAAAAATTGGTCCCTGGGTGGCTTTAGTAATTCACAGAACCATCAATCTGTTCTCTAACAAGAACAGTCTGAAAGAAAATGTCAGATCACAGTTCACCTGGGGCTCAAGGGTTATTGATAGTGTATACAGTATATCTGTTAATTTATATATTCATCTTTTCACCCTGAAATTTGCACACACATAGTATATTTTTTTAGTATATTTGCTATTTTATTTTATTCATTTTTGTTTTTGCGTGGAGGCATTGCCAACAAATTTTTGTTCCACTTTATACCTTTTACAAGGTGTAATGACAATAAAGAAATCTTGAATCTTGAATTTTTCGTACAAGATAAAATTGTTATGTGTCGGACGCAGCTCGGAGAACCGACCAGCGTTTGAAGGACCCAGTATGAAATAAGCAGAGCACGGTACAAAGGCTAACTGAATTTAATACATAACAGTGAAAATGATAATACAGAAAGGTGCGGTCTGGCGTGGTGCGCTCCCAGCAGCGCTAACGGTCCGGAGCCAGAAGCTGTTTCGGACCCAAGGACCCCGCCGACACCCCCCAGGTGGCCGCAACAACCGAGTCTGTGAAAGAAGGAACCATTATGTGAGTCCACACTCTACACACAGAACACTTAAAGGTGTACAAACAGCAAACACTTCCTGGCTTGATTGCTGATCAGCTTCCAACCTGCAGGCATGGAACATCCAGTTCACAAAACTCCACCGCAGTGGAAGCTGATACATGACTAACAAACAGCTCAATACAATAAGGTGTGAGGGACACCACATTTACTGACTGTATAACTGTTAGTCACAAAATCTAACGTACCTCAGGAAGTGTGCTGGCGAGCGTGAGACCTCACCCCTCCTCTTTCACAGACTGTGCATCAAACCTGGACGTTTCTCAGCATCCGCTGCTGATGAGATGGCTCCCGAGACGACGATCTCACCCGTCTGGTCACAAGGTCGAGTCTCTGGCAAATACACACTGTGCACTCCAGTCTTAAATGCCAACATGCTCCAATCCATCCAGATGCACCTCAGCTGTGAGTCCTGACGAGTCGCAGGTGATCAGGGTGAGGTCCTGACAGCCTCAGCAACACAGCCACTCAGTCCCAAATGCACGCCACCTGGGAGGAAAACAAAAAGACAAACAAACCGGCAGCCAGGCCCCCCCAGCCATATAACAGTACCCCACCCTCACGGGAAGCCTCCCGGCGACCACACACACCTGGCCCAGGAGAAACACCCCCCTCCAGGGACCATGGCTGGAAACCGCGTCTGCGTTCGTCCTTCAACAGACTGGTTGAACTGGCTGCATCTTTGCCCTTGTTTGACAGTCTCAGCACAGGTGTGGCCAGGAGTTCCTACACTTGTGCGGTCAGCCTTTAACCAAACATGTGTGATTAGTCATAACACAAAACAACCAAAACACCCCCCCACCCCGCCCCAGGGGACCGTCCCATCAAACCCAGGGAAGGGGAAAAAGGAAAAACAACCCAAACCCAAACCTACAAACAAAAATACTAAAAACACCCCCCCCCCCCCCCTAGAGGACCGTTCCATCAAACCCCAGGGAAGGGGAGAAAAGAAAAACAACCCACATGTAAGCTCACAAACAAAAATACCAAAATACCCCCCCCCTCCTCCCCCCCAAACGACACGTAGGGACCAACACCCCCCCAGAGGGCCACCCGCCAGCTCCAGGAGTAATAACCACGGCCGAGGTCCCTCTGGGATCCAACGTCACCCACGGGGACCACCAGCGCCCCCCCAGAGGACCACTCGTCAACCCCAGGAGACGCCTCCCCGCATGACTAATGGACCCAGCCCCGGCCGTCCACGGCTAGATGGACCCAACGCCCGTTCCCCCCCAGAGGACACCGCAGTCAAACCCTGAGGGCGGAAACTGGGGGAGGGAAAACAAAAAAAACCCCAAACCCCCCCCCCTCCCCTCCCGGGTGCAGAGGCTACCTGGGAAACGCCCAGCACAACCTAACTGCACCCCTCCAGCAATGCCGACACTACGGCACACCCGGCTGGAGTCAGAGGAGAAGAGAGGGCATAACAAAAAACAAAGAGAAAAAATAACCCAAAGACCACCCCATCACCCCCCAGGGGACCGTACCATCCAACCCTGGGGATGTGAAACAAAAAGAAACAAAGGAAAAAAAAAAACAGACCAACACACAGTTGTTTGGGTCCCCGTTTTTCTTTTTTTTTTTTTTTTTTTTTGCTTTTGCTCTTGTTTAGCAAAGGCTACAGGGTCACACCCCCAGACAAATAGTGGACAACAAAAAAGAAAAGCCCACACAAAAACCAACTCAAAAAACACCCACACAAAACGAACTAACACAAAACAAATCAGTGAGTTATACCGTCAAGCTCAACCAAATGGAACACACCTGTTCCTACTCCAGAGCTTGACGGTACCGTGATTCAGTCACCACAAGGGGGAACCAGAGTGCTAAAAATGAAAAACCCCCTTGGGCGACAGAAAAAAACAAACGAGCTGCTTTTGTGTGCGCAGCTGAGTGCAACACACAACCAAAATGTGCTCAACTAAATAACGCCGGAGCTGATACAACAGACGCAGTAGTTACCTTTATCCGGGGAAACGGGGCTACGACTGTAACACAGGAAGCCCAGCGACCCGTGCTAACAGAGCTCCGCCGTGCGCGTGAACCCATTACAAACGCACTCTTGCAGCTCCCGTTTACACCTCCCATCCGGTCGGAGTGTGACGCGAAGCCGTCGCCAGTCACACTCCACCACGATCCACGGATGAGGCACAACACAGGAACACGGCTGCAAGAGAGCACAAATTAGTATCCAGTAATGGGTCTCAAACACGCACCTTCCGGGCGGAGAGCCCCGCAACTGATCCGGATAACCACTGAACGTCTGCTGCCGCCTTCCCGGCGCGTTACCGTCTCTGCTAACGCTGGGTCCGTGATGTTTGGCCAGAGACTACTGTTATGTGTCGGACGCAGCTCGGAGAACCGACCAGCGTTTGAAGGACCCAGTATGAAATAAGCAGAGCACGGTACAAAGGCTAACTGAATTTAATACATAACAGTGAAAATGATAATACAGAAAGGTGCGGTCTGGCGTGGTGCGCTCCCAGCAGCGCTAACGGTCCGGAGCCAGAAGCTGTTTCGGACCCAAGGACCCCGCCGACACCCCCCAGGTGGCCGCAACAACCGAGTCTGTGAAAGAAGGAACCATTATGTGAGTCCACACTCTACACACAGAACACTTAAAGGTGTACAAACAGCAAACACTTCCTGGCTTGATTGCTGATCAGCTTCCAACCTGCAGGCATGGAACATCCAGTTCACAAAACTCCACCGCAGTGGAAGCTGATACATGACTAACAAACAGCTCAATACAATAAGGTGTGAGGGACACCACATTTACTGACTGTATAACTGTTAGTCACAAAATCTAACGTACCTCAGGAAGTGTGCTGGCGAGCGTGAGACCTCACCCCCTCCTCTTTCACAGACTGTGCATCAAACCTGGACGTTTCTCAGCATCCGCTGCTGATGAGATGGCTCCCGAGACGACGATCTCACCCGTCTGGTCACAAGGTCGAGTCTCTGGCAAATACACACTGTGCACTCCAGTCTTAAATGCCAACATGCTCCAATCCATCCAGATGCACCTCAGCTGTGAGTCCTGACGAGTCGCAGGTGATCAGGGTGAGGTCCTGACAGCCTCAGCAACACAGCCACTCAGTCCCAAATGCACGCCACCTGGGAGGAAAACAAAAAGACAAACAAACCGGCAGCCAGGCCCCCCCCAGCCATATAACAAAAATCCTGAAACACAAATGTAAACCCATGTTTGAATGTCACAAAGGAAACAACACTAAAGTTGTAGCCCCTTTCAGGCTCTTCATCATTTAAGTTATAAAAAGGATTTTCTGCACCAATGCAGTAGTTTTGATCCATAACATTCAATAAAGGATTCATAACCTGACATTGCCGATATGATCAAAATTGTCTTTGTTTGGAAGTAAATTAGAATTTTTATCTATGTCGGTTAAAAAAATTAACTTAATTGACTTTGTGGATGATGCTGTGGTCTTTGTGGAATCAATGGATACCAAAGGAGTAGCTGAGAGAAGGTCAGAGTGTCTGGGTTTGCAGTTGCCTCGGATCAAGATGAAGATTCAGGCTATTGGCTATTGGACTCAGTCATCAAAAAAATATCTGCACAGGGTGAAAATGTTGAACTTGTAGAAACATTCAGTTATCTCTGCGGTGACATTCATGCCTCTACTATACTCCTTCTTTGAAATCGAGAGACACCTAATGAGGTCAGACATGGATGTGGACAGAGGAGTTTGGTGATAGTGATATCTTTGCAGGAGAATGAAGGTCCAAGTCTTTATGGTCCTGACAATACCTGTCTTCCTGTATGGTTGTGAGACTCAGATGGTAACCACTGACCTAAGTTAGTGACTGGGTATCCCTTCAGAGAAGCCATGGTTAATGCTGGAATGACCTTATATCAAACGAGCGGTTAGGGTAGTATGTAACTGGGCTGAAACAGCCTGTGAATGGCATCTTTGGCAGCACAGTGACTTAGTGGTTAGCACTGTTGCCTGATAGCAAGAAGGCCATGGGATTGATTCCCACCTATGGCCTTTCTGTGTGGAGTTTGCATCTTCTCCCTGTGTTTGCGTGGGTTTCCTCTGGGTGCTCTGGCTTCCTCCCACATTTAAAGACATGCAGGTTAGGTGAATTGAAAACTTTATAATTGTCCAGGTCTCCCTTGCAAAAGAGATCTCAATCTCAATGGGACTCACCTGGTTAAATTCAATTAAATCTGAGAGGAAATTCATGCTGTTCGGCGCGAGGTTCACAGCCGTTCACCGTCATCTGTCATCAATTCCAGCATATAGAAAGTTCCTTTTGATTAATTATAACATTAATTAGAGCCCAGGCTGATTGGCAATCAGCCAACAGGTAACTGTGACCCACATCCACAGCTGAGCATACACCAGCTGGCTGTGAAATCCATGAACAGCCACCACATCAGCATGAACCAAGGCGGTGTGGCACATGGCAGTGCCACGCAATACAATGACAGGCAGAGCAGCAGGGGTCCAAAGCTAATTCAGGTTCACTGAGTATCTCCGGAATGGAGTGATTAGCCAGTCCCTGTCACACACACACACACACACACACACACACACACACACACACACACACACACACACACACACACACACACACACACACACACACCAAGGCTGGGTCAGAAACAAACAATATTAATACGTGCGTGAGGGCTAAAGGGGACAAAATGTTAGACAGCTTCCATTACACCAGAGAAAGAGCGCTTGACGTGCTCGTTTAGAGAGAAACAGCCACAATGCATGGGAGTCATTCACTCCGACAGAACAGAGGAATCAGCAGCTCACCAAATATCTACAAACTAATCTAATCATGACAATCACAAACCAAACTGCTATTTTAAAGTGCATTAATGCAACCACTGCAAATAAACCTGAAACAGGTCCATCAGCGTGAAAGGAAGTGAGGCGACCAGGGAGTGGGCTTGCCTCCAAGCCAAAGAGCGAACACCCCCTTCAGGTAATTGGCCAATAGAATTTCATTTTAACTTGCTCCCGTAGTGGTCAGTGGATATACTGCTCCTACATGGACGCGCACCATGGAACTGTTTTACTTGTACTATATATATATATATATATATATATATATTAGGGATGGGCAAACATAAAAAATCTTAATCGCATTAACTCAATGACTTTCTGTGATTAATCATGATTAATCGCATGGTATATGTGAAACCCAAAAATGAATTCAAAAGCCGCTTAAAAGCACAGTTTTATTTGAAAATGTAAATGAACATTGCATAAATTTGAAAATGTAAATTTCAACTGAAACACACTAATGAAATCAAATATAAAACCACTGGCAGGTCATTTGTTATCCTGTTTCATATCAAAATAACAATATTCATGTCCATGACTAAATGTACTAAAACAAATACTTCACAATTGTACACATACCACAATTTGATATGTGTACAATTGTGATGTATTTGTTTTAGTATATTTAGATTTTGTTGTGATTTGGCACTTTATAAGCTGATTAAATTGAATTGAAAATGAACATTTTATTGAGTCTTAAAGTAAATAAATATGAAATTGGTCACTGGATCCTTAAACTTTGCACATAATGAACTCTGCATGGCGAATCCTTGATCTCTGGACATAAATAGGAATAAACAAAATCTGTAGTTTTTGTCAAAAGCATTTCCTTTCAGACATTGGCATGAATGTGTTTCCATATATCTGAGCTGAGCTTACAGCTGCTGTGCTTCACTTCAGGATGTAATTTGAAAATAAAATACAGCACGTTTCATTTTGGGAGGAAAAAAAAACCTTTTACTTGATTGTAGTTTCTTGTCTGTATTACATTTGGAAAGAGGTGTCATTTTATTTAAAGCGGCGATTCATTTTGAAGTTATTAATTCCGACCGGACTCTGTCTCAGCCGTGCAGCGTTTCGAGCTGTGTGAACGGAACGGAGGATGATTCTCGTTTCTTGACAGCAACAAGACAAGAGTCCCAGTTAGTGACTTTAATCCACACAAAAGTGCCTGACGATATTTTAATGGCTTTGCGAGGGGTTAAGAAGCGGCTTGCCGTTTCTGAAGAGCAGTGAATCAAAGAACCAACGAGCTACTGGATCGAAGCATTGCTTCAATGGTTCATGGTTTTAAAGTGGAGCCGCGCTGCAGAAATAGTTTATTACAGACCAAACCCTGAATATCCGACTTTATTTGTACGTCCGTATGACTCTGAAACTCGGAAAAATCCGTATAATTTACGGACTATAGGTTGACATGAAAACCACCGAAAAGCTGTGTTCACCGCGGGGATACGTTCGGCTATTCGAGATTATTCAAGATTTTTTTTTTTACCGATGACGAACGATGCGTAAAAAAAATTTGACCGATGCAGTTGCATCGGTCCAAACCGGTCTGGATCCGGGCCTGATCCTGTAGAACTTTGTACCGAAAATGTCCATTCAAAAGTTCGGCGTCTTTCTGCATTTTGTTTTGTTGTGCATTGCATAGCCTGTACTTTTCTTGATCCTCGTGTCGTTTTCTTTGTGAACTCAGCTATCAGCAGGAAGCAGCCCCCGACTGACACTTTCAAAATAAAAGGCAACGAGCAACAGTCATAAAAGGCTAACAAAAAAACCCCTGCATCGTTAAGGGGAGGAACAAAATTGTGGGCGATAATGACCTCAATAATTAACGCAACGTTAGCGCGTTAATGTTGCCCAGCCCTAATATATATATATATATATATATATATACACGAGGTCTGTCCAAAAAGTAACGGACCTTTTTATTTTTTTCAAAAAACTATATGGATTTGAATCACGTGTGATTACATCAGCCAAGCTTGAACCTTCGTGCGCATGCGTGAGTTTTTTCACGCCTGTCGGTTACGTCATTCGCATGTGAGCAGGCTTTGTGTGAGCAGTGGTCCACCCCTCTCGTCGGATTTTTATTGCGAATAAAATGTCTGAACGATTTGGAGTTTTGCTGCATCAAATTTTTCCAGAAACTGTGAGAGACCTCTAGGTGGACACCGTTTGGAAAATTCAGATGGCTTTCAGGGACGATTTTATGGGGATTACACAGATTAAGGAGTGCTCCAGCCGGTTTAAAGACTGCCCACAGCGTCTGAGAGCGCGGCGCACTCCAAGCGCCGATCGACAGGCTGAAACCCCGCTGAAACAACCAGATCATTTCCAAAGTGAAGGCTTTGTTGATCCGGGATGTCGTCTGTCTTCCACAGAAATTGCAGAAGACGTGGACATCAGCACTTTTTCGGCACATTGAGACAGACATGCAGAGAAATTCACGTGTTGGGACGGAGCCGCATGGCGCAAAGCAATGCCGTGATGAAGCCTCACAGGACATGTCCTGGCATGTCCAGCTCATTCACAATTTCTCGGCTAGTCACACGACTGAAAAGCCACCAAAAGCCGTCTGAAAGCCATCTGAAAGCCGTCCTGTGAGACCAACATGGAGGTGCTTTTGTCCGCGCCATGAGCGGCTCCGTGGCGCATCCCTCCGCTTCTCTTTCCATGACAAAAACTCCTGTAACAGTGGAATGTGCCGAAAAAGTGCTGATGTCCACGTCTTCTGCCATTTCTGTGGAAGTCAGGCAACGTCCCGGATCAACAAAGCCTTCACGTTGGAAATGATCTGGTTGTTTCAGCAGGGTTTCAGCCTGTCGATCGGCGCTCGGAGTGCGCCGTGCTCTCAGACGCTGTGGGCAGTCTTTAAACGGGCTGGAGCACTCCTTAATCTGTGTAATCCCCATAAAATCGTCCCTGAAAGCCATCTGAATTTTCCGAATGGTGTCCACCTGGAGGTCTCTCACAGTTTCTGGAAAAATTTGATGCAGCAAAGCTCCAAATCGTTCAGACATTTTATTCGCAATAAAAATCCGACGAGAGGGGTGGACCACTGCTCACTCAAAGCCTGCTCACAGGCGAATGACGCAACCGACAGGCGTGAAAAAACTCACACATGTGCACGAAGGTTCAAGCTTGGCTGATGCAATCACACGTGATTCAAATCCATATAGTTTTTGAAAAAAATAAAAAGGTCTGTTACTTTTTGGACAGACCTCGTATATGGATGCATGGTCGGATTTGTAAGAGTAGTTCCAGTGATGACCTTTTCATCCATCTTTCTTCACAGCACGTACATCCACATTTTAAACCTTATGGTGTTTCTACCTGATTTTAACCAATCCTGATCTGACTACACAATGCACAGCAACACAGAGATAAAAGCTGATTTTCTTCTCTGTCTATCATTCTAGGCCTCCCCTGCTGCAAACTCTAATTGGATCAATCAAACCATCGTGCTGCTGAAATGAGTTTGTAGGCTTGACTGG
The DNA here is from genome assembly GCF_902500255.1 of Thalassophryne amazonica. Lineage (NCBI taxonomy): Eukaryota > Metazoa > Chordata > Actinopteri > Batrachoidiformes > Batrachoididae > Thalassophryne > Thalassophryne amazonica. Next base: position 78,443,395 of record NC_047103.1, on the reverse strand, counting down.
GCTTCTCTGCAGGCACTTTGTTTTATTTTTACTGATTGCATCAGACAGGTGAGGCTGAGCATAACAACGCTCCAGCTCCTCCACTGGTGATGCTATCTGTCCTTATGTAGACTGAGGACACTGTTATCAGTCAATGACGCCATTAAGATTGGCATCTCCAGACAAGGCAAGTATACTTATCAGGGTGCTAGGTTAATTGTGGAATCAGGTTGGATCAGTATTTGTGTTATACTGCCTGATTCAAGATTTAGAATGATTTGCACTTATTATGACATCTTAGTCCTTGCTGTGTGTGATTTGCTATCTTGCATTTCCTGCCCTTTGAGTTAATAATTTGTTCATCACTGATTTCTGTTTCATGCTCTGATGGTATGAAAACATTGTAAATACTACGCTGCAGTCAAACATGCATTTTGGAGGTAAAACTTCTGACCAAATCCCCAATTATATGATATAATTATTTCCCATTGGTATTATTTGATATAATTATTTGATATAATTTGCCATAATCTTAGCTTTATTAAGTAACTGATATATTTCTGATATATCGAAGATGCCTTGGAAGAATGTATGGAGTTGTGAGGTCATTGGACAAAGGTGTCTGGTGATACTGATGTCGTTGCACGAGAAAGAAAGTCAGCATCTTTAGGGTACTGGCCCTTCCTGTCATAAGCCTCATTGCCACTGACCAGCCTGGGTCTCTACAGCACCGTATAGTACAGTTCAGAATGGTTACGCATGGCTTGGCTTGCGTTTTCACTGCCAGCAGTACCCTTTGTTTGGTAGGTAGAACATGACAGACGTTGACATGTACGTCACTGAGATGGGTAACGTGACATCACATCACTGTTCCTCTGCAAGGATCACCAGGAATGTCTGCATCTCCTTGTTCAACCAACCTTGGCTGCTTTGTGCTGACATTTTTCTATGTGTGGAGATTTAAAATGCTGCTTACATTTTCGACAGGATTCTGTATCGTGCACAAGCTGTCGCAGGGTGATGACTTGTTCCAATGAGCCAGTCAATGGATAGCAGTGGGTTAGCACCTCCCTTTTGTTTCAGTTCTATTATTTTGGTACCCCAGGCGAAGGGGGTCAAAAACTGGTATGGTACGGGTCATTTATTTTGGTACCTAAATCTGAATGTGGAAATGCACAAAATAGTGTTCTGTACTGTGCCATACTGACCCAGACCACTTCTGGAAATGAGATTTTACTGTGTTTTTTTGTGAGACTCGGACTCTAAAGCCAGTATCTCACTGGGCTGTGACTGTTGGGGAGTAGTTGGAGACACAAAATCGCAACAAAACACAGAAATTAGTCTCAGTTTTTCTGTTAGAATCATGTTACTGCATGTCACATGGGCTAGTGGTGAAAATAGACCCGAAAATCGAAAGTAGTCTGTATGTATAGTATGTGAGTGCTACTTGAGTGCCACACGGTGCTGTCACGGATGCTGAGTGCCACTCATATGGCAGAAATGATTACACATTTGAGAACAAAGTCCTCTGGATGGCTCTAGACTGCTATTATGCTGTTATTATGTGAAAAGAAGCTGTGGAAATACCTTGTGTGAACACAAGGCACAGCCCTGTAAATAATAAAATAAATAGGTAAATAATCTTTTTTTTTTTTAAATCCAGCAAGAAAAATGTGGACAGCGCACTCACTGACTTGCAGAATGATGTCCAGGAGCTGTATCTCATCAATATTATTGTCCCCGCTGGCTCTACTGTCCTCTCCCTCGGGAATAACCAGTATATGATCCTCCACGTATACAATTCTCTGCTGGTAAGGCTCTGGGATCCGCTCGAAGTACTCCTTAATGCACTAGAACTGCCAAGGACAACCCAATAAAACATCAAATGTAATGAGGGGCAACTAAGTAGTTTTGATCCAGACTCTGAAAAAGTAGGGCATGGTTCTCGATCTTTTGTACAAGTATGATGATTATGAAGTATGATTTTGGCCATGTAGTGCGGCACTCTGGGTATGATCCAGCACTCAGGTGCCTCATATTTGAGGATATTTGAGCGGCTGGAGTAAGCCAAATGGATACCCATGTTTCACATGGCTGCGGCAGACAGAGGTTACTTTTGAGAGGTGGGGATGGGCTGGTTGTCAGGATGGCTGATGTCCAGGAACCAGGTGTTTCCATAGTGTGGTGGATGTGGCAATGCATGGTACCAGTGCATGATGAAAGATTTCACTTGACGTAAGTTAAAGAACAGCAACAAGATACCATAACGCGCTTCCATTTGTGATGTCATAAATCATGCCGGCAGGTTTTCTGACCTACAAATAGGGTACTGGGAAACTTGATCAGTATCACCATTATGTAATCAAAGAAATTTGGTATGCCTTAAACTGCAAATGAAACTGCCAAAAACAAACACACAAACAAACAAACAAACAAGCAAGCAAAAGATGCAAGTAAACAAACAAAAACTCTCATAACAAAAAGTGATGTCAAGGAACCACAGTGGTTCAGTAGTATGATGGATACGGGAACGTGCTGCACCAGCTCATGCTCCCAGACTTGAGCAAAGCTAACAACATGTTGTGAATGACTTACTGGTTTTATTTAATAAGTGACTATATTAGTTGTGGGGCCGGATAGCGCACTGGTCATCACTCTTGCCTCACAGGAAAAATCATCCTGGGTTCAAGCACACCAAGGCCAGTTGCTGTCTGTTTGCATAGCCTTTGTGGATTTGTATCAGTTTTCATACAACTCATCAAAAACATGCATATTAGGTTCTTTCTTCTTGTAAATCTGAAGTTGCTTTGCAAAGGATATCTAGTGCCATATAACTTGTGCCATATCAAAATGCAGATCCATATAACAGGGCCATTCCCCAGTGTTACCACAAATGTGCTATATTGTGTGCCACCAGTGTTCCAGGTGGGCCTTTGGAGGGCCTACTACTAGCAACTGTTCATTCCAGAGAATGGTTTTATTAGATCTGCATTCTATTTTTTATTTGAATGCCATTCTTGTTGTATAGCTAGTGTTGTTTGAGGCCAGCATCACATAGTACGAGGTCTGTCCATAAAGTATCGTACCTTTTTATTTTTTTTTAAACTATATGGATTTGATTCATATGTTTTCACGTCAGACAAGCTTGAACCCTTGTGCGCATGCGTGAGTTTTTCCACGCCTGTCGGTGACGTCTTGTGGAAGGAGTGGTCCCGCCCCGTCGTCGGATTTTCATTGTCTGGAAATGGCGGAATGATTTGGGTTTTTTTTTCCATCAGAATTTTTTCAGAAACTGTTAGAGACTGGCAGCTGGAAACCATTAGAAAAATTTATCTGGCTATTGGTGAAACTTTTACGGGCTTCACAGAGAATAAGGTCTGGTAGTACAGCTTTAAGGACCCCTTTAAGGATGCTCAGCGCGCCACGCTCCGAGCTGCGACGACACGGCACAAGCCACCGGACCATTTCTGAGCTGATGGCTCTGTGGATACGAGACCATCGTGTGCTCTTTCTCTGGTTATCACAAGAGCTGGACATCAGCCATTTTCCGTCAGATTTCACTTTTAACAAGAGATTTTGTCATGGAAAGCCGCGCGGAGGCTTCGCGCGTCACGACTGATTTGCTTTGGAAGCGAGACAAAGGAACACCTCCGTTTCGGCATGTCAGAGGACAAGTTTGGACATGTCCAGCTCTCCACAATTTCACTGATATTTACTGGACTGGTAAGCATTGAAAGCCGAGATAGACATGTCCAAACTTGTCCTCTGACACGCCGAAACGGAGGTGTTCCTTTGTCCTTAAAGGGGTCCTTAAAGCTGTACTACCAGACCTTATTCTCTGTGAAGCCCATAAAATTTTCACCGAAAGCCAGATACATTTTTCGAATAGTTTCCAGGTGCCAGTCTCTAACAGTTTCTGAAAAAATTCTGATGGAAAAAAAACCCAAATCATTCCGCCATTTCCAGACAATGAAAATCCGACAACGGGGAGGGACCACTCCTTCCACAAGGCGTGCTCACAGGCGAATGACGTCACTGACAGGCGTGGAAGAACTCACGTATGCGCACAAGGGTTCAAGCTTGTCTGACGTGAAAACATATGAATCAAATCCATATAGTTTAAAAAAAAAAAAAAAGGTATGATACTTTATGGACAGACCTCGTACACAGTGTTTGTGTTCGTTAATGACAGGTACAAGGAGAAATTGTGACTGTAGCTTTGAGAAGTGTACAGTACCTATCCCATGCTTGTTGGTACATGGTTCAGCTGTACATATACTTAACTTGATATGCCACATTTGTATTTACAGTTTTATAACATTTATGTAACTGTTTCAACTTCGGCATTTTAGCTTTTATTGATCTCTCTGCCCGAGTGCTAGCAAGAAGCCAGCTCACAGAGCTAACCCCTCAGCCCAATCCAAGTTAAACTTTTGAAATGATAAGAAATGAAAACAGAGTGAAAGTACATCTAAATCCCAGTGATGAAATAAGCTGAACAAACACTTCTGTTCTTGGGTTTGCTGTAGTTTGACCTGGATAGAATCTAGCCTGTCTTAAAAAAAGGCACAAGCACAGCATACCACGTTCACATGCAGTAAACTGTGACTGTGATGACTGACTGACTTGACATATTTGTGACTTTTTATTCTTATTCTATGGGAAAAAATACAAAGTGCCTGGATGATGGACCATTGTTCAAAGGTGCCACGCAGTGAGGTCGTCTGGATGCAGAATAAAAACAGCAGTGATACTTGTGTGTAAATTGCTGCATACTGCCTGAGTTTAATTTGAAATTGAAAGGCAATAGCAGGAATTTTAGCTTTTTTTATTTTTTTGTAAAGCCACACAAAGGTGAACAGAGCAGCAGGGATTGAGAAGAGGATCACTGAAGTGGAAGGCAGAACCTCCCCAGAGCTACATTGTATGATGTCTGAATGACAGGCTACACGCTAAGCTCACCTGAGCCTCTGACCTCTCTTTTTCGACATCTCTCTTTCACTCTCCTCGCTGCGTCTTTTCTACCCTATTTTTCTGAGAGGAAGAAACCTGAGGAGGGTCAGATCCAGGGTGGAATGGCTTCAGGCTGTGACCTGCTATAAGGAGGGGGGAGAAGTCACTGGGACACAAAGGCCATTCAGGTAAGCTGCTCTGAGCTGTCCTCAGACAGACTGACTCCCACTACAGATAACACCGAAGCTGCACCATCATTTGCACAGTCAATGCCACCAGACTCAGGGTGGACTAAGTGGTTTGTTTCAGTCGGTGAAAGGAAAGGAACAACAGACTGACAGGTGAGTAAACACATTTCTCTGAAAGCCACAATGAACATTCTTCAAATGACTTGGTCAGTGTTGAAAATGTTCCACACAAAGTAGTAATCCTCTTTATGGAAGCTAATCTTGAGCAAATTCACAATTTACAAACCACATAAGAGGACTTAAAAAGCTCTCCCTGCACTCGTTTGTTCCAAAATACATTTAAAAGAAACCGCACTACTCTTTTGCAAGGCATCACTATGCTTTGTGTTTGATTCCTCCTAATTTAGCTGGTCAAGTGCTGCAGACGGAATGCTGATGAGTGATGGAGACGTCCATATTAATTGCAGCAGCGGGGGGTGGTTGCAACCTTTCTTATCTCATCTACCTGAGTGGTGCTCGTGTTCTAGGGACTAAAAAGTTACAGTGTGTTGAGTGGCCGAGTGGAGCTGATGAAAAAAAGGCAGCACACCCCCTCCAGCAAGGCCACCGGTTCAAATCCCTCCAGAGTGGACTGAAAGCCAGCCAGTCCCAGCCAGCGAGTCCCCACTGACGGGGACTAGAAGGAGAGAGCATATTTCACCCATATTGGCCTCTCTTCATTGGCTTCCTGTTAATTCTAGAATAGTATTTAAAATTCTTCTTCTTACTTATAAGGTTTTGAATAATTAGGTCCCATCTTATCTTAGGGACCTCATAGTACCATATCACCCCAATAGAGTGCTTCGCTGTCAGACTGCAGGCTTACTTGTAGTTCCTAGGGTTTTTAAGAGTAGAATGGGAGGCAGAGCCTTCAGCTTTCAGGCTCCTCTCCTCTGGAACCAGCTCCCAATTCGGATCAGGGAGACAGACACCCTCTCTACTTTTAAGATTAGGCTTAAAACTTTCCTTTTTGCTAAAGCTTATAGTTAGGGCTGGATCAGGTGACCCTGAACCATCCCTTAGTTATGCTGCTATAGACTTAGACTGCTGGGGGGGGGGTTCCATGATGCACTGAGTGTTTCTTTCTCTTTTTGCTCTGTATGCACCACTCTGCATTTAATCATTAGTGATTGATCTCTGCTCTCTTCCACAGCATTTCTTTTTCCTGATTCTCTCCCCTCAGCCCCAGCCAGGCCCAGCAGAAGACTGCCCCTCCCTGAGCCTAGTTCTGCTGGAGGTTTCTTCCTGTTAAAAGGGAGTTTTTCCTTCCCACTGTCGCCAAGTGCTTGCTCACAGGTGGTCGTTTTGACCGTTGGGGTTTTTCTGTAATTATTGTATGGCTTTTGCCTTACAATATAAAGTGCCTTGGGGCAGCTGTTTGTTGTGATTTGGCGCTATATAAATAAAATTGATTTATTGATTGACTGATTGGAAATTTTCTGTGTAGAGTTAAGGTACCTTGACACTTGGATGAATTTCATCCCCGCACTGCCACTCAGTTTGTCTTGCCAATCCATCCCCTTCATCTGAAAAAAATAAAACGCCTGTCTTAAATAAGCACCAGGCATGATGTGCATTCAAAACATTAAATTTTGTAGTCACTCTTTTTTCTAAGTCAGCTGTGGAGTGGTACCTTAAAATCCTAAAGCCTGATTTATGCTTCTACAACTCTGTAACTCCATGGGAATGACATTTACATGTGAGTAAGTAAAGACACAGTTGTGTCTTTATGCAATTTACCACAGGAATGGTGTTTTTTCTGGATTAATTTGTCCCTCTACAAGCTCCACTTCTTTGTACAATCATCAACCTCCAAACCAACGGTAGGTGTAATTTTCCTCTATGAATTGCGGGTCATTTGAGCATCCTTTTCTGACTTTGTGTTGTAAAGTTGGTTATATTTGCAGATTTGATCCATGACTGAAAGGTAGTTTTTGTGCACTGCAAAAACTATAAAAATATGATGACAGGAGAAGGAGTGAAAGTGGAAAAGTGACAAAGTCACAGCCTCTTGCAGCCTCCGTCATTTAGCAGGTGCACTGATCTAAAATGGTTTGGTTCGTCATACCCAGGGATGTGTGAACCTTAACACCAACATTTTGTTAGTAATCACCAACCTTGTCTAGGTGCCGGGTCTGAGCACGGTTTGAAAAAAAAAAAGCCCGGTCTTTTAATGAAGGAAATACGGTACCCACTTCCCTCAAACCAGCGAGTGTCAGTGCTGAACTTTGTTTCCTCTGTTATTCGGCACATCCAGACTGCTCTGTCCGGTATATGCGAGAGGTTTTTAATGGAAATGCATTGCGATCGGATGGGATGTTTTGTCTGATGGGAGCGAAAATCTGTTATACAAATCCGTTATATACAGTGTTTATTGCATGGAATAGACTTTTGCTTTTGTTCGGTCAGTGCTTGGTTTATTCGATGATGGTTTAGGCAAGTTTTACTATATTCCTAAGTTTTGCTATATTCTATATACTATATATTTTTACTATATTCCACTACTATATTATTCTGTGCAACCTTTGCAACCTTTAACCTGTGTGGAACTTCATGAATGCACACTGAATTTCAGACATCTTATAGTATATGTATTACTCTTGAACAAACAGCACAAACAGTGTTGTAAAGGACAATATGCAGGGAGTTAAGAGAGCATACTTCACTTTCCCCAACAATGACAAGAACAGGATGAGAGCTTGGCTCAAGGAAATTCCCATGGTAAATAACAGCAAAATGACTTGAGATTCTCACGTGTATATATAACACAAACACAGTAATGCCTAAAAACCTAGATAATATATTCACAAGAGTTTTTATGCGCAATATATAAAGAGTCTTACCATATGATGTTGATGCCATTGTCTATGTGCAGCGGTTAATTAAGTAAGTGAGATCAGATTGTCCGGTAGCAGTTCTCCATGTTGCTGACATCTTGCGGTGCTGCCACCTCTCTGGGACTTTGTGATATTTGCATAAAAATTGAAACCTCAATACAGTGAATTATCTCATTGCCCCCAGAATCACAAAGGAATTATCCACAGGTACAGGTTGTCTCGTGCTTATCATGTGGTGGAGAATGCATTTGGAATCTTGTCTCAAAGGTAATTATTTATGATATATATGTAGCAAGGTTCCAGGTTCAAATCCCACCCCTGCCACATTTCTCCATGTAATGTGGAGTTGCGTCAGGAAGGGCATCCGGCGTAAAACTTGTGCCAATTCAACATGCAGATCCACCTTGGATTTGCTGTGGCGACCCCAAGTGCAAACAAGGGAGCAGCCGAAGGGACTTACTTACTATGTAGCAAGGTGAAGTCTGGTTTAAAAAGATGTTCCCACTAGCTTGGCTAACGGGGAATTCCCCTTTGGCTGACCTGGTAGAGGACAAAGGTCCTCTGGTCGGCAGGATGTGGTTAGTCACAGAACATGCTTAAATGCACCTGTAACTTCGGGATGAAGTCAAAAATGGTAGGGAGATATGTAGCAAGGTAAAGTCTGGATTGAAAAGATGTTCCTGCTAGCTTGGCTAACGCTTGCTTGGCTGACATGGCAGAGTTCTGGTCTTTAGTTTGACCAGTCTGGAGTTTGATCCCACCATCGCCCCAGCCACAAAGGTTTTCTGGTGACATATATATTGTAATGGATTGGCAAAACAGACAATGGTAAAGGTGATGGCTTTTGGACTGTTGTTAGACAGACAAAGTCACATAGGGCCTGGTGCCCGGTTGTGGTACCCGGCTCACACTGTGAACTGTGAACTGTTTTTCAGCCTTGAGTATGCGTGTTGATAGTCCTCCCAGTCCATGGGTGATTTCCACCCCTATCTCCAGGCCGGAACACCGTGCATTAGTGATAGGGGATTCTATCACCTGCAAAGTTAGGTTACAAACACACACTGACGTTAAATGTATTCCTGGGGCTAGGGCGGCCGACACTGCCTCACACCTTAGGGTGCTGATGTTGTACAAGGGCAAACAGCCAAAGGAACATGGCACTAGATATCACCACATAGCTATTCACGTTGATGCTAATGATATCAGAATGAGACACTTGGAGGTCACAAAAATGGACCTAGAGAGGACCTGTGACCTTGTCAGAAAGATGTGTCAACATCAATTAATAGTCTCTGGTCCCCTCCCCTTCCGGCGTAATGATGAGGTGTTTAGCAGGCTGAGTTCGTTGAATGATGGCTGATGCAATTTTGTAGACAGAAGGCTTTAGTTTCATTGATAACTGACATTTTTAGGATTGCCGTGGCTATACTATGTATAGCCAAGGTCAGAAGAATAAAAATCAACCATCTTATTTTGTCACCGTATGTAGGCCCCCGGGCCCTTCTGAATTCTTAGATAAATTTGGTGAGTTTCTCTCTAACTTTGCAACCCATGAAGATAAAATTCTGACTGTTGGTGACTTCAATATTCATATAAATAAGCCTTCTGACCCCCTCTGCAAATCATTTATGGACTTTTTTTGATGTATTAGGATTCAGAGTTCGAGACACATGAGTGGAAATACCCTGGATTTGGTCCTCATTTGTGGTATTGCTGTGACGAATATTGACATCGTGCCTCTTGCGTCAGTGGTCTCCGATCACTCACTTATTAAGTTTACAGTTTCGTTGCCATGTTTACTGGAACAAGAACCTTATTTATCACTGCGGTGACACATCAATTCTTCAACTAAAACTGAACTTGGAGCCAGACTGCCTGATATCTTCGTGTCACTTTCGGAAAATGACCATTCAGTTGACAGTCTTGTGGAGAGTTTAAAGTCAGCGCTCACAACCACACTCGACATGATCGCTGCAACTATATTAAACCACATAAAACACAGTCTCTGTGGTTCAGTGATTATGTACGTGGCCTCAAGCATAAGGCTAGAGGTCTAGAAGAAAATGGCATCATTCAAAACTGGAAGTATTCCACTTCTTGTGGCGTGATGTGAAGTGGGCCTATTACTCTGATTTGATCAACAAAAACAAGCATAATTCAAAGTTCCTGTTTGACATGGTGGCAACACTTATTCATGGACGACCAGCTGTAAGTTGCTCTCCTTTTACAGCCCAAGATTTTTGATTACTTTAAGAAGAAAATAGATGACATTAGGTTAAATATATCCCAGCATGCCTTAATCCAGCCACTACACCCTGTTATCAAGGTGGGTGACATCACTGATATATTACCTAGATATGATCTCACTGGGTGTGCTGATGAAACTTGTAATGTCTGCTAAAAGCACAACCTGCTTATTTGACCCTATACCAACAAAACTGTTAAAGGGTATGTGGCCCACTCTTGGGCCTACTATGTTGGAAATTATTTATCTGTCATAAACCTCGGGATCTGTTCCTTAATGCTTCAAATCTGCAGTGATTAAACCATTATCAGGTCATCTTGGTCTTACCCACGTGCTACCTCTTTACCCAGTGGGTAGGAGCAAGGTGAAGTCGAGCACTGCCAGGATGGTGACATTTGGAACTTCCCCATTTGAGCTTCAAACCCGCTCTTCAGAAAACCTATGGGTGACGTCTGTCATTCTAATGCAGAATATTTCCCCTCAAGTTCCATGACTTCCACATGAACAGAACTCCAGAGTCCACCATCCTGAGTCAAGTTTCTATAAATCATTGCTGCGGTCCACAAAGATAAAATGACGTCTGTAGTGAACTGTCAGTTTGACTATAGCTCCTCCCTTCTCTCTCCTCCTCCTCCAGATTTTTTCTCTGTGCTTGTCATTCTTCTGCCTTTTGTATCTGCCTTTTGCTCCTGAATGCTGCTTTCTGTCCCACTGTCATTCACCCATCTGCTTTTCTTCCCTCCCTCCCTCACTCACTCTCTCACCTCCTCACTCATTCACTCTAGGGCCTAATTATCAGATAGCTTTCAATAAATACATGTATTTTTTTTCATGGGTGGGGATTTTCTCTGCACTTTTTTCATGGGACTTTTCATTCTATAGTCAAGGAGCTTGAGTGAGGTCTCTGCACGCTGGAGCGGTCGCTGGGGCCGAGATTTCCTGGGCGCAGCAATTGTGCCTCATTAATCCATACTGTAATGGTGGCTGCGCAATTAGAAGGCTGAGCCCTGAAAAGGCTGGTTAATCAGGGTACAAAAGCTGCGGCTCAGAGGCCATTAGGCCTGGAGGAAGTGCTTCCATTGTAAGGAGCGGCCTGTGATGCCTTCATCTTCCACAAAGCTGGGTGGGGAAGAAGCCTTTTTGGGGGCTTTTCTACAACTAAATCCTTTGGTCAGTTCTAAATATCATGCTTGTAACACCGACAGCTTTCAGCACAAAGGATGGTCACTGTTTAGAACTAGATTTCTTTTAAATATAACTTTAATTCCATTTTTCCACATGTAGCTCAGCTTGGTGTAGTTTTAGTATACGTTTCAATCTTGTCATCCCCCGGAAGCCATAAGGTGTGTGTGTATATGTCACAGTTTCTTGCACATGTAATAACTGGAATGATATTGATCAGGTTAGCACCAAGTTTGAACTGTACAACCTGACTGAGTGCAGCAAGGAAAATTTCAAATTTGATCATGATCTACTTTTATTAAGACCCTTGAAGGACCACCCACTTTAATGAACTGTGAGTAACTTTAAAAGCACTTTGAAATGGCTAACCTACACAACGAAGCACTATCAAAGTTTATTATTAGGGCCTGAGTAGGACAAAGTCCTACGAGGACCCTATTGTAATTGCTCTGTTTATTATTATGATAATTTATAAGTGGATGAACCATCAACTTGTCATAACACCTTCATGCATTGTCTGATTTGCTTGAAACTTGAACTGTGTGATCAGTGTCTGCCCCTGTACACACCTGCCCCCTCTGTTTGTATTCTGAGCGCCCCCTAGTGGATGACCCATCAACTTGTCTTAACTCCTCCATGCATTGTCTGATTTGCTTGAAACTTGAACTGTGTGATGAGGGTCGGCCCCTGTATGCATCTGCCCACATCTGGTCACAAGGGACGCGCTGGCCCAGGGAGGCGGTGGGGCGGACACAAGGGCCCGTATATGACTGCTTGCAGTCGTAGTTATTATTTATTATTATTCTTCACACATTTCAAGCCCCAATTTCGGCCTTTCCTATGCTCAAAAACTCACCAAGCTTTGCAAAGTCCTTTGGCCGGATCCGAAATTTGATATTTTGGGGGTCGTGCACATGCTTGCAGTGAAATGGCAAAATTGCACCCCCTACAAATTTTCAAAAAACCCTCCTCATATTTTTTTTTTTTTTTTTTTGTAGCCTCACAAAATTGGGTACACATATTTACCATGCTGGGACGCACAAAAAGTCTCTTAACGACATGGTAAATTGTCAACAGGAAGTTGGCCATTTTGATTTTAAGTTTTGATTTTGAGGTAATTTTTTGCCATTTTTGGCCATTTCCACTACTTACATTTGAATAAACTCATCCTCTGATTTCATCCAATCAGCTTCAAATTTGGTACACATCATCATGACCCCATGCTGATCAAAAGTTATCAAAAGAATTTCTCTAGGTCAAAAGGCATGGCTGCTAGGGTTTGTCAAACTTTGCAGAGCATTTTGGAGCATGCCGTTTCACTTCCAACGGCTGTCACGCCCACATACTTCACTGTAGAGCTTTCAAACTTGCTGGACATGATGAGGGCTCCACCCTGAACATCGCCATATATTAACTTCCCACCTAAGTCATAGCGCCCCAAGGTTTTTATACTATAACAGGTACTGATACCACATAGTTAATGCAATCAAATTCATTCCACTTCTAACACATGCAGAACAAGTCGGTGAATGTACATGATGATCGCTATGAAGCTACGACTAATGGCGTCCGTGTGGTAGTGTGCCGAATATCGATACTTTGCCATGAAATTCCGTTCTTCCTTTTGATGGCTTTAATTTTGTCATATCATGAAAATTGATACACAAGTCAAGAATGACAACCTCTTACATGTCATAGGGGCATCGCCCATGGGTGGAGCAAAATGCCTCTATGGCACCCCCTTGTAAATTTCAAAAACCCCTCCCCATACCGTTTTTTTTTTTTTTTTTGGAGTAGGGAGATGAAAATTGGTCCACATGTGTGATTTGCATAGATGTACAAAAAAGTCTCTTGCACCATTGGTCTACTCCAAACAGGAAGCCATTTTGAATTTTCGTGTCATTTTGGTATGATTTCCACACGTTGTATTTGAACGAAGTCCTCCTAGGGTTTTTGTTCAATGCACTTAAAATTTCTTTCAGATCATCCTGAGACTATAATGATCAAAAGTTATCAAAAGCTTTTTTCTATGTCAAAGGGTGTGGCCGCTATGGCGTTGCCATTTTGGCCCTTCACCATGCAACATCAAGTCATGATAACTCCTTCATGCTTTGTCTGATTGACTTGAAACTCCACATGTCTGATGAGGGCTGGCCCCTGAACAGAAATCTCACTGGTCCGGGGAGGTGGTGGCGCGAACACGAGGGCCCGTATATGACTACTTTCAGTCCTAGTTATTATTATTATTATTATGACCAGTGTTGTAATGTAATGAAGTAGAAATACTTTGTTACTGTACTTAAGAATTCTGACATATCTGTTTTTGACTTTGTTATTTACATTTCTGGCGACTTTCACTTTTGCAACCCCAATTCCAATGAAGTTGGGACATTGTGTGAAATGTAAATAAAAACAGAATACATTCATTCATTCATTCATTCATCTTCTACAGCTTAGTCCAATTAAGGGTTGCGGGGGACTGGAGCCTATCCCAGCAGTCATAGAGCGCGAGGCGGGGTACACCCAGGACAGGACGCCAGTCTGTCGCAGAATAGAATACTAAATAGAAAATAAAACAGAATACAATGATTTGCAAATCCTCTTCAACCTATATTCAATTGAATACACCACAAATACAAAGATATTTAATGTTCAAACTGATAAACTTTGTTGTTTTTGTGCAAATATTTGCTCATTTTGAAATGGATGCCTGCAACATGTTTCAAAAAGGTTGGGACGGGCCAACAAAAGACTGGGAAAGTTGATGAATGTTCAAAAACACCTAATTGGAAACATGTGAGTGTCATGATTGGGTATAAAAGGAGCATCCCCAAGAGGCTCAGCCATTCACAAGCAAAGATGGGGTGAGGATCACCACTTTGTGAACAACTGCATGAAAAAAGAAGAAAAGAATTCCAACTACAAACCTTCAACAATTAGTGTCCTCAGTTCCCAAACGCTTATTGAGTGTTGTGAGAAGGAAAGGTGATGTAACACAGTGGAAAACATACCACTGTCCCAGCTTTTTTGAAACATGTTGCAGGCATCCATTTGAAAATGAGCAAATATTTGCACAAAACAGTAAAGTTTATCAGTTTAAACATTAAATATCTTGTCTTTTTGGTGTATTCAGTTGAATAGGTTGAAGAGGATTTGCAAATCATTGTATTCTGTTTTTATTTACATTTTACACAGTCTCAACTTCACTGGAATTGGGGTTGTATGTTTTGGAATTCATTTGAATCAGTCATTATAAAATATAATTCTTGGTAAAAGCCAATCATGATGAAATTTGAAATTCAAATGGTATTTAGAGTGCACATACCTTAGTGAACACTTGAAGTACTCAAACAGGTATGCATTCCCTTGTGGATGTTTTTTTAGTTAGAAAATCTTGGATTCACTCCTTTATTTGGCTCCACGTCATAATTTATTTTGATATATACTCAACAAAAATATAAACGCAACACTTTTGGTTTTGCTCCCATTTTTATGAGATGAACTCAAAGATCTAAAACTTTTTCCACATACACATTATCACCATTTCCCTCAAATATTGTTCACAAACCAGTCTAAATCTGTGATAGTGAGCACTTCTCCTTTGCTGAGATAATCCATCCCACCTCACAGGTGTGCCATATCAAGATGCTGATTAGACACCATGATTAGTGCACAGGTGTGCCTTAGACTGTCCACAATAAAAGGCCACTCTGAAAGGTGCAGTTTATCACACAGCACAATGCCACAGATGTCGCAAGATTTGAGGGAGCGTGCAATTGGCATGCTGACAGCAGGAATGTCAACCAGAGCTGTTGCTCGCGTATTGAATGTTCATTTCTCTACCATAAGCCGTCTCCAAAGGCGTTTCAGAGAATTTGGCAGTACATCCAACCAGCCTCACAACCGCAGACCACGTGTAACCACACCAGCCCAGGACCTCCACATCCAGCATGTTCACTTCCAAGATCGTCGGAGACCAGCCACTCGGACAGCTGCTGAAACAATCGGTTTGCATAACCAAAAATTTCTGCACAAACTGTCAGAAACCGTCTCAGGGAAGCTCATCTGCATGCTCGTCGTCCTCATCGGGGTCTCGACCTGACTCCAGTTCGTCGTCGTAACCGACTTGAGTGGGCAAATGATCACATTCGCTGGTGTTTGGCACGTTGGAGAGGTGTTCTCTTCACGGATGATGCGAAGGAGATGTTTGCACTGCATGAGGCAAATGGTGGTCACACCAGATACTGACTGGTGTCCCCCCCCCCAATAAAACAAAACTGCACCTTTCAGAGTGGCCTTTTATTGTGAACAGTCTAAGGCACACCTGTGCACTAATCATGTGTCTAATCAGCATCTTGATATGGCACAACCTGTGAGGTGGGATGGATTATCTCAGCAAAGGAGAAGTGCTCACTATCACAGATTTAGACTGGTTTGTGAACAATATTTGAGGGAAATGGTGATAATGTGTATGTGGAAAAAGTTTTAGATCTTTGAGTTCATCTCATACAAAATGGGAGCAAAACCAAAAGTGTTGCGTTTATATTTTTGTTGAGTGTATCTCTGTAAATATTAGTGATTTTTTTTCTTTACTTTCTTTAGCGAGGGTATTTTTCAACATTTTAATGTATATGTCAAGATCCACAAAATCCACAAAATCTGGACTGTGATCCAAATCTTCACCAAATGTCCCTATTTGTCTTTATTATCACTTTACTGTACATTATATTTTGGCAAAATGTCCCATCTTGCAATGGTAAAGAAAGTGAATTTTTTTTTAGCTCTGCCCTGTTAATCAGATCCACTCCAAAAGTTAATACTTTTCTCTTTGGCCCATATTCCACCAAGTTTCTGCAACGTCCATAATTTCCAAAAACAATTTGAAACGTGGACTCATCAGACCACAGCACACTTTTCCACTTTGCGTCTGTCCAGTGGTGGGCACAGTTCCGTGAATCCGCTTGTTAGATAAAATGTACTGTACAAACATGATTCATTTATTATCTTATTATTACATCTGCTCTTTTAAATTCTGCAAGCTGTTTCTCTCAGATATTCCCAGATAGATAGCACAGCTGCAGGAGCCAAGTCAGCCTGTTTACAGTTTGACATTTAGCAAGCTTCAGCAAAATCGCTCACTCTGTACCTAAGATTGGAATGATTCAGTTGTTTGCAAATGTATCTGCACATGACTAATAGCACATGTTGGACTCATGTAGCCACTCTTATCTTTGTTTTCTTTAATCAATCAATCAATCAATTTTATTTATATAGCGCCAAATCACAACAAACAATTGCCCCAAGGCGCTTTATATTGTAAGGCAAGGCCATACAATAATTACGTAAAAACCCCAATGGTCAAAACGACCCCCTGTGAGCAAGCACTTCGCGACAGTGGGAAGGAAAAACTCCCTTTTAACAGGAAGAAACCTCCAGCAGAACCAGGCTCAGGGAGGGGCAGTCTTCTGCTGGGACTGGTTGGGGCTGAGGGAGAGAACCAGGAAAAAGACATGCTGTGGAGGGGAGCAGAGATCAATCACTAATGATTAAATGCAGAGTGTGCATACAGAGCAAAAAGAGAAAGAAACACTCAGTGCATCATGGGAACCCCCCAGCAGTCTAAGTCTATAGCAGCATAACTAAGGGATGGTTCAGGGTCACCTGATCCAGCCCTAACTATAAGCTTTAGCAAAAAGGAAAGTTTTAAGCCTAATCTTAAAAGTAGAGAGGGTGTCTGTCTCCCTGATCCGAATTGGGAGCTGGTTCCACAGGAGAGGAGCCTGAAAGCTGAAGGCTCTGCCTCCCATTCTACTCTTAAAAACCCTAGGAACTACAAGTAAGCCTGCAGTCTGAGAGCGAAGCGCTCTATTGGGGTGATATGGTACTATGAGGTCCCTACGATAAGATGGGACCTGATTATTCAAAACCTTATAAGTAAGAAGAAGAATTTTAAATTCTATTCTAGAATTAACAGGAAGCCAATGAAGAGAGGCCAATATGGGTGAGATATGCTCTCTCCTTCTAGTCCCCGTTAGTACTCTAGCTGCAGCATTTTGAATTAACTGAAGGCTTTTCAGGGAACTTTTAGGACAACCTGATAATAATGAATTACAATAGTCCAGCCTAGAGGAAATAAATGCATGAATTAGTTTTTCAGCATCACTCTGAGACAAGACCTTTCTAATTTTAGAGATATTGCGTAAATGCAAAAAAGCAGTCCTACATATTTGTTTAATAAACGCTTTGAATGACATATCCTGATCAAAAATGACTCCAAGATTTCTCACAGTATTACTAGAGGTCAGGGTAATGCCATCCAGAGTAAGGATCTGGTTAGACACCATGTTTCTAAGATTTGTGGGGCCAAGTACAATAACTTCAGTTTTATCTGAGTTTAAAAGCAGGAAATTAGAGGTAATCCATGTCTTTATGTCTGTAAGACAATCCTGCAGTTTAGCTAATTGGTGTGTGTCCTCTGGCTTCATGGATAGATAAAGCTGGGTATCATCTGCGTAACAATGAAAATTTAAGCAATGCCGTCTAATAATACTGCCTAAGGGAAGCATGTATAAAGTGAATAAAATTGGTCCTAGCACAGAACCTTGTGGAACTCCATAATTAACCTTAGTCTGTGAAGAAGATTCCCCATTTACATGAACAAATTGTAATCTATTAGATAAATATGATTCAAACCACCGCAGCGCAGTGCCTTTAATACCTATGGCATGCTCTAATCTCTGTAATAAAATTTTATGGTCAACAGTATCAAACGCAGCACTGAGGTCTAACAGAATACACGAGGCCCTTTTACACAATAAAAGGGCCTCGCGAGAATGACACAGTTAGAGAACTGCACAAAGCTGCCAGCCTCTGCTGTGTCTCTCCTTTGCAAAGCTCATTAAAGACATCTCAGCTCTCTGAGTTCTTTCTGGTATGTCTAGGTGAGGTCAAACCTGACACCGCTAATTATCGAAGATAATGTTTTCATTATTGGATTAGCTTTTCAAATAACTTTGAAAACCATCATCAGACCAATTATCTTCCGATAAGGTTTGGTCCGATAATTTTTAAACTGCTAACATTTTTGCAGACGTAGTTTTTTTGTGGTAGATGCACAGTTCTATCCGCTACAAACAGAAGAGCTGGTTTCATAATAAACTGCTCTATTCTCTGCAGGCAAAGGAGAACTGGTGATAGAAAAGAAAAAAAAAATTCTTTTGACCCCATACTAATATGGTGGCAATAGCACCCAAGTTATCAAGAGGCGTAGAGTTTTAAATTTCTTGTTAGAATTTTAACCAAACTATGAGGTCTGTTAGAAAAGTATCATACCTTTTTATTTTTTTCAAAAACTATATGGATTTGATTCATATGTTTTTACGTCAGCCAAGCTTGAACCTTCATGCACATGCATGAGTTTTTCCACGCCTGTCGGTTGTGTCATTCGCCTGTGGGCAGACTTTGAGTGAGCACTGGTCCACCCCTCTCATCGTTGTTTCATTGCAAGGAAATGGCGGAATGATTTGGGCTTTTTTTCCAGACAAAGGAACACCTCCGTTTCGGAGTGTTAGAGGACAAGTTGGGACATGCCTATCTCGGCTTTCAGTGCTTACCAGTCGAGTGAGTATAAGAGAACTTGTGGAGAGCTGGGCATGTCCCAACTTGTCCTCTAACACTCCGAAATGGAGGTGTTCCTTTGTCTCTCTTCATCAGTGAATCGGTCGTGACACACGAAGCCTCCGTGCGGCTTTCCATGACAAAATCTCTTGTTAAAAGTGAAATCTGCCGGAAAATGGCTGATGTCCAGCTCTTGTGATAGCCAGAGAAATTGCACACGACGGTCCCGGCTCCACACAGCAATCTGTTTAGAAATGATGTGATGGTTATTGCCTCTCGATGGTGGCTCGGAGCGCAGCGTGCCGTGCGCCATTGTGGGCCATCCTTAAAGCTGTAGTAACACTCCTTATTCTCTGTGAAGCCCATAAAACTTTCACCGAAAGCCAGATAAATTTTTCGAATGGTTTCCAGCTGCCTGTCTCTAACAGTTTCTGAAAAAATTCTAATGGAAAAAAAGCCCAAATCATTCCGCCATTTCCTCGCAATGAAACAACAACGAGAGAGGTGGAGCAGTGCTCACTCAAAGCCTGTCCACAGGCGAATGACGCAACCGACAGGCATGGAAAAACTCACGCATGCGCACGAAGGTTCAAGCTTGGCTGACGTAAAAACATATGAATGAAATCCATATAGTTTTTGAAAAAAATAAAAAGGTACGATACTTTTCTAACAGACTGTTGTGTGGGCCGCCAGAAGAGGAGGTACTGCTGGCCCACCACCAGAAGGCGCCCTGCCTGAAGTGCGGGCTTCAGGCACGAGAGGGCGCTGCCGCCTCAGGAACAAGCCGTGGTGACAGCTGTCACCCATCATCTGTGACAGCTGTCACTAATCCATACATCTGGTATAAAAGCAGGAAGACACCTCCACCAAACTGCCGAGATATCATCTTCATTTGGAGGTACTACTCTCAGCCTTTTTTTAAGATTTATAAATCTGTGATTGTGAGTGTTTGCAGGAGAACCGATCGTTTTGGTGGAGGCTGTGCATGACGGTGCTCCTTTTCCTCTGAGACCACTGCAACGTGTTGAGTGAGAGGTGGAGGTGGCATTCCCACCATTGTTACTGGGTGTTCACACACCCACCCTTTGACTGTCTTTTGCTTTCTGCCAGCGGTACCAGATCTGACACGCCGGAGAGGTGGCCACCTGGGGACTCCGGGACTTGGCGGCTCCAGTATTCCTCGGGTTCAGGTGGCGGTGGAAATCGTGTGGTTCCGGTTCGTTTCCTGACGGGCGTCTCCTATCGTCGAGCCTGCCCACACGACACCTTTATTAATTGACTGTTGCACATTCTGATTCTGCTGTGTTTGGTTGTGACATTCACACCAGTAAAGTGTTATAATTTGACTTCTTCCATTGTCCGTTCATTTACGCCCCCTGTTGTGGGTCCGTGTCACTACACTTTCCCAACAGGATATCTCGGCCAGCGTCATGGACTCCGAGGGGCATCACCAGGCTGTTGAACAACCAATGGGAGAGCAGGGAGCGCAGGCATCTGCAGGAGGCGTGATTGGTGAGCTACAGCATATTCTCACTGCCTTTACGGCTCGAATGGATCAAATAGCCGAGCAAAACATCCTCCTGAACCGCAGGGTGGAGGCTCTCTCCGCGCAAGTGGCGGCGAGCGCTCAGGGCGCTGCTGCAGCTCCTCCTCCTGTCGATCCTGTGCTAGATATTAACGTTCCAGTGGTGGTCCAACAACCCCTCCCACCATCCCCTGAAGCATACATAAGCCCTCCTGAGCCGTACGGAGGTTGTGTGGAGACGTGCGCGGACTTTCTTATGCAGTGTTCGCTCATCTTCGCACAACGTCCTGTCATGTACGCGTCAGACGCAAGCAAAATAGCTTATGTGATCACTCTGCTTCAGGGAGAGGCACGCGCTTGGGCTACGGCGCTTTGGGAGCAAAATTCACGGCTCCTTCACACATACACTGGGTTTGTGAGGGAGTTCAGAACTGTGTTTGATCACCCTAACAGGGGAGAGACCGCTTCAACCGTGCTGCTGTCGATGAGACAGGGACGCCGGAGCGCAGCCGCTTATGCAGTCGACTTCCGCATCGTGGCTGCGAGGTCCGGCTGGAATAACGCTGCACTCCGCGCCGCCTTTGTAAACGGACTGTCGTCAGTCCTAAAGGAGCACCTAGTGGCCAAGGATGAACCGCGGGAATTAGATGGGCTTATTGATCTCGTTATACGGTTAGACAAATGGTTGGAGGAACGCCTCGGGAACGAGACGAAGGACGTGGCCGGGCGCGCGCCGTCCCTCTTCCTTCCGGGTCCGAGAAAGGTCCGCCCTTCCTACGCTCCCTGGCATCTACGTCCCATGGGGCGACAGCTCCCCCTGCTGACGAAGCTATGGACACGAGCAGGGCCACATTTAGACCACCTAATAGACAGAGGAGGTTTCCACGCGGGGCGTGTTTTGTTTGTGGCTCAATGGAGCATCAATTGAGCGATTGCCCCGAACGGTTAAACACCAACGCCCGCCCCTAGAGACTGGGCTTAGGGTGGGCCAAAAAATTCACGTGGGACACACACATATTGCCGCACGACTCCCAGTTACAATCCTTAGTGGGGATTTAACCCTTCAGGCCCCAGCACTGGTAGACACAGGGTCAGAAGGGAATCTGTTAGACAGCAGATGGGCCAGGGAGGTAGGGCTCCCTCTGGTGGCGCTACCTACACCATTGCAGGTGC
This sequence comes from Thalassophryne amazonica, assembly GCF_902500255.1. Classification (NCBI taxonomy): domain Eukaryota; kingdom Metazoa; phylum Chordata; class Actinopteri; order Batrachoidiformes; family Batrachoididae; genus Thalassophryne; species Thalassophryne amazonica. The sequence goes on along the minus strand of NC_047103.1, from coordinate 78,421,657 downwards.
GAGCACTAGATGGCACCCTACTCCCTTTACTCACACACAAGACACCACCAGTAACTCTGGTAGTGTCAGGGAATCATAGGGAGGAGATTGAGTTTTTTGTGACTCCTTCTACCTCCTGTGTGATTCTGGGGTTCCCCTGGATGTTGAAACACAATCCCCGGATTGATTGGCCGTCCGGGGTGGTGGTACAGTGGAGCGAAACCTGCCATCGGAGGTGTTTGTCATCCTCGGTTCCTCCCGGTTCCCAGGCTAAGGAGCAGGTCCAAGTACCCCCCAATCTGTCGGCGGTGCCGGTTGAGTACCACGATCTTGCTGACGTTTTTAGCAAGGATCGGGCACTCAATCTTCCCCCGCACCGTCCATATGATTGTGCCATCGATTTGTTGCCAGGCGTGGAGTTCCCGTCCAGCAGGCTGTACAACCTCTCCCGACCTGAGCGTGAATCGATGGAGACCTACATCCGGGACTCATTAGCTGCCGGGCTGATCCGTAACTCCACCTCTCCGATGGGAGCGGGTTTCTTTTTTATGGGAAAAAAAGATGGCGGTCTTCGTCCATGCATTGATTATCGGGGGCTGAACGAGATCACGGTTCGCAACCGATACCCGTTGCCTTTGTTGGATTCAGTGTTCACCCCCCTGCATGGAGCCAAAATCTTCACAAAGTTGGATCTTAGGAACGCATACCACCTAGTTCGGATCCGGAAGGGAGACGAATGGAAGACGGCATTTAACACCCCGTTAGGTCATTTTGAGTACCTGGTCATGCCGTTCGGCCTCACTAACGCCCCCGCGACGTTCCAAGCTTTGGTTAATGACGTCTTGCGGGACTTCCTGCACCGATTCGTCTTCGTATATCTGGATGATATACTCATCTTTTCTCCGGACCCTGAGACCCATGTACGGCATGTACGTCAGGTCCTGCAGCGGTTGTTGGAGAACCGGTTGTTTGTGAAGGGCGAGAAGTGTGAGTTTCACCGCACTTCTTTGTCCTTCCTGGGGTTTATCATCTCCTCCGACTCCGTCGCCCCGGATCCGGCCAAGGTCGCAGCGGTGAGAGACTGGCCCCAACCTACAAGCCGTAGGAAGCTGCAACAGTTCCAGGCCAGGGGTGCCGTCCTGGACTTCTGTCATGGGTCCAAACTCTCCTGCCACCCAGGGGTGCGTAGGACCGTGGCAGTAGTCCGGCAGCGCTTGTGGTGGGCGTCCCTGGAGACTGATGTCCGGGCTTACATCCAGGCCTGCATCACCTGCGCCAGGGGCAAGGCTGACCACCAGAAGGCACAGGGACTTCTACAGCCACTTCCTGTGCCTCACCGCCCCTGGTCTCACATCGGTCTGGATTTTGTCACGGGCCTCCCGCCGTCCCGGGGACACACCACCATACTCACGATAGTGGACCGTTTCTCCAAGGCGGCCCACTTCGTGGCCCTCCCGAAGCTCCCGTCGGCCCAGGAGACGGCGGATCTCCTCGTCCACCATGTTGTCCGGCTGCATGGGATACCAACAGACATCGTTTCGGATTGCGGTCCCCAGTTCTCCTCGCAGGTGTGGAGAAGTTTCTGCCGGGAACTGGGGGCCACTGTAAGCCTCTCGTCTGGGTATCACCCGCAGACTAACGGACAGGTCGAACGGGCCAACCAGGAGTTGGAGCAGGCCCTCAGGTGCACGACCTCTGCACACCCGACGGCTTGGAGTGAACATCTGGCCTGGATCGAGTACGCTCATAACAGCCAGGTGTCCTCTGCCACCGGCCTCTCCCCGTTCGAGGTGTGTCTGGGGTACCAGCCCCCTTTGTTTCCTTTGGTGGAGGGAGAGGTCGGTGTGCCCTCAGTCCAGGCCCACCTGCGGAGATGCCGTCGGGTGTGGCGCACCGCCCGTTCGGCCTTGTTGAGGACCCGGATGAGGGCTAAAGCCCATGCAGACCGTCGACGGTCCCCGGCCCCTACTTACCAGCCCGGGCAGGAGGTGTGGCTTTCCACCAAGGACATTCCTCTCCAGGTCGAGTCCCCCAAATTGAAGGACCATTTCATTGGACCCTTCCCCATCCTCAAGGTCCTCAGTCCTACCGCAGTGAGGCTCCAACTCCCGGCCTCACTGTGGATCCATCCGGTCTTTCATGTCTCCAGGATTAAACCACATCACACCTCGCCCCTCTGTGCACCCGGTCCAGCGCCGCCTCCTGCCCGTATTATCGACGGGGAGCTGGCTTGGACAGTTCGCCGGCTCTTGGACGTCCGCCGCATGGGCCGGGGTTTCCAGTATTTGGTGGACTGGGAGGGGTATGGGCCCGAAGAACGCTCCTGGGTGAAGAGGAGCTTCATCCTGGACCCGGCCCTCCTGGCCGATTTCTATCGTCGCCACCCGGACAAGCCTGGTCGGGCGCCAGGAGGCGCCCGTTGAGGGGGGGGGGTCCTGTTGTGTGGGCCGCCAGAAGAGGAGGTACTGCTGGCCCACCACCAGAAGGCGCCCTGCCTGAAGTGCGGGCTTCAGGCACGAGAGGGCGCTGCCGCCTCAGGAACAAGCCGTGGTGACAGCTGTCACCCATCATCTGTGACAGCTGTCACTAATCCATACATCTGGTATAAAAGCAGGTAGACACCTCCACCAAACTGCCGAGATATCATCTTCATTTGGAGGTACTACTCTCAGCCTTTTTTTGAGATTTATAAATCTGTGATTGTGAGTGTTTGCAGGAGAACCGATCGTTTTGGTGGAGGCTGTGCATGACGGCGCTCCTTTTCCTCTGAGACCACTGCAACGTGTTGAGTGAGAGGTGGAGGTGGCATTCCCACCATTGTTACTGGGTGTTCACACACCCACCCTTTGACTGTCTTTTGCTTTCTGCCAGCGGTACCAGATCCGACACGCCGGAGAGGTGGCCACCTGGGGACTCCGGGACTTGGCGGCTCCAGTATTCCTCGGGTTCAGGTGGCGGTGGAAATCGTGTGGTTCCGGTTCGTTTCCTGACGGGTGTCTCCTATCGTCGAGCCTGCCCACACGACACCTTTATTAATTGACTGTTGCACATTCTGATTCTGCTGTGTTTGGTTGTGACATTCACACCAGTAAAGTGTTATAATTTGACTTCTTCCATTGTCCGTTCATTTACGCCCCCTGTTGTGGGTCCGTGTCACTACACTTTCCCAACACAGACCTCGTAATTTCAGACAAGTTATTTAAATTCATGTCGCGTCTGAAGTTTTATAAAGTGAAAATATCAGCTATATGTTTTAGTTTTAAAGTAATGCACTAATTTTGAAGGTTTTAGTGTTGACATGGTGTGTGCGCAGTGCATTATGGGTAAAAGTTCACGACAGGAGAAATGCATTTGAGACGCTCTGATCTGGCTCCACATGGCCAACAGCATTAAACTCTGTATACTGTGCCTAAAACTCTTGTGAATATATTCTCTGGGTTTATAGATGTTGTTATTGTGTTTGTTTTATGTAAAAATGCCAGAAGAAGAACAGGTTGCTTTTCCAAAAGGCGAAATTGTGATTCAGGCCGTGTGATATAACCGGCATCAAAATGAATAGAACACTGCCATCTACTGGCGACCGGTTATATCACAGTGTTGTCGATCGCAGGATTTTAAAATTATCTGTAGGTTTCCAAAACGTGAGAGACCCCACATGTGGAGATAAAAACAAATCATAGATCTGACAGGTTTAGTTGCACAGTGTGTGGTGTCAGCCACACGGTAAAAACAACACACACAAACAGATTTCACACATGAACATTCCCAGGTCAGACACCTCACTTTCTGATTGGCTGCATGTCACGTTTAGCTCCTCACATCCTTCTGAGCAGATCAGAGAGCTCTTACAAACCACACACGGCAGGAATATCTGATAAGATTATATTTAGCGTCATCACGATTGTCGGGGCATCCTTCAGATTGTCAGAAGGGGAAGATCAGGTCCGATATTGACCTAATTATCTGGCCATGTGAACCAGGCTTGATGTTATGACACCTCACGGAGCGAATGACTGATCTGTTATAACACCGCACTGAACATGTTTTCACTATTATTCGATTTCTTTGTGCGACTGACATCGCTATTCAAGCATTCAAAGGGCGATTCCTATCGCCACACAATTCCAACACACGAGAAAGTTTTTTGACAGTTCTTGTTATTGAAAGAAACCTTGTCTCCCTAACCGGATAGAGTTGTGATGTCATCACGTGTGTGCTTAGGCACTGTCTAGCGGGATCTTGAAAATTTCTTTCTTTTTTTATACACATGAAAAAATAATGACATATTTTACAAAAGCACATTTATTTTTAAACACCAACACGTTACATTGATTCACTTGTGTTGGTTTTTACATAGAATGAATGAATCAACCAATCAGGATGAGCGGAGGTTTAGTTACCCATAATCCCCTTTGGGGATTTGTGTGTTAATGTTCAAATCTTCAGAATTAGTGCATTACTTTAAAACTAACAGATATGTGTTATATATCACTTTGTACATTTTAAAAGGTTACATTAATGTAGTTATTCTGTCTGGAATCATTTTATTTTTAAAGCAAAACCATAATTCAAACCTGCTTTCCATTCCAAGACCTCTGCCTCATCACGGGACCACTGTATCCTGTCAGGGTAAATGACACTTTTCTACAGCATGGGGGAGAGCGCACAAAGACAAGCACTGGTTCACTGGTGGTTTGGGTTTGTAATCGCCATTGGTTCTATCAGAAGCTTTGGCGGTGTTTAAACTCGAAATCAGCTTCTTAGTAGCTGAGAGCATATGGGAGGGAATATTTAAAGTTATTGGTTATCTGTAGGTTCCGATAAGTTTTGAGGCAGTTTCTTTGAATTTGAAAACCATTTGAATTTAATGTTAAAAAAGATAAGTTTTCAGTTAGCTGGTTACCAGTTATCAAAGCTAACTTTTTGGTTAGCTGTGCCCACCACTGCGTCTGTCCATTTCAAATGAGCATGGGCCCAGAGAAGGTGGCAGAATTTCTGGATGTTGTTGATGTATAGCTTTTGCTTTGCATGGTCGAGTTTTAACTTGCACTTGTAGATATAGCCACGAACTGTGTTAACTGACAATGGTTTTCTGAAGTGTTCCTTTTACACAATGATGTCGGTTTTTAATGCAGTGCGGCCTGAGGGATCAAAGGTCATGGACATTCAAATCAGATTCTCTGAATCTTCTGATTATATTATGTACTGTAGATGATGGAATCCCTAAATTCCTTGCAGTTGAACATTGAGAAACATTGTTCTTAAACTGTTGGACCATTTTTTCACACAGTTGTTGACAAAGTGGTGATCCTCGCCCCATCTTTGCTTGTGAATGGCTGAGCCTTTTGGGGGTGCTCCTTTTATACCCAGTCATGACACTCACCTGTTTCCAGTTAGGTGTTCTTTGAGCATTTATCAACTTTCCCAGTCTTTTGTTGCCCCATCCCAACTTTTTTGAAATGTGTTGCAGGCATTCATTTCAAAATGAGCAAATATTTGCACAAAAACAACAAAGTTTATCAGTTTGAACATTAAATATCTTGTCTTTGTGGTGTGTTCAATTCAGTATAGGTTGAAGAGGATTTGAAAATCATTGTATTCTGTTTTTATTTATATTCGTATATATATATACGTCCCAACTTCTTTGGAATTGCGGTTGTATATAGTGACTTGCAAATGTTCATGAATCCACTCCTGACTTGTCCAAAGAAAACTGGCTGTAAAAGTGGTGATTAGGTTACAGTACCTTGACACTTGCACGAAATTAATTCGTGCACTGGTATGCAGTCTGCCATGCCAGAGAGGGAACTCATTGTAAACACATTGTAAACCGTTGTAAACTGCATGCAAGTGCGCACAGAAAATTTTGAAATGTTCAAAATCTCTGGCACGCATTAATTTTGTGAACTACACATGAACATTGCACAAACAATTCAAAAACTCTATGTGTCACTGCAAGTCACTGTGTCAGCGCTGCGCACCACAGTGCAGCTCATCTGAACGATTATGACGAGTTAATAATTTTACAGACACTCATAAAAAGGAATGAAATTGCACCTGGTCTACCAAGCCATTATAATATAAATATTACCTTTGAGATGATTCCAAATGTGTTCTCCATGTCATGAAGCCCACCAGACAAGCAGCAGCTGTAGAAAATTCCATTGTGATTCTGGAGTAATTAGAAGTGGTTTCATCAGTCAAATTCTGAGATCAAATGATTAATCCACTACAAAATAATTATTTTACATAATGCAGCATCCAGCGACACAAAGTGTGGCATCCAGTAGAATACAGAGGGTGGTACTGGCATGACGAATTGCACTGCAGTGCAGGGATAAAATGCGTGAAAGTGTCAAGGTTTTGGGCCCCTTCACACATAGCACGATTGAGGCCAAAAGGCGCACGAAGGAGGAATCGTATTCCACTCGTGAAAAATCGGACCCACCACGAACAGCTGTTGCCAGAACCATTCGGCCACAGCACATGTACTCCATAATTCCATGCCGCTCGCGCCGGAAAGCCATTTCAACAGTGGTCAAGATGAGGTCGCACTGCCATCTGATCATGTTAGCAGCATTCGCATGGCGTGTCAAACACAGGTCGGCCATATCATGTCACGGCCAAGCAACTGCATGAAATCATCGGCCATGTTGAACCTTGGTCGAATGGCGTGATTGAGGCAGCCTTCACACCAGCGACCAAAGGTTGGAAAATCCAGAGGAATGGCCATTTGACCCACTCTCGGCTGGAGTTGGTCCATGTGCCACCCACGAACATCCAACACCAGTCGTGGGGCAAAGCAGGGCTATTCGCGGGGCCTGCATGAAAATAGAGAGCAGGCAACCACTTTCGAGCTCACTGTGTGAAGGGTCCCATATTTTCAAAGTGTCACACGAGTGTGCCATTTCCAAACAACACAGTGCCCCCACCCGCCAGCACCACAAATGGCATGCGTGTGTGCGGTGCCCCCCCCCCCGCAACACACATGGCATGCGAGTGTGTGTGCCCCAACGCGTGTGATGGCGTGTGAGTGCGTCCCCCCCAATACCACGAGCCTATCAAGGTGCGGCTGAGGTTGCAAAGGCTTGCACGGTTGTTGCAGTGCAGTGTGATCACTGTCAGCAGAGCACGCACAGCTGGATGGCTGTCATGTCCATGATAGAGGAGCTGACACCCGTGGAACACCATGGTATATCCCAATCCCACCCCAAAACAGAAATGAAAATTAAAAACCCAGCCCATCTGCTTGTCACAGCACCAGCGACCGGACAGCCACGTGATGTGACATGCGATCACTGATGATCACGGGGCGTGTGCGCCCACTGAGGCAATCAGATGATGCCAGCGCACGCGGGTGCACTGAAGCTGTCAGATGTTCACACGTGCATTCACCAAGGCGAGCCATGTTGCACTTGACCACTGTGTCATCGCTATTCAAACCTGGTTAACAGATATCGTGCCATGAAGAACAGCAGTTCTTCACAACACGCCACCGCCATGCACATGTATCTGCAGGCTCTTTGGACATGGTGAAAAATAAAAACAGCTCACCGGCCCGCTGCACCTCACGTGACACGCGACCATTCACGTGAGCGCTTTGCTGCTTCACATCATAGCTGACCGCTGCGTACACACGTGTGTCATTGTACAGTGACAGTGAGCCCTTTCATGAGAGGAGAGGTGGACATGTCACATGTCGATCATTTATTGATTGACATGGTCACACGCACTCACATCCACTACAGTTATGCGTTTGTCAGGGGACCGTGGGTGACATGTATTCACGTCATGGGATGGATGATATTCGAAATCATGCAGGGAGGGAGCTGACCACAGGCCATGCCAAGTGCTGCGGTCCTGCAGCTTGCGCTGCTCCACATTGTAACTGACCATCAGCACAACACAAAGCTGGGGGACACATGTTGTCACGTGCTCCACTCACCTATGTGCAAGGCACGGTACTGCACATGTGTCTGCAAACAATGACGTCATGGGGAGAAATAAAAACAAACTGCATCGCCCCAACCATGTTTCAGTGCGCATGACGACCATGCAGTCAAAGCTGCACTTGACCACTGCGTCATCGCTACGTGAGGCAGAATATCACGTCACAAGATACCACTGCGAGGCGTGTGCATTGGTGGGCTCTCCTCACATTATAATCAATAAAAACACATATCATCTTTGCAGTGTGGTCACCAGCGCTTTAGTGTGCGCTGGACACGCAGAGCTGGCTCATGTGTTCATGATATGAATGGATCAGGTCATTCATGTAAAAAACTAAAAGGAGGAAAAGTCATCATGTCAGTTCATCACTTCTTGGTGTACATCTAGGAGGAGGATCATTCTTGTATTGTGCGCACAGAAATTAAATATTAGAAATTGTGTTTTTTTGGTGTGTTTTTGTTTTGTTTTACAGTGAAAACAGAGTCAGTTCCAGTAACATGACTGTCTTACATTTAAACAGTACATTCATTGTTCATATAATGTTCTCAGTCTGTGCCATCACATTAATTTTATGCTTACACATTTTTGTTCATTGATGTACATATGTCCAGCATCTCATTACTCCACTGCTGTGTGGGAGTGACTTTCCACGTGCTCACACTGTGTTCATGCGAGCCCCACAAGTGTGCACAAAACCATCGCCACGTGATCGTTCTCACTTTATTCGACTGTGTGTCCCTCCCAACAGCAGGTGGAATTTTCATGGCTCCCCAATTTATTTTTTTTGTTTCATGGTTTCTCGACTGGTTCTTGCTTCTTTTGCCCAACTTTGTGTCATGTGTCAAGGTGCCTTTAAGGTTATCCTTACTTGTGCATGCCTTTGTTTTGGCTTTTATATTGTACTTTATTTATATTATAGAGCCTGGTTTCATAAACTAGGGTGTGTGGTGCATGAGAGAAAATGTGTAATTTCAGAAGATTATTGTTTGTATGCATTTGGTCGAGTTAGTTTGTTATTGTTTTCTGGCTGATACGAGGTCACTGGACAACACCTCAGTGAATGTCAGACTTCTTTCTTTGGAACGAGCAGTGAGCAAGCACAGCAAAAGGTAAGTCCCTTCGGCTGCTCCCTTGTTTGCACTCGGAGTCGCCACAGCAAATCCAAGGTGGATCTGCATGTTGAATTGGCACAGGTTTTACGCCGGATGCTCTTCCTGACACAACTCCACATTACATGGAGAAATGTGGCAGGGGTGGGATTTGAACACGGAACCTTCTGCACTGAAACCAAGCGCATTAACCACTTGGCCACCACCCCTGCCAGTGAGCAAGCACAGCACACTCAAAAAAATAACTTGCTGAGTGAAAAATAAAAAATGATGTAAAGTATTTCCACCCAAGTAAAATGCATTAACCTAGCCAGAAACAATTTTGCTGAGTGACCCAAGTGTAAATTTGTTGGGTCAACATGATGAATTTGTGTTACTGTTACCTAATTACCATGGTTCAGACCAAGAAGATTTGAAAAGGTAAATGTAGACCTAAATGTAAATTTGTTGCGTCAACATGATGAATTTGTGTTGCTGTAACTCAATTACCATGGTTTAGGCCATCTAGATTTCTCTCTCAGCCCCAACCAGTCCCAGCAGAAGAATGCCCCTCCCTGAGCCTGGTTCTGCTGGAGGTTTCTTCCTGTTAAAAGGGAGTTTTTCCTTCCCACTGTTGCCAAGTGCTTGCTCATAGGGCATCGTTTTGACCGTTGGGGTTTTTCTGTAATTATTGTATGGCTTTTGCCTTATAATATAAAGCACCTTGGGGCAACTGTTTGTTGTGATTTGGCGCTATATAAATAAATTTGATTTGATTTGATTTAGATTTATCAGGGTAAATGTAACAAAAATAGAAGTAAGTCCCTTCAGCTTCTCCCTTGTTTGTGCTCGGGGTCACCACGGCAAATCTGAGGTGGATCTGCATGTTGAATTGGCATAGATTTTACTCTAGATTAGGGTTGGGTATCGAGAACCGGTTCGTTCCTGGTATCGTTAAGAAATGATTCAATCCACCAATATCAATAGTCTTTTGGGTTAATGATTCCATTATCGGTCCTTCAGAGCAGCCGTTGTTTTTGAGGGTGTTTGTCGAGAAAATGATCATTTCTCTACATTGATTACAGACCCTGCATCGGCTATGTAATCAACCGCTTCTGCAGCGTGACTCCACTTTGAAGCATGAACCAATGAAGCAGTGCTTCGATCTGGTGGCTCGTTGGTTCTTTGATTCGCTGCTCTTCAGAAGTGGCAAGTCTGCTTCTTAACCCCTCTCAAAGCCATTAAAATATGCCAATCATGAGTCACTTATGTGTGGATTAAAGTCACTAACTGGGACTCTTGTGTTGTTGCAGTCAAGAAATGAGAATCGTCCTCTGTTCCATTTGCACAGCTTCAAACGCAGCATCGCTCTCTGCCGAGACAGAGTCTGGTCGGAATTAATAACTTCAAAATGAATTGCCACTTGAAATAAACAGGGCTGTGAAAACTCCACAGATTTGTGGAATTGCGCGGATTTCATCATGGGGAGGAGGGGGGCTGTTAGTGTACTCTGTAATTGTGATCGTCACAGAGTTTTTAAAATGTCTATCGCAAAGCGTTTCATTTTTTTACGATGTTGTGCAAGTTTTATAAGTCCGCAGACACTATGTGTTACAGATACAAATCAGTGACCTCGGATCCGCGGAACTTCGCGGAGGAAAAATGCCACTCAAAGCGTAGCTGTTACGACAGTTGTCGTATAGCGGGACTGGTTGGTTGCTGTGGTGACACTGTGTGACTCCTATCAGACGCTGAAGCTAAATGTAGCATGTGGACATCGCAAACTTTTAGATCACTTAAGTTTTTAAAAGAAGAATTTTGCAGCATGTCTGTGTCATGGAGCGACATCAGACAGAGCGAAGATGGAGAAAAAGTTTGATAAGGACAAGAATCCGTGGAATTGTCGCTGACTTCATGAACACATCTGAAAGATGAAACGGTAAAAGCGAACTGTGCCCTGAGGAAACACGATAAGAATTTTTTCTTGTTCTTGTTCAATGTTTATTTTTTGGAAAATAAACATTGTGCTGTTCAAACAAGATTTTAGAAAATATTATGTGACTCTTTTTATTATTAATCTAGACTTTCTTTCATTGGGAAAAAATACATTGTGGCCTTGAATGGATTTACATCAATTTACACAAGAATGTAAAAGTTTTTATTCATGTAGACTTTTTTCATGGGAAAAAGACACTGTGGCTTTGAGTGGATTTACAGGAATTTACACAACAATATGTGACTTTTTTTTACTGTAAGTTATGTTATTGATATTTCACCATGATTTTCAAAATATTCTACAAGCTTTAGCTGTGATTTTTGAAATGCTGTAACAGTCTTTTCAGTCTTCATGAATTTCATGTAGTTTAATTGTTCTGAGTTAATGCATAATTTGATTTACAATTAAAAGCAAAATCATTCCAGGTCCTACTTCCATGTCATATTCTGTTATTTCAACATGATCATTGACAGTTTAAATGAAAGGTTGACTCTAGGATCATATGCACATCTTTTGAGATGGTTTCTTCCAAGAGTTGCTCTCAGGCCCCCTGCGAATTTTCCTCGGATTTTACAATTTTCATTTCACAGCCCTGAATAAAATGACACCTCTTTCCAAATGCTGTAATACAGACAGTAAACTACAGTCGACTAAAACTTTTTTTTCCTCCCAAAATGAGACGTCCTGCATTCTTTATGAATTACATCCTGACGTGCAGCACAGCCGGCTGCAAGAGCTCAGTGGTACGGAAACACATTCATGCCAATAATGTCTGAAAGGAAATGCTTTTGACAAAAACTACAGATTTTGTTTATTTCTATTTATGTCCAGAGATCAAGGATCCACCATGTAGAGTTTATTATGTCCAGAGTTTAAGGATCCAGTGACCAATTTCATATTTATTAATTTTAAGACTCAATAAAATGTTGACATAGAAAACCTGTAAAGCCGACTTTTAGTACACAGAAAATTCACAAGAGAATAAGGGAATTGATAAGGAATCAGATCGATAAGCGGAAATGATCATGGTATTGATATCGATAAAATCTTATCAATACCCATCCCTACTCTCAATGCCCTTTGTGATGCAACTCCACATTGCATGGAGAAATGTGGCAGTTGTGGGGTTTGAACCGGGAACCTTTCATACTGAAACCAAGTGCACTAACCACATGGCCACCACCGCTGCCCTTTTAAGTAGTTACGACTGCTTTTATAGTAATATGTATAGTTACATGTAGGGTTGGGTATTGATAAGATTTTATCGATCGATGCCATTATCGATTCTGCTTATCGATCCGATTCCTCATCGATTCCCTTATCAATACCACTTGTAAATTTTGTACTAAAAGTAGGCTTTACAGGTTTTTCCATTGAGTCTTAAAGTAAAGTATCCTTGATCTCTGGACATAAATAAAAATAAACAAAACGGTGTTTTGCTTTGAAGTTATTATTTCCGACTGGACTCGTTCGATCGTTCTAACTTGACTCATCAGAGAGCCGTGCAGCGTTTGGAGCTGTGTGAACAGAACGGAGGACGATTCTCGTTTCTTTCTTGCAACAAGACAGGAGTCCCAGTTAGTAACTTTAATCCGCACAAAAGTGACTCACGATTGACATATTCATGGATGAAAGTGATGAAAAACAAAAAAAGCTGAAACGCAAAATTACCCCCCAACACCACCTCCACGAAAATGTTTGAATTCTAGAAGCTCTGAAATGCAATCTGGGACTATTCCAGACAATAAACTGCAGTGAGTGCAGCATCCATTTTGGTGAGAGAGAGCGAGAGAGAGAGAGAGGAGAGAGAGAGAGAGAGAGAGAGAGAGGAGGAGAAAACAACTTTCCTTATTCAAATTCATTCCAGTAGTATTCTGCTCTTACTAGGATTGCAGCAGTTTTCTAACTTGGCAGATAGTTCTGGAGGAAATCACTGAAGAAATTATCACATTGAAATTTGGTTTGACAGAAACAAACTGTCATTAAACTTAAATAAGACAGGGATGAAATGGAGGTGTAAGAGTCACTAGGTGTTCACAGGAAACATTTATTTCTGCATGTATGTATGTTCATTGTTAGTTGGTTTTATATTTCTGTTGTGTCTTTATTCAGGTTCTTTTTGTCTCTCTCTAAAATTGTATGTAATAACTAATCATTAGATTAGTTAATATTACTATTATTGTTGTGGTTGCTATTATTATTAATATATAAACAAAAATAAATAAAAAAAATTACCATTTGTAATACATTTGACTCTTTCAAGACAACAAATGCTTATTATACAGAAAACAATGCACCCGACGTGCTGACAGCTGCAACTGCTTAATGCTAACTTTAACATTGAAATGCCATAGACATACTAACGCGTTAGCATTGGTCCCGTTTTTAAGTTATACGAGTAAAATACATCTATCAACTGTTTCAGAAGACCATAACAGGTCGGTTTAACATAAAAAAGGTGAATAATACTCACAGACATATGCTCTTTACAGCTTTAGAGGGGGAAAATTAAGATAAAGCGAAAGAAAAAAATTAACCAACGAAGCAATAGATCGAAGCACTGCTTCAACCTGCGAATCACTGCTTCGATTGGTTCAAGGTTCAAAGCAAAGCCGCGCTGCAGAAAAGTTGATTACAGACCCGTTGCAGGGTCTGTAATCAATGTAGAGAAATTCTAATTTTCTGGAAAAACACCCCCAAAAACAACGGCCACTCTGAAGGAATCATTAAGCAAAAAGCTTATTGATGTCGGTGGATTGAATCATTTCTTAACGATACCCAAAAGGAACCAGTTCTCGATAACTGACCCTAGTTACATGTCAACTTAACTTTGCTGTGATGGATCAGCACAATTTATTCAGATCCACCTTGGATTTGCTGTGGTAATCCTAAGCGAAAACAAGTGAGTAGCCAAAGGGACTTACTGATTTTTTAGTTACATTTACCCTTACAAATCTTGTTGGCCTGACCCATGGTAATTAAGTAACACTAACACAAATTCATCATGTTGACCCAACAAACTGACATGTAGGTCACTCAGCAAAATTGTTTCTGGCTACGTTAACGCATTTTACTTGAGTGGAAATACTATCCATAATTTTATTATGTTCACTGAGCAAGTTAAATTTTAAGTTGTTGCATGTTATGTTAAAACTACATGATTTGTTCACCTATAAAACATGATTTTGTATCGTAGAAGCTTCAGATTTTCTCCGCTCTGCCCACAATTTCTCTGCTCTGCCTACAATGCTACGTATTGCCAAGGTCAGAAGAATAAAAATCAGCCACATTATTTTGTCACTGTATACAGGCCCCCTGGCCCATACTCTGAATTCTTAGATGAATTCGGTGCATTCACCTCTAACTTGTCAACTTGTGCAGATAACATTCTGATTATTGGTGACTTTAACATTCATATAAATAAGCCTTCTGATCCCCTCTGCAAATCATTTATGGAAATTGTGGATGTATTAGGATTTCAGCAATGCATTCAGGATTCAACGCACATTAGTGGAGATACCCTAATTTGGTACTTGCACGTGGTATTGCTGTCACGAATACTGACATCATGCCTCTTGCATCGGTGGTCTCTGATCACTCACTTATTAGGTTTACAGTTTCGCTGCCGTGTTTAGTGGAACAACAATCTTATTTATCACTACGGAGATGCATCAACTCCTCAACTATAGCTGAACTTAAAGCTAGACTGCCTCATATCTTAGCTTCACATTTGGCAAATGCCCAATCAGTAGACAGTCTTGTGGACAGCTTAAACAGCGCTCAAAACTACACTCGACATGATTGCGCCACCTTTGTTAAAACCACGCCCCCCCCAAAATCCAGTCACCTTGGTCTAATGATTACTTGTGTGACCTCAAGCATAAGGCTAGAGGTCTAGAACAAATGTTGTAGTTCAAAATTAGAAGTTGTCGACCTTTTGTGGCGTGATGCTATCTTAGACTATAAGCATGCACTACTGACTACAAAGTGGACCTATTACTCTGATTTGATCAACAAAAACAAGCATAACTCAAAGTTCTTGTTTGACACGGTGGCGACACTTATAAATGGACACCCACCTGTAAGTCACTCTCCTTTTACAGCACAAGATTTCCTGGATTACTTTGAGAAGAAAATAGAAGACATTAAGTTAAACATACCTTAGCATGCCTTAACCCAGCCACTGCACCCTGCCATTAAGGTGGGTGCTATTACTGAGGTATTTACAGAATTAGATAGTATCTCACTAGGCATGCTGACAAAACTCATAATGTCTACAAAAAGCACAATCTGCTTATTTGATCCTATACCAACAAAACTGTTTAAGGACCTGTGGCCCACTCTTGGGCCGACTGTGCTGGAAATGATTAATCGCTCATTAACTTCTGGCTCTGTTCCTAAATGTTTAAAATCTGCACTGATTGAACCATTACTTAAGAAATCTAATCTTGACCCTAGTGTATTGAAAAACTATAGGCTGATATCAAATTTATCATTTTGCTCTAAAATTCTGGAAATGTGGTTTCACGACAGCTAAAGGACCACGTTACTGAGAGTAATCTTTTTGAGCCACTGCAGTCTGCTTTTAGAAAATATTCCACAGAGACAGCTCTCACTAAAGTGGTGAATGATCTTCTGCTTGCAATGGATTGGGACACCACTACGGTACTGGTGCTGTTAGACCTCAGTGCTGCATTTGATACAGTGGATCATCATATTCTTCTTGATAGGCTGGAGAATTATTTTGGGATTACTGGGAATGCCCTTGCATGGTTGACATCATACCTGACCACTTGTTCTCACTGTGTTTTGTACAGTAACACTACCTCTAACCTTAGTGACATGAAATTTGGGGTTCCACAGGCATCTGTCTTAGCCCCCCTGCTTTTCTCCCTTTATATAACACATCTTGGGCACATATTGCGGTGTTTTGGGATTACCTTTCACTGCTATGCTGATGATACTTAGTTATACATGCCGATAACTGCTGGTAATCTCATCCACATAAAACCCTTAGACGATTGCCTTGCATCACCGAGAAGCGGGATGTCTGGCAACTTCCTACTTAACTCTGATAAGACTGAAATGATGATTCTTGGTCCAGTGAGACATCGGCATCAATTTGACCAGTTAACACTTAGCCTGGGCTCGTGTGTCATACATCACACTGACAAAGTGAGGAACCTTGGGGCAATTTATGATCCTACATTGTCCTTTGACCTCCACATTAGAAATATTATGAGGACTGCTTTCTTCTACCTACGAAATATAGCGAAGATTTGTCCCATCCTGTCTATGGCTGATGCTGAGACCCTGATTCATGCGTTTGTCTCTTGTTGTGAAAGTGTAGTGACACGGACCCACAACAGGGGGCACAAATGAACGGACAATAGGAGAAGTTAAATCTGAACACTTTACTGTTGTGAATGCCACAACTACACACAGCAGATTATAGAATGAATACAAGGTCAATTAATAAAGGTGTCGTGTGGGCAGGCTCGACGATAGGAGACGTCCGTCTGGAGAAGAACCGGAACCACACGATTTCCTCCGCCACCGAACCAGGAGGATACTGGAGCCGCCAGGTCCCGAGTTCCCCAGGTGGCCACCGTCTCCCGCGTGTCGGATCTGGTACTGCTGGCAAAGAGCACAAACAGTCAGGTGTGGGTGTGTGTGCACCCCGTAACAAGGATGGTGGTTATTCCACCTCCACCTCTAATCACACGCTCGTGCAGCTCCTGTTTAACCACTTATCTGGTTGGGGTGTGAGGCGAAGCCGTCGCTAATCACACCAAATGCCAATCCAGCAGATAAGGAAACACCACAGGAAAACGGCTGCAAAAAGAGCTCAGATTATTTGTCAGTGTTAAATACAGCAGAGAATATTACCTCCTTGGAAGAACGATATCTCGGCGACGTGGTGGAGGTGTTGTCCTGCTTTTATGCGGGGTGAGGCGCAGATGATTGGTGACAGCTGTCATAGCCAATGAGTGACAGCTGTCAACCCGGCCGCTCTTGGAAGGTGGCAGCGCCCTCCTGTGCCTGAAGCCCGCACTTCAGACAGGGCGCCCTCTGGTGGTGGGCCAGCAGTACCTCCTCTTCTGGCAGCCCACACAACAGGACCCCCCCCTCAATGGACGCCTCCTGGCGCCCGACCAGGCTTGTCCGGGTGGCGACGGTAAAAATCGGCCAGGAGGGCCGGGTCCAGGATGAAGCTCCTCTTCACCCAGGAGCGTTCTTCGGGTCCATACCCCTCCCAGTCCACCAAATACTGGAAACCCCGGCCCATTCGACGGACGTCCAGGAGCCGGCGCACTGTCGATGATACGGGCAGGAGGCGGCGCCGGACCGGGTGTACAGAGGGGTGAGGTGTGATGTGGTTTCAGTCGCGACACATGGAATACCGGATGGATCCACAGTGAGGCCGGGAGTTGGAGCCTCACTGCGGCGGGACTGAGGACCTTCAGGATCTTGTAGGGCCCTATGTACCGGTCCTTAAGTTTGGGGGAATCGACCTGGAGGGGGATGTCCCTTGTAGATAGCCACACCTCCTGCCCGGGCCGATATGCGGGGGCCGGGGACCGCCGATGGTCTGCATGGATCTTTGCCCTCGTCCGGGCCCTCAACAAGGCCGAACGGGCGGTGCGCCACACCCGACGGCATCTCCGCAGGTGGGCCTGGACCGAGGGCACACCGACCTCTCCCTCCACCACAGGAAACAAAGGGGGCTGGTACCCCAGACACACCTCGAACGGGGAGAGGCCGGTGGCAGAGGACACTTGGCTGTTATCAATCAATCAATCAATTTTTTTATATAGCGCCAAATCACAACAAACAGTTGCCCCAAGGCGCTTTATATTGTAAGGCAAGGCCATACAATAATTATGTAAAACCCCAACGGTCAAAACGACCCCCTGTGAGCAAGCACTTGGCTACAGTGGGAAGGAAAAACTCCCTTTTAAACAGGAAGAAACCTCCAGCAGAACCAGGCTCAGGGAGGGGCAGTCTTCTGCTGGGACTGGTTGGGGCTGAGGGAGAGAACCAGGAAAAAGACATGCTGTGGAGGGGAGCAGAGATCGATCATTAATGATTAAATGCAGAGTGGTGCATACAGAGCAAAAAGAGAAAGAAACAGTGCATCATGGGAACCCCCCAGCAGTCTACGTCTATAGCAGCATAACTAAGGGATGGTTCAGGGTCACCTGATCCAGCCCTAACTATAAGCTTTAGCAAAAAGGAAAGTTTTAAGCCTAATCTTAAAAGTAGAGAGGGTGTCTGTCTCCCTGATCTGAATTGGGAGCTGGTTCCACAGGAGAGGAGCCTGAAAGCTGAAGGCTCTGCCTCCCATTCTACTCTTACAAACCCTAGGAACTACAAGTAAGCCTGCAGTCTGAGAGCGAAGCGCTCTATTGGGGTGATATGGTACTACGAGGTCCCTAAGATAAGATGGGACCTAATTATTCAAAACCTTATAAGTAAGAAGAAGAATTTTAAATTCTATTCTAGAATTAACAGGAAGCCAATGAAGAGAGGCCAATATGGGTGAGATATGCTCACTCCTTCTAGTCCCCGTCAGTACTCTAGCTGCAGCATTTTGAATTAACTGAAGGCTTTTTAGGGAACTTTTAGGACAACCTGATAATAATGAATTACAATAGTCCAGCCTAGAGGAAATAAATGCATGAATTAGTTTTTCAGCATCACTCTGAGACAAGACCTTATGCGCATACTCGATCCAGGCCAGGTGTTCACTCCAAGTCGTCGGGTGTGCGGATGTGGTACAGCGCAGGGCCTGCTCCAGCTCTTGATTAGCCCGTTCAGCCTGTCCGTTGGTCTGTGGGTGATACCCAGACGAGAGGCTCACGGTGGCCCCCAGCTCCCGGCAGAAGCTTCTCCAAACCTGCGAGGAAAACTGGGGACCACGATCTGAGACGATGTCTGTTGGTATCCCATGCAGACGTACGACATGGTGGACCAGGAGATCCGCTGTCTGCTGGGCCGACGGGAGCTTCGGGAGGGCCATGAAGTGGGCCGCCTTGGAGAACCGGTCCACTATCGTGAGGATGGTGGTGTGCCCCCGGGACGGCGGGAGGCCCGTGATGAAATCCAGACCGATGCGGGACCAGGGGCGATGAGGCACAGGAAGCGGCTGAAGGAGTCCCTGTGCCTTTTGCTGGTCCGCCTTGCCCCTGGCGCAGGTGGTGCAGGCCTGGATGTATGCCCGGACGTCAGCTCCAGGGACGCTCACCAGAAGCGCTGGCCGGACCACTGCCACGGTCCTACGCACCCCTGGGTGGCAGGAGAGCTTGGACCCGTGACAGAAGTCCAGGACGGCAGCCCTGGCCTCTGGTGGGACGTACAGTCTGTTCTTTGGCCCTGTTCCGGGGTCCGGGCTCTGTGCCAGGGCCTCCCGGACGGTCTTCTCCACGTCCCAGGTAAGGGTGACCATGATAGTGGACTCCGGTACGATGGGTTCCGGTGGATCCGACAGCTCGGTTTGACTTCATTCTCATGCACCCCGGGACAAGGCATCGACCTCTGGTTCTTGGTCCCGGGGCGGTAGGTAATCCGGAAGTCAAAACGGCCGAAGAACAGTGACCAGCGGGCTTGCCTGGGGTTCAGCCACCTGGCGGTCCTGATATACTCCAGGTTCCGGTGGTCAGTATAAAACCATGAATGCACTGACGCTCCCTCCAACAGATGTCTCCACTCCTCAAGAGCCTCTTTCACCGCTAGGAGTTCTCGATTGCCCACGTCATAGTTCCGTTCTGCTGGGTCAACCTGCGGGAAAAATAGGCACACGGGTAAGAACCTTATCATTCTCTCCGCTCTGGGATAGCACGGCTCCTATCCCTGAGTCAGAGGCATCCACTTCAACCACAAACTGGCGACTGGGATCGGGCTGCACCAGAACTGGTGCAGACGAGAAGCGCTGTTTCAACTCCCTGAACGCGGCATCGCACCGATCCGACCAGGTGAAGGGAACCTTTGGTGAGGTCAGGGCTGTCAGGGGGCTAACTACCTGACTATAGCCCTTAATGAACCTCCTGTAAAAATTTGTGAAGCCGAGGAACTGTTGCAGCTTCCTACGGCTCGTAGGTTGGGGCCAGTCTCTCACCGCCGCGACCTTGGCCGGATCCGGGGCGACGGAGTTGGAGGAGATGATAAACCCCAGGAAGGACAAAGAAGTGCGGTGAAACTCGCACTTCTCGCCCTTCATAAACAGTCGGTTCTCTAACAACCGCTGCAGGACCTGACGTACATGCTGAACATGGGTCTCAGGATCCGGAGAAAAGATGAGAATATCGTCCAGATATACGAAGACGAGCAGGAAGTCCCGCAAGACGTCGTTAACCAAGGCTTGGAACGTCGAGGGGGCGTTGGTGAGGCCGAACGGCATGACAGGTACTCAAAGTGACCTAATGGGGTGTTAAATGCCGTCTTCCATTCGTCTCCCTTCCGGATCCGAACCAGGTGATACGCATTCCTAAGATCTAGCTTAGTAAAGATTTTGGCTCCATGCAGAGGGGTGAACACGGAATCTAACAACGGCAACGGGTATCGGTTGCGAACCGTGATCTCATTCAGCCCTCTGTAATCAATGCATGGACGGACTCCGCCTTCTTTCTTGCCCACAAAAAAGAAACCTGCACCCATCGGGGAGGTGGAGTTCCGGATCAGCCCGGCAGCTAATGAGTCCCGGATGTAGGTCCCATTGATTCGCGCTCAGGTCGTGAGAGGTTGTACAGCCTGCTGGACGGGAACTCAACGCCTGGAACCAAATCAATGGCACAATCGTACGGACGGTGCGGGGGAAGGGTGAGTGCCAGATCCTTGCTGAAGACGTCAGCAAGATCATGGTACTCAACCGGCACCACCGTCAGATTGGGATGGACTTTGGACCTCCTCCTTAGCATGTAACCGGGAGGAACCAAGGATCCTAAACACACCCGATGGCAGGTTTTGCTCCACTGAACCACTACCCCAGACAGCCAATCAATCCGGGGATTGTGTTCAATCATCCACGGGAAACCCAAAATCACGCGGGAGGTAGAAGGAGTCACAAAAAACTCGATCGCCTCCCGATGATTTCCAGACACCACCAGAGTTACAGGTCGTGTCTTGTGCGTGATTAAAGGGAGAAGGGTGCCATCTAGTGCCCGCACCTGCAATGGTGAAGGAAGCGCCACCAGAGGGAGCCCTACCTCCCTTGCCCATCTGCTGTCTAGCAGAT
Organism: Thalassophryne amazonica; assembly: GCF_902500255.1. Lineage (NCBI taxonomy): Eukaryota > Metazoa > Chordata > Actinopteri > Batrachoidiformes > Batrachoididae > Thalassophryne > Thalassophryne amazonica. The sequence goes on along the minus strand of NC_047103.1, from coordinate 78,400,410 downwards.
TCCCTTCTGACCCCGTGTCCAGCAGTGCTGGGGCTTGAAGGGTTAAATCCCCGCTCAGGATTGTAACTGGGAGTCGTGTGGCAATATGTGTGTGTCCCACATGAATGTTATGACCCCCCCTTAGCCCAGTCTCTAAGGGCAGGTGTTGTCGTTGTGGCCATTTGGGGCAGTTTCTCTGTATGTGCTCTTTTGAGCTGCAGATAAAACACTCCCCGCGGACCAGCCTCCTCATTCTGTCATCTCTTCTCATTTTGGCCCTGTGCGTTTCCCTAGCCATGTCAGCAGGGGGAGCTGTTGCCCCATGGAGCGCTGGCGGCTGTGGAGAGGGCGAACCTTTTCGAACCCGGAAGGGAGAAGGACGGCGCGTACCCGGCCACGTCCTTCGTCTCGCTCCCGACGGCGTTCCTCCAACCGGTTGTCTAACCGTATAACGAGGTCGATAAGCCCATCTAATTCCCGCGGTTCGTCCTTAGCCACCAGGTGCTCCTTCAGGACTGACGACAGTCCGTTTACGAAGGCGGCGCGGAGCGCAGCGTCATTCCAGCCGGACCTCGCAGCCGCAATGCGGAAGTCAACTGCATAAGCGGCTGCGCTCCGGCGTCCCTGTCTCATTGACAGCAGCACAGTTGAAGCGGTCTCTCCCCTTTAGGGGTGATCAAACAGGGTTTTGAACTCCCTCACAAAACCCAGTGTACGTATGAAGGAGCCGTGAAAGTGAAAGTGCCATAGCCCAAGCGCGTGCCCCTTCCTCGAAGCAGATTAATTCCCATAAGCTACTTTACTAGCATCAGACACGTACATGACGGGACGTTGTGCAAAGACGAGCGAACACTGCATAAGAAAGTCCGCGTACGTCCCACACACCTTCGACGGCTCTGGGGGGCTTATGTATGCTTCAGGGGATGGTGGGAGGGGTCGTTGAACGACCAGTGAACTTTTATTATCCTGCCAAGGTCGGCAGGAGGAGCTGCAGCAGCACCCTGACGCATCGCTGCCACCTGTGGCGGAGAGAGCCTCCACCCTGCGGTTCAGGAGGATGTTTGCTCGGTGCATCTGATCCAACCGAGCAGTAAAGGCGGTGAGGATGTGCTGCAACTCACCAATCAACGCCTCCTGCAGACGCCTGTGCACTCTGCTCTCCATTGGCCATTCAACTGTTGGGTGACGCCCCTCGGAGTCCATGACGCTGGCCGAGATATCCTGTTGTGAAAGTGTAGTGACACGGACCCACAACAGGGGGCGCAAATGAACGGACAATAGGAGAAGTTAAATCTGAACACTTTACTGTTGTGAATGCCACAACTACACACAGCAGATTATAGAATGAATACAAGGTCAATTAATAAAGGTGTCGTGTGGGCAGGCTCGACGACAGGAGACGTCTGTCTGGAAAAGAACCGGAACCACACGATTTCCTCCGCCACCGAACCAGGAGGATACTGGAGCCGCCAGGTCCCGAGTTCCCCAGGTGGCCACCGTCTCCGCGTGTCGGATCTGGTACTGCTGGCGAAGAGCACAAATAGTCAGGTGTGGGTGTGTGTGCACCCCGTAACAAGGATGGTGGTTATTCCACCTCCACCTCTAATCACACACTCGTGCAGCTCCTGTTTAACCACTTATCTGGTTGGGGTGTGAGGCGAAGCCGTCGCTAATCACACCAAACGCCAATCCAGCAGATAGGAAACACCACAGGAAAACGGCTGCAAAAAGAGCTTCAGATTATTTGTCAGTGTTAAATACAGCAGAGAATATTACCTCCTTGGAAGAACGACATCTCGGCGATGTGGTGGAGGTGTTGTCCTGCTTTTATGCGGGGTGAGGCGCAGATGATTGGTGACAGCTGTCATAGCCTATGAGTGACAGCTGTCAACCCGGCCGCTCTTGGAAGGTGGCAGCGCCCTCCTGTGCCTGAGCCCGCACTTCAGACAGGGCGCCCTCTGGTGTGGGCCAGCAGTACCTCCTCTTCTGGCGGCCCACACAACAGTCTCTTCTTGATTGGACTACTGCAGTGTTCTATTTTCTGGTTTACCGCAGTCCAGTATTAGGGCTCTCAAATTGGTTCAAAATGCTGTGGCCAGACTTCTGACATGATGCACAAAGTTTGACCACATTACACCCATTTTGGCATCTCTTTCACTGGCTTTGTGTATAATTTGTGTTGGTAGCATGGCCCAAGCAGCGGGTCACCCTTTGAGTCTGGTCTGCTTGAGGTTTCTTCCTCAGAGGGAGTTTTTCCTTACCACTGACGCCTGTGTGCTTGCTCTGGGGATTGGTAAGGTTAGACCTTACTTGTGTGAAGTGCCTTGAGGCAACTTTGTTTTGCTTTGGCACTATATAAATGGAAATAAATTGAAATGGAATAGAAGCTACATGTTAGACTTACGTTCATGTAACATAAAAGCAGCAACACCCATGTTGTTTTTTTGAGTGCACTTCCAATCAAAAGGGAAATATTTTCAACTGATGCATGCCACAGCAACACCCAAAAGGAATGTTATTTTATCTTTGACAAGAAGAAAAGATGGAGAGTAGCACAGACAGTCACCTGGTTTAATTAGATAATTGATTTAATTATTGACTGTTTCTTTCTTCTTCTATTGTTTAATGTGTAATAATAACCTGCACTGAACAAGAAGGTCCTGGGATCACTTCCTGCCTGGTACTTTCTGTGTGGAGTTTGCATGTTCTCTCCATATTTCTGTGTGTTCCCTCCGAGTGTTCCGGGTTCCTCCCACTTCCAAAGACATGCATGTTAAGTGAACTAGAAACTTTAAAATTTAACATAGGCATGTGTACAAGTTGAATGAGTTTGTCTGTCTATATGTGCCCTTGCAACAGACTGGTGTCCTGTCCAGGGTGTATCTTGCATCTTGCCATATGACTGCTGGGATAGGGTTCAGCTCCCAACACCACACCCCACCCCGCAAACCTTGATTGGAGTAAGTAAAATGATAGGTGAGTAACTACTGGAGCTGATGACTATATATACACATGCTGTAAACTAGATAAATAGAAATGGTGAACTACGATTATGAATTTCTTAATTTCAATCTGTGATCTGAACTTTGTGCTAGTTTTTGCACAACACTGGTTGTTGTTATGGGGGTTGTGGGGGCAAGGGGTGCATGAATTAGTCATGATGGGCACAGAAAAGTTTGGGAACCATTGTTATATACATTAATTATCACTGTGAGTTTAAAGGGCATCATTTCAAAAAATTTTAAAATAAAAACAAGTCTGAATTACTGTAGTATTTTTAATAAATTTGACATCATAAAAATTGAAGCATATAAAAGCTCAAGGGGATACATACTTTTTCAAAGTGAATTGAATTGCATAGTACAAATTACCGGAGGGGGACACCCAGTACACAAGTGTACGTTCTTGTTGTATTGTACTTGTGAAATTTGTCTTTTTCTTACATGATTCTGATTGCCTGAAGAGTGATGGCAGAGGAGACACTCTCCTCTGCCATCACTTCTTCTCCTCCTCCTCCTCGGCATGTGGCAGCTCATCCGCTCCTCCAAAGTGTCGACTCAGGAGTCTGGAAGACCTGTTTGTCATCCGGGAAAAAGTGGAGGAAGGAAGAGAATAGACCGTCCTTACATTATCTATCGCCTTCTCCTCTCTCCCACTGCAGCTTTATCTTTCATCCCTATTAATCACATCGCCAGACTGCCTAGACAGAGAATAAATGAACTCCCCTGGTCATTAAAATTAAGCATTGAATTATTGACATGCAATTAGCCTGCCTTTTTGTGAGGAGACACTGAAAACTTTCTCCCCTTGGCAAGTCTGGAGTAATAATATGATTGCTGTAGTCATCAGCAAAAAAAAAAAGTGGGTGGGTGGGTGTAAGTGAAAGAAAATTATAACCCCCCAGAAAATTTGAACTTGGAAAAATCCTATTTATCACATAATAAAAGCACATCTCATTTAGCTGAGATTTATTCCCATAAGGAGTCTCTTGCTCGTTATCTGCTTCGTTATGGAGAGGCCTGTGGTGCCGTTACTGGATTACGCTGAGGATTATGTAAATGTGGCGTTGACACGACGACAAACACTGAGGCGATCTTTCCTCCCTCGTGCTTTCCCGTGTGCTCCAATTGTTTATCGCTTTCCATTAGCATTATGCAGATGTCACATTCTGTTACAATAATAAGTGAACAGATTGATTCCTAACTCTATTTTCCATAATCCCCTATCACTCAGAGCACAAAAACATCTTGAAGAAAAAGTAAACAATATTTGTGGGGTGGTTGGGAGGGGGATATGCCTCCATGTTCTGCTTTCACAGTCACTTCCAATTACAGTGACAATCGCCTCAGTAATTTTAGGAATTCTGAGAAACACTTACTGCGCTTGTTAGCCAAATACACATTCTGCAACCTTTTCATAGCAGCGCAGCGGCAGTTTGACAAGCTGTTTACGCTAAGCCTGAGTAAATCAAATTCCAAGTTTGCCTTCCCTCCCCAGTAATCTCATTTTGTTTACTGCTAACGCTAAGTACATTAGCATGCGTGAGTCCTGTCTGTATTGACTCACTTTAGCCCTACTGTACTGGCTCGGAGCCAAACACTGACTAATGTTATGAAATGAGGGTAACCAGCTGGATATTCACGCTCTACATCTCACACCGAGGCATCCAGAGGAGACAGCGCTGCAGTCAGACCATAAACTGACACAAGATGATTTTTTTTTGCACATATTAACAGCTTTTGAAATGTATTTTTTTTCTCTCTCTCTCTCCTCTTGGATGTTTATGTGAGAAAGTGGAGCATGACAAGAAGAGAAAGAGCAATGCGGTCTTTCAGGAAACCCAAAGATACACAGTGGGGAAGTAATGGTTTAGTTTTTATCATTCTGGAACATTCAGCAACATAAGCTTCACATAGGAAGTATGGGTAATTTGACCTTTTAAGTAAAGAGGACGTGACATCAGGGTCAAAGATCATCAGGTTTCCGTGCGTCTGTATTGTCCCCTGTCCCTGGCCGTGAATGAGGCCAGTATCGGGTCTCACCTGTTGTATACATCCTCATGTTTGCCCACAGTTCCAGGGTCAAAACACAGGCCAGGTTCCCAGAACTTACAACGTGACATTAGGCAGTCCCATCATGAATGAAAGCCAGCCAGGGTGACAAACAGATAATGCACATCAGATGTGACAAATCAGACAAACTACTAAATGTAGAGACATGACAGTTTCAGCATTTTTGTGTGGAGATATTTCTTGAAATGGTGGCACGTTTTTGGAACACTTTTTGAAAGCGACAAAGAAAAAGACTGGAAATGGAAAGTTATGTTTTCGTGTGGACAAGGCCTTAGTTTTGATCCACTTTAGTTGTACACAAAGATACTCCAAGTCCTTGCTCAGCTTCTCAAGTGTAATCAGGGTAATCATTGCTTCTGCAAACATCACAGCATCATCCATGATGTCAAGGTGAGGAAACGTTTTCAACAACCCTACCCAACACCCAGTCCACGCAAGCACTGAACACTAGAACACATCCCGACAAATAATCGTATAGAAGTGAGAGACTCTGCCCCGTTGACCTTTGCCAAAGTGAACCCTCTAACAGTAATTCTGGGGTTGACCCAGAATTACTGTTAGTTTTCTCCATAACTTTCAGAGTATCCCATGCTTTCAAACAGATTAATTGTCTTTCACACTGAAAAAAGGACACATTTGTTTTATCAGGAGCTGATAATTGAGTAACAGTAGAAACAAATGATAAGCAGGACTTTTATGAAATTGCTTTGACACTCCAGATATGAACCATGATCTCTCAAAAGCACATTTCACACCTCTTCAGGGAACAGTGTTAACAGTTAATTAACCCAAAAACAAACAACATAAAAACCAGTGGCTGTGCACACACTCGCATCTCATATTTCCACTTCTTAAATTTGCAGGATGGTAGTATGACTGAAATTTGGCACTTTCCCATAAATAAATTGTTGATTATATCCACATTGAATGCAGAAAATCTATATCTTTATTTCCAGTGTTAATCAGAATTCCTTGACTGTCACTGCACAGAGTACAACAAAATTGATCCCTGCGACTGAGGTGGGGGGACAGTGTGAACCTGGCGCAGAACTGCATGAATTTCCTTGTGGATGCCATTCGTAGGCTGTCGTGACCCAGTGAGATACTATTATCTCAGTTGTGGGGCAGCAACTGTGCACTTCTTGCAGCCAGGCTGGCACCCACCTGCTGTGCAGGCGTATAAGAGGCCTATCCAGCCACAGACGAGCTGCATGAACTGGATTTTTTTTGTGTTTACCTCTTTTTATTTATTTATTTATTTTTCAGCCATGCCAGTGGCACTCAACATCCATGAGAGTGCACAAATTCTTGCGCTTACAAAGGAAGTGTCAGTGGTGCTTGACTTTTGCATGTGTGCTGCACGCCATGTGAGTGTCTCTCATGTGGTATGTGTGCAGACAGCTCTATATTTGTAGCTGTATTTTCGCCACCACTCCGGATGGCATTCAGTGGACAGTCGGCTGCCAAGGGTGCATGTGTCAGGAGGACCAATTCAGTGAGCTTCCACATGACAAAGTTGGTGCACCTGTTTTCGCGCGATTTTGTGTTTCCACTAGTTACAGCACATTGAGATACTAGCCTTAGCAGTTCTAACGGTGCATTCAGATAACAAAACAAAACACAAAATACCGCACAATCTGCTGGCTGATTTAAAAGGCAAGTTTAAAATTTTCTTTTAAATACATTGCCAAAAGTGCATCATTTAACCCAGTCAGGAACTGTTGAAACAGAAATTATTGTCAGGTTTTCAAATTTCCAAATCTCCAAATGCTGAACATACCATGTGCACTGAACATGGAAAAGAAACCAAACAAACACAAATCTAAGCATAAAATCGTAATATTTAATCAAAGGCTTATTCTACATGTCTAATTTAATAGTTTTGTTAATCCAGATTCTATTCAAACCCAAAAGTTGTACAAGTCTTAAATGCTTAAAGGCTGAGAACAACTTCAGCAACTTCTTCAGGATGAGGCAGGGAGGAGAACACTGAAAGAATTATAGAGTTATGTTGAGAGAGAAAGCAGAAAAACCCCATCTCACATACATGCACACATGCATGCACACACAGACATACACACACGTAAAGCATGTGGGGTCCATTTTTTTTAAATCCTCATTGCCATAAGTCCAGAAGGTGGATAGAGTAATGTGCTCCATCAGTGTGTCAAGGCATAACCCTTTTTTGTATGTATATCACTTTAGTGTGAGTCACAGCCAGCTCATACCTTTAAAGAGTATATGCGGCTGCGTCCAGAAAACAAAACAGAACAAAACCAAAAAACAGAGCCCCTAGTGATTTTTTTCCAGAGCAAACCATTTATTTATTTGTTTTTGTGCAACAATTTAGAGTGCTTTTAAGTTAAGTAACTTTTCAGAGAGGAGCCATGACATCACTGCAGCACTTTTTCATACAAACAGGAAGAGAGGATTATTTTTGCTGCCTTGTCTCTCAGAATTGGACGCAACAGAGACTAAAACTCATCTGTGACAGCAGACTGGACAGACTCTTGGTTCTGGCTGCAGGTGCACAGTAAATCTTCCGGAGTAAAATATACTCTGCCAGGATAACATTTGCTCCCAGTCCAAATAGAGTTAAATACATTCTATTATAGAGTGAAATCAGCTCTGCCATCATGTCAAATCACAAGAGTCACAGAATCAGAATCAGAATTGAATTTATTGCCAAGTAAGTTCTCACATATAAGGAATTTGATCTGGTGTCACTGGTGCATAAACAACAATAAAAAGAAAAGGAAACAGATATTTCTGTAAGAAGTAAAAGGGTCAAATAGACAAATGGGCAAAGCTAAGTTTACTGTCAAATAGATAAAGTGGAATGGTGGAATGGGGCAGTGCACACCTGCAGATGTACAGTACAGGGATGATCAGTCTGTACTCGGTGGAAGTTGGGGGGGGGGGGGGGTGTAAATGGGGATCTCTATTATTATTTATAAGTCTGCGGACAGAAAGAAAATATTTTTGTGTCTTGTGGTTTTAGTCCTGATGGATCTCAGCCGTCTGCCAGAGAAGAAGGTAAAGGTGCCCTGACACTTGCACAGCTTTGATCCACGCACTTCGTTGCGATGATCCCACCTGCTGTGTTCCCACCAGCAGGATGCTGTGCTTTGTTCCACTGGATGCCTCGCACTGTGCACTGGACGCTGTGTATATAAAATAATTATTTTGTAGCGGATTAATCATTTTCTGTCCGAGTTGGCTGTTGAAAACGGGTCTAATTGCTTCCAGAATCACAGAGGACCGTTCCAGCTACTGCTTTTCTCATGCACATGTGCGCTTAGTGAGGTGGAGAACGTATTTGGAGCTGTCTAAAAAGGTAATTATTTGTCATGTGTATATTGTAATGGCTTGGTAAAACAGCTGCATGTTCATTCCTTCTTACAAGCAGCTGTAAAAGCATGTTTATGGCAGATTTAACATCTTGTTATAATTGATCAGACAAGCTGCGCTCTCATGCAGTGCACTGATGCAATCACCCGTACTCACACACTGTGTTTTTGACTTGTTTGTGTAATGTTCACGTGAAGTTCATGTAATTAATGCGTGATGGAGATTTTGAACATTTTAAAATTTTCTTTACGCACTTGCACGAAGCTGCTCATAGGTTACAACGGTTTACCACAAGTTTGAGATGTGTTTACTCTCCTGCACGGCAGAGTGCATGCAAGTGCGTGGATCAAAGTCAGGCAAGTGTCAAGGGGCCTTAACAAAAAAGTTTGTGTGAGAAGGATCAGCCACTATCTTCCTTGCTTGCCTCAGGGCCCTGGAGGTGTACAGGTCCTGAAGGGATGGTAGATTGCAGTCACTCACCTTCTCTGCTGCATGGATGATACGCTGCAGTATGCTCCTGTCCTTAGCAGTGGCAGCAGCATACCAGGGATGGAGGAGGAAATGATTTAGCACTGTGATAGAGTCTATTTGGACTGGGACCAAATGTTATCCTGGCAGAGTATATTTTACACTGTAAAATTTACTGTGTGAGTGCTTTTCTTGCCATACATTATGAAATAGCTGTTTGCTGTTTCTTGTTGTCATAGAAACAAATGTCACAAGGTGCACACTGGTACAGTCCAGCCCACACAGGCCAAGTACCTCATCAACGTTACATGTACAGTTATATCATGATTGTATGGAAGAGACAAGGGATACCTGGGGATGATGGATCCAGCAAAAAAGGTCCAACTCCCATCCAATAGTCCCAACACCAAGCGAGCCACTTGAGTCCTCTCTCTCTCTCTCTCTCTCACACACACACACACACACACACACCACACACACACACACACACACACACACACACACACACACACACACACACACACACACACACACACACACACACACACAGTCAGTCAGGCTGGGATTTAAACCAAGGATCCTCTGGTCTCAAGCTCAACGCTTAACCACTAGACCATCACCTCCCCATTAAGATATTTTTATGGACTGGGTGGTTTGGGTACCAGTGTTGCCGACCTAACGGTCCCCCCTAAAAATCGGTCTGCCCTGCTTTCACTGTGCCTTCACTGTATATGCGTCATTTCGTAGCGTCAGCAGCAATTCATGGATTATTGCCTCGTTTCTGCTGAAAACTGCAATCCAGTCATCATCTATCTCAGCGACAGATATCTGAAGCTTTTGTACAACAATCATTTCCACATAAATTCAGCATTATTTTATAATAAAAGACAGGTGAGCACGTCTGAGACTGACTCTCTGAGTCTGACTCTCCACACCCAAAGCAATCAAAGAGAATAATGTTATTATTAACCATTAGATGACAAAGTAAAACCCCTTAAATCATTCTAAAGTCAGTTTTAAGCAGAAATGAGGCGATAATCGCTGAATCACTGCCGACACTCTGAAATGACGCATGCGTAGTGAATGCAGGGTGGACCGATTTTTAGGGGGGACCATTCAGTTGGCGACATCGGCATTAAAGATTAAAGGAACCGTGGCACCATGAGGCACCATCTGTGGAGTTAACATTACTGTTATATTGATACAATCTCGTCAGTTCTAAAGGTCATGGACATTCTAATGGTCATTCTAATGGTTCCAATGGTCATGACTCACATCGTCACTTATCCGCTGCTGCAGTTCACAGAACTTCTGCTGTGACAATCACAAAGGTTTTTCTACAGCCAACATATTAGCGCAGCATAGTATAAGCCCCCGAACTGCCATAGTTCAAATTACCAGTGGGGTTGCTGGTGCATGAGTATGTATATATATTTGATATTAAGGGCATGATTTGTTGACTTAATTAAATTTGTGCCTCCATAATTAATGACAGTCATTATTTTGCAGTATTAATAGTAATTTTACTATCTAGTGATTGTTGCAGTAAATGGTCTGCATTTGTTGATCGATATTTCAGGTTAGACAATGTCATTGTATTGCATTAATGGTTTGGAGAATTTGGTGCCAGTTGCGTTCAGAGTTTTTTGGCTAAGTGTGGCACCGTAGGGGAGGGGGGGAAGGTGGGTGGCTGACCGTGTCGGTCGTGTTGCGATGTAATCTGCCATATGTATGTTTTTTTTGTTTTGTTCATTGTTTTTTAAAAAATAAAACTTTAGTGACTGCAAGACTACATTTTTGAACTAAAGAATACATGTCAGCCATTGACTCCTCTCATGGAATTAGATGGGTTTTGTTGAAAACCCTACACACACACACACACACACACACACACACACACACACACACACACACACACACACACACACACACACACACACACACACACACACACCACACACACACACACACACACACACACACACACACACACACACCACAAATTTAACTTTTTTCCTCTTGTTTTTAAAATTTATGACATTGTAACAGTGTTATACTGCACAAAAGACTTGTTTGAGGTGTCCTTGCTTCCTGCCGCACTGCAAGATCTCAGTAACATTGAGAACAGCATTGAGACGCTCTGATCGGGCTGCACTTTAACCGCTGCACACAGACAACACCATTAACATCGCAACATAAAACTATTTTTATATTGTGCCTAAAACTCTTGTGAATATATTCTCTGGGTTTTTAGACGTTGTTATTGTGTTTATTTTATGTAAACATGCGAGAATCACAGGCTGTCTCTCCGTTATTTTCAGTGGGAGCTGCTGTGAGCTACGCTCGCTTCCTGATCATATCGTTCTGGGAGAAAGTGAAGTTTGCTCTTTAACGTCTTGATTATTGTTCTTTACAACACTGTTTGTCCTCTTTGTTCCAGACTAATATATATATGTATGAAATTCGGTTTGCGTTTATTAAATTCCACGCAGATTAAATGTAGCAGACACGGATTATTTGTTATAATTGTTTTAGCAAGTTTTCAGGGTATCATGCAACAGTCTCTTATTAACGTGATGAAAAGCATAAAAAATTACATTTTTGTAGTATAATATTAATTTACAGTTGTCATCATGTGGATTCTCTATGTTGTTTTGACTGCAGTGACTCTCTGGCATGTAGGGATTATGGGATACATGAAAACCCTGGATAGAGGTGCCGGACCTAGGGCTGGAGTGAAAAATGAATACACAGTGAGTAAAAATGCAACAGGAACAAAAAACAAAGACACTGCTTGAGGTTCAAAAGTTTAACAACAAAAAAACAAAACAAACACACATTGTTTTTATAGGTATTTAATTCATATTCTTACACGCTTCAAGTGGCTTTTAGTCAAATTACTGTAATTTCATGTAGATATACATGGTATGTACATGTGAAGGCTTAACAAGATTTCATCAGTTCATGCCTGTGTGTAATTTGCTCCCATTTTCTGAGGATCAAACAGCCCGACTGTGTCTGGCTCACTGGAGTCATTAACACTGTTGCACCATTGAAAAGTTAGAGATGGACTGTTTGAGCCTTTTGATGACCCAATTTCTGTATCCTAATGCAGTTAGCAGAATAATACAACCTGTATCCACGGTGAAATCCAAAGTTTTATGCAGCAGTGCATTGAGATTTGCAGCATGGTTGGTCCTCATAGGCTGCAGGGCTTCAGGATGTCCTCATTCACAGCTTTATAAAAGCATGACTCCATTTTCCCTTTTATGAATCATTCCTGCAAAGACGGCAGAGCAGAACTGGCAAGTAAGTGCCACACAAGTAGAAGGAAAGTGTATCCAAATAATTGACTGGTACTATGTACTCAAAGTATTCACAGAGCTTTGGTTTTTCCACATTTTATGTTATAGCCTTATTCCAAAATGGAGTAAATTAAATTTCTCCCAAAATTATTCTCACAACACCCCATTAATGACAACATGAAAAAGTTTTTTTTTTTAATTTTTTGTAAATTTATTAAAAATAAAAAACTAAGAAATTACATGTACACAAATATTCCCAGCCTTTGCTTAATACTTGATTAGATTAGATGAGATGAGATTAGATAAAACTTTATTAATCCCTTGGGAAGACTCCCTCAGGGAAATTGAGGTTGCATAAATACTTAAATATAAATACCAGACATACTAATCACTACTGGTTTACTGGCTAGTACTGTTCCTCTCCTTCCCATCCTCTGTCTTCATGTTACTCTTCCTCCCCCTGAGTGAGGAGTTGTGCAGTCTGATGGCCAGAGGGACAAAGGAGTTTTTCAGTCTGTTGGTCCTCCACTTGGGAAGGAGCAGTGTGTGGCTAAAGAGGCTCCTTTGGTTGCTGATGACAGTGTGCAGAGGGTGACTGGCATCATCCATAATGTCCAGCAGTTTGTCCAGTGTTCCCTTCTCTGTCACTGTCACCAGAGAGTCCAGCCAACCACGCAGCCAGCCTGCGTGATCAGTTTGACCAGTCTGGATCTGTCCTTCCTGGATGTGCTGCTCCCCCAGCACACCACAATGTGAAAGAGGACACTGGCTACCATAGAATAACCACAGAAGCTTCCTGCAGATGTTAAATGCCCCCAGCCTCCTCAGAAAGTACAGCCTGCTCTGTCCCTTCCTTTGCAGATGGTTGGTGTGGGTTGTCCAATCCAGTTTGCTATCCAGTCACAGCCTAAGGTACTTGTAGCAATCCACAGCCTCCACCTCAGCTCCCTTGATCAGAACTAGTCATGATCTTGGTCTGGACTTCCCAAAGTCAAAGACCAGCTCTTTTGTCTTTGAGGTGTTGCACTGTAGAGTTTGTTTGACAACAGACAGCAAAGTCCCTCACTAAGCTCCTGTACTCCTTCTCTCTGTGGTCTCTGATGCATCAAACAATGGCTGTCATCTATGAATGTCTGGATGTGAAACAGCCCAGTGTTGTAGCAGAAGTCAGAGGTGTACAGGGTGAAGAAAAGAGGGGCTAGCACTGTACCCAGGGGTGCTCCGGTGCTGCTGATCACAGTGTCAGATGTGGTGTCCCTCAGCCTGACATACTGTGGCCTGTCAGTGAGGTAGCTGGAGAGTCAAGTGACTAGGCAGGGGTCCACTCGCATCCTGTTTAGTTTGTCCTGAAGCATAACTGGCTGGATGATGTTGAAGGCACTCGAGAAGTCCAGGAAGAGAATCTTCACTGTTCCATTTCCCTTATCCAAGTGCTAGTGGACTCAGTGTAGCAGGTAGAGGTTGGCTCCTCCACACCAACACCTGCCCAATATGCAAACTGCAGACAGTCCTGGGCATGTTGCACCTGGGGTTTGAGGAAGTCGAGGAAGAGGTGCTCCAATGTCTTCATCTGTTGTGAAGTGAGTGCCACTTGTCGGAAGTCATTCAGCTCACTGGGCCAGGTCTTCTTAGGAATAGGAGCGATGCATGAAGTCTTCTAGAGGATGGGCACTCTCCCTTGATGCTCCTTTGGCAGCATTTACAGCCTCAAGTCTTATTGATTATGATGCCACAAGCTTGGTGCACCTATCTTTGGTCAGTTTTGCCCATTCCTCTTTGCAGCACCTCTCAAGCTCCATCAGGTTGGATGGGGAGTGTCAGTGGACAGACATTTTCAGATCTCTCCAGAGAGGTTCAATCAGATTCAGGTCTGGGCTCTAGCTGGACCACTCAAGGACATTCACAGAGTTGTCCTGAAGGCACTCCTTTGATATCTTTGCTGTGTGCTTGGGGTCATTGTCCTGCTGAAAGATGAACCATCACCCCAGCCTGAGGTCAAGAGTGCTCTGGAGCAGGTTTTCATCCAGGAAGTCTCTGTACATTGCTGCATTCATCTTTCCCTCAATCCTGACTACTCTCCTAGTTTCTTCTACTGAAAAACATCCCCACAGCATGATGCTGACACCAACCATACTTCACTGTAGGGATGGTGCCTGGTTTCCTCCAAACATGATGCCTGGCATTCACACCAAACTGCTCAATCTTGTCTCATCAGACCAGAGAATTTTTTTCTCATGGTCTGAGAGTCCTTCAGGTGCCTTTTGGCATGTGCGTGTGCCTTTAACTAAGGAGTGGCTTCCGTCTGGCCACTCTACCATACAGACCTGATTGATGGATTGCTGCAGAGACGGTTGTTCTTTTGGGTTTTCCTCTCTCCATAGAGGAATGCTGGAACTCTGACAGAGTGACCATCTGGTTCTTGGTCACTTCCCTGACTAAGGCCCTTCTGTCCTGATCGCTCAGTTTAGATGGGCGGCCAGCTCGAGGAAATGTCCTGGTGGGTCTCAAGTTCTTCCATTTACAGATGTTGGAGGCCACTGGGACCTTCAAAGCATCAGAAATGTTTCTGTACCAGTCCCCAGATTTGTGTTTCGAGACAATACTGTCTCAGAGGTCTGCAGACAATTCCTTGGACTTCATTCTCTGAAATGCACTGTAAACTGTGGGACCTTATCCACCTTATTCCTATCCCCCATGAGGCTTTGTGTAAATTATGGGTGAGACTTCTGGTATGAACCAGAACCACCATTTGTTTACATGTTAACTGTTCCTGTGAATCCATTTCTATGAGGATTAGAAATGTAAAAATGTCGCTCTGGAAGGGAGGCATTGAAAATCTGAAAAGCTCTGAGGCGTATCAGGACCTGCACAATAATAAGGTTGGTCCCGTTCTGTTAAAAGAGGTCATGGGACACAACTTATTTACCTTAAGGCAGATGTAGAGGCCAGCATAAGCCTTAAAATTCCTCATCACCAAGCCTGGGTTTGAGTTTCTGCATCAGGTGAAATACAGACAGCAGGGTTGTTCATGGATCACAGGTCAAGGCAAATCTCCAGGTGGATAACTTTGGTTAATTATAATGTATGAACTTATGTGACAGAATATACAGTATGTGATTTCAAATAAAATTAAAATAAACTCTAAGCCAAATTTTTACATTTTATTTTTACATTCCTCCAGTTCCATTTGACAGTGATGTGTCTGCGGCTGGTTATCCGGACACCTGCAGTTGGACATTTCATTTGACAAAGTCTTTACAAAGACATGAAACACCTCAAGAATTTCTACTTTTCACATCTGCTTCCAACATTAGTGGATGAATTTATTGCACAGAATGTTCTACTCTGCCCCAAATATCTGAATCTCTTTGAACATACAGTCATCACTTAATGTGTAATGTGTGTTACAGACAACAAAAGAGCAGTGTATGAAGGAAAATAAAGGATGAAAATAAGATACTTTCAGTTGTTTATTTTTTGTTGTTACAAGGAAAACAGTTTTCAATACATTTTCAGTATATGTTCCAAATAATAATAGTTATAATAAAATACATTATCTGTGTTCTGTACATGCCACATTTTCCACCATAAGTGTCAGAAAAAAACATGATTATTCCAGAGGGAGAAACAGCCACTAAATACTTAACTGTGTTATTTGCATAATAGTGTCTCTGTGATTCACTTCTTGAATCCAGTTTTTTGCTTTTTAAAAAGTGTCTGTGCAGTCAATTACACAGGTTGTGTTAACAACGTGCTCTTTAAAAGCTTTTGGCAATGTTGCTTTAATTGTTTTACGAGGCAACCACACAGTGAAATCCTTCATGTGTTCACACACGATGTCTACCCACAGTCCCACTGTCCTGACTTTGTGATATTTTAAATCAGTGTGCATCATCAGTGTGTTTCATCAGTCATCGGGGTTTTCATGACACTTTTATTACCTTCTTCCAATCCCACTATTTCCCATTGGTAACAGCATCACCTCTGTGCTCCAGAAACCAAGAGAAAACCTGGTACATAATAACAGCTACAATGTTAAATTCAGATTCAGATGAAAATACTGCATCCATGAACGTTTTCCTATGTCTGTAATGAAATTATGGCATTTTTAGGTTCATACGAACCAGCAGTCCAAACGCATGTTACATTTTAACTGTTCAGAAAATGGTAAAGATGCACTGACACGAGCATGCCTTTGCATCACGACACATCACGACCTGTGTCATGCTGGAGAGTAAACTCATCTTTAACTGGTGTAGACAGGACGCCAGAGGGGCGCTAGTGTGTGCTAGTGTTCAAAAAATCTTTCACGCACAAATGTCGTGCTATGTGGCACGATCTAATCTCCAACACGAAATGCAGTTCGTCAAGTGGAGTAAACAAGAAGTGAACAGAGCGAGTGGTGACGTCAGCGGATCACATCAGAGCGCAGCTCATCTGAAGGATTATAACAAGAAATTACATCTGTTATAAACATACTTTAACAGCTGCAAACAAGAAGGAAATAACACACAACTGTTTTATAAAGCCATGACAATGTAAACAACATAAATAATTACCTTTTTAGACGGCTCAAAAATGCTTTCTGCAGCTTGTTAGGCACGCACATGTATGCGAATGGCTCTGGCTGCATCCTCCTCTTTGATTCAGGAAGTGATTAGAGCCGTTTTCAGCGGCCAATTTGAAGGAAAAAAAGATAAATCCGCCAAAAAGTTATTATTTTATATACGCAGCGTCCAGCGCAGAGCACATGGCAGCCGGTAGAACAAAGAATGGCGTCCAGCTGTGAACACAGCAGGTGGGATCATCACGGCACAGTTCATGCTATTGCGTGAGTCTCAGGCATGCTCATGTCAGTGCGCCTTAATACATATTGTTGCTAATGGACAATATTGCAGTGATTTGTCCTCCAGACACATGAAATCATTATTATTATTCTGGTGACACTGCTGTCCATCCTCTTTATCTTATCCCAACTACAAACTAAGACGTTCCTCTGTGGGATTTTGTCAATAAAGTGAAAAGAGCAAAGACGAAAATACTTAAATAACGTTTTAGGAGGTCTTTTCAAGGTGAGTTTTCTCAGCCACATCCTTCTGGGTTCCTTCATCCCTCAGTCGGTGGTGGAACCTCTCTTAATCCGGCTGCATGTTAAAAACATTGCTGTTGTAGTACAAAAGCGAAAAGTGCAACATGTTCCTGAGTTGTGCAAGGACATTTTTAAATGCTATGGGAGCTGATCATTGTTTAGAAAAGAAAACAATAAACTTTAAAATATACTGGGCCGGGAAATGACAACTGCTAGAAAACAGTGGTTCACTGCTACTTCCGGTGTCTAACACGAAGTTGCACCCATAATTGCTTCTATAGCAGCACCCACAGGAATAAGTCCAAATCATGTCCAATCAGCTGAATCTGCCCTGGGTGGACTCCAGTTAAGCTGTAGAAACATTTCATGGATGAACAGTGGAAACAGGATGGACCTGAACTCAATTTTGAGCTTCATGGAAAAGGCTGTGAATACTTATGTACAAGTGGCTTCTTTTTCTTCATATTATTAATAAATGCAAAAATCTAAACAACAAAACTTTTTCACATTGTCATTATGGGGTATTGTGTGTAGAAGTTTGAGGAAAAAAATGAATTTCATCCATTTTGGAATAAGGCTGTAACATAAAATGTGGAAAAAATGTGAAAAGTGCTGTGAATATTTTCCAGTGAAAGAAGAAGAAGACCAAATCTAGAGCCTATGGATCCCCACGGGCCACATGCTAGTACTATATACGAGGTCTGTTAGAAAAGTAACAGACCTTTTTATTTTTTGCAAAAACTATATGGATTTGAATCATGTGCGCTTGCATCAGCCAAGCTTGAACCTTCGTGTGCATGCATGAGTTTTTTCACGCCTGTCGGTTGCGTCATTCGCCTGTGGGCAGGCTTTGAGTGAGCACCGGTCCTCCCCCCTCGTCGGATTTTCATTGTCAGGAAAATGTCTGAATGACTGGAGCAGCGCTACATCAAATTTTTTTCAGAAACTGTGAGAGACAGCCAGGTGGAAACCATTCGGAAAATTCAGATGGCTTTTGGTGAAGATTCTATGGGCATCACAAGGATTAAGGAGCATTACAACCGGATTAAAGACGGCCCACAGCGGCAGAGGGCGTGCCGCGCTCCGAGTGGCCATCGACAAGCTGAAATAACCAGATAATTTCCAAAGTGAAGGCTGTGTTGATCCGGGACATCGTGTGACCCAGAGAAATTGCGGAAGAGGTGGGCATAGCCATTTTTAGGCACATTCCACTGTTAAAGGAGATTTTGTACTGAAAGACATGCGGTGGAATTCGCGCGTCGGGACGAAGCCGCAATGGCGGAGAACAAAAGCAAGTCCGTGTTGGAAGTCTTACGGGGCATGTCTTTCACCATTCAGAAGATTCAGACGGCTTTCGGTGGCTTTTTAGTCGAGTGAGTATCCGAGAAATTGTGGAGAGCTGGGCATGTTGACATGTCCCGTGAGACTTCCAACACGGACTTGCTTTTGTTCTCTGCCATTGCGGCTTCGTCCCGACGCGCGAATTCCGCCGCACATCTTTCATTACATAATCTCCTTTAACAGTGGAATGTGCCTAAAAATGGCTATGCCCACCTCTTCCACAATTTCTGTGGGTCACACGACGTCCCGGATCAACACAGCCTTCACTTTGGAAATGATCTGGTCATTTCAGCCTGTCGATGGCCTCTCGGAGCGCGGCGTGCCCTCCGCCGCTGTGGGCCGTCTTTAATCCAGTTGTAATGCTCCTTAATCTGTGACGCCCATAGACTCTTCATCGAAAGCCGTCTGAATTTTCCGAATGGTTTCCACCTGGCTGTCTCTCACAGTTTCTGAAAAAATTTGATGCAGCGCTGCTCCAATCGTTCAGACATTTTCCTCACAATGAAAATCCGACGAGGGGGGAGGACTAGTGTTCACTCAAAGCCTGCCCACAGGCGAATGACGCAACCGACAGGCGTGAAAAAACTCACGCATGCGCACGAAGGTGCAAGCTTGGCTGATGCAAACGCACATGATTCAAATCCATATAGTTTTTGCAAAAAATAAAAAGGTCCGTTACTTTTCTAACAGAGCTCGTAATATTACTCAGGGGTGGTGGCCAAGTGGTTAGTGCACTTGGTTTCAGTGCAGAAGGTTTTTGGTCCAAACCCCACCTCTTCTACATATCTCCATATAATGTGAAGTTGCATCAGAAAGGGCATCTGGCATTAACTTTGTGCCAGTTCAACTTACACATCCACCTTGGATTTGCTGTGGTGACCTTTAGTGCAAACAAGGAAGCAGCTGAAGCATCTTAGTGTGAATACTTTTCAGATGCACTGTAATTATACCTGCAAAAAAAGATCTGGGTGGAGTTATTTTTGAAAATTATTTAACATGTTGTGTGTCTGTAAATTCAGAAAACCTAACAGAATTCAGGAGTGGGGTCCTTGAAATCAAGTAAACTTTGTGCTCATCCGTGCAAAACTACAGCGTCTGATGGAGGGAGAAAATGCTTACTGCAGCTGGCTGGACAGTAATGCAAAGAATCAACAAGGGATGCTCGTTGCTTCCTTTAGGACTGTTATATCAGGTTTGTTATTGTTTCTGCAGAATTCATGTATGAAAACAAAATATCTCCACAGGGCGAGACAGTGTTGTGGTCCAGCTCACAGGAACATTTTCTGTTTCATTGGCAGCAATATGCAGTGACCTCAGTTAAACTGATTCTGTGATTGACATATCATGCAACTGCTGCAGCATACATTTATTTATTGCATGACATTTATTATGTCATGCAACACAAAAATGTAAAGAATTTAAATGATTCATTCTACACTTTGTTCTTTGCAAATTCTCTGCAGAAACAACTCCAGGAAACACATCTAAATAACATGCTTAGACAGTTAAAAATTAATAGGAACACCAAAGCCTGAGTTACTTTTTAACCATGCGCTTCGTTAAATATTCAATCTCAGCAAAGCAAATGTAACATTTCTCTACCTCTGCTTTGCCAGTTTCCCCCTTTCTGTCTTTCTCTCCTGTTGACTGATATAAGAGTTTCAGCTTAATTAGTATTTTCTGTGGAGCTTTTCTGACTGTGGAATAACAGAGCATCACACCTCAAATGCAGTATTTATTCATTATTTTGCACACAGTTGTCTGCCAGCAGGAAACCCGATTAGCCAAGCTAATTTAAGGGGTGACTACAAATCCAATTAGGTGTAATTGGAGGCGGACAGAACAGTCTTCAGAGATAACTTGCACTGACTGCAGCCAACTTTGCATCCACACATCCTAGGATGACTTCCTCCCCCCTGCGTGAACGTTGCAGTCGACTCGCCGAGGTCTCGGTCATGAGGCAAACCTTTGCAGTCAGGTAATGAGATTGTTAAAAAAAATGCACTGCGACAATAGAGATCTATTCATGGCAGCTCGGCAGAGCAGAGGGGGGTGCATGAGGTGGCAGAGGCTAATTCAGCGAAGCCTTCTTACAAAGCAAGGAGCACTGTTGCTGGTGTAGAGCTGTTGTCTCAGCGACTGGACCACCCCCAGCAAACGCTCACTCACTGTCACACAATGCACGCTGGCGGCCTTTGGGCCAGTTCTTTGGAAACATGACAAATTTTACATATCACAGATAAACATCTAAGGGTTTAACCCGTTTTGCCCCACTGGCAACAATTGTTGCCAAAGTGTATCACTGTCATTTTCTACTCACAATAAAAAATCTCAAAGGTACTAATGCAACTTTATCCACTTATAAAAAAAAAAAAAAAAATCTGGGCATAAACGGGTTAATGGATTTTGATGGTAATGGAGTCATTTTATTTTGAAGTATTGCAGTAACAGTGGCAGTGTTAAAGTAGTAATTGTTCCAAATAAGAAAACATCTTCAGGCCTCTCAGTAACAACTTGTTGCTGCACCTGTTAGTTTGCCTGGAAATCAGCTGCTGCAGATCATGGCCCCTGTTAACCCCCAAAATCATGAATTATCTGCAAACCGTTAATTGCAAAACGTGAATACTGAAAAAAATATCTCCTGAAATGTGACTGCAGGTCTTGCAGAATGTGAATATCATTCATGATATATACATGTTTTTTTTCAGTTTAAGTAGTTTACGGATTTCAGTTTCCAAATCAATTACTTCAGGAAATCTTGATTGCAAACCATATCACGCAAAACTTGTTTTTTTTGGGGGGGGGGGGCACTACAGCCAGTGAGGCGGAGAGGTGAGCGCCGAGCGGGCTCTCATGTCAAGCGCCTAGCCCCACTGGCCGTGTCCTGCTCCGGGGACAGTGACAGGTGGGGCATTTGAGTGGGATGGTCCAGCTGTCAAACAGTAACAGTGTCAAACTCAAGGAGGACAGAAACCTTCCCTGGAGACTTAAGTTAGAAAGATATTCACAGATTAGAAGTTCACGGCTCAATAAATCTTAAGAGAAATGTTGTAGAAAAACAAACAACACCGGTTTCTAACCCCAGGAAGGTAGGCAACAAGCTACAACCATTATTTTAATCCATATGAACTGTCCTCTGAGCTGGAAAAATAATATTGATCTAAACAGGCGGCAGAGAAATGGAAGCATAGAGATCGTCTATAAAGTGCAAAGATGAAAAGCAACACCAGAAAAATAGTCAATAAATTCATTGGTATAAAGTGTGGTGTCACCAAATTCACTCAACACATCAGTGGTCTCCTGCAGGACATAAAAGACATAAAAAGAATTTTCACAGGCACACCATAATTTTATTTATTAGCCTTTAAATAGTGGATTCATAATATGACATTACCAATACGATCAAAATTCATGTTGTCTAGACCCATACAGTCTGACAGTGACATCGCAGATCACGTTCGGGCTTCCCTAGACTTGCACAAGGGAGTTTGGGAAGGACATGGTAATAGCCAATCAGAGCAGAGAGGCACTGTGACATCAGTGGTTGGTCTGTCTCTATGGCTCCTAATCTAACATGGCAAAAAATGCTGTATTTCTGTGTCAATCTAACATGTTTCTCATATATTATGTAAACGTGAGCAAAAATTAAACACTTCTAAAACTTATAACACTGTTTTTGTAACCTGATAAAACATCTGAAGTGATTTATGAGACATCTCACGGACATCATTGCGCACACTACATGCGCGTGCCTCATCTGCAGTCAAAGGTAACTTCTCGTCTTTTCTAAAGCTCATACATGCGTACCCCCCCTCCCCGCAGACGCCGATAAAAGGTAAATAAAATATTTGTTATGGAATTCCCTTCAGGTAAATATGTTCTCTTTATTAAAGTGAGCTGTAATTTTATAAGATGTTTCTAAAATAAGCCAACATTATCATGCTTGGATTTCAGTAGAAACTAAGTTTTGTCAGTTTAGTGAAATTTGGGTGACCCTATAGCTTTAACATAATACAAACTCTTAAGATATGTGTATCTAATCTATTTATTTTTTTTTTTTTACCTGCCTACAGGCAACATCGTTTTCAATGCAGTGTCCATCCTGGAACAAAAAAGCAGCAATTATCTTGTCGCCACGTTATCGGCACCCAGAGGTCTGTGGTGCAGTATTCCATTAAGTTTGTGGTCTGAGCCACGATTGTTGTGATCACTCAGACACTTGTCCTGGATTGCTTTTCTCTCGGCACTTTTTCACTGTGTGTTTAATTTCATAGGTATACATGTCTGCTGACGTAGATTTCCACATTCCTCCTTGACCTCACTGTACCTCTTTGTCGGTCCATCTGTCGCCTTTTCTTTCCACTGTGGTTACTCTGCTGCTTCTGTTCATTTCTGCTTACTTTTGCTTTCACAAATGTCGCTTGGTGATGTGGTCATCTACCTGTGCTTGAGATAGACTAATCAGCATCAAGCCAAGCGGCCCAGCGGCATTTTAAGCCTGCTCAGTTAGTATATACCCTGCAGCAGGGACTTACCTGGCCCTAAATAAGGTGACATTGTCTCAGGCCTATACATGTTACCTCGTTTTCATGGCTGGCTTGAAACAAACACGGCACATGTAGATATCTGAAAATGTCTCCATCCACACAGATCCATGTCATGTCCATTCCTTCTTCATCATTTGGAGCATGCAGAGCAAGTTAAAGTAGTGTTGAGCAGTGCCATGTGGCAGGATGCGGGTCAGCAAGCTGATAGATGAGCGGACGTTGTTTAAAAATTGCTTGTTTGGGAAAATTTGGATGTATTGTTTTCCTGTATTTGTTATGGTTTATCAAATGTAAAGGCTGCTTGGTGTTTCTTGTTGTCTTCTCTTGCATGAGTCAATGTTGAACCCCACCTAACAGCATTTCAGGACCACTTAGAAGTACATGCTCTGGAACAGTGACTTCTTTTGACCCCAAAAAGGCTCCAGAAAATTACCTTTCAGGAACGGTCTCTACAACAGAGACACACGCAAAGGTGTTGGACCCCTTAAAATAGTCCTCAGGTTATTGTGGTGCAAATGGGCCTATAGACACAGGCCCCGTACACATGCCATATCCACATATGTTTTATATTGTATTGGCATTTCATCCACACAGAAACAGCGTTTTCGGTGGCCGAGAACGGGTCCCAGAGTGGATGAATCTGAAAACGCTTCCTTGGCGTTTTCACTGAGATGAGCAATATATAGCTTATCTGAAATGATGATGTGATAGCTCTGCCTCTGTAATGACAGACTCTCACAATGAATTACGTTATTGTTATTGTTAACAGTGTAATTTAACATACTTTTTCTTGTCATGGTGGATCATTAATGAGATTTTCACCGTGAACAGAATGCAGCAGAGACTGTCTGTGGTGAGCACGCTGGCGTGAAGCAATGGAGCACTGTGATGTGACTAAAATAATTGCAGAAGACTTTCAGCTTTTAGAGTGTTATTTTTTCTTGTTGTTGGTGGGACAAAACGCTGGCATCCTCTGCTTCAGGCTGAGAGTGTGGAGAGTGTGGAGTGGAGTCCTCATGCGACCATTCATACAGTTATGACTCGTACTACAGTAACCATAAGTATGTGTTGGCAGGTAATTATTACGGCAGTGATACGACATCCTAACCCTAACCCTAATAGCCCAAGTTACCCAAATCTTCCAGCGATACGTGAACCTAAAACCTAACCCTGTTCCTTTTAAAAACTGCTGCAGTCAGACACAGTATGATCAGTAGGACACACTGCAGTCAATATGCTGCAGGAACAAAACGGAATAAAGTGACTTTCTGTGTGAAGCCAACATCAAGTACCTAGAGAATGACAAACCACGGAGTTCATTTGAGGCAGTTCCTCTTTGGGGGAATCCAGTGTGAGTGCTCGTGTAATGAAGAAACAAGTGATTGGAGGTATCCCCTCTGGTGGGCTGTTGGCTTGCTTTGGAACATGATGTAAGCAAACACGGGCTGCCTTTGTAATACCGAACACTTTATTTGCAATTCTAAACATGTCTTTTTACATTTGGTAATGTAGTTAGAATGTGCATATGTTTGTTTCCGTGCAGCAACTTCATGTTGTTTCATTTCTTAAGGTGCCCTGACATGAGCATGCCTTTGCTTCATGACCTGTGTCGTGATGTGTTGTGCTGGAGAGTAAACTCGTCTTTAACTGGTACAGACAGGATGCCAGAGGGGCGCTGGTGCGTGCTATTGTGCACCAGCGGAACCACCACCAGAACTTTGAAATCTTAAAAAAAATCTTTCACACACAAATGAGATGAGATGAGAGATGAGAGAGAGAGATGAGATATATTTTATTGATCTCACAGTGGAGAAATTATGTTTACACTCCAATTACCTCAGACAGCAATTAGTCCACAATTATTACTTGTTTACCGTAATAATGGCACACATCAGAATTAAAGACAGCACATACACATTTGACATTGTTTATGTCGTGGCATCTCACTAATTTAGAAGATCTTCACGTAGCCTGGAAAAAGAGTCTGTTGCTCTATAAAAAAAGCCCTCCGTAAAGCTAGGACATCTTACTACTCATCACTAATTGAAGAAAATAAGAACAACCCAGGTTTCTTTTCAGCACTGTAGCCAGGCTGACAAAGAGTCAGAGCTCTACTGATCCGAGTATTCCTTTAACTTTAACTAGTAATGACTTCATGACTTTCTTTGCTAATAAAATTTTAACTATTAGAGAAAAAATTACTCATAACCATCCCAAAGACATATCGTTATCTTTGGCTGCTTTCAGTAATGCTGGTATTTGGTTAGACTCTTTCTCTCCGATTGTTCTGTCTGAGTTATTTTCATTAGTCACTTCCTCCAAACCATCAACATGTCTATTAGACCCCATTCCTACCAGGCTGCTCAAGGAAGCCCTACCATTAATTAATGCTTCGATCTTAAATATGATCAGTCTATCTTTATTAGTTGACTATGTGCCTTTTCTCTCAAAAATTCTTGAAAGGGTAGTTGTAAAACAGCTAACTGATCATCTGCAGAGGAATGGTCTATTTGAAGAGTTTCAGTCAGGTTTCAGAATTCATCATAGTACAGAAACAGCATTAGTGAAGGTTACAAATAATCTTCTTATGGCCTCAGACAGTGGACTCATCTCTGTGCTTGTCCTGTTAGACCTCAGTGCTGCTTTTGATGCTGTTGACCATAAAATTTTATTACAGAGATTAGAGCATGCCATAGGTATTAAAGGCACTGCACTGCGGTGGTTTGAATCATATTTATCTAATAGATTACAATTTGTTCATGTAAAAGGGGAGTCTTCTTCACAGACTAAGGTTAATTATGGAGTTCCACAAGGTTCTGTGCTAGGACCAATTTTATTCACTTTATACATGCTTCCCTTACGCAGTATTATTAGAAAGCATTGCTTAAATTTTCATTGTTACGCAGATGATACCCAGCTTTATCTATCCATGAAGCCAGAGGACACACACCAATTAGTTAAACTGCAGGAATGTCTTACAGACATAAAGACATGGATGACCTCTAATTTCCTGCTTTTAAATTCAGATAAAACTGAAGTTATTGTACTTGGCCCCACAAATCTTAGAAACATGGTGTCTAACCAGATCCTTACTCTGGATGGCATTACCCTGACCTCTAGTAATACTGTGAGAAATCTTGGAGTCATTTTTGATCAGGATATGTCCTTCAATGTGCATATTAAGCAAATATGTAGGACTGCTTTTTTACATTTGCGCAATATCTCTAAAATTAGAAAGGTCTTGTCTCAGAGTGATGTTGAAAAACTAATTCATGCATTTATTTCCTCTAGGCTGGACTATTGTAATTCATTATTATCAGGTTGTCCTAAAAGTTCCCTGAAAAGCCTTCAGTTAATTCAAAATGCTGCAGCTAGAGTACTGACGGGGACTAGAAGGAGAGAGCATATTTCACCCATATTGACCTCTCTTCACTGGCTTCCTGTTAATTCTAGAATAGAATTTAAAATTATTCTTCTTACTTATAAGGTTTTGAATAATCAGGTCCCATCTTATCTTAGGGACCTCTTAGTACCATATCACCCCAATAGAGTGCTTCGCTCTCAGACTGCAGGCTTACTTGTAGTTCCTAGGGTTTTTAAGAGTAGAATGGGAGGCAGAGCCTTCAGCTTTCAGGCTCCTCTCCTGTGGAACCAGCTCCCAATTCGGATCAGGGAGACAGACACCCTCTCTACTTTTAAGATTAGGCTTAAAACTTTCCTTTTTGCTAAAGCTTATAGTTGGGCTGGATCAGGTGACCCTGAACCATCCCTTAGTTATGCTGCTATAGACTTAGACTGCTGGGGGTTCCCATGATGCACTGAGTGTTTCTTTCTCTTTTTGCTCTGTATGCACCACTCTGCATTTAATCATTAGTGATTGATCTCTGCTGTCTTCCACAGCATGTCTTTTTCCTGATTCTCTCCCCTCAGCCCCAACCAGTCCCAGCAGAAGACTGCCCCTCCCTGAGCCTGGTTCTGCTGGAGGTTTCTTCCTGTTAAAAGGGAGTTTTTCCTTCCCACTGTCGCCAAGTGCTTGCTCATAGGGGGTCGTTTTGACCGTTGGGGTTTTTCTGTAATTATTGTATGGCTTTTGCCTTGCAATATAAAGCACCTTGGGGCAACTGTTGTTGTGATTTGGCGCTATATAAATAAAATTGATTTGATTTGATTTGATGTGCACTAAATTTGAAGAAGTCCGTTATCCTTGTTGAGGCAAGTGGGTGAAGGTCTCGCAGCAACCCTGAGTCGCGCCTCCATCAGCTTGGGGGGTGAACAGGGACCTGCTGCAGCTATAACCATGCTGCCCCCACAGAAGGGAAGGGATGACGTGAGGAGAAGCCAGAGTGGGGGTGTGTGATGGGGGGTGGGGAGAGGGAGTGGAGCATGCTTCAGTCCTGTGAAACAGTTTATTGTCTTTGTGAGTTGAGATAAGAAACAGCCAAATGTTCAAGCAGGCCGAAGAAATGCCTCTCGAGGAAAACAGCAGGGCAATTTGTCCTTCAGGCTGATAAGCCTACCGTGTTGTGGTTTGAGCAGTGAAAAACACTTTTTACAGCTTCACTTGAACAACCAAATCCCAATTATGAAATAAGAATATTCCCAATTATGAATTAAGAATATTCCCCAGCCTCTGAAATCTTCATCTTCATTTGTAAGGCGCGCATCTGCTCCAAGATGTCATCCAGTTTGCGTCTGAGTTCAAGAGTCATTGCAGTCTGAGAATGCATTGCCTTGCTCAACTTGTTAATCATGACAGACAAGCGAGGGGCAGTGTTTCTTTATGCCGCCGTCTTGCCAATTTTCTGGTAGATCAGGGCAGCACATAAGCCAGAAAGTACCAGCCCTGCTACCATAAGAGCAATTATGAATAAATCCTCGATGTCCTCCACAGAGAAGGGCACAAAGCATGCAACACGCCCCAACCCCCAGAAGTCGAGAACATAGCCCGCAGGATACGTTCCATCTGGGCAGGTAGAATCCCCCGGTCCTGACCTTCTTGTAGAAAAGATGGTGTCAATAGCCTTCAGAGACCAGCTGATCAATTCCATGGTTAATCCATTAGTAGTCCAATAGATCCATTATCCAATATAATTTGAGGAATTCACAGTCTGGTGAAGTAGGGACTTGAAGGTTAAGGCAGAGAGCAGAGAAAAGGGAGAGTGGAGGAGATGCTACCGCCTTCGTCGGAGTCCCAAGCTGTCGTGCTATGTGGCGCAATCTAATCTCCAAGACAAGGTGCAGCTCGTCAAGTGGAATAAACAAGAAATGAACAGGGCGAGTGGTGACATCAGCGGATCGCATCAGAGCGCAGCTCGTCTGAAGGATTATAACAAGAAGTTAAATCTGCTCGTGTCAGGGCACCTTAAAGGCCCATTTATATGAGCATGCCTTTGCTTCACGCAACACAAGCAGCACGACCTGTTTCGTGACGATCCCACCCGCTGTGTTCACAGCTGGACGCCGTTCTTTGTTCTACCAGTTGCCACACACTCTGCGCTGGTCAGTGCTTATATAAAATAATTATTTCGTGGCGGATTTATCTTTTTTTTTTCTGCAAATTGGCCATTGAAAACACTCTAATCACTTCCTGAATCACAGAGGTGGAGCTGCTTGCGCATGCCTAACAAGCTGCAGAAAGCATTTTGAGCCATCTAAAAAGGTAATTATTTGACTTGCTTACATTGTCATGGCTTGATAAAACAGTTGCGTGTTTTTTTCCTTCTTGTCTGCAGCTGTTAAAGTATGTTTATAACAAATTTAACATCTTGTTATAATCCTTCAGACGAGCTGCGCTCTGATGCGATCCCCTGACGTCACCACTTGCCCTGTTCACTTCTTGTTTACTCCACTTGACGAGCTGCACGTTGTTTTGGAGATTAGATCGCACCACGTAGCACGACATTTGTGCGTGAAAGATTTTTTGAACATTTCAAAATTCTCTGTGCGCAATAGCATGCACTGGTGCCCCCTCGCATCCTGTCTGTACCAGTTAAAAACGAGTTTACTCTCCAGCACAACACATCATGACACAGGTCACAATGTGTCATGAAGCAAAGGCATGCTCATGTAAGTGCACCTATACTCTGCATTTTTTCACACTCTGGAGACCTGGAGAGGAAAAAACCACCATAAAGGCTCAGGACATTTTAAAGACATGCAACATTTTAAGAAGTTGTCATGATTCTGCCCATTCTGGGCTCTTGTTATGGTTTGGTCTCATATCTGTAGCTATGCCCTCCCTCTTCGATCCTCAGTCTTTGATTTTCTGTTTGTTATAGTGTAGTCACCGGTTTTTGTTTTCTGTTTATCACTTATTTTCTGTTTATCATTCTTGAGCCATGTGTCTTGTTCCTTTCCAGTTTTTGTCCAGCCTTTGTTTTTCTCTGTTATCATTAGTTGTATCACCTGTTTGTTTTTCTTTTCTGTTCAGTACTTCTTGTAATTCATTCGCTCATTTGTGTTCCAGGGCTCTAATAAGGTTTCATTTACTTGTTTTTTTCAGTCAGTATGCACCTTTGCCCCCCTCATCTCTTCCTTCTTCCGTAGGGGGCCCCACGGTCATCCTACGGATTCTGCAGTGAGTCTCATTGGGCCACCCAGTGTCCCTGTGATCGGCTCAGGTCAGCCCCACGGTCGCCCTCATGGTCACCCCCAGACTCTGCTTTTGCTGGCTTCCTGGTTGTCTGTTTGTCCAGCAGGAGGGCTCAGTTGCCCTCCTGCTGGACTTTCCATCCTCGGTCGGCCTTTTGGTTCACCTGGTATTCCCTTTACTGTGGGCAGGTCCCTGGGGTTCCTTGCCATTTTCCTTTTTACTGTTGTTGGCCTTCCAGTCCCCCTCCTCCATATATTCACCTTATTCAGCCCTGCCCACTTTTACAACAGAGGCATTTCCATTTTGTTTTAGGACTTCCGGTGAGCAGTGTTTTCAGTATAGAACAATGGAAGATATTACATGGGTAGAAACAAAAGCCTTTTTGAAAAGCTCAAAGGGAATGACTCTGGCTCACCCATGAGTCATAACAGAGTGGGAAGATGACATGATAAAGTGGCCCTCTATTTTTAACTACTTTGTGTTGTCACTCAGTATGGACGGTTTGGCTATGAGGAACTACGAGCTTCGTGCCGCTTGCACAAAAGCACAATCAAGTTGAAATACTACCCGACAAGTAGTACCACCGTAATGCCAAGATTACGTCACGTTAATATACGTATGGTGTTATTTCATGCAGTGCCTGGTTGTATCAAATGCCAGAAAATGAGTAAATACGATTGCAGCTAATGCTACAAACACAGCTTACATCCACAGCATTCAGATCTCTACTTTCCATGTTCAAAACAACGTTCTGAAAGCAGTAGTTTCCTCTTCTTCCAGTTGTGGCACCCACGAACTGAACAATTAATGCTGCTCATGTTTGGACACTTCTAGCGTACTGTGTTCCCATGTAGCTAATCACGTTGCTTGACAAAATGGAGCCGCCCACTCTGACTTCATGAATAAGGTGAATTGTGAAGATTGTGTAAAACTTTTAGGAGGGGTAGCGAAAAAAAATCACACCTCTAACGTACTTGCACTGTTTGTGCGTGTGCACACAAGTGTGCACAAAACCATTGCCGCAAGATTACTCATACCTGGCCGACCATGTCTCACTCCCAAAAACAGCTGCGATTTTTCGTAGTTCGCCAGTTTATTTTTTTCACCCTTTTTCGGTAGTTTCTTCTTCTTTTGCCCAACTTCGTGTTATGTGTAAAGGGGCCCTGAATAAAACACCTGATTAGCCTGTTAGCTTTAGCCTGATTGGTAACTCTGAGACAGTGATGTATTTTAGCTTTATTAGTCCTGCCCATACCATCCCAGTCTTGTCCACGCTCCGCCTCTTTACCCATTTATGGGTTGGCAACATCCAGAGCTGCACAATTGGAGCTTCAAAACCACTATTCAGAAAACCTATGGGTGACATCACACAGGGTTTTTCAAATAAAAATGCATGACACAGTGCATCAGTAAAGTATTCACAGCGCTTCACTTTTTCCATGTTATGTTACAGTCCTATTCCAAAATGGAGTAAATTCATTTGTTCCCTCAAAATTCTATTCACAACACCTTAGAATGACAACATGAAAAGTAAGTAAGACCTTTCGGCTGCTCCATTGTTTTGCACTCAGGGTCACCACACAAATGTTGAATTGGCAAAAGTTTTACCCCGTATGCCGTTCCTGATGCAAATCCACATTACATAGAGGAATATGGCAGGGGTGTGGTTTGCACCGGTGACTTTCCACACTGAAACCAAGTGCACTAACCATTTTGGCCACCACAAGGTTTGTTTTTTTTTTTGCAAATTTATAAAAACAAACAAACAAACAAACAAACAAACAAACAAACAAACAAACAAAAAAACTAAGAAATCACATGTACATAAGAATTCAAATCCTTTCAATACAGTTCACTACGAGTATTCAATACTTTGTTGATGCACCGTTGGCAGCAATTACAGCCTCAAGTCTTCTTGAATATGATGCCACAATTTTGGAGCACCTATCTTTGGTCAGTTTTGCCCATTCCTCCTTGCAGCACCTCTCAAGCTCCATCAGGTTGGATGGGGAGCATTGGTGCACAGACATTTTCAGATCTCTCCAGAGATGTTCAGTCAGATTCAGGTCTGGGCTCTGACTGGACCACTCAAGGAGATTCACAGAATTGTCCTGAAGCCACTTCTTTAATATCTTGGCTGTGTGCTTTGGGTCATTGTCCTGCTGAAAGATGAACCATCACCCCAGTCTCAGGTCAAGAGCGCTCTTGAGCAGGTTTTCATCAGGATGTCTCTGTACATTGCTGCATTCATCTTTCCCTCAATCCTGACTAGTCTCCCAGTTCCTGCTGCTGAAAAACATCCCCACAGCATGATGCTACCACCACCATGCTTCACTGTAGGGATGGTGCCTGGTTTCCACCAAACATGTCTCATCTGACCAGAGAATTTTGTTTCTCCTGGTCTGAGAGTCCTTCAGGTGCCTTTTGGCAAACTCCAGGTGGGCTGCCATGTGCCTTTTAAGAAGGAGTGGCTTCCGTCTGGCCACTCTACCATACAGGCCTGATTGGTGGATTGCTGCAGAAATGGTTTGTCCTTCTAGAATGTTCTTGTCTCTCCACAGAAGAATGCTGGAACTCTGACAAAGTGATCATCAGGTTCTTGGTCACCTACCTGACTGAGGCCCTTCTCTCCCAGTCACTCAGTTTAGATAGGCATCCAGCTCTAGAAAAGACTCCTGGTGGATCCGAATTTCTTCCATTTATGGTTGATGGAAGGACTGTGCTCATTGGAACCTTCAAAGCAGCAGAAATGTGTTTCTGTACCCTTCCCCAGATTTGTGCCTCGAGACAATCCTGTCTCAGAAGTCTACAGACAATGCCTTTGACTTCATTCTTCGTTTGTGCTCTGACATGCACTGTCAATTGTGGGACCTTATATGTAGACAGCTGTGTGCTTTTCCAAATCATGTCCAATCAACTGAATTTACCCCAGGTGTACCATCTCAAGGATGATCAGTGGGAACAGGCTGTATCTGAGCTCAATTTTGTGCTTCACGGCAAAGGCTGTGAATACTTACCTACATGTGATGTCTTAGTTTATTTTTATTTTTAATAAATTTACAAAAACCTTACAAAACTTTTTTCCATTTCATTATGGGTATTGTGTGTAGAATTTTGAGGAAAAAATGAATTTCATCCATTTTGGAACATAAAGTGTGGAAAAAGTGAAGTGCTGTGAATACTTTCTGGATGCACCATATATAGTTATAGGTCATTATGAAGGAGGGATATGATGAACTAGTGCAATGTTCATCAACACTGACATTCATGGAAGAGGTAAAAAAAAAAAAAGCCATTTATTTAAATGGCTTCTCGCAAAGTAATTACAGATGCAAACAGCCTTTGGACAGTGATGGGCCTCATTGGAATTCCCACTATGTACAGACAACCAGCTCCTTCTCACTTCTGCAGGCAGATAGCAGACAGACAGGCTGTCAGAATCGTTATGGTTTGGACTTCATCTCGTTAATTCTGTAGATGGGAGAACGAAGATTTGCCCTGTGGAAAACCAAACACACTCAGTTTCTCCCCACTGTCCGCAGAGAAAGCGGCCGGGCAGCCAGGCCCACACATCGCCTGAAGTCATATCAGACCCAGCAGCCTGGCTGGAGTCAATATGGCCGCGGGCTAAAAATGCTGTGGAGCCGGTCCCCCTCAGTCTGAGACCTGGAACAGCAGAAAACAGCGAGTGCGGCCCTCATTCAGTATGAGTGAGTTGCTCATCTCCTTCCTCCCCCTCTTGCACATTTCCAAACTTGCTCTCACTCAGCTCCTGTCAGCCCCTCTTCAGCTTCTCTCTCCCAGTGCACCACTGTTACCTCTCTCGTTCCCTCTTCCTGTCTATTTTTTATTGTAAGTTATATGTGATTTATTTATTTTTTTTGGAAGACTAGTGGTGATGGTCTGTGTGTGTGTGTCTGTGTGTGGCACATTATTTTTGAAAGCCAGATTTGATTTGACAGCAGATACCTCTGTTTTTCCCCTCACTGCTGACCCTGCAGACCACTGTATGAGGAGAGATGGAAAAAGCTAGATTTGGGCTAAAATATCTTTTTATTTATTGCGGTTGATACACCTCATCCCTCACTGCTCCACAGTCCAAAACAAAAAAAAACTAAGAAATCATGTGTACATAAGTATTCACAGTCTTTGCTACGAAGCTCAAAATTGAGCTCAGATACATCCTGTTTCAGCTGATCATCCTTGAGATGTTTCTACAGCTTAATTGGAGTCCACCTGGGGTAAATTCAGTTGATTGGACATGGTTTGGAAAGACACACACCTGTCTATATATAAGGTCCCACAGATGACAGTGCATGTCAGAGCACAAATGAAGCATGGATTCAAGGAATTGTCTGTAGACCTCAGACACAGGATTATCTTGAGGCACAAATCTGGGGAAGGGTACACAAACATTTCTGCTGCTTTGAAGGTCCCAATGAGCACAGTGGCATCCGTCATCCATAAATGGAAGAAGTTCGGATCCACTAGAACTCTTCCTAGAACTGGCCACCCGTCTAAACTGAGCAATCAAGGGACAAAGGCCTTAGTCAGGGAGGTGACCAAGAACCCGATGGTCACTCTATCAGAGCTCCAGCATTCCTCTGTGGAGAGAGGAGAACCTTCCATTTCAGCAGCAATCCACCAGTCAGGCCTGTGTGGTAGATTGGCCAGAAGGAAGCCACTCCTTGGTTAAAAGGTACATGGCAGCCCACTTGGAGTTTGGCAAAAGGCACCTGAGGGACTCTCAGACCAGGAGAAACAAAATTCTCTGGTCCGATGAAACAAAGATTGAACACTTTGGCATGAATGCCAGGTGTCATGTTTGGTGGAAATGAGGCACCATCCCTACAGTGAAGCATGGTGGTGGCAGCATCATGCTGTGGGGATGTTTTTCAGGTGCAGGAACTGGGAGACTAGTCAGGATTGAGGGAAAGATGAATGCAGCAATGTACAGAGACATCCTGGATGAAAACCTGCTCCTGAGCGCTCTTGACCTCAGACTGGGGCGACGGTTCATCTTTTAGAAGGACAAAACTGCCCGAAGATAGGTGCACCAATCTTGTGGCATCACATTCAGAAGACTGAGGCTGTAATTGCTGCCAAATGTTACATCAAAGTATTGAGCAAAGGGTTATTATGTACATGTGAATTTTTTTTAAATTTATTTTAAATAAATTTGCAAAACTATATATATATATATATATAAAAATATTTTTTTCATCTTCTCATTATGGGGTGTTGTGACTACAATTTTGAGGGCAAAAGAATCAATTCACTCCATTGTGGAATAAGGCTGTAACTTAACAAAATGTGGAAAAGGTAAAGCGCAGTGAATACTTCTGGATGCACTGCACAACAATCCCTTATAGCCTAGGAGGTTATTTTGTCATGTTGCTCGCAATACAAAGCATGGCGGAGATGTTGCTTTCATTCATAAATCTGGATTTATGTTTATGTCTCATGCAGGTGTCACATATAGAGTGCCCTCCAAAAGCATTAGGACTTTTGACGCTTCACACATTTTAATTTGTTTATGCCATTTCAAATACAATAAATAAATAAAAGTTCTAAAATTATTTTCCTTAAACTCAAACTTAAAGCAGATCTCTACAACTTGATATAAATTCATTAAAAATATAAAAGCTAAGATGATGGGTTGCATAGGTAATGGAACGCTTTGGTATAATACCTGTAAATGTATCAGTTTTGGTGCATTGGTTGTGCATGTCCTCACATCAGTGACATGTTTGCCTGATGCAATATACACATAAACGGTAAGGGCAGTGTCCGTATGACAACCAATGGTTCAGAGTTTTGAAGAGAAGTTGCACATGCAATCTGAAATTACCCACTACAATAAGACACAAGTCTGTAAGTCTGTGTACAATTATGTTCATGATGCAACCAATTGTCTACATGACCATGTGGTTTGAAAGGAAGTACAGGTAAACCCTGTTAGCTCGTGCAGGTTGGGGGTCTACAAAATTGACCCGCAAAATGTGCTTGCTTTAACAACCAGAACTTGCTTGCCTGCTTGACAGCCTTTGTAGAACTTGCTGGAGATGACATGCATGCTATGACAATGAAATCTGATTCAGTTCAGATTGGGCCGGAATGTATACATGCACACACCCCTCATGAGTCCAACACCAGGTGAGTGAGGCGGGCAGAGATTTATACTCGCACCCGCCGCTCCAAAAAACAGTCAAATTTGATGAAAATGTTGACTTTTATACAATAGTCAAAATTTTCGGGGTTCACAAATTGACTGTGAATTAAGCCGAAACGCGGGTTAACGCATGCGCGAGTTAACAGGGTTCACCTGTATGTTTCTGCTCTTGTAGTTATCTGAGAGCACTTACAGTAATTTAGAGGATGTTTTAAAAATATGACTGAAATTAGTTTTTTTGGGGTAAACACACTTTGGGCTGCTTTTTCATTGCCTAACTTCCCAAATTTAGACGTCACTGTCATCTGTCATGGAAGTGATCTGTCTAAAGACGGACACCTTCATATGGCTCAATTCCAAGGCTCTCATTTTAATACTTGATGTGATGTCACGCTGCGCCATCCTTTTGTTAACACGACAAACTCCTTGCAGGCTGAGAAAACAAAAAAAAAAAAAGCCAGTTATACGCCACAATTGATGTGACAGGCATTTTGTTAGACAGTTTATAAGGAAACAATCCTCAGGAACATTTTCATTTTCAGCATCAAATGAGAAAAACGTAGCCGTGATAATTAGCACTGTGTGTGCGTGTGTGTTTGTGCACCCAGTGCGCCTGCTTTAAAAGACTTCAAAAAGCCCGGAGGAAAAACACAGTTTGGTGTTTCACGCCATCTCACTGCTCTCTCTCCTGTCAGTCAGCATTAGGGGCTATTTTGTCTGTTGTATTTTTCTTTTGTAATCTAAAGCACCGTCCTTTTAAAATGACTCTGCTAATTACTTTATTTCATCGGGCACTGGCCGAGGAATTATTTTTTGTAGCTTGGAGCCAAATTTGAACCTGTAACAATGGCTTTTGGGATATCAGTTTAAAATAAAAAAAGAGGAGCTTTCACGGATAATCTGAGAGGCTGCTGTATCTGCACACCACACATGGAACCTTCAGGTTCAGGAAGACTTAGAAGGAATAATCTAAAAATCTAAAGCAATTCATGAAACTACAAAGAAACAAAACAAAAAACAACAAAGGGTGTGTGTGTGTATATATATA
The DNA here is from genome assembly GCF_902500255.1 of Thalassophryne amazonica. Classification (NCBI taxonomy): domain Eukaryota; kingdom Metazoa; phylum Chordata; class Actinopteri; order Batrachoidiformes; family Batrachoididae; genus Thalassophryne; species Thalassophryne amazonica. Next base: position 78,363,446 of record NC_047103.1, on the reverse strand, counting down.
TATATATATATATATATATATATATATATACATATATACATCAGGAAGATATATATATATATATATATATATATATATATATATATATATATATATATATATATATATATATATCTTCCTGATGGAATACCTGCAAAATTATTTTCCTTATTATTTTTCCTTGTCACACCTGTTTATCTGTAAGCACCGACTCTGTTCGTTTTCCGTTTTGAATTAAAGAAACGAAGCAGAGGGCAGCAAATGGTGCTTGAAAGACCAAATAAAAAAGACACGGTTGGGGGGAGGTGGCAGAGAAAGAAAGAGTGAGAGAGAGAGAATCAAAGCCAAATCGGCAGAATACGAACTTTCAGAAGCAGCGGCACAGTTGAACTGAGCAGGCCCAAGTACTGTGAAAAGAACTGGAGACAGCCTGAATGCAAATTAAATCCCCCTCATTCCTGCAAATATTGTCTTAGCCATTAGTGCGGCTGGACCAGAAAGGAGGAGTTCCACTCATTGTGTAGCGGCCAGGGAGAAGTCAGGGAAAGAATTCTATTCAGTGACCATCTTGGGGGCTCGGTGCACTTGGGCCCTTGTTTGGTACCATTCAAACGCCACAGAGCGTGGCAACAAAGAGAGCTTTCAGCGTACCTCACTGTAAAAGCATGTGAAAAAGAAGAAAGGAGGCAGGCTGAGGCGGGGGTCCGGGGAGGAGAGAGGGGTACTGCTGGAAAAGTTTAGGTGTAGGGCTTTTTTTTTTTTTAATGGGTGGTTTGATTCACGAGGTGGGATGTGGTGCTGCTCGGTCCGTTTGTGCAAGGAGCTGGGGTTTGTCCTCTACAGCTGACAAAGACTTCTGCGTGCTTAGTGTGAGCAGGCTGGTTGGCCTTGAAGAGACAAAAAGAGACATCTGAGCCCAACCTGTCCTGTCACTTCTAATGTAGTTTGTGCATTTACAGACAGCAGGGCTCTGCTTTATGCATCATGTCTCGCTGCTGCTTTTGTCTCAGACTTCATCATCTGCTGGATCTGAAGCGTGCTAATGACCTGATGTGCCACTCATACATGCTGAAGACGGCTACTGTCATTTCTTAAAGCGTGGCACATATATCAGAATGGAGGGCCCCTTAAATTCCAAAGCCTTCTGTTCTATCCATCGGATCTTTAACCAAACATAACCGCTCACAAGGGACTTGTTTGTATTTCCATCCACATCAGAAACTACAGGAACTGTGGTGTTTTTCAACCTGAGCTCTATTTTTCTACATTTTGTGTGTGTGTGTGTGTGTGTGTGTGTGGGGTGGGGGTCATCTTTTCACACACCACAAAAATTTTTTTAATCAGTACAGTATTGATCTAGAATGCAAACCCTATCACACAGTATAAACAATATAATGCAAGCTAAAAATACTCAGTAAACTACTTTTTGTTTGTTTGCTTGCTTGTTTGTAAAAAATCATAAGATGCGTCTGGTAGATGTGTCCTTATAGAAGTAAATGTATGCATGTCTACCTCACTAAATTAAAAGAAACTATAAAAACTGACTAGTTCTACAGTTAGACACCTTAGCCTCCTGGCCTTCTGGTGGTGCTGCCATCTACTAGGGATGTCACAAGAACTGATGTGTCGGTAGCAACTAAATTCTGAACCATGGAATAACATCTGTTTGAGAGCAAGAAGTGCAGCTGCACCAACATCAGCTTTCTGATCAGAAATCATCATATCTGAAATGCTGTACATTGAAATGCTCTACAATGTTTGAAGCTTGGATTTGTGTAGCTCGACTGTGTCATGAACCTGTGCTTCTTAGTAATATAAATGTGCAGCAATATAAATGTGGATAACTGTAATAAAAGAGGAATGATAACCTGGGCTAGAAGAGACCGGATTCTTAAGAGGCAAAGATGTGAGCAACAATAATGACAAAGACACAGCTTCATCAGTTGCTTAACAACGGTTGTATTGACACGAGGTGATCAATATGAACAATCTGTGAAATAAATAAATAAATAAAAAATAAATAAAAATAATAAAAAATAAAAACTGCGCACAGTTGTGTAAAACCATAAAAATGTCTCTGGTCCCCTCCCCTCCCGGGATAATGATGAGGCATTTAGCAGGGTGACATCGTTAGATAGGTGGCACAATTTTGTAGACAGCAAGGCTTTAGTTTTATTGATAACTGGCCTTCGTTCTGGGGCCGCCGTGGCTTGCTGATGCTGGATGGACTTCACACCATTGGTGAAGGCACAGCCATCTTGTCTGCGAACATAGAAAGAGCTCCACAGGGAGGGTAACTTTAGGATTTTACAGCAGGTCACGGATTAGAGACCCTGCAAGGTTTATGACAAATGTTGGTGTGGAATCCATAAACTTCGTGGGGAAATTAGGTCAGAAAATCCACTATGTGATAGTGCAGTTCTTCTGCCAGGGAGGGAAATTCATGAAACTGAGACTGTGGTCTGTTTCCATAGATGTGTCCATAAAAATCATAGAGGGATATGCTTTGCAAACTTAATACCCATTACTACATTGGATGATGTTGAAATTGAGGATGGCCTGTAGGCTGTTCCAGCAATATCAAATAATTTGTCTACTACCTACAACCCATGTGGAATGTCTCAAGCCTAAACCTACTTCCAGGCATCTTATATATGCTACTCTGCAACCACCCCTAAATCCAAACAGTCCAACTGTTGACAGTTGGATCTTATGTTAATTGGTCTCATTAACATAATCAATCAATCATTCAATCAATCAATCAATCAATCAATCAATCAATCAATCAATCAATCAATCAATCAATCAATTTTTTTATATAGCGCCAAATCACAACAAACAGTTGCCCCAAGGTGCTTTATATTGTAAGGCAAGGCCATACAATAATTATGTAAAACCCCAACGGTCAAAACGACCCCCTGTGAGCAAGCACTTGGCTACAGTGGGAAGGAAAAACTCCCTTTTAACAGGAAGAAACCTCCAGCAGAACCAGGCTCAGGGAGGGGCAGTCTTCTGCTGGGACTGGTTGGGGCTGAGGGAGAGAACCAGGAAAAAGACATGCTGTGGAGGGGAGCAGAGATCGATCACTAATGATTAAATGCAGAGTGGTGCATACAGAGCAAAAAGAGAAAGAAACAGTGCATCATGGGAACCCCCCCAGCAGTCTACGTCTATAGCAGCATAACTAAGGGATGGTTCAGGGTCACCTGATCCAGCCCTAACTATAAGCTTTAGCAAAAAGGAAAGTTTTAAGCCTAATCTTAAAAGTAGAGAGGGTGTCTGTCTCCCTGATCTGAATTGGGAGCTGGTTCCACAGGAGAGGAGCCTGAAAGCTGAAGGCTCTGCCTCCCATTCTACTCTTACAAACCCTAGGAACTACAAGTAAGCCTGCAGTCTGAGAGCGAAGCGCTCTATTGGGGTGATATGGTACTACGAGGTCCCTAAGATGGGACCTGATTATTCAAAACCTTATAAGTAAGAAGAAGAATTTTAAATTTTTTATTATGGGTGAGATATGCTCTCTCCTTCTAGTCCCGGTCAGTACTCTAGCTGTAGCATTTTGAATTAACTGAAGGCTTTTTAGGGAACTTTTAGGACAACCTGGTAATAATGAATTACAATAGTCCAGCCTAGAGGAAATAAATGCATGAATTAGTTTTTCAGCATCACTCTGAGACAAGACCTTTCTGATTTTAGAGATATTGCGTAAATGCAAAAAAGCAGTCCTACATATTTGTTTAATATGCGCTTTGAATGACATATCATGATCAAAAATGACTCCAAGATTTCTCACAGTATTACTAGAGGTCAGGGTAATGCCATCCAGAGTAAGGATCTGGTTAGACACCATGTTTCTAAGATTTGTGGGGCCAAGTACAATAACTTCAGTTTTATCTGAGTTTAAAAGTAGGAAATTAGAGGTCATCCATGTCTTTATGTCTGTAAGACAATCCTGCAGTTTAGCTAATTGGTGTGTGTCCTCTGGCTTCATGGATAGATAAAGCTGGGTATCATCTGCGTAACAATGAAAATTTAAGCAATACCGTCTAATAATACTGCCTAAGGGAAGCATGTATAAAGTGAATAAAATTGGTCCTAGCACAGAACCTTGTGGAACTCCATAATTAACCTTAGTCTGTGAAGAAGATTCCCCATTTACATGAACAAATTGTAATCTATTAGACAAATATGATTCAAACCACCGCAGCGCAGTGCCTTTAATACCTATGGCATGCTCTAATCTCTGTAATAAAATTTTATGGTCAACAGTATCAAAAGCAGCACTGAGGTCTAACAGAACAAGCACAGAGATGAGTCCACTGTCCGAGGCCATAAGAAGATCATTTGTAACCTTCACTAATGCTGTTTCTGTACTATGATGAATTCTAAAACCTGACTGAAACTCTTCAAATAGACCATTCCTCTGCAGATGATCAGTTAGCTGTTTTACAACTACCCTTTCAAGAATTTTTGAGCGAAAAGGAAGGTTGGAGATTGGCCTATAATTAGCTAAGATAGCTGGGTCAAGTGATGGCTTTTTAAGTAATGGTTTAATTACTGCCACCTTAAAAGCCTGTGGTACATAGCCAACTAACAAAGATAGATTGATCATATTTAAGATCGAAGCATTATATAATGGTAGGGCTTCCTTGAGCAGCCTGGTAGGAATGGGGTCTAATAAACATGTTGATGGTTTGGATGAAGTAACTAATGAAAATAACTCAGACAGAACAATCGGAGAGAAAGAGTCTAACCAAATACCGGCATCACTGAAAGCAGCCAAAGATAACGATACGTCTTTGGAATGGTTATGAGTAATTTTTTCTCTAATAGTTAAAATTTTGTTAGCAAAGAAAGTCATGAAGTCATTACTAGTTAAAGTTAATGGAATACTCAGCTCAATAGAGCTCTGACTCTTTGTCAGCCTGGCTACAGTGCTGAAAAGAAACCTGGGGTTGTTCTTATTTCCTTCAATTAGTGATGAGTAGAAAGATGTCCTAGCTTTACGGAGGGCTTTTTTTATAGAGCAACAGACTCTTTTTCCAGGCTAAGTGAAGATCTTCTAAATTTGTGAGACGCCATTTCTTCTCCAACTTACGGGTTATCTGCTTTAAGCTACGAGTTTGTGAGTTATACCACGGAGTCAGGCACTTCTGATTTAAAGCTCTCTTTTTTAGAGGAGCTACAGCATCCAAAGTTGTCTTCAATGAGGATGTAAAACTATTGACGAGATACTCTATCTCCCTTACAGAGTTTAGGTAGCTACTCTGCATTGTGTTGGTATATCGCATTAGAGAACATAAAGAAGGAATCATATCCTTAAACCTAGTTACAGCGCTTTCTGAAAGACTTCTAGTGTAATGAAACTTATTCCCCACTGCTGGGTAGTCCATCAGAGTAAATGTAAATGTTATTAAGAAATGATCAGACAGAAGGGAGTTTTCAGGGAATACTGTTAAGTCTTCTATTTCCATACCATAAGTCAGAACAAGATCTAAGATATGATTAAAGTGGTGGGAGGACTCATTTACTTTTTGAGCAAAGCCAATAGAGTCTAATAATAGATTAAATGCAGTGTTGAGGCTGTCATTCTCAGCATCTGTGTGGATGTTAAAATCGCCCACTATAATTATCTTATCTGAGCTAAGCACTAAGTCAGACAAAAGGTCTGAAAATTCACAGAGAAACTCACAGTAACGACCAGGTGGACGATAGATAATAACAAATAAAACTGGTTTTTGGGACTTCCAATTTGGATGGACAAGACTAAGAGTCAAGCTTTCAAATGAATTAAAGCTCTGTCTGGGTTTTTGATTAATTAATAAGCTGGAATGGAAGATTGCTGCTAATCCTCCGCCCCGGCCCGTGCTACGAGCATTCTGACAGTTAGTGTGACTCGGGGGTGTTGACTCATTTAAACTAACATATTCATCCTGCTGTAACCAGGTTTCTGTAAGGCAGAATAAATCAATATGTTGATCAATTATTATATCATTTACCAACAGGGACTTAGAAGAGAGAGACCTAATGTTTAATAGACCACATTTAACTGTTTTAGTCTGTGGTGCAGTTGAAGGTGCTATATTATTTTTTCTTTTTGAATTTTTATGCTTAAATAGATTTTTGCTGGTTATTGGTAGTCTGGGAGCAGGCACCGTCTCTACGGGGATGGGGTAATGAGGGGATGGCAGGGGGAGAGAAGCTGCAGAGAGGTGTGTAAGACTACAACTCTGCTTCCTGGTCCCAACCCTGGATAGTCACGGTTTGGAGGATTTAAGAAAATTGGCCAGATTTCTAGAAATGAGAGCTGCTCCATCCAAAGTGGGATGGATGCCGTCTCTCCTAACAAGACCAGGTTTTCCCCAGAAGCTTTGCCAATTATCTATGAAGCCCACCTCATTTTTTGGACACCACTCAGACAGCCAGCAATTCAAGGAGAACATGTGGCTAAACATGTCACTCCCGGTCTGATTGGGGAGGGGCCCAGAGAAAACTACAGAGTCCGACATTGTTTTTGCAAAGTTACACACCGATTTAATGTTAATTTTAGTGACCTCCGATTGGCATAACCGGGTGTCATTACTGCCGACGTGAATTACAATCTTACCAAATTTACGCTTAGCCTTAGCCAGCAGTTTCAAATTTCCTTCAATGTCGCCTGCTCTGGCCCCCGGAAGACAATTGACTATGGTTGCTGGTGTCGCTAACTTCACATTTCGCAAAACAGAGTCGCCAATAACCAGAGTTTGATCCTCGGCGGGTGTGTCGTCGAGTGGGGAAAAACGGTTAGAGATGTGAACGGGTTGGCGGTGTACACGGGGCTTCTGTTTAGGGCTACGCTTCCTCCTCACAGTCACCCAGTCAGCCTGCTTTCCTGGCTGCTCGGGATCTGCCAGGGGGTAACTAACGGCGGCTAAGCTACCTTGGTCCGCACCGACTACAGGGGCCTGGCTAACTGTAGAATTTTCCACGGTGCGGAGCCGAGTCTCCAATTCGCCCAGCCTGGCCTCCAAAGCTACGAATAAGCTACACTTATTACAAGTACCGTTACTGCTAAAGGAGGCCGAGGAATAACTAAACATTTCACACCCAGAGCAGAAAAGTGCGGGAGAGACAGGAGAAGCCGCCATGCTAAATCGGCTAAGAGCTAGTAGCTACGCTAAGCTAGCGGATTCCTAAAAACACGCAAAGTGAATAATGTGTAAATAATTTAGAGGTGATTCAGCAGAAGGAGTGCTTTAGTTAAGGCACGTAAAGATTACACTGGGAAACAAATCGTAATCTAGATAACTAGATCAATCTAACTGCGCAGATTAAACAGCTAACAGATACAGAAAAACACCGCTGTGCTCTGGAACAGGAAGTGATACAATACCGCAGTGAGAGCCAAGATCACTGTCCTCAAAATCATTGTTGACTTATAATCTAATGATGGATCATCACTTAGATATGATTGGGTTATGTGAAACCTGGTTTAAACCTACAGCTGTTCTCCACTTAAAAATGAGGCCTGCCCACCGGCCTGCCCACCGGCATACACATTTAGTCATGTCCCCAAGGCCTAAGGTGTTGCTCTTATTTATAAATCTAGGTTTAGCTTATTAGTTGTTGGGTGTCACAAATATAACTCGTTTGAACATGTGATTCTCCACTATGCCCATGATGTTACGTATTGCCAAGGTCAGAAGAATAAAAATCAGCCGGTGCATTAATCTCTAAGGCCTTGTTCTCACTGCCTCTGATTCGCTTACCGAGTCTGCGGGCTCGGTAAACGCCGCAGTGGGCCACTCACACTGCCCCCTGTCTGCTGTGCAGAGCTGCGGCCAACTCCGGCACCGCCTCCCTGTCTGCTGTATGGAGTTGCGGCCAACTCCAGCAACAGGTCCAGAGACGATGCTCACTGTTTTGATGCAGAGCACTCCGGCAGCCCGCAAGGATAGACTTCTTGCGGAAAAATCTGCAGCGCTGCAGGATCTCGGTAACTGCACCCGCAGAGCTCCGTGACCACTCAGAGAGGTTTGTATCTTTTTAATGAATTGGATTCTCTGTGGGTCCCGCATCCGTACTCTGCATCGGTAACACGGAGGCAGTGTGAGTGAGGGTTAACTTGTCAACAAGTGCAGATAACATTCTGATTATTGGTGACTTCAGCATTCATATAAAAAAGCCTTCTGATCCCCTCTGCAAATCATTTATGGAAATTGTGGATGCATTAGGATTTCAGCTATGCATTCAGGACTCAACGCACATTAGTGGAAATACCGTGGTTCTTACTCATGGTATTGCTGTCACAAATATTGACATCATGCCTCTTGCATCATTTTGCTGTAAAGTTCTGAAAAAAGTGGTTTCATGGCAGCTCATGGACCACCTTACTGAGAATAATCTTTTTGAGCCACTGCAGTTTGCTTTTAGAAAATATCATTCCACAGAGACAGCTCTCACTAAAGTGGTGAATGATCTGCATGCACTGGATTCGGACACCACTATGGTTCTGGTGCTGTTGGATCTCAATGCTGCATTTGATACAGTGGATCATCATATTCTACTCGATAGGCTGGAGAATCATTTTGGGATTACTGGGAGTGCCCTTGCATGGTTGACATCATAGCTGACCAGTCGTTCTCACTGTGTTTTGTACAATAACACTACCTCTACCCTTAGTGACATGAAATTTGGGGTTCCACAGGGGTCCATCTTAGACCCCCTGCTTTTCTCCCTTTATATAGCACCCCTTGGGCGCATTTTGCAGCATTTTGGGATTACCTTTCACTGCTATGCTGATGATACTCAGTTATATATGCCAATAACTGCTGGTAATCTCATCCACATAAAATCCTTAGAAGATTGCCTTGCATCAGTGAGAAGCTGGATATCTAGCAACTTCCTACTTTTAAACTCTGATAACACTGAAATTCTTGGTCCAGTGAGACATAGACATTAATTTGACCAGCTAACGCTTAGTCTAGGCTCATGTGTCATACATCACACTGACAAAGTGAGGAACCTTGGGGTAATTTTTGATCCTATGTTGTCCTTTGACCTCCACATTAGAGATATTACAAGGACTGCTTTTTTCCACTTGTGAAATATAGCGATTTATGCGTTTTTCTTTTCTAGATTGGACTACTGCAATGTTCTATTTTCTGGTTTACCGTAGTCCAGCATTAGGGGTCTCCAATTAGTTCAAAATGCTGCTGCAAATTTTACCACATTATACCCATTTTGGCATCTCTTCACTGGCTTCCTGTTGCTGTGAGTTCAGATTTTAAGGTTCTGCCACTAGCCTATAAAATTGTTCATGGACTGGCACCTCCCTACTTAGCGGACCTAATTAAACCCTACGTACTGGCCTGGGCTTTGCGTTCTCAGAGTGCAGGATTACTTTGTGCCCCTAGGTTGAATAACAAGTCTGCAAGTCACAGAGCGTTCTCTTATCGTGCCCCTGTTCTGTGGAATGATCTCCCTGCATCAATAAAACAATTCTGTCGAAACTTTCAAGTCCAGGCTTAAAACGCACTTATTTTCCCTTTCGCATGGCTGGCATACTGGCATAGTATGTTACTATGCTTTTTACTCTTTTAAATTCATTTTATTAGGAAACGGAGCGGGCTGCAGCCTCAACTTTATCTAAATTCTGGGTGTTTTAGAGAAGTTTAGGGCTAGTGGCCGGTGATCAACTTCGTATTTCTTTTCTTCTTGTTGCTTAATGCTGACAAATTATACTGTATTTGTTGTCTTTCTGATGCCTGACTGTGTTTTTTTTCTCTCTGTTTGAGGTGCAGCTCCATCCAGAGATGGGCATGGTGTCTGTTTCTGAAACCCTCCTGTCCTGTATCCCGGAAACATTTCCTATATATTTGTTTTGTGAACTATTTAGTAAATTGTGTTGGTAGCATGGGCCAAGCAGAGGGTCACCCCTTTGAGTCTGGTCTGTTTGAGGTTTCTTCCTTAGAGGGAGCATTTCCTTACTACTGTTGTCTATGTGCTTGCTCTGGGGGTTGGTAAGGCTAGACCTTACTTGTGTGAAGCGCCTTGAAGCTACTTTGTTGTGATTTGGCGCTATATAAATGAAATAAATTGAATTGAATTGACTATTTGGGTTTAGATTGGGGAGGCTGTTCCTCCCAATCATGCCTCTCCAGGTGTCTCTGTCATTGCCCATGTGTGCATTGAAGTCCTCCAGCAGAACAATGGAGTCCCCCACCAGAGCCCCATACAGGACTCCATTCAGGGACTCCAAGAAGGCTGAATACTCCAAACTGTTGTTCGGTGCATACACACAAACAAGGGTCAGAGTCATACCCCACCCTGCCACCTGAAGGCGCAGGGAGGTGACCCTCTTATGTCCCGGGGTAAACTCCAATGTAGCAGCACTCAGCTGGAGTCTCGTGAGTATTCCCACAGCTGCCCGGCACATCACACCCTGGGCAACTTCACAAAAGAATAAGGTCCAACCCCTATCAAGGAGAGTAGTTCCAGAGCCGAGGCTGTGCGTGGAGGCGAGGCCCACCAGATCTAACTGGTATCGCTCCACCTCCCGCACAAGCTCAGGTTCCTTCCCCCACAGTGAGGTGACATTCCACACCCCCAGAGCTAGCTCCTGCCACCCAGGTCTGGTCCGCCGAGGCCCCCGACTTCACTGCCACCCATGGGATAGCGCACCCAACACCAGCGGTTGCCCCTGTGGGTGGTGAGCCCACAGGGTGGAGATGGAAGGTCCATGTTGCCTTTTTGGGCTGTGCCGGATGGCTACATGGCAAGCACAGTCACCAGGAGCCCGCTGATGTGCCCTCCATTCAGGGCTGGCTCCAGATGGGGGCCCTGGGCTTCCTCCAGGCCAGGTCACATTTCCTCTGCCTCATTTTGTCAAGGTGTCTTGTGTCAGCCTCTCATCTGAGACCAATTTGCCATGGGAGACCCTACCAGGAGCACAAAGGCCCCAGACAACACAGCTGTCAGGTTCATAGTGGTACACAAACCTCTCCACCACGATAAATTGATGGTTCCCGGAGAGAACCCTACTCACAACACCCCATAATGACAACATGAAAAAAGGTTTTTTGATTTTTTTGCAAATTTATTAAAAACAAGAAACAACAAAAAACTAAGAAGTCACATGTACATAAGTATTCACACCCTGTAGGGATGGTGCCTGGTTTCCTCCAAACATGATGTCTGGCATTCCTGTCAAATAGTTCAATCTTTGTCTCAACAGACCAGAAAATTTTGTTTCTCATGGTCTGAGAGTCCTTCTAAAAACTAAAAAAAAAAACCCCTAAAAAACTTTTCACATTGTCATTATGGGGGTACCCTGCGACCGTCTGGCGTCCTGTCCTGGGTGTACCCTGCCTCGCGCTCTATGACTGCTGGGATAGGCTCCAGCCCCTGCAACCCTTAATTGGACTAAGCGGTTGAAGATAAGTGTGTGTGTGTGTGTGTGTGTGTGTGTGTGTGTGTGTGTGTGTGTGTGTGTGTGTGTGTGTGTGTGTGTGTGTGTGTGTGTGTGTGTGTGTGTGTGTGTGTGTGTGTGTGAATTATGGGGGTATTGTGTGTCTAATTTTGAGGAAACAAAATAATTTCATCCATTTTGAAATAAGGCTGTGACATAAAGTGTGGAAAAAATGAAACACTGAATACTTTCTGGATACATGGTACATGCTGCTAATTGGCTGTTCAAAGGGTTAGTTGCCTCCCACATGGGGGTGAATGAACTGATGGTGCCTTCAAGTGCAATAGGAAACTACAGAATGTAACATGTTGAATAAATGAGTTGAAAGTCAAATAATACTTCTATTTAAACTGAACATAGTTAAAATGTTTCACTTTATACCTGGGTTACATGAGTATATGCAGTGGAATCAGGGTTTTAGCTAGCCATGATGCAGCACTGTCATCGTCAATTAATTAGTATGCCCATCCAGTCTACATGTGTTTTGTGGACTTGGAGAAGGCGTATGATCGGGTACCCCGGGTCCAAGGTTGGGTAGGATTACTTTGAAATGTAATCCAAAAGTAATCAGATTACAAGTAATCCAAATGTATGTACATACATACATGTAATCCTCATGTATTCTTTCAAAGTAATCCTACCCAACCTTGCCCGGGAGATACTGTGCGAAGTGCTGCGGGAGTATGGAGTGAGGGGGTCCCTTCTCAGGGCCATCCATTCTCTATACTCACAAAGTGAGAGCTGTGTTCGGGTTCTCATCTGTAAGTCCAACTTGTTTTCGTGGGGGTTGACCTCTGCCAGGGCTGTGCCTTGTCACCAATCCTGTTTGTGATATTCATGGACAGGATATCGAGGCGTAGTCGGGGGGAGGAGCGTCTTCAGTTTGGTGGGCTCAGGGTCTCATCACTGATTTTTGCAGATGATGTGGTCCTCTTGCCTTCATTGGGCTGTGACCTCCAACATTCACTGGATCGGTTCACAGCCAAGTAGCGGCTGGGATGAGGATCAGCACCTTCAGATCTGAGGCCATGGTTCTCAGCAGGCCTCCGGGTAGGGAATAAGGTCTTGCCCCAAGTGAAGGAGTTCAAGATGAGTGGGTGAGTGGTACTGGCAATGAACTTCCTGGTATCATGATATCCCTATTCGCCACTGAGTCATTAGAAGTTGATTGCTGATGAGGGGCTTGGTCTTACAGAATGAGACATTTTTGTCTGTTTGACGAGGACAAGAAACTTCAAATGTTGTTAGCTTTCCAAAACAGTTACGTTATGTAGCTATTTAGTTCATTATGGTGTCTGTGTTTTAATTGAGTACTGCACCATTTAAAAACAAACCTGACTATACTCTGTCACAGACTTCAGGTTGTTTTAATTAAAAAATGGTATTATGGGGGGAGACAATATAATTGGTGTAGAATGGAGTGGAAAAGTTGGTAAAGAAATGCACAGGTTTGTGTTTGTGTGTCTAGGTGGAGCGGGGTGTGTGCAGAGAGCAGAATAGCCCTTGACATCCCAGATTTGTTTTGACTGGTGTGCTTACAGCTGCCGCATAGCACGGGTGAGGAAGGGCCTGGTCGAAGTAAAACAACCAAATTCTTACTTTTCTTCTTTCTCCTCTCCTGTCTTCTCACAGATGGCCCCCGGCCAGGCAGCTGTATAATCAAGCCCTTCATTTATACTTTATTGACAGATGCTACTTCCAGCCTTGGTTGGGGCAACATGGTTTGTTTTTCAAATCTCTGGGAAAGATTGAATTCCATGGCAGGGTGATATATGCTTCTGAAAGCTTTGTAAATGTTGGACTGCAGTTGCACGGTGGAATAGGTGGAATGTTTTGCTCCATTTTGTCAAGAGGGAATGATCTCAAAACTTGGCTAATAGAGAGGAAAAGCCATATAGAATTTAATGCTGGTTTGTCTGGATGTTCTCATGCAAAACCAAAGACCATAAGAAACTACTGACTCTTAAAATAACAAGCCATATTCTATCAGTGTCATTGCTCATATACAACTAATGCGATTACTATGTCCAGTATCGAGTGTGCTTATTCATCTGCGTGCCCAAATGAGGTGTGGGTAGGCAGGGTGTTGGGGCATAGGGCACAAGATGGGGTACACCATGGGGAGGATGCCAGTCTATTCTAGTGTTGGGGCATAGGGCACGAGATGGGGTACACCATGGGGAGGTTGCCAGTCTATTCTAGTGTTGGGGCATAGGGCACAAGATGGGGTACACCATGGGGAGGATGCCAGTCTATTCTAGTGTTGGGGCATAGGGCACAAGATGGGGTACACCATGGGGAGGATGCCAGTCTATTCTAGTGTTGGGGCATAGGGCACGAGATGGGTTACACGCTGGGGAGGATACCAGTCTATCATAGTGTTAGGGTGTAGGGCACGAGATGGGGTACACCATGGGGAGGATGCCAGACTATCGCAGGGCCACATATAGGCAGACAAAATCATTCACACCCACATGCACACCAACGGCCAATTTAATGTTTCCAGTTCACCCAACATGCATGTTTTTTGGATGTGGGAGGAAGCAGTGAACGTGGTGAGAACATGCAAACTACACACAGAAAATCCCCAGTTGGGAATGAAACCCATGATCTTCTTGCTGAGGCAACAGTGCTAACGGCTAACCCACCATGCTGTGCGCGCGCGCACACACACACACACACACACACACACACACACACACACACACACACACACACACACACACACACACACACACACACACACACACACACACACACACACACACACACACACACTATAGTGCATCTGGAAAGTATTCACAGCGCTTCATTTTTTTTCCACATTTTGTTTTGTTACAGCCTTATTCCAAAATGGATGAAATTTTTTTTTCCTCAAAATTCTACACACAATACCCCATAATGACAAAGCAAAAAAGATTTTTTGCAAATTTATTAAAAATAAAAAACTAAGAAATCATATGTACACAAGTATTCACACACTTTGCTCAATACTTACACCGTTGGCAGCAATTACAACCTCAAGTCTTCTTGAATATGATGCCACAAGCCTGGCACACCTGTCTTTGGGTAGTTTTGCCCATTCCTCTTTGCAGCACCTCTCAAGCACCATCAAGTTGGATGGTAAGAATAAGTTTAGGTCACACCATAACAGACAAACTCAACTGATTCAAAACATTAAAATCGGATCATCGACTGGTTCATACACAGTAAAATCACCAGTGTTAAATTAACACTGCCAGTGTACAGATGGTCCCACTCTGACTAGAGTTTTACACTGGTGATTTTACTGTGTAGTACATTTAGACTGATTGAGGGGTCTGTGTATTGATGTGCTCTTTTTAATTTAAAGCCGATTTATGATTCGTCCTGGGGAATTGTTACACCCGTATATAGTGGTGAAGCAAAAGCTAACTGATGTGAGCAACTTTCTGAGGAGTGTTTTGGTTTTATGACTCAGAAATGAGAAATTTGGAGTTTTAATTTAATACACACAAGATAATTAGATTCTGCCTTTGGAAAGTTTATAATGTACCCCTTGTGTGTGTTATGTGTGTGTGTGCATGCTTTTTGTTATGCATATGCACACTGTTTTGCCATCAATACAATCTTGCAAATGTGATGCCAGCAGCTCAGCATTTAATCAAGTCTTCCTTTGCTTCTCACGGCGGTCTCTGCTCTGTAACATGACCGACCGTCTTTGTAGAACAACACCTCAGAGTTTCCCATGAGCTACCTCACCATCCAAAAACAACAGAGAAGACTCTGAATTATTGCATGTGCTCACTTTAGTTTACATTTGGTTAATGCATGTCAGCCAAGAAATCCTTGCTCACATGAACAGAGGAAAGTAGATGGTGCCAAGGCAGGCAGCTTCAGGGGAGACGGCAGGTTGGTGTCAATGACAGATGGGATGAAGAAGCTGACTTCTTTATGTTAAGGACCTTATCTTCTATCTCTTCCTGCCAGCCTGTCGGCTCAACCTCAGTCAGCGTCTGTGTGCTGCTCAGGGGTTAATCCCTTACTCCGCAGTCTCTAGGAAGACTGATATATGTCTGTAGCGTGCACAGTGACAGCAGCAAACAAAACAAACACGCTCCCTCGCATCTGTATGCAAAAATACCTTCACTTGCACAGGTTTGCAACTTTGCAGTGCTGCTCTGAATTCAGGGGGAAAAAAGTGGTGGAAACAAAAATGAGTTACATTCTCCTTAATCCTCCAAGCACTCTGCGGGGAAACAGTAATTAATGCTGACTTTCCATGGAAAAATGAAGGATTACAGCAAATGTCTCGATTAGGCTGTATAAATTTCTATAAAAAAGAAAAAGAAAAACTGTCCACATACAGTTGTCACACGTGTACAGGCATCGGCCTAAAAACTTTCAACTTCTATTTTCCTCTACTGCACATATTCCATTGTTATCAAAGAGTACAATTAAATTCAACTTAACGTCTTCTTATATCCACTTGAAATTAATTAAATATAACCATTACAAGATAGATTTATTTTGTTTTTTTTTCACTGTCAGTTTTTTCTGTCTGTCAACAATATAATCAATATAATCACTTTTAAAACCTCACAGCCAGAAGTTGACAAAATTTTGTTCTGAAGGACCACTGGAATCTCAAGATCACTATATGATGGCATGATATGACACTATAAACCGGCACTGGACTTGACTGGGGAAATAACCTGGGTATCCATAACAACAGCAGGAGACTTTCTTTTAGGCAATGGCCATTTTGTGCTTTGAAGATCAATCTGAGTGCGTTATGAGGACTTTTTCCATCCTCTTGGAGATTGGTGACGGATTAAACAAATGAAATGAGTTATTGATACATATTTATTATACCAGTCATCAGTTTGTTGACAGAATATTAACCTAGTTTTTCTTTGGACTGGTTGCAGATGCCACAGCTATTCACAAAGCATCTTAAGCCTCGGTCCCACCGAATAAAAAGCCATGAATAATGAGCCACGCATGGGTGTGTCAGCGGTTATTTCAAGAACGATCCACGTTTTAAGCTGTCACGTATCCGCTACTAAGTCACCTCTAGGTGCCTCTCTGTACCTCACATGTGCCAGGTATCAGCCTCTAGTGAGCCACGACCGATCTGTCATTTGAGCCCCATCCATCCTTGAGTGGCTCATGTCACCGCATCTGATCCACGTCAAGCCACAAGCACCATGTAAAGTGACGCTGACGCACGTTTAGGTATGGGTTTGGTCCAAACCTCCAGCCCTCCCACACTTGGTCCCTTTAAAGTGTGGGTTTTCAATTCACAGCATCCATTCAAGGTGTTGTAAAATTTTTTAAACGCAGTCCAAAAAAGACGCTCCTGTACAGTCCCTCCAGTGTGCCCATCCGTTCGCCAGGCTGCTGTTCACCTGTGTTCCAGAGTCGTTAAATGCAACAGTTCTGCGTGTTCACCCAGCTCTCTGTGACTAAAAAAAAAAAAAAAAAAGACACCACAATGAGGTGGCTGCTTTAGTTATATACACCCACAACTGTGTGAATCGATCACTGCCCCACCCCAAAAAAAACCAACACCACAAAACACATCCATAACCAGACCAGCTAGAACCGAACCACGGGTTCCTGGACAGTCGCCTCTGCCTTCTTCTTACTGGTTTTATTTCTTCCGCAGCTTACAGTCATTTTGACACCGTGATCCAACTTTTAACTTTGTGTTCTTCCATTATTGACTGCAGAATCACTCTTTTGTGAGCTCGTGTTCTGTGTAAATGCTCGTCTTGAGTGTGAGTCATTGTGTCAGCATGCACAGACGTGTCTCATCTGATCCATTATAACAAGATGTTAAATCTATCATAAACATATTTTTACAGTTGCTTATAAAGAAGGAATGAACATGCAACTGTTTTACCAAGCTATTACAATATAAACTTTACAAATACTTACCTGTTAGGCTGTTCCAAATACGTTCTTCACCTCTGCGCATGAGAAAGAGAGGAAAAAAGGGTCCAAATAAAAGATCCTCTGTGATTCCAGAAGCGATTAGAGGTGTTTTCAACATTCAAACTCTGACAGAAAAAGATTAATCCGCTACAAAATAATTATTTTATATACAGCATCCAGCGCACAAAGCAGGTGGAATTGTCACAACAAAATGCCCAAGAGGGCAGAGCCAAAATAGCCTGTCCTGTCCTCGTAGTCGCCAGGTGCTCGGATAACACTGGTCTACAAATTTTAAGAGGTTGTCTGCTTCAGAAATATAATGTACTATTTACGACGGATTTTGGCATGCTGAATTCAAATATGACAATAAAAATGACTGGTTGGCCACTGTTTTTAAGATATTTAAGTTTTTACATTTTACATAATTATATTGTGTTGATAGTAGAGTTTTCATGATAAATCATACACAAAGGTCTGTTCATGTTTCTCTGACTGTTCATAATTATATTTCACCTGTTTTTTTGTAAAAATCATCAAAAGTAACCCTTAGTAGCACAGTAGTAACATATCTTAAAACTAGAGCCAACCAACCATTTCAAACATCATTTTCATTTTCAGTGGCCCAAAATTAGTAAAGTTTGACTACATTTATTTCAGAAGCATCTCAACTGTAGACCAGTGTAATAGGCTTTTAACAGCCTCGTCCTCACTACAAACATGCCTCTAAAATCCTCGTTTGTCCTCATACACAAACTGCCCCACGCTGCTGTTGCTAAATTTTGAACTTCTTGAAATTAGCACTATGCTCAGAGATGAGCCTTGTTAGCTGAATATTCTGCCTCTAAGAGCCTCTCAGAGCCACTTGTTGAATTACTGGGCTCATACCAAAAAAACAAACAACAACAACAACAACAAAAAACAAAAAGCTATGTGGCTCATTATTCATCCTTCATTATTCGGTGGGACCAGGGCTTAAGACTGAGGTTGTGCCCTGGAGGATGCCGGTTTTATGGCAGAGCTGACACTTTTGCCGCCCCATCATCTACTTAGTTATTACAGATCCAGATCATAAATAAACATATTGAATGATTTAAATCAATAACATTGTGAAAAATTATACATATGTTCACCCCAAAATGTGAATCTGCTGCAACTTGTGAATTATCCGCAAACCGTTAACAAAAATCTACACAAACCGTGAATATCCATGAACTGTTAATAATTTGGCTGCAAACCATCAATGAAATTCTCACAAAATGTGAAAGCAGATTTTGAAAAAAGTGACTATCATTCATGATAAACATTTTCTTTTGGTTTAAGTAGTTTATGGGTTACTTACTTCCGGAAATCTTGATTGCAAACCCTATCTCTGCAAAAATATATTTTTTAGGGGGCAGCGGGGGGTGTCACTACCAAAAGATCTGTTTCAATGCAATCTTAACTTTCATGAAAGAACTGAAATATCTACTGAAAGGATGCCACATGATGTCATAATGTTTCCTAGTTAAAATTTGTCTGTGGTATTACTTTGTAAATGTTATTTTGACATTTTTGGCACAAATGGCTGATTCCTGATATTTTTCACAGCGATCTCTGATTTAAATAGATATTCGCTTTACAACTGGGTATTTGATAAATTCCTGATAAAATATATTAAATTATAATATGTAAATATTTCTCCTGCTTTATCGTCATTTATGATTCTAAGTGTTCCACACATCGCAAATAGGCATATATGCCTAATGTGCGTATGTGTACATGTATGTTTCTCTTACTCAGGTGACTTTAGCACGGCAGAATAAACAGTAAAATCAACAAAGAAGTGCATGAGTTGTTGATTAGTTGAATATATTTTGGAAAATGTATGCATTTTCTATCTTGTTCTTGTGGTTTGTTCCATTAATGACCAGAAATTAATTTATAGTGACATGAAATATCCATACTTGTGAAGAAATTCACATTTTGTGAGATGTGCGTTCACGTTTCGTGAGATATATTTTCAGTATTCACGTTTTGCAATTCACGGTTTGCAGATAATTCAAGATTTTGGGGTAAACAGCATGTCACAGCCAGACGCAGATCAACAAACCAACACCAGCTGTGCAGACTTGGTACCCACAGCAGCAGAACGGCAACACTTCCGTACCAGAGCATTGCAACATGATAACATGATAACTCACAAACTTCTTCACAGGCACCTGGAAAATATTTATAACTTTCCATATGATGAGTTTTGTTGTGATTTTCCTCTTGATGTAGTGGTTTTGGGTCATTAAAAAAGTACAATGCTCATAAAGCTATTGTGAAGGCAAGGATTTTAACCCCAATAATCATTTGTATAGAACCAGCCAAGTGGTTGACAAGGGGCTATGACATCATCAGTTCTGTACTCTATAGAGGCTTTGCATGTGACGTCACAGGTCACGTGCAGGGTGGTACATCTGCAGGTCAAGTTTAGCCGGTCACAATAACCTTGGCTGTGTAAGTCATCTCAACCTGTCTTTCCTCTGTCTTTCACCATTTTTTCCGCTATTACACTATGGGTAGGGTTAGAAATATAAAAAAAAAACAAAAAACAAACAAACAAAAAAAAGAACGCATCACTAAAATGTTACTCATTTCATGATGGAAGCTCGGCTGGGCTATGAAAAAAAGTCAGTTGAGTTTTTCCACAATCCCACATCAACATACACAAAATTGAGTAAAGTTAATGACAAAAATTATCAGTAAGGTTAGAATGAGAAAGAGTAAAATAAAATAAAAAAGCTGTGTCATGAAAATGTTATTCATTCCGTTTGTTATGGAAACTGCATGGGTGGGGAGTAGGGGGGTCAGCTGAGTTTTTTTCCACAATACCACCAGTGTACACAAAATTCAGTAAAGTTAATGATGAAAATGATCAATAAGGGTAGAGTTAGAAAGAGTAAAATACAACCCCAATTCCAATGAAGTTGGGACGTTGTGTAAAATGTAAATAAAAACAGAATACAATGATTTGCAAATCCTCTTCAACATATATTCAATTGAATACACCACAAAGACAAGATATTTAATGTTCAAACTGATAAACTTTATTGTTTTTGTGCAAATATTTGCTCATTTTGAAATGGATGCCTGCAACACGTTTCAAAAAAGCTGGGACAGTGATATGTTTACCACTGTGTTACATCACGTTTCCTTCTAACAACACTCAATATGCGTTTGGGGACTGAGGACACTAATTGTTTAAGCTTTGTAGGTGGAATTCTTTCCCATTCTTGCTTGATATACGACTTCAGTTGTTCAACAGTCTGGGGTCTCTGTTGTTTTATTTTCCGCTTCATAATGTGCCACACATTTTCAATGGGCAACAGGTCTGGACTGCAGGCAGGCCAGTCTAGTACCTGCACTCTTTTACTACGAAGCCATGCTGTTGTAACACGTGCAGAATGTGGTTTGGCATTGTCTTGCTGAAATAAGCAGGGACGTCCCTGAAAAAAAGACATTCCTTGGATGGTAGCCTGTGTTGCTCCAAAACCTGGATGTACCTTTCAGCATTGATGGTGAAGATGGTTACAGATGTGTAAGTTGCCCATGCCATGGGCACCAACACAACCCCATACATCACAGATGCTGGTTTTTGAACTTTGTGCTGATAACAATCTGGATGGTCTTTTTCCTCTTTTGTCCAGAGGACACGACGTCTATGATTTCCAAAACAATTTGAAATGTGGACTCATCAGACCACAGCACACTTTTCCACTTTGGGTCTGTCCATTTCAAATGAGCTCGGGCCCAGAGAAGGCGGTGGCATTTCTGGATGTTGTTGATGTATGGCTTTCACTTTGCATGGTAGAGTTTTAACTTGCACTTTTAGATGTAGCGACGAACTGTGTTAACTGACAATGGTTTTCTGAAGTGTTCCTGAGCCCGCGCGTTAAGATCCTTTACACAATGATGTCGGTTTTTAATGCAGTGCCGCCTGAGGGATCAAAGGTCAGGGGCATTCAATGTTGGTTTTTGGGCTTGCCACTTACGTGTAGAAAGTTCTCCAGATTCTCTGAATCTTCTGATTATATTATGGACTGTAGATGATGGAATCCCTAAATTCATTGCAATTGAATGTTGAGAAACACTGTTCTTACTGTTGGACTATTTTTTCATGCAGTTGTTCACAAAGTGGTGATCCTCGCCCCATCTTTGCTTGTGAATGGCTGACCCTTTTCGGCAGGCTCCTTTTATACCCAATCATAACATTAGAAGGAAAGGTGATGTAACACAGTGGTAAACATAACACTGTCCCAGCTTTTCTGAAACGTGTTGCAGGCATCAATTTCAAAATGAGCAAATATTTGCACAAAAACAATAAAGTTTATCAGTTTGAACATTAAATATTTTGTCTTTGTGGTGTATTCAATTGAATATTGGTTGAAGAGGATTTGCAAATCATTGTATTCTGTTTTTATTTACATTTACGTCCCAACTTCATTGGAATTGGGGTTGTAAAATAAAATAAAAAAAGTGTGATAACAATGTCCTCCAGGTACAGACAACAAAGAAGGGAACACGCCCAGGGTCCCGACAAGACTGTTCCACGAAAAAAAAAGTCAGCTGAGTTTTTCCCACAATACCACACCAACATACACAAAATTTAGTAAAGTTAATTTTTAAGTCCTGAGTGTACTTACACGTGCAGTAATAATATCCTCCAGGCACACTCAACAAAGGAAACAACAGGCTTGGCCCTGTGTACAACAAGCACCCAAAACTGCAGTTTTGTCTATGTACTGCTGTCATTCAGTGCCAGACAGATGCCTGGTATATTCAAATACTCCACAATCAGATTCAGAAATGATGAGTTTATCTCAAAGCTTGTCCAAAACTTTGCAGAATGTATGCTGTTTCTTGTGTAAATAATTGTGGAAGCCCTGTGCTTGACCGGCAGCGTGGTGATGGGAAGTGGCCAGTTCGTGTGTCTGCAAAGCCTCTATAGGACCTCACTCAGTCTTTTTCATCCAGCATCCACTAACCATCCAGCAGGTTGCAGTGTTCAGCTGGTAGCAGGCAGTTCTTTTAGCTATTACATACGCTAAACAAAGTTCTGGTGCATCAAGGTTCCCTCATTTTTAATTGATGCATCTTCATTATGTGCCCTTTTAACTTGGAGACTTAAGAGAAGATAGCATTCATTGTTTCTAATTTGTGTTAAGTGTGTGAGGTGATGGACTCATTAATTCTTTCATACATTCATTTATCTATTCACTCACTATGTTTAGCATGCATGATGGAAATTAGGAGCAGGCATGGTTGAAGTTGCATGAGAATCTATATGCCTTTCATTTCCAAAGCCTAGGTCTGGTTGCACCAAGATCATTACTGCCTGCACAAGCAAAACTGAATATGATGAATTTATCAAGCTTATTTCTTTCTATTTATTATTACTATTTAAATTTAGTGGTGATTTATATGCATTGTACAGTAATTGGCATGCACATTAAGGGGGATTGTGTTTATTGTGTCCAAGTGTCATCAGTATGTCAGCGTCTCTTGCAGAGTATCGTGCATTGTAAAATTCTTGATGAGTTGCATTTCTAAATTTGTCCATTTGTTAAATTTTATTTAATTTTTTCCACCCTTATGATTGTTAGTTATAGTTTTGACATCTGCTTATTGAGGCTGGCACTCAGTCAGATGGCTTTTTCTGCCTGCACAGACAGTTAGTGCACCATAAGAATAATGTTGAATTGTGGTGTCTAATTATGATTGAGTTTGGTTTGGAAATTGTTAACAGCTCCTGTGCGAGACGGCAGCAAACTGCACGCACAATTCAAAAAAAGGCTTGTTGACATCTGTGTTTTTCCACTTAAGGGAAACGTCTGCCAAAAGACAGGAACACCTCAAAACCACATCCACTGTCCGCTGGTACTGTGGCTTTGTGTTTTTAAAATTACAGTCATACCCGCTCCATAAACGCTAGCAGGCAACCCAGAAGAGATTTGGCGAGGATAAATCTGATTATATGTTTGTTTCTATTTGTTCGTTTCAGTGTGTTTGGTGCAGGTGTGTGGTGCAGAAGGCCACACCTGGACATATAACCTGGACGATTTATCATCTGTTTCTTCCCGCTGCCTGCTGCCCTGGAGGATTCCCCCCCACAGCAATGACAGGATTATGTCTGACATGTTTAAGGAAGTGGCTTTGGCAGACAGTGTTGAGGAGGCAGGCAATGAGCCGTGCACACGCGCAGGTGCACGTACATTCCTGGTGCCAGCCTTGACTACTTTCAAAAAACTGTATAGTGGGGCAAGTTTGAACGGTGTTTCTGTCAAACTGAAATTATTCTGCGTGTAAAGGAGATACGAGACAGGGAGGCTTTAGCGTTAACTCTGTTATCATTGCAGACGTCTGTTGGGATGACAGCGGAGGGCTGCCGCTGTTGGTAAACCTCTGTGTGATCTTAGCGCAGAATGAGCCAGACTTTGTTGAGCGGAAGCGATGGAATGGCGAGGGCTAGTTCCAGTTTTGATGGTGATGAAGGTGGATGTGCAGTGAGGAGGCCTCCCTCATCTTTGACAAATGACACTTCAGAAGGAGAGGAGAGTAAATACAGTCTGCAGCTTGCCAGACTGGCTCGATCTCAACTTTTACAACCACAGAGCCAAATTCCTGGAAAATGACTTAATTGTGGGGTAGATTTCAAAATGATGATTTGAGGTAAAATGAGAGAAAGAATGGATGGAGGTAGGGTGGGGTGAGAGTATCATATAGCTCTTGTTCCTTTTCTCAACAGGTGGAATGAGTGAAGCCAGGGACCGTAAAGCTACAGTGTGGTGGATTTAGTGTCACCAAGTGGTGAGGTTGCAGATTACATTATGCTGTCGCTGATCACAAGTTTGTTTTCCTTCATGTTTTTCCTTCTTCAGCAACATGGGTTCATGCTCCTGTGGCCTCTTTGGTGATAAGCAATATGTATGATCCTTATTATCATAAAAATAAAAATGTGGGTTCTCTAACTTGTTAGTCTGCACTAGCAACCAGTCGAGAGTGCACAGGGGAGCAACCACTGATTCCTCTTCTTTTTAATTCAGCCTGTTAGCCACACTGCAAAAGGTGAAAGACAGAATAAGTATATCCCTTTTGGGCTACTGTATCAACATGACGGTGCAATGGAGATCGCCATGAAGAGCCTACTCCCATGTAAACATGAAAAGCTTGTTCTAATCTTTTGAAAACACATCAATCCATTGTTGCAGGTAATTTATACATTCATGAACAGATGGTTATGAATGCTATGTTCCATTTCTACAAATAAAACACCCTAAATCCTACACACTGTAGCTTTAATGCCACAAGGAAACACCCCTAAATCCTATACACTGTAGCTTTAACAGAACAAGGAAACTCCCCTAAATCCTACACACTGCAGCTTTAACAGCGAAAACACCCCTAAATCCTACACATTGTAGCTTTAATGCCACAAGGAAACACCCCTAAATCCTACACACTGTAGCTTTAACAGAACAAGGAAACTCCCCTAAATCCTACACACTGCAGCTTTAACAGCGAAAACACCCCTAAATCCTACACATTGTAGCTTTAATGCCACAAGGAAACACCCCTAAATCCTACACACTGTAGCTTTAATGCCACAAGGAAACACCCTAAATCCTACACACTGTAGCTTTAATGCCACAAGGAAACACCCCTAAATCCTACACACTGTAGCTTTAACAGAAAAAGGAAACTCCCCTAAGTCCTACACACTGCAGCTTTAACAGTGAAAACACTCCTAAATCCTACACATTGTAGCTTTAATGCTGCAAGGAAACACCCCTAAATCCTATACACTTTAGTTTTAACAGAACAAGGAAACACACTTAAGTCCTACATACTATAGCTTTGATTCCACATGGAAACATAACTAAATTGTACACACTGTACCTTTAAGGCCACAAGGAAACACCCCTAAATTCTACACACTTTAGCTTTAATGCTGCAAGGAAACACCGCTAAATCCAACACGCTGTAGCTTTAATGTCACAAGGAAAGACCCCTAAATTCAACACACTGTAGCTTTAACGCCACAAGGAAACACCCCTAAATTCTACACACTTTAGCTTTAATGCTATAAGGAAACACCCCTAAATCCAACACACTGTCCATTTAACAGCAATGAAACACACCTAAATCCTACACACTGTAGTTTTAAGAGGGAGAAACCTGTAGGGGGAGGGGGCATACAACGGGACATCTTCACAGGTTCTTCAGCTCAGACTCAAATGATAATTGCAGATAAACGAAGGGCGCCGTCTATATCCGACATCCTGTCCTTTCAATTGGGTTTTTATCACGGAGATGGAGGACAAACAGCAGGAACTGCAGAGCCGGGAGGTGCTGAGGGCCTCCTTATGCCTGCTTTTATGTTGACTTGCCCAAACAAGTCGCCACGTCCGTTACCCCGCAGGTTTGCTTTCCCCCATGTACACGCTGTTGATGCAGGCAGGTCGCATTGCTGCCGTACCCACAAGCCCACTATTCATCAACTTTTATATGAAGTCACAGCCTGTAAATCAATGCTGCAGGAAGAGGCGACGAAGAGGACGTTCAAAGAGTCTTTGAAAATCTTGCATCGTTATGAACAGGTGGTTTGATTTACTGTGTTTGTATTTAAATGGGGGCATTTCAAAGATTCACATGAAAGAGCAGGTTTTTTTTAAGGCTCAAAAATGGTTCGGTTTGAGGAATAAAATTCAGTTTTTCAAGACACGTTCCCTCCCACAGAAAACATTGTAAATGTTCCCTTGTAGCATTTGAGGAGTTCATCGACTGCACTACTTTATAGATATAGAAAAATGAGCAAGGAGCCAGAGTTACCCTGAGGGGCTTTTTGCCCTTATTCAGGTGTGTTTAGATACTTTTGAAATTTTTCTATTGGGCTGCAGAGTGGCTGGTGAACACAAACTCCTACACACTCTTCTGGGGTTGAATATCTGCTGTGTAACATGCCATATTTTCTATAAGCCACACCAGAGTATTAGTCACGTCTGTCTCTCAAACAGACTACGAGAAACAAAATTCTCTGGTCTGATGAGCCAAAGATTGAACTCTTTGGTGTGAATGTCAGCAAGTACATCATTCAGTATACAGAAGGATCTTGTCACATGTGTAGACACCACCATCTTATAGCCATAGATGATAATGCAGTATTATTTCATTTGTAAACTGCTTCAGAATATAAGTTGCAGGACCTACCAAACTAGTAAAGTTAACAAATAAATAAAAAATGACTTATAGTGTGGAAAAAGAGGACCAATTTGTCTCCTTGAAACACACATTGAATGTCCCCCAAAAATGTAAAGCTCCAACATTAAACAACTGTCACATGAAAAAAGTAGAAATAATCACCCTCTAATCCTCTTTGGTTCAGTTTCTTCAGTCTTCTCTCATTTCTTATGTCTCTTATTTGGCTGTTCACTATTTTCTGTGGTTGTAGTGTATGAACATATCCATATATAATAAAAAGTAATTGCATACTTTTAAAGTGAAGTACAGTGTTTTGTAATAGTGATCTTTTTCTGTTTTACATCTGTTATTGTTGGATCAGCATCATGGATTTGATTTATTGTATAATGGTAATAGATTGTGGTTAGTGAACACCACAGCTGTCTATTCAGAAGTGTTTGTTCTCTGGGCCGTTCACCAGTGAGACTAAAATAAGTCTCGGTTTGCTATGGTTGTTTGAACAGAAGCTGTGGCCTTCATTTTGAGGTCTCCAGGCTGAGCTCCTGTTTTTTTTTCCCCCTCTAAATTTGATCCTGAACACCACTACCTCATCTCACCCTTTTGTGCCGTAGTAATGACCATCCAGCCCAAACATTTACATGTTTACATTTTAATTTACCGGTTTGGGCTGGGGTGGGGTTGGGGGTGTGGAGGGGCTTGGAAACTTTTACAGAACAAACTGGCTGATTTTATGTTGCTGAAGCCAGACGCCACTGAGCGAGAGGTGCTATTCATCATACGAATCTACTCTAGCCAGCTTTTCCTCACCTCACACAAATGCTGGAATTGTGTAGTTGTCAGTAGTGTGTCACTGACTCCAGTGGTGATGTCATTAATGCTGAGGCGACCACTGAAAATGTCCAGAAACAACACGCTGTTCATTCCATGGAGGTATTTTAAGTGCTTGACATGGCTGGATAGGTCAAGACAGAAAGGCAAAAGTCTCAAAAACTAGTAGCTCACAAACTATGTGGTATGTTCTGAGTTCTTCGTTTAATCTCTAAAATTAGAAAGGTCTTGTCTCAGAGTGATGCTGAAAAACTAATTCATGCATTTATTTCCTCTAGGCTGGACTATTGTAATTCATTATTATCAGGTTGTCCTAAAAGTTCCCTGAAAAGCCTTCAGTTAATTCAAAATGCTGCAGCTAGAGTACTGACGGGGACTAGAAGGAGAGAGCATATTTCACCCATATTGGCCTCTCTTCATTGGCTTCCTGTTAATTCTAGAATAGAATTTAAAATTCTTCTTCTTACTTATAAGGTTTTGAATAATCAGGTCCCATCTTATCTTAGGGACCTCATAGTACCATATCACCCCAATAGAGCGCTTCGCTCTCAGACTGCAGGCTTACTTGTAGTTCCTAGGATTTTTAAGAGTAGAATGGGAGGCAGAGCCTTCAGCTTTCAGGCTCCTCTCCTGTGGAACCAGCTCCCAATTCGGATCAGGGAGACAGACACCCTCTCTACTTTTAAGATTAGGCTTTAAACTTTCTTTTTTGCTAAAGCTTATAGTTGGGGCTGGATCAGGTGACCCTGAACCATCCCTTAGTTATGCTGCTATAGACTTAGACTGCTGGGGGGTTCCCATGATGTACTGAGTGTTTCTTTCTCTTTTTGCTCTGTATGCACCACTCTGCATTTAATCATTAGTGATTGATCTCTGCTGTCTTCCACAGCATGTCTTTTTCTTGATTCTCTCCCCTCAGCCCCAACCAGTCCCAGCAGAAGACTTCTCCTCCCTGAGCCTGGTTCTGCTGGAGGTTTCTTCCTGTTAAAGGGAGTTTTTCCTTCCCACTGTTGCCAAGTGCTTGCTCATAGGGAGTCGTTTTGACCGTTGGGGTTTTTCTGTGATTATTGTATGGCTTTTGCCTTGCAATATAAAGTGCCTTGGGGCAACTGTTGTTGTGATTTGGCGCTATATCAATAAAATTGATTTGATTTGATTTGAATGTAATTTCCACAACATCTATCTTATTACATCCCTATTCCACAGGACACCATTCTATTACAATCTCCCATGATCCAGAAAGAGGGCAAAAATGGGATGAAACAGCTTACTTTGGCACGTCTCCTATCAAGCTCGCTTATAAAGCACATACCTGGCAACCCACTGAAAATCAAAAGTAAAGCTGCTCCCAGCTGCGTTCTCAGCCCCGGTGGAACACATTCATGCTGTACTCACTAGGACTAACCCGTTTACAGATGTTTCAATATGATTCAAGCTGCTAAGACTATGAACACCCTGAGGTGACCACCTAATGGTGCCAATTTGATGAATCAGAATGAAATTTCTGAACAGCTGGGAAATCTCACCCCGATTTCAAAACTGGTGCCAATGATGGCCGTAATGACTGGGTATACCAAGTTTGTTCAAGACTGGCTAAAGATGGATCAAGGAGTTATTGTGATTCTTCAAAAAACACGCCCATTTGCTATTTGGGATGAAACGGAACAGGAAGGAACAGCGCTCTGTGGAATAGGGGTGTTAGGTTTTGTTGGGGGTGCTGGAGCCACCTCATAATTTGAGAGGGTGACAGTGCATTGCTGGTCTAACATATCTAGTCAAATGTCTATGTTCACATACTCATGTAGTGCCAAAAACAAACAAACAAACAAGCAAAAAAAAAAAACACATCACATGCTGCAGGGCATTATGGTAAAGTAAGTCCTTTTGGCTGTTCCCTTGTTTTGCACTTGTGGTCACCACAGCAAATCCAAGGTGGATTTGTATGTTTAATTGACACAACTTTTATGCCAAATTCCCTTCCTTACGCAACTCCACATTACATGGAGAAATGTGATGGTGAGATTTGAACCGGGAACCTTCTGCACCAAAACCAAGCACACTAACCACCTGGTCACCACCCCTGCGCTTCAGAGCATTATGGTATGTTGCAAAATACCTTTTAGTGGCCCTAAGGTGCATCAGGCAGGTGCAGCTGGAAACTGCAGTGTGAAGTGGATGAGACTATACAACATACCCTGGGTGGGACACCAGTGCAGTTCAGGTTACTTCCCCAGCCAAGGCTAGAACCCATTTATTACTGGTTTGGACTTTAAGAATGCAGATGAAGTGTGAAGTAGATGCACCTGGAATCCAATCCTGCGCCTCGATTCACAAACATTGTGAGAATGCTCTCAGAGCTTCTTTCTCTCCAGTAAAAACTTTGAGCAAGGAGACCAGGCTGCACTGTGCAATTTTTGGCTGTACCAAACTGAAGATTAGCATAGACAAAAACAAACAAACAAAAACAACATGGTGGTGTCTTTAGTGGCTGCTCTGAAATGGTGGTCTCACTCACACTGTGTGACTGGTTTTAGGACAGCCGTTGTCACACTCTTGCGACAAAAGACAGCTTGTGGAAAATATCACACAATATTTGAAATTCTATGACTTGCAGCAAGACATTACATAATATACTATGTTTCCATTGCATTTTTGTTTTTGTCCCTGACAGAAAAGTACAAGCAAATTGCTAAGCAGAAGTGCTTCATCCCAGTTCTTTCACTTAAAAAAAGTGTGCATGATATCCATGCATACTTTTTTCTTTCACAAGAAAATACAGCTGATAAAAGCAGTCAGTCACCTTCACCAGACACATACAGTCTTTCACTCTGCTGCTATAGATGAGCTTTATTGTCTTTCATATGACTTTTCTGTAACTATGTGATCTGCCCAGCTCAGTCTTAGGCTTTTTTTTCCATGATACTGTCACGAAATGCATCATATTTTCATGACGCAGTCAAGTTTAAGCCACTACATTTAACTATACCCCTAACCTCAACCGTAAGCCCCCACGTCACCACAAATTTTGTATTAACATCATGAATTAATTTAGCGATACCATCATGAAAATGTGATACATTTTGTGACGGTATCACAAACTAATAGATTAAATAACTTTTTGTGATGCCATCATGAACTGGCATGAGATCGGGTTGGCTATGCCGGTGAAGACAAGTGTCTTCCATTATCTTGACTTTCAGGGTGACGTGATGACGTTTCATTCTGAGCATAGCCTATCCCATGATTCTGTGTAACACTGTACTGTCTGCATATATCAAATTTGGAGGTTAAAGGGCATATTGCACTCCAGTCACCACTATCTTTAAACACGGCATTCAACTTCAGCCTTCTATGGACATGTCCCAGTAGCTTTGCTTACCTTAGCCACTGGTTTAGCTCAGCTTAGCCAATAACACAAACGTATGGAAGCTGATCCAAGTCATAGTTCTCCTGTTAACAGCATTCACTTGTTGTGTGACTGACTGACTCATGATCACAGAAGTGGGTTTACCAGGAAGACACACTGGTGTCCCACATGTAGCATCTTAGCTTAGCTTAGCTTAGCTTCGCGTGACGCAATGCCATGGCATAAACCACAAACAAGGCTGGTTCCACACTTTCAGGAGAGGGATCACCTTCACCTCTGGCTCAGGTGATCCCTCCACCATCCCCAACTCACTGCATGTGATCACATTGCTCCCCAGATGTGGAGTGTTTTGTCATTTTATCAGAGGCGGGTGAAATCATACTAATTTCCCAATTTCTCTGATCATATGGCACCAGAAATAAAATGAAACATCAATATTTTCATAATTCTTTATTTATTTATAATAATCAGCTCATTTGATATTTTATTTTCTAGTGATACATGCTTTAAATAAATCCATGTTGCACATGTTGCAGTGCACAGATTGCTGAAATGTTACAGCCTGTAAAGGACATAAGGGAAACCTTTCAGTGCATCTATGAGCAGGGAACAGACAGAAACTTTATTTCGTTGAGGGGATGTGGCTGACCCTCTCTTGAAGTATGGCACATTAATTTGGAAGACTACAGTGCTATTTTTTTTCATAAGAATGTGCATTTGATAAAAACACCAAATTTGGCACAGATGTAGCCAAACATTTACAAAAAAAGATCTGGATATGAGCCATCATGCATTTTCATTATCGTTGCTATGGGACCATTTTTCAAAATGAAAATGGGAAAATTTAAAAACTGATGCAATTATTGTTTTAGCTGGTTTAAAAGAGCAATAAGCATCTGTCATGCTTAGTTATCATGTTACAGGGTACATATGTCAGAATCCAATGGAGGTCCGTGTTTGACCTTACTTTGGAGACCAAACATTCACCACAGTCCAAAACTATTCCATTTATTAATCCTATTAACTCAACCAATAATTTGCATACTTTTTTTGTACCAAATTGGAGCAACTTTAACTTTTGACACCTGTACAAACTGAAATTGACCTTTGTCACCAATTTTTTATTTATTTATTTATTGCTTTTTCCCCCTATTAAAATTCAGTCAAAGAGAGTCCAAACTATACCTTTTTGGAATCAATATGATCAGACAAATAATAAAAATTCATGATGCTCCAATATCCAGCTTTATTTGGAATATCTTTAGCTATACGTATTGCAAATTTCATGCTTTTATCACAAAATGCACACTTCTTTTGCCAATCTGCTGTACTACTATGATTGGCTGGCCCTAGAAGCTATTCCAGCAATCATTGAACAAGAGGTGGCGTAAACCCTGAACAGGTCGCCAGTCTACTGCAGGAACAACACAGAGATGCAAGTTAGGTGAATTGGAGACTATAAATTGAGAGAGTGAATGAATTTGTCTGTCTGTCTTTGGAAGTACAGGAAGCCTGAGCACCTGTAGGGAAGCCATGCCGACATCACACTGAAAGGACCGGGTCTGAAACGAACTTGGGACATTCTGGCTGGGAGGCAACAGCGCTAACCACGAAGCCACTGTGCTGTCATCATCTGGAAATAGTCAGGAGAAAATACTACAAGCTCAAGAGTTATGTCAGTTGTGGTGAAATACATTTGCATTTGATGGAAGACCTTACAGCACCACTAGTTTTGTGCTTTTCTTGAGAAAAATCAGACGTACTGCTAATGTCTATTTTTTCTTTGAATGACATTAATGAAGTGCAACCTGCTGGCAGGACAGAAACTTGACAGAAACTTCAGGTAATTTGAGTTTGATGCCACTGATCTAAACCCCTGGATGTTGAAATAATAAAAAACATATTTCCACAGTGAGGCGAAGCACTATTTAATACCTTTAGCTGTCAGTTGAACGTACTGCCCCAGAGTTGGCGCAACTATAATGACCTGAAGCGTGGACAGATTATATGCAAAAACCTGTCAAAACTGCCCAAACAAGCACATCAGCAGCACCTCGTTGGTTTTCTGCTAACGCAGAGAAACAGAAGTCACAGGTCTACTGGAACAGAGCACAGATTGAATTTGGCGGATATGTGTTAAACGGCAGGGCCCCCGGAATACTAAATAATGACTCCCAGTCGCCTCTCACTCTCAGTGTGAGAGTGCAGAAAAATGTTTCTGTCCAAACAACGGCCTGCTGCTGTCGCCACTGCATGGTCTGAGCGTCTGTCATCAGCCGTCCACATTGTTTTTGAACAATTGGCACTAATTTACCATCTGGCTGAGAGAGTCTTTGTTACGCGTGAAGAAAAGCATTGTGTTGTTATCAATAGTGAATCCACTTAGGGAGCCACCGGTGGACAAATGAGGACACAATGCTTTTTATGTCGGCGACACTCTTTTTGCTTTATTATTGTGGCTGCTGATTAGTCACAATACTTCCAAATCAGGGTGCTTAAATCAGGTTTGCTTAAAAGTTTTAAGCATCCTAGAATTTAGAATTTAAAAAAGGTTTTATGCATTAGTGGGCAAAGAGAAAATCAAATTTTATCAGCTTAACCAAATAAAAGTTTCAAGTTTCAAATTGTATTTATTTTAAAATAAATAAATGAGAACTTGATATTTTTGTAAGTGCAGTGTCTGATAAATTACATGAGAACAAAAATAATAACATTATTGAAAGAAATCTGGTTAAATAAAACAATATGTCCTTTGAAATTGCAGGAGACTATAAAACATTTATCAGCGCCACCAAGGAGGGAATTTATTTTGGCCTGATTGCCTGACTTTTAGCAAGCTAGAAAACAACAACAACAACAAAACAGACAAACAAACAAACAAAAACTGTTGAAGCAATTTTCATTAAATGTGGAGGTGTGGGGCACAGGCCACGGAGGAACAAATAAAATTTTGAGGAGATCCAGATGAGATGGATCCCAAAATATATTTTTACTTTCTTTCTCAACACCTGCCAGAGTATTTTGTTATTTTCTGCCTTTTACCATGTGGCTATTTCACAAAAGTAGAATTTATAATGAAGGCAAAAATCAGGTTTGACCTGGCGTTAGCCACATGTACTGGCTTTACATGTTTCAATAAGGCCAATCCAGGATGAGCAGATGTGACGGGGTTAAACCAGGTTCAAGTAATTCTGTTAAACATGCGTTAAACATGTATTCACTGTTGTCTTTAAAATACCTCTTGGTTTGATTACAGATTTCGTAATTTCCCAAATGGAAAAGATGTGTGCCCCATAATTTAGAGGAACAAATGCTATTAATGGAGGTGCATGAGAAGCTCAAGCCTATAATTATCAAGAAAGAAAGACAATAGTGGCCTGCCTTGTTAAGCCAAATATCTATATTATAATAGCCAAGAGGCCTCTGTGTGTGTGCATGTGTATGGCTTCAATCACGGAGAAAGTGGGAAGAGCTGACATTTACCATTTTGGTATGTTTATGTATTTTGGGTCAAGTATGAACGCTCTGAAAGTTGATAGGACTAATATTTGTGATAGTTATATTAGGCTAACAACAGTGAACAATGGACATTGTGATGCAATCCACCATGGCAATTCCGAGGTTTAAAATGTTGTTATTGTGGTTCGTGTAGTTTAACACAGTGGAGGGCACAGCTATGAAAAAGTTAGCTTTGATAACTGCTTATCCACTACTGATAAGTTAACTTATAATGCCCTAAACTGATAAAAAATTTAGCAGAATTTATAGCTAACTGCTAACCGCTAACTTTCAGTATTGACTCGGCACACTGTTGGCTACTGATAATCCAGTTTTGAGTTTAAGCACCGCTGAGGCTTCTGAGTGAATTAAAGGTGATCACAAACCCAAAATGAACAAGGAGCCAAAACTTCTGTCTCTATGCACCCTGCCCACTGCTGTAAGGAAGTCTCATTTACTTTTCACATGCAATGACAGACGTGTGGTAGGAGACATCAAAAGCACAACACTTTTCACTCATGGTTCATTATAAACAAAACTAATTCCGGACAATTTATCAACATTAATGGTAACTGTCATTTTTACAAAGTGAAAATATTGCACATATCTTTTAAAGTAATGTGCTAATTCTGAAGGTTTGCGTGTTAACAGACACATGCGCCAAAAGGCATTATGGGAAATGAGTCCTTTTATTTAGCTTTCATCCAATAAACTGTAAGCTGCTGCTAGTTTTACTTGTACTCTTCGTGTTCCTTAACTATAAAAACCCATATTGCTAGCAATTGATGAATTATCAAAGGAAACAAACAAACAACAATAAAAAGCAATGTTAAAACCAGAGCAGCATGTTGAAGCAGTCTTTTTTAAAACATCCTATCAACTTTGCAGGTTTTAGTAACATGTATTACTGGCTCAAAGTCTCCATTGCAGAATGCCTCAAGAGGTTACAAGAGCAACAACCACTTCTCTACTTGGCTCAACTTTTCTATTTTTCCATCCTCCTCCATCTGCACTCTGCTGTGTGTCCATGGGGAAAAAACGTGCAGTGATGTCACAGAGTCAGTGGCTGTCTTATTATTCTGGTTGGGTTCTGACTCCTGCGACCCCTCTTCAGAACACCTTTCCACCCCCTTCTCTGCCTTCTCCATTCTCCCCCACACTTTTGTTGTGGTATTACTTGCCCCCACTGCCATCGCCTTCACACCGATCCATTTTGCAGCCAGGGCCTGGAGAAGATGAGATGTGGTGCTTTATATCCACAAATCAATAGGCCTTACTCACCTTTGAGTCAGGCTCCAGAGCAACATCATCACTGCATTCAGCTGCAGAGCAGAGGAGCGAGCGGGGACCCAGGGGTGTTAGCCTGCCTGTCTAATGCATTATTGAGGAGTGCATCTCAGCCATCGGTTGCAGGTAGACGGCTGGAATAGTGTTATTAGTCGCGACAGTCAGAAGTGGGGGATAGAAAAAACCAGCTGACCACAGCTAAAATCCAGCGCTCTTACTTTGTGTGCGAGAGCTTGGGGATTTGTCTGGTCGGATTTTAGAAAACATGACCCACACAGAAACACTCAAATTTAATGACAAGTCACAAGATTCTTTCATTTAAAGGAGAAGTTCACTTTTGTGCAACCTAGTCACATTAAAACATTGGGCCACATGCAAGAATGGCTAGTATGAGTAATTTAATAAAACTTCCAGCATTTGCCAATTTTGTCATATTTTTATTTTGGGAGGTATGAACAAAAACCTTCCTAGTAGTCCAGAAGAATGTCCAAAAGAATATAGTACAAGTTATTAAATTAGTTCACTGTCATCCAAGCCTACGTTTTCAGTAAAGGATTGTATGTTAATTGCCTTGAAGCAATTTTACTTTGAAAATCCCACATAACTGACACTTCGTAATTACACTGTCATCTCCATGTATCTGTGTATCCTGTGTTTCAAGTATGGCATTTTGACAATGTGTGCATTCCTGTGGTCATGATCTAGCTGGCAGGTGCTTCAGTATTGAAGCCCCAGTGAGTGAAGAAGGCCAGAGGATGCCCATATTTTCAACTTGTAGCAGCAGATACATGGTTACTTTCAAGAGATGGGGATGGACGTTGTCTGCCTGGTTGGCGCGTGGCACCAGCACATGCTCTCAGACTTAACTTGACTATCCCAATGAGTTAGAAACCTAATTGCTGACTACTACAGCAACTTCAGGATGAGAACCTTATCAGGAGCAGGGACATCAAGCTGGCACAAGAAGGAGATCGGAATCATCACAGGCTGTACCATCTCTGTAATTCTGTTCTCCCTGGCCATGAATATGCTCACAAAGTCTACTGAACCTGTGTGCAGAGGAGCCAAGACGAAGTCAGCTCAGCGTCAGTGACCCATTAGAGCATTTATGGATGACTTCACAGTCACCACAGAATCAGTGCCAGGGTGCTGGTGGATTCTAAAGGGTCTCAAAAAGCTAATGGAGTGGGCACAGATGCATTTCAAACCAGCCAAGTCAAGTTCAGTGGTGCTAAGAAGAGGAAAGGTGGATAACAAGCCCTGGTCAGCGTTGCAGGTGCAACAATCCTGGCCATTACTGAGACGTCTGTCAAGAGCTTAGGCAAGGTATATGACAGCACGCTGGGAGACTCCCACATCCATCCAGTCAACCTGCACTGAGCTGGACAGATGGCTGAAGTCAGTGGACAGGTCTGGATTGGCCAGGGAAGTACAAGGCTTGGTTATTCCAGCATGGCATTCTTCCCAGGATCCTGTGGCCACTCCTCGTCTATATGAAGTGCCAATCTCAACTGTGGAAACCTTAAAGAGGAAGGTCAGCAGGCACCTCTGAAGATGGCTGGGGCTTCCAAAAAAGTCTAAGTAGCATCACAGTCTACAGGTACTACAACAAACTGCCACTGCATTTCAAGTGATTTTTCTATTGCTATTAAGAGCAGTTCAAGGTAACGAGAGCTAGAGAAGTGTTGCTATACAGAGACTCAAGCAATCCAAGGTGGCAATGGCTGGGGATTGATATGAGGACTAGTCAGAAGTAGACAGTTGAAGAGGCTGTTTGACAAGCTGAGGTAAGAATACACCATAACAGGCTGGTGGGGGTGGTAACAAGAGGCAGTGATGGTCTGAGTTCCTTTCCAATTCCACATTGATAGCACCAAAGGGTAGGAAAAGCATTGCCTTGTCCAGGAGGAGGTGAGAGCAGTGGTCAAGAAGGAGAGAACCTGCAGGACAGTAGGATTGAGGCAACAGGGTGCCTGGACATGATGGGAAAACGTGGTTCAGAGGAAGGTGACATAGCGGAGCTGTGGAAGGCAGAGCCACATCGAATCGGGTTTCTCATCCATGACAAAACCCCTCGTACCCCACAATGTGCTTTCCAGTCCATCAAACTTTTACATAGGGGCAAAGTGGAGTCACCAGCATGCCCACTGTACTGGACATGCTGGACCCCTAGAGCACATTAGAGGGAAGATACATGTGGAGGCATGACCAGATGCTGAAGGCCATCACTGAAGCCATTGCTACAGGAGTTGAGTGGCCCAAGCACTCCCGCCTCTCCCTTCATCAGAGCTAGAGAGCAGCCAAAACTAGCTACAAGCACATCTGCAGGTATCCCAGCCATGGTGAGAGACTGTCAGCTGTTGATGGACATGGAGCAGCCCAAGTTCCCCAACCACATTGTGACCACCACATTAGGACCAGATGTCGTGCTCTGGTCTGAGTCCACCAAATAAGTAGTCCTGTTGGAACTTACAGCCCCTTTGGAAGACTGCCTGGAAAAGGCCTTTGAGAGGAAGCTTGCCATGTACGAGGGACTGGTCAGTGAGTTTCGATAAGCTGGATGGAGAGCTAGGTGTCTCCCAATAGAGATAGGGTGCAGAGGCTTTGCTGCCTCTGACCAGAGCCTTCAATCTGTTAGGCATTTATGGAGTGAGGAGAAGAGACATCTGCAATACCAACGAAGTGGCAGAGAAACCTTCAAGATGGCTATGGCCCAAGAGAGGAGATCCATGGGGCACTGTAGTTAGATTTGCCAACTGGACACAAGCTGGAGTCTGATAAGCCACAGCTGGGTCACCTAGATGAGGGTGTATGATGTTGAAAGACCCGAAAACACCCATTGATTCCAGAAACATCACTGAATATGTGTCCAGTAGCATCAGTAGTGTATTTTCGCATTCCTGTGTAACTTTACAAACTGAATTGTGATTTTAAATTTCTTAATACTGCCTAACAGTATCATTTATTTAAGATATTTCATTATGAGTTGCTCACTCTGACAACA
The DNA here is from genome assembly GCF_902500255.1 of Thalassophryne amazonica. NCBI lineage: Eukaryota > Metazoa > Chordata > Actinopteri > Batrachoidiformes > Batrachoididae > Thalassophryne > Thalassophryne amazonica. The sequence goes on along the minus strand of NC_047103.1, from coordinate 78,324,890 downwards.
CGTCAGCTCTGGGAAGTGCATGGGAGTGGATAGGCTGTAGTCCTGTGTGGAAGAGAAAAATTCCAAACAGGCACACCGGGTGACCCCCACCGGACCACAAATTAATTTAAATGACTCAACCTGCAAAACCACTTATGATGTGTTCTTTTATTCATCTCCATGACAGAGACTTACCCTTGACTCCCTGCTATGTTCCCATGGCCGTCCTTGAAAACTTTGCTGTGGCAAGATTTTTATTAAAATATATTTTCATATGGAACCAAATTACTATTTCCAATTTATTATTTCGGTGACCGAGTCTGACTCTCGTATAAAACAGTGTCAACATCACCAGTTATTTTTCTCCATTCAGTGGCTTTAGTTGGTCCCTTAATTCCATTGTTTATGCTGCTAACACTTAAGTACTTTGTGGAACTCAGGATTTTGGTGTCCAAACATTAAGATTCATCTGTGTCTTGAATGGACCATTCTGACATACATGGGGAAAGGTGCATGTAGTTATTTAAGACATTATTTATGCTGACTTGTAGGTGCAGTGTGGTAGCCAAATGGTTAGTGTGTTTGTTTCCAGAGCATAATGTTCCTGGTTTCTGCCCACTCTCCAAGTAATGTGGAGTTGCATCAGGAAGGTGCCATCTGGTATAAAATATCAGATCTGCTGTTGTGACCCCAGTGTATAAAGGGAGAAGCCAAAGGATCAGAAATGTTCTCAGTTCAAGACCAGCTGTGCCCACTCTCCATGTACTGTTGAATTGCGTCAAAAAGGTGATCTGGCATAAAAAATTTGGCAAATCAATATGCCGATCATACTGGATCAGCTGGGGTGACACCAAGGAAAAAACTAAAAGAAGGTACTTTAAGGAATAAATGAGGCAGCTACATCACAGCTTAACCCTAACCTCAAAAATGCCAACAACCTACTTTGTAACTGTTGGGACATTAGTGGTACAATGACATATGAAGAAATATGGTTACCTCTGTGTATTTTTCCCCTCAAATATTGCAGTTTATGTCATTCGTGCATCACTGGTAGACATTAGCGCTGATCACTTTATTACTGGAGTTGTGTGTGGTAATTAGCACGATTAAAACAAGCAACATATTTTACAAGTACACTGGCATGAGATGTAGGTATTATAATTACAAGGCTAAAACCCAAGGGCTCTAGTGTCTATCGCTAGAACGTCTTTTGGCATTACAATGGTGAGTAAAGTTATGTCACTGCATGCTAACTCCTGCTCACCACCATTACATATAGTAATGTCTAGAGGTGAGCCGATTTGATATTTTGGATCAATATAGTGCATCCGTAAAAAATTCACAGCGCTTTACCTTTTCCACATTTTGTTATATCCTTATTCAAAATGGAATCAATTAATTTTTCTCTTCAAATTCTACTCACAATACCCTATAAAGACAACATGAATTTTTTTTCAATTTTCCAAATTAAAAAAGAAAGAAAGAAAAAAAGAAATTACATGTACATGAGTATTCACAGCTGTTGCTCAATACTTTGTTGATGCAACTTTGATAGCAATTACAGCCTCAAGTCTTCTTAAATATGATGCCACAAACTTGGTGCACCTATTTTTGGCAGTTTTGCCCATTCCTCCTTGCAGCCCCTCTCACGCTTCATCACGTTGGATGGGGAGCGTCGGTGCACAGCCATTTTCATTTCTCTCCAGAGATGTTGTATTGGATTCAGTTCTGGGCTCTGGCTGGGCCACTCAAAGACATTCACAGAGTTGTCCTGAAGCCACTCCTTTGATATCTTGGCTGTGTGCTTTGGGTCATTGTCCTGCCGAAAGATGAACCATCGCCCCAGTCTGAGGTCAAGAGCGCTCTGGAGCGGGTTTTCATCCAGGATGTCTCTGTACATTGCTGCATTCTTCGTTCCCTCAATCCTGACTAGTCTCCAGTTCCTGCTGCTGAAAAACATCCCCACAGCATGATGTTGCCACCACCATGCTTCACTGTAGGGATGGTGCCTGGTTTCCTCCAAACATGACACCTGGCATTGATGCTAAAGAGTTCAATCTTTGTCTCATCTGACCAGAGAAATTTGTTTCTCATGGTCTGAGAGTCCTTCGGGTGCCTTTTGGCAAACTCCAGGAGGGTTGTCACGTGCCTTTTACTAAGCAGTGGCTTCCATCTGGCCACGCTACACTACAGGCCTGATTGGTAGATTGCTGCAGAGACAGAGACAGTACTTTTGGAACATTCTCATCTCTCCACAGAGAAATGCTGGAGCTCTGACAGGGTGACCACCGGGTTCTTGGTCACCTCCCTGACAAAGGCCCTTCTCCCTAGATTGCTCAGTTTAGATGGATGGCCAGCTCTAGGAAAATCTTCTTCCATTTAAGGATGATGGAGCTCACTGTGCTCATTGGGACCTCCAAAGCAGCAGAAACGTTTCTGTACCCTTCCCCAGATTTGTGCCTCCAGACAATCCTGTCTTGGAGGTCTACAGACAATTCCTTTGACTTCATTCTTGGTTTTTGCTCTAACATGCACTTTCAACTGTGGGACCTTATATATAGACAGGTGTGCGCCTTTCTAATTCATGTTCAATCAACTGAATTTATCCCAGGTGGACCCAGTGTAGAAACATCTCAAGGATGATCAGTGGAAACAGGATGCACCTGAGCCCAATTTGGAACTTCATGGCAGCTTTGAATAGTTATGTACATGTGATTTCTTTAGTTTTTATTTTTAATACATTTTCAAAAATAAAAAATCACAATGTCATTATGGGGTATTGTGTATACAATTTTCAGGAAAAAATTAGCTTCATCCCTTTTGGAATAAGGCTAAATGTGGAAAAAGTGCAGCGCTGTGAATATTTTGTGGATGCACTGTATTAATCTGATATTGGTCAAATTTTCAGAATCAAATGTCCAGTCTGAGACTTCTCTTGCACAGCTGAGCCACAATGTAGATTGTCCATGAGGAGAGTAGAATATTTGTTTCACGGTCTGAGTTGATGGCTTGTTGGCAAGATTAGCAAATTACATGCAGACAAATGTGCATGTTAACAGATTAGTTGTTTTAAGTTATAAAAAGAGTTTTCTTTGGCACCACTATACTTTTATTTATTACTTTAATTCATTATTATCAGGTTGTCCTAAAAGTTCCCTGAAAAGCCTTCAGTTAATTCAAAATGCTGCAGCTAGAGTACTGACGGGACTAGAAGGAGAGAGCATATCTCACCCATATTGGCCTCTCTTCATTGGCTTCCTGTTAATTCTAGAATAGAATTTAAAATTCTTCTTCTTACTTATAAGGTTTTGAATAATCAGGTCCCATCTTACTTAGGGACCTCATAGTACCATATCACCCCAATAGAGCGCTTCGCTCTCAGACTGCAGGCTTACTTGTAGTTCCTAGGGTTTGTAAGAGTAGAATGGGAGGCAGAGCCTTCAGCTTTCAGGCTCCTCTCCTCTGGAACCAGCTCCCAATTCGGATCAGGGAGACAGACACCCTCTCTACTTTTAAGATTAGGCTTAAAACTTTCCTTTTTGCTAAAGCTTATAGTTAGGGCTGGATCAGGTGACCCTGAACCATCCCTTAGTTATGCTGCTATAGACTTAGACTGCTGGGGGGTTCCCATGATGCACTGAGTGTTTCTTTCTCTTTTTGCTCTGTATGCACCACTCTGCATTTAATCATTAGTGATTGATCTCTGCTCTCTTCCACAGCATGTCTTTTTCCTGATTCTCTCCCCTCAGCCCCAACCAGTCCCAGCAGAAGACTGCCCCTCCCTGAGCCTGGTTCTGCTAGATTCTTCCTGTAAAAGGGAGTTTTTCCTTCCCACTGTCGCCAAGTGCTTGCTCACAGGGGGTCGTTTTGACCGTTGGGGTTTTTCCGTAATTATTGTATGGCTTTGCCTTACAATATAAAGCGCCTTGGGGCAACTGTTTGTTGTGATTTGGCGCTATATAAATAAAATTGATTTGATTTGATTAGCCTTTAAATGGGGTATTCATAATATGACAGTGCCAATATGATCAAAATTTATGCTGTATGGAAAAAAATAAAAATAGTTCCCTGAAGGGGAAAATTTCAAAAGAAGAGACAGCCTTGAACTACTTATGGTAGTGACCCATACAGTCTATGATAGCAAAGTCATAGATCACATGGAGGCACACTTGCATGAACTGCTGATATGTGTGTACAAATGGAGCGGCCAGCCATGTCAGAGCACACACAGCACAGTGAGCCGCCTCCCAGCTGCTGACCAGAGACTGAATGATGGCTCAGTGCACATTGGTGTGTGCGCTGGACGGACAGGGTGAGTGGCCGCTGACTGCAGCAGCTGTTGAGAGCTGTGGTTCTGGATGTCAGAGTACCATGTTTGGACAGACATGACCTAACAATTGTCCACTGTGACGTGCATGTGTCTGCTTGCTGTCCTCATGTGGATATACATTAAACCATATATCACTGTTGTGACTAGCTGCAGCAAGCGAGTGCATGGCACACATAATGACAGGCTGCCCCAGGTGAAACGGACCGTCAGATCATAACACGCAGTGGGCGATCTGAATGCCACATCACCCACATGAGCTCTGTTCCATATGACGTGGTGTCTGTCCTGTGGTGTGCTGTCCACAGGACATGCAGTTGGGCAGGACATGAGCGTGGGGCCGGCTGGGCATGTCGGGTCTCCTTGTTGATTTCAGCCATTTTACACAACTTTTATTTTACGCAGCTTTTATAGGATAGCGATGGTAGCACAGTGGTAAAGGTTCTGGTGGCAATCAGAGCTTTTGTAAATTGAAGGTTCGAATCTTGCGGGTGGCATGTATTTTTTATTTTTTGCCATAGCAGCTGCGCAGTGTTGTTCCACACGCTTCAGCTGTGTTCACCCTGCCCGACCATGTGTCCCTCCCGACATCGACTTGATGTTATGTGTGAAGGGGCCCTAAAGGAAAAAAAAAATTGTTATGGAATTCTCCCGAGATAAATATGATCTCTTCATGAAAAAGACCTGTAATTTTGTGACACGTTTCAAAATAAACCAACATTATAATGCTTGGATTTCAGTAGAAACTAAATCTTTTCAGTGTCGTGAAATTTGAAAGGCTATAGAGCTTTAAGGTTCCAGTATGACAATTGTATTGGACATGGAAAAGTGGCATCATGTCATCCTGAGTAATAACAACACATATAGTTCTAAAGTTTGTAAAAACATAGTTTCAGTTCATTTTAGGTTCACTGACATCAATGTCTGTTGGACATTGATGTGCAAGCATGAGTGTGTGAAAGGAGTGTGAGGCGAGCATCATTGTAAAGTGTTTTGCAACATCTGCTTCAGATGGAAAGCTGTTTCGAATTACAATGTCAGAGCGAACCCAAATAAGCAGGCAGTGAAGAGGCAGGAGGTAAATGCAAAAACTCAGGTGATTTTTTTATCCAACAGTGGCACACACTCCAAATGAAGACAAAAATAAGATGTGAGAAGAGTCCAAAATACGAGGTCTGTCAATAAAGTAACGGTCCTTTTTATTTTTTTCAAAAACTATATGGATTTCATTCATATGTTTTTACGTCAGACATGCTTGAACCCTCGTGCGCATGCGTGAGTTTTTCCCACGCCTGTCGGTGACGTCATTCACTGTGAGCACGCTTTGGGAAGGAGTGGTCCCGCCCCTCGTCGGATTTTCATTGTCTGGAAATGGCGGAATGAAAAGGACTTTTTTTCCATCAGAATTTTTTCAGAAGCTGTTAGAGACTGGCACCTGGAAACCATTCGAAAAATTTATCTGGCTTTCGGTGAAAATTTTACGGGCTTCACAGAGAATAAGGTCTGTTACTACAGCTTTAAGGACCCCTTTAAGGACACTCGGCGCGCCACGCTCCGAGCTGCGACGATGCGGCACAAGCCACCGGACCATTTCTAAACGGATGGCTCTGTGGATACGAGACCGTCATGTGCTCTTTCTCTGGTTATCACAAGAGCTGGACATCAGCCATTTTCCGGCAGATTTCACTTTTAACAAGAGATTTGCACGGAGGCTTCGCGCGTCATGACCGATTCGCTTTGGAAGCGAGACAAAGGAACACCTCCGTTTCGACGTGTCAGAGGACAAGTTTGGACATGTCTATCTTGGCTTTCAATGCTTACCAGTCCAGTAAGTATCAGTGAAATTGTGGAGAGCTGGACATGTCCAAACTTGTCCTCTGACACGCCGAAACGGAGGTGTTCCTTTGTCTCACTTCCAAAGCAAATCGGTCTTTACGCGCGAAGCCTCCGCACGGCTTTCCATGTCAAAATCTCTTGTTAAAAGTGAAATCCGCCGGAAAATGGCTGATGTCCAGCTCTTGTGATAACCAGAGAAAGAGCACATGACGGTCTCGTATCCACAGAGCCATCCGTTTAGAAATGGTCCGGTGGCTTGTGCCGCATCGTCGCAGCTCGGAGCGCGGCACGCCAAGTGTCCTTGAAGGGGTCCTTAAAGCTGTAATAACAGACCTTATTCTCTGTGAAGCCCGTAAAATTTTCACCGAAAGCCAGATAAATTTTTCGAATGGTTTCCAGGTGCCAGTCTAACAGCTTCTGAAAAAATTCTGATGGAAAAAGTCCTTTTCATTCCGCCATTTCCAGACAATGAAAATCTGACGAGGGGGCGGGACCACTCCTTCCCAAGGCGTGCTCACAGGTGAATGACGTCACCGGCAGGCGAGGAAAAACTCACGCATGCGCACGAGGGTTCAAGCATGTCTGACGTAAAAACATATGAATGAAATCCATATAGTTTTGGAAAAAAATAAAAAGGACCGTTACTTTATTGACAGACCTCGTACACATCTGAAACAGAATAATGAGAAATGAAGCAAAAACACTCGGGCTAAAACAGAACCAACGTGAAGAAACCAGGAAACAAAAAGGAAAAGGGGCTGCTTAAATAAAGCAACAAACTAATGAACAAATGAGAGACAGGTGTGCGAATCAGGGAGAAAAGGTCACAGGTTACGTGAAAACTAACAATCAAAAAAGTGATTAGAAACTATACAAACATCTAAGGGTGAGAAGAAACAAAACATAACCATAAAAACATAACTGAAGAAGGCAGCAAATCACCAAACCAAAATAACAAACATAGAACTCAAAAGTGAAAACAAGGAGGCACAGACAGAGGACTGATCCCAAAACCAATGAACAGACAGACCACAGAAAAAGACAAATCACCAGGAAGACACATGGAAGGCAGACAGTGGAGAAATTAAATACAAACAGGACACGGACTGAAAACAATAACACAGGAATGCAGACAAAGAAACAGACAGAGGACTGGACAACAAGGACACTAAGACATGAACAGAGGACACACTAATCACCACTAACCAGTCACTGACAGAAGACAAAGACAACGGGCACACAATAAAGACAACCAGGGGACAAGACACTACAGCAAGACACAAATCTAAAACGTGAAAACACACACACACACACACACACACACACACACACACACACACACACACACACACACACACACACACACACACACACACACACACACACCACACACACACACACACAACGGAAAGCACTACAGAAATGCAGTTCATTCTCCAGGTGCCACACTGAAATGCATGTATTTCCATTTTTGGCAGTGTGTAGAAAAAGGAATTATCCTCATCCAGGGCAGTTGTCAAAGGTGAGTGGAACAGTCACAAAACTGACTTCAAACAATGTTTTATTATGACTGAAGTTGTAAAAAATGTGAACTCATCCTTTGACTCAGCAGTGTTTCAGTACATTTACACAAGTGTCTTTGTTGAAAATACTTAATTCATAATGTGTTCGAGGCTGTTTCGACTCCAAAAGCACTGGTCCTTTTTCATTGAATTTTCAATAAACATCTCACCCTGAGGTTGTGCTCTCAGGAAAAATAAACTCTTCAGACCCTGTCAGCATGGAGATCCAACAGCATACTTAAATATTCTCAACCATGGACCCAAAAGCAAGTTTAATTTGGAAAATTAATTCACCCCCACTGGGCTTGTAAAGTGTGAAAAACCAGTGAGCGCTGATAGGCTATAAACAATGGATGTCTGCAAACAGAACAACTGATTCAGTCATATGGATAAAATACAGGCACTATGTGAATGTTTGTAAATCTAACATTTTCCTATTGATTTATGTTTTTTTGTCCAGTGGTAGGGGTTGGACTTAAAAAGTGTCCCTGAGTGGGTGGATTAGTTCATCCCAGCCAACAATAAATGCTACCATCTTGCAAATCATCAAATGAAATAGAGTGCACAGCAAAATGTTACACAAAATTAGTTAATGTTAAACTTTGAACTTTGCCGCAACGCGCAGAATTCCTCCGCAAGTCTGTCTCAATGTGCCGAAAAAGTGCTGATGTCCACGTCTTTTTACAATTCCTGTGCTAGTCAGACAACGTCCCGGATAAAACACAGCGTCCAGTTTGGAAATGAATGGCACATTCCACTGTTACAGGGTTTTTGTCATGGAAAGAGGAGCGGAGACTTCGCGCGTCGCGGCGTAAAGCAGTGCCGTGATGAAGCCTCACGGGACATGTTCTGGCATGTCCAGGCACATCCACAATTTCTCGGATAATCACTCGATGGAAAAACCACCAACAGCTGTCTGAACGCCATCTCAAAGCAGTCCTGTGATACCAAAACGGAGGTGGTTTTGTCTCGCTCCAGTAGCAAATGCATCGTGACGCGCGAAGCCTCTGCTCGGCTTTCCATGACAAAATCTCTTGTTAAAAGTGAAATCTGCCGGAAAATGGTTGATGTCCAGCTCTTGTGATAACCAGAGAAAGTGCACACGACGGTCCCGGCTCCACAGAGCCATCCGTTTAGAAATGATCCGGTGGTTTGTGGCTCTCGATGGCGGCATGGAGCGTGGCACGCCGAGCGTCCTTAAAGCCATCCTTAAAGCTGTAGTAACAGTCCTTATTCTCTGTGAAGCCCGTAAAATTTTCACCGAAAGCCAGATAAATTTTTCAAATGGTTTCCAGCTGCCAGTCTCTAACAGTTTCTGAAAAAATTCGGATGGAAAAAAAGCCCAAATCATTCCGCCATTTCCTGACAATGAAAATCCGCCGAGGGGCTGGACCACTCCTCACTCAAAGCCTGCTCACAGGCGAATGACGCAACGACAGGCGTGGAAAAACTCACCTGTGTCATGAAAATGTTATTCATTCCGTTTGTTATGGAAACTGCATGGGTGGGGAGTAGGGGGTCAGCTGAGTTTTTTTCCACAATACCACCAGTGTACACAAAATTCAGTAAAGTTAATGATGAAAATGATCAATAAGGGTAGAGTTAGAAAGAGTAAAATACAACCCCAATTCCAATGAAGTTGGGACGTTGTGTAAAATGTAAATAAAAACAGAATACAATGATTTGCAAATCCTCTTCAACATTATTCAATTGAATACACCACAAAGACAAGATATTTAATGTTCAAACTGATAAACTTTATTGTTTTTGTGCAAATATTTGCTCATTTTGAAATGGATGCCTGCAACACGTTTCAAAAAAGCTGGGACAGTGATATGTTTACCACTGTGTTACATCACGTTTCCTTCTAACAACACTCAATATGCGTTTGGGGACTGAGGACACTAATTGTTTAAGCTTTGTAGGTGGAATTCTTTCCCATTCTTGCTTGATATACGACTTCAGTTGTTCAACAGTCTGGGGTCTCTGTTGTTTTATTTTCCGCTTCATAATGTGCCACACATTTTCAATGGGCAACAGGTCTGGACTGCAGGCAGGCCAGTCTAGTACCTGCACTCTTTTACTACGAAGCCATGCTGTTGTAACACGTGCAGAATGTGGTTTGGCATTGTCTTGCTGAAATAAGCAGGGACGTCCCTGAAAAAAAGACATTCCTTGGATGGTAGCCTGTGTTGCTCCAAAACCTGGATGTACCTTTCAGCATTGATGGTGAAGATGGTTACAGATGTGTAAGTTGCCCATGCCATGGGCACCAACACAACCCCATACATCACAGATGCTGGTTTTTGAACTTTGTGCTGATAACAATCTGGATGGTCTTTTTCCTCTTTTGTCCAGAGGACACGACGTCTATGATTTCCAAAACAATTTGAAATGTGGACTCATCAGACCACAGCACACTTTTCCACTTTGGGTCTGTCCATTTCAAATGAGCTCGGGCCCAGAGAAGGCGGTGGCATTTCTGGATGTTGTTGATGTATGGCTTTCACTTTGCATGGTAGAGTTTTAACTTGCACTTTTAGATGTAGCGACGAACTGTGTTAACTGACAATGGTTTTCTGAAGTGTTCCTGAGCCCGCGCGTTAAGATCCTTTACACAATGATGTCGGTTTTTAATGCAGTGCCGCCTGAGGGATCAAAGGTCAGGGGCATTCAATGTTGGTTTTTGGGCTTGCCACTTACGTGTAGAAAGTTCTCCAGATTCTCTGAATCTTCTGATTATATTATGGACTGTAGATGATGGAATCCCTAAATTCATTGCAATTGAATGTTGAGAAACACTGTTCTTACTGTTGGACTATTTTTTCATGCAGTTGTTCACAAAGTGGTGATCCTCGCCCCATCTTTGCTTGTGAATGGCTGACCCTTTTCGGCAGGCTCCTTTTATACCCAATCATAACATTAGAAGGAAAGGTGATGTAACACAGTGGTAAACATAACACTGTCCCAGCTTTTCTGAAACGTGTTGCAGGCATCAATTTCAAAATGAGCAAATATTTGCACAAAAACAATAAAGTTTATCAGTTTGAACATTAAATATTTTGTCTTTGTGGTGTATTCAATTGAATATTGGTTGAAGAGGATTTGCAAATCATTGTATTCTGTTTTATTTACATTTACGTCCCAACTTCATTGGAATTGGGGTTGTAAAATAAAATAAAAAAGTGTGATAACAATGTCCTCCAGGTACAGACAACAAAGAAGGGAACACGCCCAGGGTCCCGACAAGACTGTTCCACGAAAAAAAAGTCAGCTGAGTTTTTCCCACAATACCACACCAACATACACAAAATTTAGTAAAGTTAATTTTTAAGTCCTGAGTGTACTTACACGTGCAGTAATATATCCTCCAGGCACACTCAACAAAGGAAACAACAGGCTTGGCCCTGTGTACAACAAGCACCCAAAACTGCATTTTGTCTATGTACTGCTGTCATTCAGTGCCAGACAGATGCCTGGTATATTCAAATACTCCACAATCAGATTCAGAAATGATGAGTTTATCTCAAAGCTTGTCCAAAACTTTGCAGAATGTATGCTGTTTCTTGTGTAAATAATTGTGGAAGCCCTGTGCTTGACCGGCAGCGTGGTGATGGGAAGTGGCCAGTTCGTGTGTCTGCAAAGCCTCTATAGGACCTCACTCAGTCTTTTTCATCCAGCATCCACTAACCATCCAGCAGGTTGCAGTGTTCAGCTGGTAGCAGGCAGTTCTTTTAGCTATTACATACGCTAAACAAAGTTCTGGTGCATCAAGGTTCCCTCATTTTTAATTGATGCATCTTCATTATGTGCCCTTTTAACTTGGAGACTTAAGAGAAGATAGCATTCATTGTTTCTAATTTGTGTTAAGTGTGTGAGGTGATGGACTCATTAATTCTTTCATACATTCATTTATCTATTCACTCACTATGTTTAGCATGCATGATGGAAATTAGGAGCAGGCATGGTTGAAGTTGCATGAGAATCTATATGCCTTTCATTTCCAAAGCCTAGGTCTGGTTGCACCAAGATCATTACTGCCTGCACAAGCAAAACTGAATATGATGAATTTATCAAGCTTATTTCTTTCTATTATTATTACTATTTAAATTTAGTGGTGTTATATGCATTGTACAGTAATTGGCATGCACATTAAGGGGGATTGTGTTTATTGTGTCCAAGTGTCATCAGTATGTCAGCGTCTCTTGCAGAGTATCGTGCATTGTAAAATTCTTGATGAGTTGCATTTCTAAATTTGTCCATTTGTTAAATTTTATTTAATTTTTTCCACCCTTATGATTGTTAGTTATAGTTTTGACATCTGCTTATTGAGGCTGGCACTCAGTCAGATGGCTTTTTCTGCCTGCACAGACAGTTAGTGCACCATAAGAATAATGTTGAATTGTGGTGTCTAATTATGATTGAGTTTGGTTTGGAAATTGTTAACAGCTCCTGTGCGAGACGGCAGCAAACTGCACGCACAATTCAAAAAAAGGCTTGTTGACATCTGTGTTTTTCCACTTAAGGGAAACGTCTGCCAAAAGACAGGAACACCTCAAAACCACATCCACTGTCCGCTGGTACTGTGGCTTTGTGTTTTTAAAATTACAGTCATACCCGCTCCATAAACGCTAGCAGGCAACCCAGAAGAGATTTGGCGAGGATAAATCTGATTATATGTTTGTTTCTATTTGTTCGTTTCAGTGTGTTTGGTGCAGGTGTGTGGTGCAGAAGGCCACACCTGGACATATAACCTGGACGATTTATCATCTGTTTCTTCCCGCTGCCTGCTGCCCTGGAGGATTCCCCCCCACAGCAATGACAGGATTATGTCTGACATGTTTAAGGAAGTGGCTTTGGCAGACAGTGTTGAGGAGGCAGGCAATGAGCCGTGCACACGCGCAGGTGCACGTACATTCCTGGTGCCAGCCTTGACTACTTTCAAAAAACTGTATAGTGGGGCAAGTTTGAACGGTGTTTCTGTCAAACTGAAATTATTCTGCGTGTAAAGGAGATACGAGACAGGGAGGCTTTAGCGTTAACTCTGTTATCATTGCAGACGTCTGTTGGGATGACAGCGGAGGGCTGCCGCTGTTGGTAAACCTCTGTGTGATCTTAGCGCAGAATGAGCCAGACTTTGTTGAGCGGAAGCGATGGAATGGCGAGGGCTAGTTCCAGTTTTGATGGTGATGAAGGTGGATGTGCAGTGAGGAGGCCTCCCTCATCTTTGACAAATGACACTTCAGAAGGAGAGGAGAGTAAATACAGTCTGCAGCTTGCCAGACTGGCTCGATCTCAACTTTTACAACCACAGAGCCAAATTCCTGGAAAATGACTTAATTGTGGGGTAGATTTCAAAATGATGATTTGAGGTAAAATGAGAGAAAGAATGGATGGAGGTAGGGTGGGGTGAGAGTATCATATAGCTCTTGTTCCTTTTCTCAACAGGTGGAATGAGTGAAGCCAGGGACCGTAAAGCTACAGTGTGGTGGATTTAGTGTCACCAAGTGGTGAGGTTGCAGATTACATTATGCTGTCGCTGATCACAAGTTTGTTTTCCTTCATGTTTTTCCTTCTTCAGCAACATGGGTTCATGCTCCTGTGGCCTCTTTGGTGATAAGCAATATGTATGATCCTTATTATCATAAAAAAAAATGTGGGTTCTCTAACTTGTTAGTCTGCACTAGCAACCAGTCGAGAGTGCACAGGGGAGCAACCACTGATTCCTCTTCTTTTTAATTCAGCCTGTTAGCCACACTGCAAAAGGTGAAAGACAGAATAAGTATATCCCTTTTGGGCTACTGTATCAACATGACGGTGCAATGGAGATCGCCATGAAGAGCCTACTCCCATGTAAACATGAAAAGCTTGTTCTAATCTTTTGAAAACACATCAATCCATTGTTGCAGGTAATTTATACATTCATGAACAGATGGTTATGAATGCTATGTTCCATTTCTACAAATAAAACACCCTAAATCCTACACACTGTAGCTTTAATGCCACAAGGAAACACCCCTAAATCCTATACACTGTAGCTTTAACAGAACAAGGAAACTCCCCTAAATCCTACACACTGCAGCTTTAACAGCGAAAACACCCCTAAATCCTACACATTGTAGCTTTAATGCCACAAGGAAACACCCCTAAATCCTACACACTGTAGCTTTAACAGAACAAGGAAACTCCCCTAAATCCTACACACTGCAGCTTTAACAGCGAAAACACCCCTAAATCCTACACATTGTAGCTTTAATGCCACAAGGAAACACCCCTAAATCCTACACACTGTAGCTTTAATGCCACAAGGAAACACCCTAAATCCTACACACTGTAGCTTTAATGCCACAAGGAAACCCCTAAATCCTACACACTGTAGCTTTAACAGAAAAAGGAAACTCCCCTAAGTCCTACACACTGCAGCTTTAACAGTGAAAACACCCTAAATCCTACACATTGTAGCTTTAATGCTGCAAGGAAACACCCCTAAATCCTATACACTTTAGTTTTAACAGAACAAGGAAACACACTTAAGTCCTACATACTATAGCTTTGATTCCACATGGAAACATAACTAAATTGTACACACTGTACCTTTAAGGCCACAAGGAAACACCCCTAAATTCTACACACTTTAGCTTTAATGCTGCAAGGAAACACCGCTAAATCCAACACGCTGTAGCTTTAATGTCACAAGGAAAGACCCCTAAATTCAACACACTGTAGCTTTAACGCCACAAGGAAACACCCCTAAATTCTACACACTTTAGCTTTAATGCTATAAGGAAACACCACTAAATCCAACACACTGTCCATTTAACAGCAATGAAACACACCTAAACCCTACACACTGTAGTTTTAAGAGGGAGAAACCTGTAGGGGGAGGGGGCATACAACGGGACATCTTCACAGGTTCTTCAGCTCAGACTCAAATGATAATTGCAGATAAACGAAGGGCGCCGTCTATATCCGACATCCTGTCCTTTCAATTGGGTTTTTATCACGGAGATGGAGGACAAACAGCAGGAACTGCAGAGCCGGGAGGTGCTGAGGGCCTCCTTATGCCTGCTTTTATGTTGACTTGCCCAAACAAGTCGCCACGTCCGTTACCCCGCAGGTTTGCTTTCCCCCATGTACACGCTGTTGATGCAGGCAGGTCGCATTGCTGCCGTACCCACAAGCCCACTATTCATCAACTTTTATATGAAGTCACAGCCTGTAAATCAATGCTGCAGGAAGAGGCGACGAAGAGGACGTTCAAAGAGTCTTTGAAAATCTTGCATCGTTATGAACAGGTGGTTTGATTTACTGCGTTTGTATTTAAATGGGGGCATTTCAAAGATTCACATGAAAGAGCAGGTTTTTTTTAAGGCTCAAAAATGGTTCGGTTTGAGGAATAAAATTCAGTTTTTCAAGACACGTTCCCTCCCACAGAAAACATTGTAAATGTTCCCTTGTAGCATTTGAGGAGTTCATCGACTGCACTACTTTATAGATATAGAAAATGAGCAAGGAGCCAGAGTTACCCTGAGGGGCTTTTTGCCCTTATTCAGGTGTGTTTAGATACTTTTGAAATTTTTCTATTGGGCTGCAGAGTGGCTGGTGAACACAAACTCCTACACACTCTTCTGGGGTTGAATATCTGCTGTGTAACATGCCATATTTTCTATAAGCCACACCAGAGTATTAGTCACGTCTGTCTCTCAAACAGACTACGAGAACAAAATTCTCTGGTCTGATGAGCCAAAGATTGAACTCTTTGGTGTGAATGTCAGCAAGTACATCATTCAGTATACAGAAGGATCTTGTCACATGTGTAGACACCACCATCTTATAGCCATAGATGATAATGCAGTATTATTTCATTTGTAAACTGCTTCAGAATATAAGTTGCAGGACCTACCAAACTAGTAAAGTTAACAAATAATAAAAAATGACTTATAGTGTGGAAAAAGAGGACCAATTTGTCTCCTTGAAACACACATTGAATGTCCCCCAAAAATGTAAAGCTCCAACATTAAACAACTGTCACATGAAAAAGTAGAAATAATCACCCTCTAATCCTCTTGGTTCAGTTTCTTCAGTTCTCTCATTTCTTATGTCTCTTATTTGGCTGTTCACTATTTTCTGTGGTTGTAGTGTATGAACATATCCATATAATAAAAAGTAATTGCATACTTTTAAAGTGAAGTACAGTGTTTTGTAATAGTGATCTTTTTCTGTTTTACATCTGTTATTGTTGGATCAGCATCATGGATTTGATTTATTGTATAATGGTAATAGATTGTGGTTAGTGAACACCACAGCTGTCTATTCAGAAGTGTTTGTTCTCTGGGCCGTTCACCAGTGAGACTAAAATAAGTCTCGGTTTGCTATGGTGTTTGAACAGAAGCTGTGGCCTTCATTTTGAGGTCTCCAGGCTGAGCTCCTGTTTTTTTTTCCCCCTCTAAATTTGATCCTGAACACCACTACCTCATCTCACCCTTTTGTGCCGTAGTAATGACCATCCAGCCCAAACATTTACATGTTTACATTTTAATTTACCGGTTTGGGCTGGGGTGGGGTTGGGGGTGTGGAGGGGCTTGGAAACTTTTACAGAACAAACTGGCTGATTTTATGTTGCTGAAGCCAGACGCCACTGAGCGAGAGGTGCTATTCATCATACGAATCTACTCTAGCCAGCTTTTCCTCACCTCACACAAATGCTGGAATTGTGTAGTTGTCAGTAGTGTGTCACTGACTCCAGTGGTGATGTCATTAATGCTGAGGCGACCACTGAAAATGTCCAGAAACAACACGCTGTTCATTCCATGGAGGTATTTTAAGTGCTTGACATGGCTGGATAGGTCAAGACAGAAAGGCAAAAGTCTCAAAAACTAGTAGCTCACAAACTATGTGGTATGTTCTGAGTTCTTCGTTTAATCTCTAAAATTAGAAAGGTCTTGTCTCAGAGTGATGCTGAAAAACTAATTCATGCATTTATTTCCTCTAGGCTGGACTATTGTAATTCATTATTATCAGGTTGTCCTAAAAGTTCCCTGAAAAGCCTTCAGTTAATTCAAAATGCTGCAGCTAGAGTACTGACGGGGACTAGAAGGAGAGAGCATATTTCACCCATATTGGCCTCTCTTCATTGGCTTCCTGTTAATTCTAGAATAGAATTTAAAATTTTCTTCTTACTTATAAGGTTTTGAATAATCAGGTCCCATCTTATCTTAGGGACCTCATAGTACCATATCACCCCAATAGAGCGCTTCGCTCTCAGACTGCAGGCTTACTTGTAGTTCCTAGGATTTTTAAGAGTAGAATGGGAGGCAGAGCCTTCAGCTTTCAGGCTCCTCTCCTGTGGAACCAGCTCCCAATTCGGATCAGGGAGACAGACACCCTCTCTACTTTTAAGATTAGGCTTTAAACTTTCTTTTTTGCTAAAGCTTATAGTTGGGGCTGGATCAGGTGACCCTGAACCATCCCTTAGTTATGCTGCTATAGACTTAGACTGCTGGGGGGTTCCCATGATGTACTGAGTGTTTCTTTCTCTTTTTTGCTCTGTATGCACCACTCTGCATTTAATCATTAGTGATTGATCTCTGCTGTCTTCCACAGCATGTCTTTTTCTTGATTCTCTCCCCTCAGCCCCAACCAGTCCCAGCAGAAGACTTCTCCTCCCTGAGCCTGGTTCTGCTGGAGGTTTCTTCCTGTTAAAAGGGAGTTTTTCCTTCCCACTGTTGCCAAGTGCTTGCTCATAGGGAGTCGTTTTGACCGTTGGGGTTTTTCTGTGATTATTGTATGGCTTTTGCCTTGCAATATAAAGTGCCTTGGGGCAACTGTTGTTGTGATTTGGCGCTATATCAATAAAATTGATTTGATTTGATTTGAATGTAATTTCCACAACATCTATCTTATTACATCCCTATTCCACAGGACACCATTCTATTACAATCTCCCATGATCCAGAAAGAGGGCAAAAATGGGATGAAACAGCTTACTTTGGCACGTCTCTATCAGCTCGCTTATAAAGCACATACCTGGCAACCCACTGAAAATCAAAAGTAAGCTGCTCCCAGCTGCGTTCTCAGCCCCGGTGGAACACATTCATGCTGTACTCACTAGGACTAACCCGTTTACAGATGTTTCAATATGATTCAAGCTGCTAAGGACTATGAACACCCTGAGGTGACCACCTATGGTGCCAATTTGATGAATCAGAATGAAATTTCTGAACAGCTGGGAAATCTCACCCGATTTCAAAACTGGTGCCAATGATGGCCGTAATGACTGGGTATACCAGTTTGTTCAAGACTGGCTAAAGATGGATCAAGGAGTTATTGTGATTCTTCAAAAAACACGCCCATTTCTATTTGGATGAAACGGAACAGGAAGGACACGACGCTCTGTGGAATAGGGTGTTAGGTTTTGTTGGGGGTGCTGGAGCCACCTCATAATTTTGAGAGGGTGACAGTGCATTGCTGGTCTAACATATCTAGTCAAATGCTCTATGTTCACTACTCATGTAGTGCCAAAACAAACAAACAACAAGCAAAAAAAAAAAACAATCACATGCTGCAGGGCATTATGGTAAAGTAAGTCCTTTTGGCTGTTCCCTTGTTTTGCACTTGTGGTCACCACAGCAATCCAAGGTGGATTTGTATGTTTAATTGACACAACTTTTATGCCAAATTCCCTTCCTTACGCAACTCCACATACATGGGAGAAATGTGATGGTGAGATTTGAACCGGGAACCTTCTGCACCAAAACCAAGCACACTAACCACCTGGTCACCACCCCTGCGCTTCAGAGCATTATGGTATGTTGCAAAATACCTTTTAGTGGCCCTAAGGTGCATCAGGCAGGTGCAGCTGGAAACTGCAGTGTGAAGTGGATGAGACTATACAACATACCCTGGGTGGGACACCAGTGCAGTTCAGGTTACTTCCCAGCCAAGGCTAGAACCCATTTATTACTGGTTTGGACTTTAAGAATGCAGATGAAGTGTGAAGTAGATGCACCTGGAATCCAATCCTGCGCCCTCGATTCACAAACATTGTGAGAATGCTCTCAGAGCTTCTTTCTCTCCAGTAAAAACTTTGAGCAAGGAGACCAGGCTGCACTGTGCAATTTTTGGCTGTACCAAACTGAAGATTAGCATAGACAAAAACAAACAAACAAAAACAACCATGGTGGTGTCCTTTATGGCTGCTCTGAAATGGTGGTCTCACTCACACTGTGTGACTGGTTTTAGGACAGGCCGTTGTCACACTCTTGCGACAAAAGACAGCTTGTGGAAAATATCACACAATATTTGAAATTCTATGACTTGCAGCAAGACATACATAATATACTATGTTTCCATTGCATTTTTGTTTTTGTCCCTGACAGAAAAGTACAAGCAATTGCTAAGCAGAAGTGCTTCATCCCAGTTCTTTCACGTAAAAAAAGTGTGCATGTATCCATGCTACTTTTTTTCTTCACAAGAAAATACAGCTGATAAAAGCAGTCAGTCACCTCACAGACACATACAGTCTTTCACTCTGCTGCTATAGATGAGCTTTATGTCTTTCATATGGACTTTTCTGTAACTATGTGCTCTGCCCAGCTCAGTCCTTAGGCTTTTTTTTCCATGATACTGTCACGAAAGGCATCATATTTTCATGACGCAGTCAAGTTAAGCCATACATTTAACTATACACCCCTAACCTCAACCGTAAGCCCCACGTCACCACAAATTTTGTATTAACTCATGAATTAATTTAGCGATACATCATGAAATGTGATACTTTTGTGACGGTATCACAAACTAATAGATTAAATAACTTTTTGTGAATGCCTCATGACTGGCATGAGATCGGTTGGCTATGCCGGTGAAGACAAGTGTCTTCCATTATCTTGACTTTCAGGGTGACGTGGATGACGGTTCATTCATTGAGCATAGCCTATCCCATGATTCTGTGTAACCGGTACTGTCTGCATATATCAAATTTGGAGTTAAAGGGCATATTGCACTCCAGTCACCACTATCTTTTAAACACGGCATTCAACTTCAGCCTTCTATGGACATGTCCCAGTAGCTTTGCTTACCTTAGCCACTGGTTTAGCTCAGCTTAGCCAATAACACAAACGTATGGAAGCTGATCCAAGTCATAGTTCTCCTGTTAACAGCATTCACTTGTTGTGGTGACGGACTGACTCATGATCACAGAAGTGGGTTTACCAGGAAGACACACTGGTGTCCCACATGTAGCATCTTAGCTTAGCTTAGCTTAGCTTCGCGTGACGCAATGCCATGGCATAAACCACAAACAAGGCTGGTTCCACACTTTCAGGAGAGGGATCACCTTCACCTCTGGCTCAGGTGATCCCTCCACCATCCCCAACTCACTGCATGTGATCACATTGCTCCCCAGATGTGGAGTGTTTTGTCATTTTATCAGAGGCGGGTGAAATCATACCTAATTTCCCAATTTCTCTGATCATATGGCACCAGAAATAAAATGAAACATCAATATTTTCATAATATTCTTTATTTATTTATAATAATCAGCTCATTTGATATTTTATTTTCTAGTGATACCATGCTTTAAATAAATCCATGTTGCACATGTTGCAGTGCACAGATTGCTGAAATGTTACAGCCTGTAAAGGACATAAGGGAAACCTTTCAGTGCATCTATGAGCAGGGAACAACGACAGAAACTTTATTTCGTTGAGGGGATGTGGCGGACCCTCTCTTGAAGTATGGCACATTAATTTGGAAGACTACAGTGCCTATTTTTTTCATAAGAATTGTGCATTTGAATAAAAACACCAAATTTGGCACAGATGTAGCCAAACATATTAACAAAAAAAGATCTGGATATTGAGCCATCATGCATTTTCATTATCGTTGCTATGGTGACCATTTTTCAAAATGAAAATGGGAAAATTTAAAAACTGATGCAAATTATTGTTTTAGCTGGTTTAAAGAGCAATAAGCATCTGTCATGCTTAGTTATCATGTTACAGGGTAACATATGTCAGAATCCAATGGAGGTCCTTGTTTGACCTTTACTTTGGAGACCAAACATTCACCACAGTCAAAACTATTCCATTATTAATCCTATCTAACTCAACCAATAATTTGCATACTTTTTTTTGTACCAAAAATTGGAGCAACTTTAACTTTTGACACCTGTACAAACTGAAATTGACCTTTGTCACCAATTTTTTATTTATTTATTTATTGCTTTTCCCCCTATTAAATTCAGTCAAAGAGAGTCCAAAACTATACCTTTTTGGAATCAATATGATCAGAACAATAATAAAAATTCATGAGGCTCCAATATCCAGCTTTATTTCGGAATATCTTTAGCTATACGTATTGCAAATTTCAGCTTTTACACAAAATGCACACTTCTTTTGCCAATCTCTGTACTACTATGATTGGCTGGCCCTAGAAGCTATTCCAGCAATCATTGAACAAGAGGTGGCGTAAACCCTGAACGGTCGCCAGTCTACTGCAGGAACAACACCAGAGATGCAAGTTAGGTGAATTGGAGACTTATAAATTGACGAGAGTGAATGAATTGTCTGTCGGTCCTTTGGAAGTACAGGAAGCCTGAGCACCTGTAGGGGAAGCCATGCCGACATCACACTGAAAGGACCGGGGTCTGAAACGAACTTGGGACATTCTGGCTGGGAGGCAACAGCGCTAACCACGAAGCCACTGTGCTGTCATCATCTGGAAATAGTCAGGAGAAAATACTACAAGATCAAGAGTTATGTCAGTTGTGGTGAAATACATTTGCATTTGATGGAAGACCTTACAGCACCACTAGTTTTGTGCTTTTCTTTGAGAAAAATCAGACCGTCTGCTAAGTTCTATTTTTCTTTGAATGACATTATGAAGTGCAACCTGCTTGGCAGGACAGAACTTGACAGAAACTTCAGGTAATTTGAGTTGATGCCACTGATCTAAACCCCTGGATGTTGAAATAATAAAAAACATATTTCCCACAGTGAGGCGAAGCACTATTTAATACCTTTAGCTGTCAGTTGAACGTACTGCCCCAGAGTTGGCGCAACTATAATGACCTGAAGCGTGGACAGATTATATGCAAAAACCTGTCAAAACTGCCCAAACAAGCACATCAGCAGCACCTCGTTGGTTTTCTGCTAACGCAGAGAAACAGAAGTCACAGGTCTACTGGAACAGAGCACAGATTGAATTTGGCGGATATGTGTTAAACGGCAGGGCCCCCGGAATACTAAATAATGACTCCCAGTCGCCTCTCACTCTCAGTGTGAGAGTGCAGAAAAATGTTTCCTGTCCAAACAACGGCCTGCTGCTGTCGCCACTGCATGGTCTGAGCGTCTGTCATCAGCCGTCCACATTGTTTTGAACAATTGGCACTAATTTACCATCTGGCTGAGAGAGTCTTTGTTACGCGTGAAGAGAAAAGCATTGTGTTGTTATCAATAGTGAATCCACTAGGGAGCCACCGGTGGACAAATGAGGACACAATGCTTTTTATGTCGGCGACACTCTTTTTGCTTTATTATTGTGGCTGCTGATTAGTCACAATACTTCCAATCAGGTGCTTAAATCAGGTTTGCCTTAAAAGTTTTAAGCATCCTAGAATTTAGAATTTAAAAAAGGTTTTATGCATTAGTGGGCAAAGAGAACATCAAAATTTTATCAGCTTAACCAAATAAAAGTTTCAAGTTTCAAATTGTATTTATTTTTAAAATAAATAAATGAGAACTTGATATTTTTGTAAGTGCAGTGTCTGATAAATTACATGAGAACAAAAATAATAACATTATTGAAAAGAATCTGGTAAATAAAACAATATGTCCTTTGGAAATTGCAGGAGACTATAAAACATTTATCAGCGCCACCAAGGAGGGAATTTATTTTGGCCTGATTGCCTGACTTTTAGCAAGCTAGAAAACAACAACAACAACAAACAGACAAACAAACAAAACAAAACTGTTGAAGCAATTTTCATTAAATGTGGAGGTGTGGGGCACAGGCCACGGAGGAACAAATAAAATTTTGAGGGAGATCCAGATGAGATGGATCCCAAATATATTTTTACTTTCTTTCTTCTCAACACCTGCCAGAGTATTTTGTTATTTTTCTGCCTTTTACCATGTGGCTATTTCACAAAAGTAGAATTTATAATGAAGGCAAAAATCAGGTTTGACCTGGCGTTAGCCACATGTACTGGCTTTACATGTTTCAATAAGGCCATCCAGGATGAGCAGATGTGACGGGGTTAAACCAGGTTCAAGTAATTCTGTTAAACATGCGTTAAACATGTATTCACTGTTGTCTTTAAAATACCTCTTGGTTTGATTACGATTTCGTAATTTCCAAATGGAAACGATGTGTGCCCCATAATTTAGAGGAACAAATGCTATTAATGGAGGTGCATGAGAAGCTCAAGCCTATAATTATCAAGAAAGAAAGACAATAGTGGCCTGCCTTGTTAAGCCAAATATCTATATTATAATAGCCAAGAGGCCTCTGTGTGTGTGCATGTGTATGGCTTCAATCACGGAGAAAGTGGGAAGAGCTGACATTTACCATTTTGGTATGTTTATGTATTTTGGGTCAAGTATGAACGCTCTGAAAGTTGATAGGACTAATATTTTTGATAGTTATATTAGCTAACAACAGTGAACAATGGACATTGTGATGCAATCCACCATGGCAATTCCGAGGTTTAAAATGTTGTTATTGTGGTTCGTGTTAGTTTAACACAGTGGAGGGCACAGCTAATGAAAAAGTTAGCTTTGATAACTGCTTATCCACTAACTGATAAGTTAACTTATAATGCCCTAAACTGATAAAAAATTTAGCAGAATTTATAGCTAACTGCTAACCGCTAACTTTCAGTATTGACTCGGCACACTGTTGGCTACTGATAATCCAGTTTTGAGTTTAAGCACCGCTGAGGCTTCTGAGTGAATTTAAAGGTGATCACAAACCCAAAATGAACAAGGAGCCAAAACTTCTGTCTCTATGCACCCTGCCCACTGCTGTAAGGAAGTCTCATTTACTTTTCACATGCAATGACAGACGTGTGGTAGGAGACATCAAAAGCACAACACTTTTCACTCATGGTTTCATTATAAACAAAACTAATTCCGGACAATTTATCAACATTAATGGTAACTGTCATTTTTACAAAGTGAAAATATTGCACATATCTTTAAAGTAATGTGCTAATTCTGAAGGTTTGCGTGTTAACAGACACATGCGCCAAAAGGCATTATGGGAAATGAGTCCTTTTATTTAGCTTTCATCCAATAAACTGTAAGCTGCTGCTAGTTTTACTTGTACTCTTCGTGTTCCTTAACTATAAAAACCCATATTGCTAGCAATTGATGAATTATCAAAGGAAACAAACAAACAACAATAAAAAGCAATGTTAAAACCAGAGCAGCATGTTGAAGCAGTCTTTTTTAAAACATCCTATCAACTTTGCAGGTTTTAGTAACAATGTATTACTGGCTCAAAGTCTCCATTGCAGAATGCCTCAAGAGGTTACAAGAGCAACAACCACTTCTCTACTTGGCTCAACTTTTCTATTTTTCCATCCTCCTCCATCTGCACTCTGCTGTGTGTCCATGGGGAAAAACGTGCAGTGATGTCACAGAGTCAGTGGCTGTCTTATTATTCTGGTTGGTTTCTGACTCCTGCGACCCCTCTTCAGAACACCTTTCCACCCCCTTCTCTGCCTTCTCCATTCTCCCCCACACTTTTGTTGTGTATTACTTGCCCCCACTGCCATCGCCTTCACACCGATCCATTTTGCAGCCAGGGCCTGGAGAAGATGAGATGTGGTGCTTTATATCCACAAATCAATAGGCCTTACTCACCTTTGAGTCAGGCTCCAGAGCAACATCATCACTGCATTCAGCTGCAGAGCAGAGGAGCGAGCGGGGACCCAGGGGTGTTAGCCTGCCTGTCTAATGCATTATTGAGGAGTGCATCTCAGCCATCGGTTGCAGGTAGACGGCTGGAATAGTGTTATTAGTCGCGACAGTCAGAAGTGGGGGATAGAAAACACAGCTGACCACAGCTAAAATCCAGCGGCTCTTACTTTGTGTGCGAGAGCTTGGGGATTTGTCTGGTCGGATTTTAGAAAACATGACCCACACAGAAACACTCAAATTTAATGACAAGTCACAAGATTCTTTCATTTAAAGGAGAAGTTCACTTTTGTGCAACCCTAGTCACATTAAAACATTGGGCCACATGCAAGAATGGCTAGTATGAGTAATTTAATAAAACTTCCAGCATTTGCCAATTTTGTCATATTTTTATTTTTGGGAGGTATGAACAAAAACTTCCTAGTAGTCCAGAAGAATGTCCAAAAGAATATAGTACAAGTTATGTATAATTAGTTCACTGTCATCCAAGCCTACGTTTTCAGTAAAGGATTGTATGTTAATTGCCTTGAAGCAATTTTACTTTGAAAATCCCACATAACTGACACTTCGTAATTACACTGTCATCCCATGTATCTGTGTATCCTGTGTTTCAAGTATGGCATTTTGACAATGTGGTGCATTCCTGTGGGCATGATCTAGCTGGCAGGTGCTTCAGTATTGAAGCCCCAGTGAGTGAAGAAGGCCAAGAGGATGCCCATATTTTCAACTTGTAGCAGCAGATACATGGTTACTTTCAAGAGATGGGGATGGACGTTGTCTGCCTGGTTGGCGTGGCACCAGCACATGCTCTCAGACTTAACTTGACTATCCCAAATGAGTTAGAAACCTAATTGCTGACTACTACAGCAACTTCAGGATGAGAACCTTATCAGGAGCAGGGACATCAAGCTGGCACAAGAAGGAGATCGGAATCATCACAGGCTGTACCATCTCTGTAATTCTGTTCTCCCTGGCCATGAATATGCTCACAAAGTCTACTGAACCTGTGTGCAGAGGAGCCAAGACGAAGTCAGCTCAGCGTCAGTGACCCATTAGAGCATTTAGTGGATGACTTCACAGTCACCACAGAATCAGTGCCAGGGTGCTGGTGGATTCTAAAGGGTCTCAAAAAGCTAATGGAGTGGGCACAGATGCATTTCAAACCAGCCAAGTCAAGTTCAGTGGTGCTAAGAAGAGGAAAGGTGGATAACAAGCCCTGGGTCAGCGTTGCAGGTGCAACAATCCTGGCCATTACTGAGACGTCTGTCAAGAGCTTAGGCAAGGTATATGACAGCACGCTGGGAGACTCCACATCCATCCAGTCAACCTGCACTGAGCTGGACAGATGGCTGAAGTCAGTGGACAGGTCTGGATTGCCAGGGAAGTACAAGGCTTGGTTATTCCAGCATGGCATTCTTCCCAGGATCCTGTGGCCACTCCTCGTCTATGAAGTGCCAATCTCAACTGTGGAAACCTTAAAGAGGAAGGTCAGCAGGCACCTCTGAAGATGGCTGGGGCTTCCAAAAAAGTCTAAGTAGCATCACAGTCTACAGGTACTACAACAAACTGCCACTGCATTTCAAGTGATTTTTCTATTGCTATTAAGAGCAGTTCAAGGTAACGAGAGCTAGAGAAGTGTTGCTATACAGAGACTCAAGCAATCCAAAGGTGGCAATGGCTGGGATTGATATGAGGACTAGTCAGAAGTAGACAGTTGAAGAGGCTGTTTGACAAGCTGAGGTAAGAATACACCATAACAGGCTGGTGGGGGTGGTAACAAGAGGCAGTGATGGTCTGAGTTCCTTTC
This sequence comes from Thalassophryne amazonica, assembly GCF_902500255.1. Lineage (NCBI taxonomy): Eukaryota > Metazoa > Chordata > Actinopteri > Batrachoidiformes > Batrachoididae > Thalassophryne > Thalassophryne amazonica. The sequence continues at coordinate 78,298,461 of NC_047103.1, read as the reverse complement.
CAATTCCACATTGATAGCACCAAAGGGTAGGAAAAGCATTGCCTTGTCCAGGAGGAGGTGAGAGCAGTGGTCAAGAAGGAGAGAACCTGCAGGACAGTAGGATTGAGGCAACAGGGTGCCTGGACATGATGGGAAAACGTGGTTCAGAGGAAGGTGACATAGCGGAGCTGTGGAAGGCAGAGCCACATCGAATCGGGTTTCTCATCCATGACAAAACCCCTCGTACCCCACAATGTGCTTTCCAGTCCATCAAACTTTTACATATGGGGCAAAGTGGAGTCACCAGCATGCCCACTGTACTGGACATGCTGGACCCCTAGAGCACATTAGAGGGAAGATACATGTGGAGGCATGACCAGATGCTGAAGGCCATCACTGAAGCCATTGCTACAGGAGTTGAGTGGCCCAAGCACTCCCGCCTCTCCCTTCATCAGAGCTAGAGAGCAGCCAAAACTAGCTACAAGCACATCTGCAGGTATCCCAGCCATGGTGAGAGACTGTCAGCTGTTGATGGACATGGAGCAGCAACCCAAGTTCCCCAACCACATTGTGACCACCACATTAGGACCAGATGTCGTGCTCTGGTCTGAGTCCACCAAATAAGTAGTCCTGTTGGAACTTACAGCCCCTTTGGAAGACTGCCTGGAAAGGCCTTTGAGAGGAAGCTTGCCATGTACGAGGGACTGGTCAGTGAGTTTCGATAAGCTGGATGGAGAGCTAGGTGTCTCCCAATAGAGATAGGGTGCAGAGGCTTTGCTGCCTCTGACCAGAGCCTTCAATCTGTTAGGCATTTATGGAGTGAGGAGAAGAGACATCTGCAATACCAACGAAGTGGCAGAGAAACCTTCAAGATGGCTATGGCCCAAGAGAGGAGATCCATGGGGCACTGTAGTTAGATTTGCCAACTGGACACAAGCTGGAGTCTGATAAGCCACAGCTGGGTCACCTAGATGAGGGTGTATGATGTTGAAAGACCCGAAACACCCATTGATTCCAGAAACATCACTGAATATGTGTCCAGTAGCATCAGTAGATGTATTTTCGCATTCCTGTGTAACTTTACAAACTGAATTGTGATTTTAAATTTCTTAATACTGCCTAACAGTATCATTTATTTAAGATATTTCATTATGAGTTGCTCACTCTGACAACACGTCAGCTCTGGGAAGTGCATGGGAGTGGATAGGCTGTAGTCCTGTGTGGAAGAGAAAAATTCCAAACAGGCACACCGGGTGACCCCCACCGGACCACAAATTAATTTAAAATGACTCAACCTGCAAACCACTTATGATGTGTTCTTTATTCATCTCCATGACAGAGACTTACCCTTGACTCCCTGCTATGTTCCCATGGCCGTCCTTGAAAACTTTGCTGTGGCAAGATTTTTATTAAAATATATTTTCATATGGAACCAAATTACTATTTCCAATTTATTATTTCGGTGACCGAGTCTGACTCTCGTATAAAACAGTGTCAACATCACCAGTTATTTTTCTCCATTCAGTGGCTTTAGTTGGTCCCTTAATTCCATTGTTTATGCTGCTAACACTTAAGTACTTTGTGGAACTCAGGATTTTGGTGTCCAAACATTAAGATTCATCTGTGTCTTGAATGGACCATTCTGACATACATGGGGAAAGGTGCATGTAGTTATTTAAGACATTATTTATGCTGACTTGTAGGTGCAGTGTGGTAGCCAAATGGTTAGTGTGTTTGTTTCCAGAGCATAATGTTCCTGGTTTCTGCCCACTCTCCAAGTAATGTGGAGTTGCATCAGGAAGGTGCCATCTGGTATAAAATATCAGATCTGCTGTTGTGACCCCAGTGTATAAAGGGAGAAGCCAAAGGATCAGAAATGTTCTCAGTTCAAGACCAGCTGTGCCCACTCTCCATGTACTGTTGATTGCGTCAAAAAGGTGATCTGGCATAAAAAATTTGGCAAATCAATATGCCGATCATACTGGATCAGCTGGGGTGACACCAAGGAAAAAACTAAAAGAAGGTACTTTAAGGAATAAATGAGGCAGCTACATCACAGCTTAACCCTAACCTCAAAAATGCCAACAACCTACTTTGTAACTGTTGGGACATTAGTGGTACAATGACATATGAAGAAATATGGTTACCTCTGTGTATTTTTCCCCTCAAATATTGCAGTTTATGTCATTCGTGCATCACTGGTAGACATTAGCGCTGATCACTTTATTACTGGAGTTGTGTGTGGTAATTAGCACGATTAAAACAAGCAACATATTTTACAAGTACACTGGCATGAGATGTAGGTATTATAATTACAAGGCTAAAACCCAAGGGCTCTAGTGTCTATCGCTAGAACGTCTTTTGGCATTACAATGGTGAGTAAAGTTATGTCACTGCATGCTAACTCCTGCTCACCACCATTACATATAGTAATGTCTAGAGGTGAGCCGATTTGATATTTTGGATCAATATAGTGCATCCGTAAAAAATTCACAGCGCTTTACCTTTTCCACATTTTGTTATATCCTTATTCAAAAATGGAATCAATTAATTTTTCTCTTCAAAATTCTACTCACAATACCCTATAAAGACAACATGAATTTTTTTTTCAATTTTCCAAATTAAAAAAGAAAGAAAGAAAAAAAGAAATTACATGTACATGAGTATTCACAGCTGTTGCTCAATACTTTGTTGATGCAACTTTGATAGCAATTACAGCCTCAAGTCTTCTTAAATATGATGCCACAAACTTGGTGCACCTATTTTTGGCAGTTTTGCCCATTCCTCCTTGCAGCCCCTCTCACGCTTCATCACGTTGGATGGGGAGCGTCGGTGCACAGCCATTTTCATTTCTCTCCAGAGATGTTGTATTGGATTCAGTTCTGGGCTCTGGCTGGGCCACTCAAAGACATTCACAGAGTTGTCCTGAAGCCACTCCTTTGATATCTTGGCTGTGTGCTTTGGGTCATTGTCCTGCCGAAAGATGAACCATCGCCCCAGTCTGAGGTCAAGAGCGCTCTGGAGCGGGTTTTCATCCAGGATGTCTCTGTACATTGCTGCATTCTTCGTTCCCTCAATCCTGACTAGTCTCCAGTTCCTGCTGCTGAAAAACATCCCCACAGCATGATGTTGCCACCACCATGCTTCACTGTAGGGATGGTGCCTGGTTTCCTCCAAACATGACACCTGGCATTGATGCTAAAGAGTTCAATCTTTGTCTCATCTGACCAGAGAAATTTGTTTCTCATGGTCTGAGAGTCCTTCGGGTGCCTTTTGGCAAACTCCAGGAGGGTTGTCACGTGCCTTTTACTAAGCAGTGGCTTCCATCTGGCCACGCTACACTACAGGCCTGATTGGTAGATTGCTGCAGAGACAGAGACAGTACTTTTGGAACATTCTCATCTCTCCACAGAGAAATGCTGGAGCTCTGACAGGGTGACCACCGGGTTCTTGGTCACCTCCCTGACAAAGGCCCTTCTCCCTAGATTGCTCAGTTTAGATGGATGGCCAGCTCTAGGAAAATCTTCTTCCATTTAAGGATGATGGAGCTCACTGTGCTCATTGGGACCTCCAAAGCAGCAGAAACGTTTCTGTACCCTTCCCCAGATTTGTGCCTCCAGACAATCCTGTCTTGGAGGTCTACAGACAATTCCTTTGACTTCATTCTTGGTTTTTGCTCTAACATGCACTTTCAACTGTGGGACCTTATATATAGACAGGTGTGCGCCTTTCTAATTCATGTTCAATCAACTGAATTTATCCCAGGTGGACCCAGTGTAGAAACATCTCAAGGATGATCAGTGGAAACAGGATGCACCTGAGCCCAATTTGGAACTTCATGGCAGCTTTGAATAGTTATGTACATGTGATTTCTTTAGTTTTTATTTTAATACATTTTCAAAAATAAAAAATCACAATGTCATTATGGGGTATTGTGTATACAATTTTCAGGAAAAAATTAGCTTCATCCCTTTTGGAATAAGGCTAAATGTGGAAAAAGTGCAGCGCTGTGAATATTTTGTGGATGCACTGTATTAATCTGATATTGGTCAAATTTTCAGAATCAAATGTCCAGTCTGAGACTTCTCTTGCACAGCTGAGCCACAATGTAGATTGTCCATGAGGAGAGTAGAATATTTGTTTCACGGTCTGAGTTGATGGCTTGTTGGCAAGATTAGCAAATTACATGCAGACAAATGTGCATGTTAACAGATTAGTTGTTTTAAGTTATAAAAAGAGTTTTCTTTGGCACCACTATACTTTTATTTATTACTTTAATTCATTATTATCAGGTTGTCCTAAAAGTTCCCTGAAAAGCCTTCAGTTAATTCAAAATGCTGCAGCTAGAGTACTGGCAGGGACTAGAAGGAGAGAGCATATCTCACCCATATTGGCCTCTCTTCATTGGCTTCCTGTTAATTCTAGAATAGAATTTAAAATTCTTCTTCTTACTTATAAGGTTTTGAATAATCAGGTCCCATCTTACTTAGGGACCTCATAGTACCATATCACCCCAATAGAGCGCTTCGCTCTCAGACTGCAGGCTTACTTGTAGTTCCTAGGGTTTGTAAGAGTAGAATGGGAGGCAGAGCCTTCAGCTTTCAGGCTCCTCTCCTCTGGAACCAGCTCCCAATTCGGATCAGGGAGACAGACACCCTCTCTACTTTTAAGATTAGGCTTAAAACTTTCCTTTTTGCTAAAGCTTATAGTTAGGGCTGGATCAGGTGACCCTGAACCATCCCTTAGTTATGCTGCTATAGACTTAGACTGCTGGGGGGTTCCCATGATGCACTGAGTGTTTCTTTCTCTTTTTGCTCTGTATGCACCACTCTGCATTTAATCATTAGTGATTGATCTCTGCTCTCTTCCACAGCATGTCTTTTTCCTGATTCTCTCCCCTCAGCCCCAACCAGTCCCAGCAGAAGACTGCCCCTCCCTGAGCCTGGTTCTGCTAGATTCTTCCTGTCAAAAGGGAGTTTTTCCTTCCCACTGTCGCCAAGTGCTTGCTCACAGGGGGTCGTTTTGACCGTTGGGGTTTTTCCGTAATTATTGTATGGCTTTGCCTTACAATATAAAGCGCCTTGGGGCAACTGTTTGTTGTGATTTGGCGCTATATAAATAAAATTGATTTGATTTGATTAGCCTTTAAATGGGGTATTCATAATATGACAGTGCCAATATGATCAAAATTTATGCTGTATGGAAAAAATAAAAATAGTTCCCTGAAGGGGAAAATTTCAAAAGAAGAGACAGCCTTGAACTACTTATGGTAGTGACCCATACAGTCTATGATAGCAAAGTCATAGATCACATGGAGGCACACTTGCATGAACTGCTGATATGTGTGTACAAATGGAGCGGCCAGCCATGTCAGAGCGCACACAGCACAGTGAGCCGCCTCCCAGCTGCTGACCAGAGACTGAATGATGGCTCAGTGCACATTGGTGTGTGCGCTGGACGGACAGGGTGAGTGGCCGCTGACTGCAGCAGCTGTTGAGAGCTGTGGTTCTGGATGTCAGAGTACCATGTTTGGACAGACATGACCTAACAATTGTCCACTGTGACGTGCATGTGTCTGCTTGCTGTCCTCATGTGGATATACATTAAACCATATATCACTGTTGTGACTAGCTGCAGCAAGCGAGTGCATGGCACACATAATGACAGGCTGCCCCAGGTGAAACGGACCGTCAGATCATAACACGCAGTGGGCGATCTGAATGCCACATCACCCACATGAGCTCTGTTCCATATGACGTGGTGTCTGTCCTGTGGTGTGCTGTCCACAGGACATGCATGTTGGGCAGGACATGAGCGTGGGGCCGGCTGGGCATGTCGGGTCTCCTTGTTGATTTCAGCCATTTTACACAACTTTTATTTTACGCAGCTTTTATAGGATAGCGATGGTAGCACAGTGGTAAAGGTTCTGGCTGGCAATCAGAGCTTTTGTAAATTGAAGGTTCGAATCTTGCGGGTGGCATGTATTTTTTATTTTTTGCCATAGCAGCTGCGCAGTGTTGTTCCACACGCTTCAGCTGTGTTCACGCCTGCCCGACCATGTGTCCCTCCCGACATCGACTTGATGTTTATGTGTGAAGGGGCCCTAAAAGGAAAAAAAAAATTGTTATGGAATTCTCCCGAGATAAATATGATCTCTTCATGAAAAAGACCTGTAATTTTGTGACACGTTTCAAAATAAACCAACATTATAATGCTTGGATTTCAGTAGAAACTAAATCTTTTCAGTGTCGTGAAATTTGAAAGGCTATAGAGCTTTAAGGTTCCAGTATGACAATTGTATTGGACATGGAAAAGTGGCATCATGTCATCCTGAGTAATAACAACACAATATAGTTCTAAAGTTTGTAAAAACATAGTTTCAGTTCATTTTAGGTTCACTGACATCAATGTCTGTTGGACATTGATGTGCAAGCATGAGTGTGTGAAAGGATGAATGTGAGGCATCATTGTAAAGTGTTTTGCACATCTGCTTCAGATGGAAAGCTGTTTCGAATTACAATGTCAGAGCGAACCCAAATAAGCAGGCAGTGAAGAGGCAGGAGGTAAATGCAAAAACTCAGGTGATTTTTTTATCCAACAGTGGCACACACTCCAAATGAAGACAAAAATAAGATGTGAGAAGAGTCCAAAATACGAGGTCTGTCAATAAAGTAACGGTCCTTTTTATTTTTTTCAAAAACTATATGGATTTCATTCATATGTTTTTACGTCAGACATGCTTGAACCCTCGTGCGCATGCGTGAGTTTTTCCACGCCTGTCGGTGACGTCATTCACCTGTGAGCACGCTTTGGGAAGGAGTGGTCCCGCCCCCTCGTCGGATTTTCATTGTCTGGAAATGGCGGAATGAAAAGGACTTTTTTTCCATCAGAATTTTTTCAGAAGCTGTTAGAGACTGGCACCTGGAAACCATTCGAAAAATTTATCTGGCTTTCGGTGAAAATTTTACGGGCTTCACAGAGAATAAGGTCTGTTACTACAGCTTTAAGGACCCCTTTAAGGACACTCGGCGCGCCACGCTCCGAGCTGCGACGATGCGGCACAAGCCACCGGACCATTTCTAAACGGATGGCTCTGTGGATACGAGACCATCATGTGCTCTTTCTCTGGTTATCACAAGAGCTGGACATCAGCCATTTTCCGGCAGATTTCACTTTTAACAAGAGATTTGCACGGAGGCTTCGCGCGTCATGACCGATTCGCTTTGGAAGCGAGACAAAGGAACACCTCCGTTTCGACGTGTCAGAGGACAAGTTTGGACATGTCTATCTTGGCTTTCAATGCTTACCAGTCCAGTAAGTATCAGTGAAATTGTGGAGAGCTGGACATGTCCAAACTTGTCCTCTGACACGCCGAAACGGAGGTGTTCCTTTGTCTCACTTCCAAAGCAAATCGGTCTTTACGCGCGAAGCCTCCGCACGGCTTTCCATGTCAAAATCTCTTGTTAAAAGTGAAATCCGCCGGAAAATGGCTGATGTCCAGCTCTTGTGATAACCAGAGAAAGAGCACATGACGGTCTCGTATCCACAGAGCCATCCGTTTAGAAATGGTCCGGTGGCTTGTGCCGCATCGTCGCAGCTCGGAGCGCGGCACGCCAAGTGTCCTTGAAGGGGTCCTTAAAGCTGTAATAACAGACCTTATTCTCTGTGAAGCCCGTAAAATTTTCACCGAAAGCCAGATAAATTTTTCGAATGGTTTCCAGGTGCCAGTCTCTAACAGCTTCTGAAAAAATTCTGATGGAAAAAAGTCCTTTTCATTCCGCCATTTCCAGACAATGAAAATCTGACGAGGGGGCGGGACCACTCCTTCCCAAGGCGTGCTCACAGGTGAATGACGTCACCGGCAGGCGAGGAAAAACTCACGCATGCGCACGAGGGTTCAAGCATGTCTGACGTAAAAACATATGAATGAAATCCATATAGTTTTGGAAAAAAATAAAAAGGACCGTTACTTTATTGACAGACCTCGTACACATCTGAAACAGAATAATGAGAAATGAAGCAAAAACACTCGGGCTAAACACAGAACCAACGTGAAGAAACCAGGAAACAAACAAGGAAAAGGGGCTGCTTAAATAAAGCAACAAACTAATGAACAAATGAGAGACAGGTGTGCGAATCAGGGAGAAAAGGTCACAGGTTACGTGACAAACTAACAATCAAAAAAGTGATTAGAAACTATACAAACATCTAAGGGTGAGAAGAAACAAAACATAACCATAACAAAACATAACTGAAGAAGGCAGCAAATCACCAAACCAAAATAACAAACATAGAACTCAAAAGTGAAAACAAGGAGGCACAGACAGAGGACCGATCACAAAACAATGAACAGACAGACCACAGACAAAAGACAAATCACCAGGAAGACACACATGGAAGGCAGACAGTGGAGAAATTAAATACAAACAGGACACGGACTGAAAACAATAAACACAGGAATGCAGACAAAGAAACAGACAGAGGACTGGACAACAAGGACACTAAGACATGAACAGAGGACACACTAATCACCACTAACCAGTCACTGACAGAAGACAAAAGACAACGGGCACACAATAAAGACAACCAGGGGACAAGACACTACAGCAAGACACAAATCTAAAACGTGAAAACACACACACACACACACACACACACACACACACACACACACACACACACACACACACACACACACACACACACACACACACACACACACACACACACACACACACACACACACACACAACAGAAAGCACTACAGAAATGCAGTTCATTCTCCAGGTGCCACACTGAAATGCATGTATTTCCATTTTTGGCAGTGTGTAGAAAAAGGAATTATCCTCATCCAGGGCAGTTGTCAAAGGTGAGTGGAACAGTCACAAAACTGACTTCAAACAATGTTTTATTATGACTGAAGTTGTAAAAAATGTGAACTCATCCTTTGACTCAGCAGTGTTTCAGTACATTTACACAAGTGTCTTTGTTGAAAATACTTAATTCATAATGTGTTCGAGGCTGTTTCGACTCCAAAAGCACTGGTCCTTTTTCATTGAATTTTCAATAAACATCTCACCCTGAGGTTGTGCTCTCAGGAAAAATAAACTCTTCAGACCCTGTCAGCATGGAGATCCAACAGCATACTTAAATATTCTCAACCATGGACCCAAAAAGCAAGTTTAATTTGGAAAATTAATTCACCCCCACTGGGCTTGTAAAGTGTGAAAAACCAGTGAGCGCTGATAGGCTATAAACAATGGATGTCTGCAAACAGAACAACTGATTCAGTCATATGGATAAAATACAGGCACTATGTGAATGTTTGTAAATCTAACATTTTCCTATTGATTTATGTTTTTTTGTCCAGTGTGTAGGGGTTGGACTTAAAAAGTGTCCCTGAGTGGGTGGATTAGTTCATCCCAGCCAACAATAAATGCTACCATCTTGCAAATCATCAAATGAAATAGAGTGCACAGCAAAAATGTTACACAAAATTAGTTAATGTTAAACTTTGAACTTTGCCGCAACGCGCAGAATTCCTCCGCAAGTCTGTCTCAATGTGCCGAAAAAGTGCTGATGTCCACGTCTTTTTACAATTCCTGTGCTAGTCAGACAACGTCCCGGATAAAACACAGCGTCCAGTTTGGAAATGAATGGCACATTCCACTGTTACAGGAGTTTTTGTCATGGAAAGAGGAGCGGAGACTTCGCGCGTCGCGGCGTAAAGCAGTGCCGTGATGAAGCCTCACGGGACATGTTCTGGCATGTCCAGGCACATCCACAATTTCTCGGATAATCACTCGATGGAAAAACCACCAACAGCTGTCTGAACGCCATCTCAAAGCAGTCCTGTGATACCAAAACGGAGGTGGTTTTGTCTCGCTCCAGTAGCAAATGCATCGTGACGCGCGAAGCCTCTGCTCGGCTTTCCATGACAAAATCTCTTGTTAAAAGTGAAATCTGCCGGAAAATGGTTGATGTCCAGCTCTTGTGATAACCAGAGAAAGTGCACACGACGGTCCCGGCTCCACAGAGCCATCCGTTTAGAAATGATCCGGTGGTTTGTGGCTCTCGATGGCGGCATGGAGCGTGGCACGCCGAGCGTCCTTAAAGCCATCCTTAAAGCTGTAGTAACAGTCCTTATTCTCTGTGAAGCCCGTAAAATTTTCACCGAAAGCCAGATAAATTTTTCAAATGGTTTCCAGCTGCCAGTCTCTAACAGTTTCTGAAAAAATTCGGATGGAAAAAAAGCCCAAATCATTCCGCCATTTCCTGACAATGAAAATCCGCCGAGGGGGCTGGACCACTCCTCACTCAAAGCCTGCTCACAGGCGAATGACGCAACCGACAGGCGTGGAAAAACTCACGCATGCGCACGAGGGTTCAAGCTTGTCTGACGCAATCACACGTGATTCAAATCCATATGGTTTTTGAAAAAAATAATAAGGTCGGATACTTTTCTAATAGACCTCGTATACAGTGAACATAAATGTTGCTGAAAATGCTTTCTCGGCTAGAGCAAACATCAAATTAATTTCTGTGATTTTTTCCTCATGCCATTTTGTATTACAGCTGCATTGAGTTGAAAATTCATTAATTCATTCATTTTCTATACCTGCTTACTTCAATCGAGGGTCATGGGGGCACTAGAGCCTATCCCAGCAGTTATAGGGTGTGAGGCAGGATACACCCTGGACAGGGCGCCAGTCTATTGCAGAGGTTGGATTACTGGAAATGGAATCCTGCGGCATTCTCTTTCAAATACTAACTCGTACATTAGGAGATTTTGATAATTTTTCTTGTGCACTGAAATTTTGTATTTATTGCTATGATGACTTCAAACTTCCAGTTATAATCCAGGCAATGGTTGTGGTGTTGTGATTCCAAAGTATTCAGCACTTCGCCAGTAGACTGGATGACCAGCTGTCCTTCTCCCCAAATCATGTGGTATAAGCACAAAGTGGTAAGCACATGGCCTTTTTTACATTGGACAACTTGTTTACATTTGACAACTTCATTGAATAGCTTTAACAAGATGGCAGCCTGAGCTACTGTACTTGTTACTGGCTATTTCATTTCTATGGCTGATTTGAAACTGTTTGAAACATATGAAACCAACTACTTGTCATCAAACATCAGATTGCAACTGACATTAGGTGCATATCCGCATATTCATTGCCAGCTTGCACTCGACCGAGACGGACGCACTTTTCTCTTCGCCCTCCCTCCTTATCTTTCCTGCTTTTGTGGCGTGTTGTCTGTGAGGCTGCAGCTTTGCTCTTCTGGAAACGACAAAAATGGATCTGTTAAAGTGGTCTCTGAACGCAATTGACACTATTTTTTCTACAAGATCTTCGGGAGCGGAGGACCCGACCTGTCCTGCTGGGACGCATGTGATGGGTTACGTGATGGACTCGTGGAGGAGATGGCAGGTCATGTGCCTTTACATGCTTTCTGTGGAGGATGTTGAAGATGTGTACGTATTCGACTTGGTGGTGACCGGCTGTCTGATGTGTGGAGCGGGGCTCTTGCTGGTTTACCGGAAAATCGAGAAAGTGGAAGCAGCTTTGATTGGTCGTTCCAAGCTGCCCTATATGATTGATTCGATTGGGAAGGCAGTGGCTGCGCAGTCGGCGGGGGTTAACCGCGCATTGGATGACATCTCTAGGAAGATTGCAGCCCTGGAAACCCGCTATGACCGTCTGTGAAGACCACATTCTACATTTCAGATGCATTGGGAGCCACTCTGTTCTCAGAACTGTGGAATCTTTCAGGCGTCTGTTAATCTGGCTATTCATTTGGCTTCCCCAAATACAGCTGCACTTCAAGGTCGCTGTGATAAGATACCTCCTCAGAAGAACAACACTCTTATGCCTCGCTCCCTGGTCTTCCCCCCTCCCCTCAGCTTCTCCAGCTCTGACGTGAACTGTGGACTGTCCAGGACTTTCTCAGCCTGCGCAGGGCTGTTCCCTTCCCCCCCAGACTGTCGAACAAGGCCGTCGATGGCGCCGAAACTGGCTGCCTTCCGGAGTGTTCTGATAAACTGGTCCTTTCAAATCTCGGTTGTCGTCCTGTTTCCTTGTTTTGTCTCTGTGATTATTGTTTTTTGTGCTGATGGGATTTTTTTTTCCTCATTGCCGCTGTGTAATGCAGCGGCTATGAGGGTTTTTTTTCTTCTCCTTTTCCCTCGTGTTTTGCTTCATATATATGTTTTATGTACCGGGCCGGCCTATGTGTTGTGTGTTATGTGTGTTGTTTGTTATGGGTCGGTGTTGGTTTGCTCAGCCCTGCTGTTGACCAAGGCAGGGATGTACATCTGGAGCTGGTCCCCGGGTGCCTAATGGCGACCTCTGCTCCTACTGGCAAATAGGATGGGTTAAATGCAGTAGCCACATTTCATTGTGCAGGAAAGTTCTTCTGTTCTGTGCATATGACAATAAAATGTCCTTGATCCTTGATCCTTGATATCACCACCTATTGCACAGGAGTGTGCACAGGAGTTAGTAGGATGTCTCTCTGGCTTGACTTCCAAAATTTAGTATGGACACACATGACAACTACAAGATGAGGCCAATCAGTGAGAGGCAAATTCTACAACAGTGGCGGCAGTTAAAGGTCTGGATGATATTTGGGTTAGAAGGAGAGGTAGCAGCCCAAGTTTTCCGATTCTGGTGTATTTCTTCCAGGGCACCCCTCTGCCTATGCTCAAACTGAATTACAGCCTCATGGATTTAGTGGCGCCAGCCCTCACACTTGGCGGCCATGTGGGTCTACTGGTTTGGATTTATATTACAGGATTTTAGGGGCTTCTTAAAAATCTCTTCTTTGGGGCCTCTCTCTCTCGATGGCCAGTTGAGAGTTCACCAAACAACACGATCTTGAGAAGACAGTAGTTCTCTTTTCTGGAAACATGACCAACCCAACAGAGCTGGGTCTTCAAGAGCATGGCTTCGATACTGGGAATCACTGCTTGTTCAAGGACATTGACGTTGGTGATGTAGTCACTCCAGTGAATGTTCAATCAATCAATCAATTTTATTTATATAGCACCAAATCACAACAAACAGTTGCCCCAAGGCACTTTATATTGTAAGGCAAGGCCATACAATAATTACGTAAAAACCCCAACGGTCAAAACGACCCCTGTGAGCAAGCACTTGCCGACAGTGGGAAGGAAAAACTCCCTTTTAACAGGAAGAAACCTCCAGCAGAACCAGGCTCAGGGAGGGGCAGTCTTCTGCTGGGACTGGTTGGGGCTGAGGGAGAGAACCAGGAAAAAGACATGCTGTGGAGGGGAGCAGAGATCAGTCACTAATGATTAAATGCAGAGTGGTGCATACAGAGCAAAAAGAGAAAGAAACACTCAGTGCATCATGGGAACCCCCCAGCAGTCTAAGTCTATAGCAGCATAACTAAGGGATGGTTCAGGGTCACCTGATCCAGCCCTAACTATAAGCTTTAGCAAAAAGGAAAGTTTTAAGCCTAATCTTAAAAGTAGAGAGGGTGTCTGTCTCCCTGATCTGAATTGGGAGCTGGTTCCACAGGAGAGGAGCCTGAAAGCTGAAGGCTCTGCCTCCCATTCATGTTAAGGATGGTGCAGAGACAGCACTTATGGAACGCTTCAGGAGTCGGAGGTGACAACGGTATGTGATCCAGGTCTCAGAGCCGTACAGAAGGATGGTGAGGACTACAGCTCGGGAAACACTGATCTTGGTTTGGCTTTTCAGGTTCTTGTACCACACTCATTTGTAGAGTCTACCAAAGGAGCTGTTAACCTTTGTGAGTCTGCTGTTGATTTCCTTGTTGATCCTGGCGCTGGATGAGATTGTACAGCCTAGATAGGTAAACTGCTGAACTTGTTTCAGTACAGTGTCACCGATGGTAATATGAAGAGGGTGGGAGGGAGGCATATGCTTCCAGGGGTGCAGGTTGAAAGTGAACCGCAATCTTCTTCAGGCTGACCTCGAAGCCAAGTAACTGAGCCGCATCTGCGAAGCAGGACGTGATGCACTGAAGAGCTTGTTCTGAGTGAGCAATAAGGGTAGCATCATCTACAAAGAGTAGGTCTCAGATCAGCTTTTCCTGGGTCTTTGTGTGGGCTTGCAACCGCTGTAGGTTGAACAGGCTACCGTCTAGATGTTACTTGATGTAAACGGCATCCTCATCACCATGGTCTTCAGTAGCTTACTTGATCAGCATGCTGAAGAAGATGCTGAAAAGAGTAGGACACAACCCTGCTTTCCACCACTGGAGATTGGAAAGGGGTCAGAAAGGTCACTGTTAAGTCTGATCTGTCTGCGCTGGTCTTTGTGCAGCCGGATCACCATCTGGAGGAACTTTAGGGAGCATCTGAGGCGCTCCAAAATCAGCCATAGTCCTTTCCTGCTCACAGTATCGAAAGGTCACTTTTCTCAGGTCAACAAAAGTGGCGTAGAGACCCGTGTTTTGCTCATGGCACTTCTCCTGGAGCTGCCAGAGGACAAACAGCATGTCTGTTGTGCTTCTGTTGTCAGGCTTACCGAGATGGCGTGGCTGGACACAAATGCAGGATTCAGATGTCAGTAAAACAGAGTTTAATGAAAATACAGTCCGGGTTCGGTACACAGGTAGGCAGACCAAGATAAGCAGCAGGATCCGAAGCATTAGGCAGAGACAGCGTCAAAAACAGGCAGGCAGGTCAAAAACATGGGTAGACAAAAACAGGACAGAAATGCTCAGAAGAAAGCGCTCAAAAGTGGCTCAAGGCTCAACAATCTCGCAACCAGACAGGGTGACGGGTGTGACTGAAATAGAGGGAGTGATTAGGAGGAAATGTAAAACAGGTGTGTGTGGAGGGATCTGGAAGGGGTGTGGCAAGCTGGAGAGAGGATCACAAGGAAATGCCCACCACCAAGCAGAGGACAGAGTAGAAAAATCCCACCATCAAACATGACAGTGACAAAGAATGGTAACTACAAAATAAAGAAACAAAAAGACACGACATACAAGCCCCAATCATGACATCACCCCTCCCCCATGGCCGACTCCAGACGGCCCAGGCACCCCTCCCAGTCCACCAGGGACTGCACCCCCTGGCCACAGCAGCGAGACAAAAAAAGATGACGAACAGAGGAGACAGGACTACTCCCCACCAACCGGGCGGGGGGGGGCTGGGCCGTAGGACAAAGAGGACTGGACATGGCTGGCTTGATATGACTGACATGGAAAGATGGATGTACACGAAGAGACCAAGGCAGCTGCAGACGAACCGCCACCGGATTGATGAACCTGGAGACAGGAAATGGGCCGACAAACTTGGCAG
Organism: Thalassophryne amazonica; assembly: GCF_902500255.1. Classification (NCBI taxonomy): domain Eukaryota; kingdom Metazoa; phylum Chordata; class Actinopteri; order Batrachoidiformes; family Batrachoididae; genus Thalassophryne; species Thalassophryne amazonica. The sequence goes on along the minus strand of NC_047103.1, from coordinate 78,283,178 downwards.
CCAGCTTGCGAACGGTCCCACGGGGGCCGGGGTACGGGCACGGTCGGCCACAGTCTTATAAGCAGACGACGTCTTAAGTAGAGTCTTCTGTGCCCGCTCCCAGGTCCTCTGGCAATGCATGATTTGCGCCAAGGCAGATGGAACAGGTGAGTTCATGTCTGTGGAGGGGAAAAGAGAGGGGTGATAGCCATGGACAACTTGAAATGGAGAATATCCTGTGGAGGATGAAGGCAATGAATTGTGTGTGAACTCCACCCAATCAAGTTATGTGGCCCAAGAAGTCGGGTTGCTCAAGGCCAGGATCCGTAACCCCTTTTCCAACTCCTGGTTCATCCGTTCAGCCTGACTGTTGACTTGTGGGTGGAAACCAGATGTGAGACTTGCAGTTGCCCCCACCAACCTAAAAAACTCAGTCCAAAAGTGAGAAACAAATTGTGGACCCTGATCGGAGACAATGTCCATGGGGAATCCGTGTAACTTAAACACATTCTTAAGGAGGACTTCTGCTGTCTCCTTGGCTGAGGTCAACTTGGGCAGGGGAACAAAATGACACATTTTAGAGAGCCTGTCAACAACTGTTAGGATGACTGGGAACCCCTGAGAAACGGGCAGCCGTGTGACAAAGTCCACTGCAATATGAGACCACGGACGCTTTGGGATGGACAACGGAAGCAGTTCACCAGAGGGCTTCTGTGTGGAAGCCTTGTGGGCGGCGCGTACTGGGCAAGCCAAAATATATTCCTTAATGTCCTGTGACATCTTGGGCCACCAGAACCGCTGATTAATTAACCAAGTAGTCTTTCTACTGCCGGGATGGTTAGCAAAGGGACTGTCATGTGCCCATTGAATAACTTCCCCCTTCAGAGTGCCAGGGACTAAGAGCCTGTTTGCAGGACAGTCCTGAGGTCTAGGATTCCCCCTAAATGCTGCTCTCACCTTATCCTCAGTGCCCCAGGTAAGAGCTGAAACAAAACAGGTGGAAGGCAGAATGGGTTAGGGCATAGGATCGTAACTGTCAGGTTCGAATTTACATGATAAGGAGTCCGGCTTCCTGTTCTTATTCCCTGGGCGGTAGGATAGGGTGAAATTAAATCTACTGAAGAAAATGGACCACCGGGCCTGTCGGGCATTAAGCCTTTTGGCGGCGCGTAAGTACTCTAGATTTTTATGATCGGTCAAGACGAGAAAAGGTACTTGTGCCCCCTCCAACCAGTGCCGCCACTCCTCCAAGACCACCTTAACTGCCAAGAGTTCGCAGTCACCTATGCTGTAATTGCGTTCGGTTGATGATAACTTTGGAGAGAAACGCACATGGATGCAGTTTATTGTCTGTGGCACCTACTTGAGACAGGACGGCCCCCACCTCTACATCCGAGGCGTCCACCTCCACCACGAACTGCCGGCTAGGATCTGTAAGGAGCAGCACAGGGGCAGACGTAAATCGCTTCTTTAGCTCCTGAAAAGCCTCCTCACACTCATGGGACCAGACGAACGACTGGTGGGTGGAGGTAAGGCTGTGCAAAGGAGCGGCTATGGTACTAAAATTTCTGATGAATTTCCTATAGAAATTGGCAAAACCAAGAAAGCGTTGCACTTCCTTATGACATTGAGGTGTGGCCCATTCGGATACAGTGGCTACCTTTGACGGATCCATACGTATCTCCCCCTCAGCCAACACGAACCCCAGAAAGGACACTGAGGGCCTGTGAAACTCACATTTTTCCGCCTTGACAAACAGCTGGTTTTCAAGTAACCTGCGTAGTACAGTATGGACATGCAGTTTGTGAGATTCCTCATCGGGGGAGTAAATCAAGATGTCATCTAGGTATACGAACACAAATTTATTCAAGTACTCTCTTAACACATCATTCACAAAACCCTGGAATATGGCTGGTGTGTTAGTGAGCCCAAATGGCATCACCAAGTACTCATAATGGCCTGTGGGAGTATTAAAGGTGGTTTTCCATTCGTCGCCATCCCTAATCCAGACCAGATGGTATGCATTGCGAAGATCTAGTTTAGTGACAATTTTGGCCCCCTCCAGGAGCTCGAACGCTGAGGAAAGTAGTGGTAAGGGGTACCGTTTTTTTTTACTGTGACCTTGTTAAGCTCCCGGTAATCAATACATGGCCGCAAAGACTTATCTTTCTTTTCCACAAAAAAGAAACCTGCACCTGCCGGAGAAGATGATGGCCGAATAAGCCCTGTGGCTAGGGATTCATTGATATATTCCTCCATTGCTTGGCGTTCTGGAGCGGAGAGCAAGAATAATTTCCCCCTAGGGGGACAAGACCCAGGAAGGAGGTCAATAGCGCAGTCATAGCTACGATGGGGTGGCAAGGATTTTGCCCTGGCTTTGCTATACACTAGTGCCAGATCATGATAACAGGAAGGTACCCCTGAAAGATCTGGGTTAAGTTCTACAGCTGGCTCCCCCTTTCTGACTAAACAAGTGTGGGCACAGCTGGGCCCCCATGAAATAATCTGGCTGTTGGCAAAGTCAAAGTTAGGACAATGTTGTTTTAGCCAGGGGTGCCCCAAGATGGCGAGGCGAGTCATATTATCAAAGACATGGAAACTAATTTTCTCTGAATGCTCCTCAGAAAAAGTTAACTGGATTGACTGGGTGCGATGAATAATTCTCCCCAACAGACTGCCATCCACAGCTTTAACCTCCAGGGGGCGTGGGATGTAATTTAAGATTCAGCCTCCTGACAAGAGAGGTATGAATTAAATTGACATCAGATCCTGAGTCAATAAATACTGAGATTTGGACAGATGTTTCATCAGATGTAATTTTAGCTTGAATAGAATTGTGAGATGAGGAAATTTGGTTCAGACTCACCTGGATAGTTTGCTTGTTTGGGGGTGGGGCACCCCTGACCTGGCAACTTGCGATCAGATGGCCGAGCTGCCCGCAGTAAAAACAATGCCTCTCCCGCTGGCGGCGCTGACGATACCTCTGCTGAGAGCTGTGTCCTCCCAAGCTGCATGGGTTCCTCTTCATCCGGTCGGGGACCGGAGGCTGCTGGACGAGCTTGGTGGGAGGAGTCGGTTCTACCGCTGGAATTCTGGGAGTGCTGTTCACGACGAGACCGGTCCTGGCGCCGGTCCGATAGCCATCTGTCGATCTTAATGGCGAGGGCGATCAAAGCATCCAAATCATCTGGGAGCTCGATGGCGATTAGTTGATCTTTCACTTCCTCAGCAAGTCCCTGGACGAAAGCGTCAGTTAACACTGCCGTGTTCCACTCGCTCTTGGCTGCGAGAATGCAGAAGTCAATGGAGTAGTCTGCTACCCGCTGTCTGCCTTGCCGGAGCTTCATGAGAGACCTCGCTGCCTCACGACCGGGACAGGTCTGTTGGAATACTTGTTGGAGAGCGGCGGTGAAGCGAGAGAGAGACTGACACGTCTCAGAACGACGGCTCCATTCGGCGGTGGCCCAGGCCGCTGCCCATCCTGTCAGGTGAGATATCATGAAAGCTATTTTTGTCCAGTCAGATGGAAACGTTGCTGACATCAGTTCAAAATGTAGTTCACACTGTGTGATGAATGGCTTAACATCACCTGAAAAGCATTCCGGTCAGTTCAGCTGATTACACATGACTGTGGTTGGAGCGGGTGGGTGTGTCTCTGCTGACAGACCCGGCTATGGGTGTCCAGGAGCTTTGGTTCGAGGTGCTTGAGGAAGCTGGGTGTCAAAGCGTTTCAGCAGCTGGTCCACCTGTGAGTTTAGAGCAGACATTAGCTGGTCCTGATGTTGTGACAGTGCATTCAAACTGGAGCAGAGAGCTTCTAGCTTGTCCTCATGCTGAGCTAATTGCTGCGCCTGAGCATGTAGTGTCAGCTGGGCTGGATCTGAACCCGCTGTGTCCATAGCTGGCGAGATTGTTCTGTCAGGCTTACCAAGATGGCGTGGCTGGACACAAATGCAGGATTCAGATGTCAGTAAAACAGAGTTTAATGAAAATACAGTCCGGGTTCGGTACACAGGTAGGCAGACCAAGATAAGCAGCAGGATCCGAAGCATTAGGCAGAGACAGCATCAAAAACAGGCAGGCAGGTCAAAAACACGGGTAGACAAAAACAGGACAGAAATGCTCAGAAGAATAAGTGCTCAAAAGTGGCTCAAGGCTCAACAATCTCGCAACCAGACAGGGTGACGGGTGTGACTGAAATAGAGGGAGTGATTAGCAGGAAATGTAAAACAGGTGTGTGTGGAGGGATCTGGAAGGGGTGTGGCAAGCTGGAGAGAGGATCACAAGGAAACACCCACCACCAAGCAGAGGACAGAGCAGAAAGATCCCACCATCAAACATGACAGTGACAAAGAATGGTAACTACAAAATAAAGAAACAAAAAGACACAACATACAAGCCCCAATCATGACATCTGTTGTCTCTGAAGCTACACTGAGTTTCTGGGAGGTGGGCTTCAGCAATGGATGGTACAAATCTGTTGAGAAGGATCTTGCCAGCAATGGCCAGAAGTGTAATTCCCCTGTAGTTCGAACAGACAGACTTGTCTCCCTTGTACTTATATAGGGTGATGAGGACAGCATTGCAAAAATCATGTGGTAGTTTTCCCTGCTCCCAGCAGCAGTTGAGGAGTCCATGGAGCTTGTTGTGCAACGTGGGACCTTCATACTTCCAGGTGTCAGAAGGAATATCATCCATTCCCGCTGCCTGACTGCACTTAAGATGGTCTACGGCTTTGACTAACTCCTCAAAGGTTGGTGGTTTGTTGAGTTTCTTTTTAACTGGTAGTTTGGGAATGCAGAGGATTACTGAGTCCTGAACAGTGTGGTTTGCACTGAAGAGGGTCCTGAAGTGCTCTGCCCAGCAGCTGAGGACCTGTAAGTAGCTCCTGGTCATTAGAGCTGTGCAGCGGGCCCTGGACCTGATGGGTGGGGCTGTAAACTGCTTTCAAAGCTTCGTAGAATCGCCCGTAGTTGCCATTGTCAGCAAACAGCTGGATACGCAGTGTCAGGTGATTTCACCACTCAGTTTGAATCTCTCTGAGCTTGCTCTGGAGGAGGCTGCAAGTGCGCCGGAAGGTGGCTTGCTTTGCTGGACTGGATGGTTGATGTAGGTTGGCCTGATACGCTGATCGCTTCTTAGCTAACAGTTTCTGGATTTCTTTGTCTTTTTCATTGAACCAATCCTTATTTTTATTTGTTGTGTGGCAGAGAACCTTCTTGGATGTTTCCAAGATGGCTGTTTTCAGTTGATCCCACAGAGTTTCTGGGGAGGGGTCACACGAGTGGGATGATTCCTCAAGTTTGCACTACAAGTTGATCTGGAATTTAGCTTTCACATCAGCTATGTGAAGGCTGCTGACATTGATTTTTGCCCTGCTAGTACCTCTTTTCTTTAGTTTTGGTCTGAAACAAAGTTTGAGTTTGCATCGGACAAAGCGATGGTCTGTATGGCACTCTATGCCGGGCATCACTCTGGTGTGTAAGACATCTTTCAAGTCATATTGGCACACTAGAACATGATCAAGAAGATGCCATTGTTTTGACTGAGGATGCATCCACTTTGTTTTGAGACTGTCTCTTTGCTGGAAGATGGTGTTAGTGATAGCAAGCTCTTACTTGGTGCAGAAATCTAGCAATAGGTGCCCATTGTCATTACAGTTTCCAATGCCATGCCTCCCAAGGATGCCTTCCCAGGCTTCAAAATCTTGGCCTACTGTGACGGTGAAGTCGCCAAGGATCAAGAGCTTGTCATCGGCAGGTTTGCTTTGTAGGAGTCTGCGAAGGTCATGGTAGAACTTGGCTTTTTCTTCGTGGACCGCTTGAAGAGTGGGGGCGTGTACATTGAAGAGCGTGACATGTTACTTATTTCGCAGAGGAAGGCCATTGGATATAATGCGGTCCGAGTGACCAGTTGACAGTGATTCGAGTTTGGAGACAATGGAATTGCTCACCATGAATCCTACGCCTGAAAGATGCCTCTCTGTTAATGGTTTGCCCAACCAGTAAAGGGTGTAACCAGCACCTTGTTCTTTGAGGCTGCCCTTTTCTGGAAACCAAACTTCACTGAGAGCTGCAATGTCAAGATTGAGTCATGACAGTTGGTGAGCAAAAAGAGGGGAGTGGCACTCAAGGCGACTGCTGTCAGCGAGATCAAGCATAGTTCAGATGTTCCAGCATGCAACTTTCAAACCCTTAACCTTCAGTAAGGATGTTCTTTTACTTTTACTTGCTTTCTTTTACAGTAGGATGCAACTCTTTCTAAAAAAAACTAAATCAGTTACATTCTTATTAACCCAGAATGTTAAAGGAAGATAAACTGTGCAAAATATCCTCCCTGACAATTCCTTGTTATCCAAGGACATCTTTGTCTATGTCCAAGCTAGCCTGCTATTGTTTCCTGCCACGCCAGCCTACAGTGCATCCGGAAAGTACTCACAGCGCTTCACCTTTTTTGAAAAACATTTTATGTTACAGCCTTATTCCAAAATGGATGAAATTACGTTTTTCCCCAAAAAATTCTACCCATAATGACAATGCAAAAAAGTTTTTTTTTTAAGATTTTTTGTAAATTTATTAAAAATAAAATACTATTAAATCACATGTATGTAAGTATTCACAGCCTTTGCCATGAAGCTCAGGTGAAATTGAGCTCAGGTGCATCCTGTTTCCACTGATCATCCTTGAGATGTTTCACCAGCTTAATTGGACTCCATCTAGGGTAACTTCAGTTGATTTGACATGCTTTGGAAAGGCACACACCTGTCTACATATAAGGTCGCACAGTTGACAGTGCATGTCAGAGCACAAATGAACCATGAAGTCAAAGGAATTGTCTGTAGACCTCTGAGACAGGATTGTCTCGAGGCACAAATCTGGAAAAGGGTACAGAAACATTTCTGCTGCTTTAAAGGTCCCAATGAGCACAGTGAGCTCCATCATTCATAAATGGAAGAAGTTCAGATCCACCAGGAGTCTTCATAGAACTGGCCACATGTCTAAACTGAGCAATCGGGGGAGAAGGGCACTAGTTAGGGAGGTGACCAAGAACCCGATGGTGACTCAGTCAGAGCTCCAGCATTACTCTGTGGAGAGAGGAAACTTTCTAGAAGGACAACCATCTCTGCAGCAATACACCAATCAGGCCTGTATGATAAAGTGGCCAGATGGAAACCACGCCTTTGTAAAAGTTAAATGACAGACCACCTGGCATTTGTCAAAAGGTAACTGAAGGCCTGTCAGACCATGAAAAACAAAATTCTCTGGTCAGATGAGACAAAGAGTGAACTCTTTAGCGTGAATTCCAGGTGTCATATTTGGCGGAAAACAGGCACCATCCTTATAGTGAAGCATGATGGTGGCAGCTGGAGCTCTGACAGAGTGACCATCAGATTCTTGGCCAACTCTCTTTCTAAGGCCCTTCTCCTCCAATCTCTAAGTTTAGACGGGTGGCCAGCTCCAGGACAAGTCCTGGTGGATCAGAACATCTTCCATTATGGATGATGGAGGCCACTGTGCTCAATGGGACCTTCAAAGCAACAGAAAGGATTCTGTATCCTTCCCTACATTTGTCTCAAGACAATCCTGTTTCTGAAGTCTACAGACAATTCCTTTGACCTCATGCTCGGTTTGTCTGGCAACTTGCTTCTGACGGATTGTTTACTGTTGTGACACTCTTCTGATCTTTACACAGTTGTATATGGGGTGGTGGCCAAGTGGTTAATGCACTTGGTTTCAGTGCAGAAGGTTCCGGGTTCAAATCCCACCCCTGCCACATTTCTCCATGTAATGTGGAGTTGTGTCAGGAAGGGCATCCGGCATAAAACCTGTGCCAATTCAACATGCAGATCCACCATGGATTTGCTGTGGCGACCCCGAGTGCAAACAAGGGACTTACTATACGTTTCTTTTATTTCTGTTTAACACATTTTTTTTTTTGTTCTGAATTGTATCTACCCTGAATTTTATTTATCTGCAGTCCTATTGTGAATCACTAGTGGTTAGCTTTTGCTAGCGGTTAGCTTTTGTTAGCGGTTAGCTTGCATTAACTAGGTCGACTCCCTCCTCCCGTTACTTTATTACTGTTTTTACCAGTGTAATACATCTGTTAGTTTTTCAGTGTAACTGCTGTGAATTTTAGGTCATTATTTTACTCCTGTGTAAATCTTAGGAGTGGCTAGCATTTTTGCTTGCGGTTAGCTTATACTAGCTAGCGATGCTAGAAGCTAGATGTTACAGGCTAAATGTTACAGGCACTCCAGATGGGGTTAGTGTTGGGCTGATTAGTGTGCCCATTAGCATCAGCCTAGACTGTATGTTCATTTTGTGAATTGCTTTGTAATTTGTGTCTGTAGCATGGCCCAAGCAGAGGGTCACCCCTTTGAGTCTGGTCTGCTTCAGGTTTCTTCCTCAGAGGGAGTTTTTCGTTATTACTGTTGCTCTGGGGGTTGATAAGGTTAGACCTTACTTGTGTGAAGCGGCTTGAGGCAACTCTGTTGTGATGTGGCGCTATATAAATGAAAATGAATTGAAATTGTTTGTGCTCTGACATGTACTGTCAACTGTGGGACCTTATATGTAGTCAGGTGTGTGCATTTCAAAATCATGTCCATTCAACTGAATTTACCCAAGGTGGACTCCATTTGAGCTACAGAAACATCTCAAGTATGATCAGTGGAATCAGGATGCACCTGAGCTCATTTTTGAGCTTCATGGCAAAGGCTGTGAATACTTTTTTCACATCATCGTTATGCGGTATTGTGTGCAGAATTGTGAGGAAAAAATGTATTTCATCCATTTTGGAATAAGACTGTAACATAAAACAATATGGAAAAAGTGAAGCAATATAAATACTTTCCAGGTGTAGCAGACCAAACGGTCCCCACTAAAAAATTAGTCTGCCCTGCCTCCACTGCGCATGTATCATTTCGGAACCATCAGATGACAAGGTAAAACCTCTTAAATCATTCTAAAGTCAGTTTTAAGCAGAAACGAGGCTGTTTTAAGCAGAAATGAGGCGATATTCAGTGATGCTTTGAAATGACGGATGGTCAGTGAACGCAACAGCTAGCAGCTCGTGTAGCTGCTGCACTCTGATGGCTTCCCTCATCTTTTATTATGAATTAATGCTGAATTTATGTGGAAATGATTGTTGTACAAAAGCTTCAGATATCTGTTGCTGAGATACATGATGACTGGAGTGCAGTTTTAAGCAGAAACGATGAGATAATTGATGAAGCGAGGCTGATGACGCATGTGCAGTGAAGGCAGGACGGACTGATTTTTAGGGGGGCCCATTCGGTTGGCGACACCGGATGCAATGTGTCAGTGTAGGTTTTGAATTGCTTACAACTATGTTTTTGTGATTGTGAACAAACCATAGCAAAATTTTGACAAATACAAGCATCTCCTGCCGTATTTAATATTAATACCTTACATTCAAAAGCAAACACAGGGACTTTGTGACTAATCCAAATAGTGACAGCGTCACATGTAATCCGGCACTGGTGGTTCAGGCCGGTTTGAACAATCCTGTCAATTTGCTTTAATTGGTTTGTGGAGTGCGCTGGAGCGTGTGACAGCAAATGTCATTTCACACATCTGAATCCTGACATTCCTCCATAGATAATGAACACAGCTGCATCTGTTGATACACAAAGGTCCCTTTTTTCAAATCAGGATGCAGTCTCCTCTTGTGAAAACATGGATGTACAACTTTGATCAATAACAAATGCACATATGTTGTGATGTAGCACATCCCTCATCTATGATTCAAATGCTCTACCTCAAAACATGTGCCAACAGGAGCTTTGAACCTCTGAGGGAACCATTTTTGTCTAATTAAGAAAAGCACAAAATACTTTAAGTGGGGCAAAGAAAAAAGAAATCAGGACAAACCCTGTTATATTCAAAGTACCTGATTGCACCAGCTAGCAGCCTCAGGACGTGATGTCTAAATCCACCTATCTTACAGTCACCTTGCTCAGTCTGAAAACATCAGTTAATTGCACCTCCCAAAACTGAATTACAACCCCAATTCCGATGAAGTTGGGATGTTGTGTGAAATGTAAATAAAAATAGAATACGATTTGCAAATCCTCTTCAACCTATATTCAACTGAATACACCGCAAAGACAACATATTTAATGTTCAAACTGAGAGACTTTTTTGTTTTTGTGCAAATATTTGCTCATTTTTAAATGGATGTCTGCAACACGTTTCAAAAAAGCTGGGACAGTGGCAACTAAAGACTGGGAAAGTTGATGAATGCTCAAAGAACACCTGTTTGGAACATTCCACAGGTGAACAGGTGAATTGGAAACAGGTGAGTGTCATCATCCCCAAAAAGGGTCAGGTGTTCACAAGCTAAGATGGGGTGAGGATCACCACTTTGTGAACAGCTGTGTGAAAACACAGTCCAACAGTTTAAGAACAATGTTTCTCAGTGTTCAATTGCAAGGAATTTAGGGATTCCATCATCTACAGTCCATAATATAATCCGAAGATTCAGAGAATCTGGAGAACTTTCTACACATAAGTGGCAAGGTGGAAAACCAACATTGAATGCCTGTGACCTTCGATCCCTCAGCCGCCTGAGGCATTTAAAACCGACATCACTGTGTAAAGGATCTTACCGCGTGGGCTCAGATTGTTACCAGCGCAAAGTTCAAAAGCCAGCATCTGTGATGGTATGGGGGTGTGTTAGTGCCCATGGCACGGGCAACTTACACATCTGTGACCACACCATCAATGCTAAAAAGTACATCCAAGTTTTGGAGCAACACATGCTGCCATCCAAGCAACATCTTTTTCAGGGACATCCCTGCTTATTTCAACAAGACAGTGCTACGCCACATTCTGCATGTTACAACAGCATGGCTTCGTAGTAAAACAGTGCAGGTATTAGACTGGCTGCCTGCAGTCCAGACCTGTCACCCATTGAAAATGTGTAGTGCACAAAATGAAGCGCAAAATATGACAACGGAGACCCCAGACTGTTGAACTGAAGTCGTACATCAAGCAAGAATGGGAAAGAATTCCACCTACAAAGCTTCAACGATTTGTGTCCTCAGTTCCCAAACGCTTATTGAGTGTTGTTTGAAGGAAAGGTAATATAACACAGTGGTAAACATACCACTGTCCCAGTGTGTTTGCAGGCATCCATTTCAAAATGAGCAAGTATTTGCACAAAAACAATTAAGTTTATCAGTTTGCACATTAAATATTTTGTCTTTGTGGTGTATTCAATTGAATATAGGTTGAAGGGGATTTGCAAATCATTGCATTCTGTTTTGATTTACATTTACGTCCCACCTTCCTTCGTGTGGATGGGTCCGCGCGTCGGGACGCAGCCGACGCGGTGCGGCGGCACAGGAAAAACACCTCCGTGTTGATAACCATTTGTAAAATCCAGGCGGCTTTTGATGGCTTTCAGTGGAGTGAGTATATGAGAAATTGTTTAACAGGCAGGACATGTTCCAACTTGTCCTTAAGGCTTTCAACAGACGTGTTTTTCCTGTGGCGGAGCGTCGCGGCGGCTGCGTCCCGACGCGCGGACCCGTCCGCACGTCTTTCATTAAAAAAATCTCCTTTAACAGTGGAATATCCGGATAAAATGCTGAAACCGACTTCTTCTGAAACTTCTCTGTTCTCTCACGACGTCCTGGATCAATAGAGCCTGAAATGTGGAGGTTTTCAGCTTGAACAGGCTGACGACAGCGGCTGAGAGCGCTGCACGATGTCTCGCACCGTGGGAAGTCCTTAAAGCGACAGAATCACCTCAAAATCTCTCATTAGCCGTTAAAATTTTCACTGAAAACCAGCTTAATTTTTCGAACCGTGTCCACTTCGATGTGCCTCACAGGTTTAGAAAAAATTTTGATCAAACAAAGCGCCAGTCTCTCAGCAACTTCTCAGACAAAGGAATTCCGACGAGGGGCTGGACGACTCCTCCCACAAGGCGTGCTCACAGGCGAATGACGTCACCGACAGGCGTGGAAAAACTCACGCATGCGCACGAGGGTTCAAGCATGTCTGACGTAAAAACATATGAATGAAATCCATATAGTTTTTGAAAAAAATAAAAAGGACCTATACTTTACGGACAGCCCTCGTATGTTTTGCATTGTTTTGTTTTGCACTGCATTGTTTTTTTTTTGTTTTTTTGTTTTTTTGCTACAACACCACTCTTGTATATGACATATTATGAGTGTCAATGACATGAGTTGTCACGCATGTCACACGTGACAGTTTTAAAGTTCTCCATCTCTGGGTTATGCTTTATTCTGGACTAATTTGACCCTCAAAAAGCTTTTCTTTCTACAATCATCACCTCCAAATCAAAGGTAATCTGTACATTTCTCTTTTACCGACTTCATGTTGTAAATGTGCGGATTTTTTGATCCATTTATCAGCGTGCGCGCTATATAATATAATGGGAGACGAAGGTTTAAAAGCAGAAAAGTGTCAAATCACAGCCTTTTGCTGTCTGATTTAACAGCTGCACATCAGGCTTCAGGTCCCAGTCTGAACACAGTTTGAAAAAATAAATGGTCAGACTTTTAATCACAGAAATGACTCCTCTCCCACTTTCCACAAATCAGCGAGTGTCAGAGCTGAACTTTAATTTGTACCTCTGTTACTGTGCACGTCCAGACTGCTCTGGGTTTTTGTGGAAATACATTTCAATCAGATGGGACATTTTATCCGATGTGAGCCATATATATGTAACGGATTAGTTACAGTAAGGAGGCGCCGAACATTTACGGGAATCCTGAATCGGGACATGTGCCTCATTAATGGCTGGGTCAAAATTTCCTCAGAATTTTTTGTTCTGCCAAATGTATTTGATCCATTATCAAAATGTTATCTGCATGCGTACTGTAAAAACTATTAAAATAATGATGAGAGACGAAGGAGTGAAAGCAGCAAAGTGTGAAGTCACAGCCTGTATCAATCTCCTGTAACAGTGTAATGTGCAGAAAAAGTGCTATGTCCACCTCTCTTGCTATTTCTCTGGTAGTCAGACGACGTCCCGGATCAACACAGCCTTCACTTTGGAAATGATCTGGTCGTTTCAGCCTGTCGATGGCCGCTCGGAGCGCGGCACGCCCTCAGCCGCTGTGGGCCGTCTTTAATCCGGTTGTAATGCTCCTTAATCTCTGTGATGCCCATTGAATCTTCACCGAAAGCCATCTGAATTTTCCGAATGGTTTCCACCTGGCTGTCTCTCACAGTTTCTGAAAAAATTTTGATGCAGCAAAGCGGCAGTCGCTCAGCCATTTTCCTGACAATGAAAATCCGCCGAGGGGGCTGGACCACTCCTCCCACAAAGCGTGCTCACAGGAGAATGACTCAACCGACAGGCGTGAAAAAACTCACGCATGCGCACGAAGGTTTAAGCTTGGCTGATGCAATCACACGTGATTCAAATCCATATGGTTTTTGCAAAAAATAAAAAGGTCCCTTACTTTTCTAACAGACCTCGTACGATGACGGTTTAGGTGAGTTTTACTGTATATGGGACTGAACAATAAATTTACCTCTCAAAGCTTTGACGGTGATATCAGCTTCCACCCCACATGGCTGACTTTATTTTCCCATATTTTTCTTTTTTTTGGATCTGAAGGGAATCTGTACATCTTGAAGCCCTTGTTGCACAACAACCCGTCATTTTCAGCAAATAAATAAATAAAATAGCTGGATTTACATGCAGGCACATTAACAGCGAATGCAATTTTGAAGCCAAGATGGCACCATGAGTCACGTGACTGATTTTTTTTTTACTTGTCATGTTACCACTCTCTCTAATCAAGACACTCTAGCACCGTCTCACACACACCTCCTGTGGACAGATGTCCTCCTTGGTTCTCAGGAATTACCAGTATTTGGCCACCACTGTGCTTAAGCCCACCTCTGTGCACATGAACTCCTGCTGTGGCCCTCTATATAAAAATTAAAGATAGTTCCAGCTGGTGTGGACAGGTGTGTCCAGCCCCGCTGACCATGCATGCACACAGGTCGGCTGCTGGACTTTCTTGGCTGCTTCCAGAAGCGCCGTCTCTCTCTGATCATCTCTGCTATTTTGGCACGCACCCAGGGCAGCTTATGCTTGTCTCCCACAGGAAATGTCAGAGCCTCATTTTTGTCTCCAATCACTTACAATGTAGTTTCATCATAGTTGTCAACCCCTCACAAAGTTCTCTCATGATTCTCACACATTATGAGTTGTGGGGACTATATTCAGAGGGCTTCCAATGGCTCATGATGGGTCTGGGAGTGTTTGGGGGACTGTGTAGCGAGGACCCTTGTCACCTCACTAACTTTGAACTGTTCAAAATCCAGGTGCGACACATGTAACGCCCTGTGAGCCAAACAAGGGAAGAGAGACACTCAGTGAACATCACACAAAATTTCCCTCTCAATTGCCATTCGCATGCTGTTTTCAGCACAGTGAGATAGGAATCTAACAGACAGCATAAAACAAAGCACAAATGAACAAAATGCAAACAATACAGCATGAAAAACATAGTCCAGAACAGATCTGATTCTAAAAAGTCCCAATTTTAAGTCAATGTAGTGTTGTAGCTCAGCAAAATCATTCAGGCCATGTGTCTCAGGTGGATGAAAAACAAAAAAACAGGTCCCAGGTCTGATTTCAGTGACAGCACCTCAGACAAAGAGAAAGAGAGCAGAATCAGTCAGCCGGAGCTAACAGCACCTACAGCACTAGTTCCCAGCAGTAAAGAAACAGAAAAGCATACAGGGTACTAATGTGGGTGCCGGCAGCTTTAATGAGACCCTGAATTGAGATATAATGAGGCTGAGTCCTACTCCATTGTTAAGAACCCAGTTTAAAAGGAGAGGGAAAAATGGTTTGATATTACAAAGTATGCTAGCCATACGAAAGGAAAAACAAATGAGTCTTTAATCTAGACTTGAATGATTCCAGAGAATCAAAGTGTTTTATCTCAGCAGGCGCAGGTGCATGGTAACAGAAAGCTCTGTGGCTTGCTGACTTCTTTTTAACCTTAGGGGCACATAGTAATTCAGTGTTATGAAAATGCAAAATACAGGCCAGAATGTAAGGTTTAATTAAGTTAACCCAATAGGGAGGCACTAGTCCATGAAGGATTTTTTAGTTAGTAGCATAACATCAGGATCAGATCATGCAAGGACTGAAAATGAATGAAGGGAGGCCAAAATCAAGGTATATGGTCAAACTTTCTGCTTCTAGTCAAAGTTCTAGCAGCAGCATTTTGAATCAATTGGAGATCTCTAATGCTGGATTGTGATAAGCTAGCGAATAGGACCTTGCACTAATCCAAGTCTAGAACAGACAAAGGCATGGATCAGAGTCTCTGCATCAGCCATACACAGAATAGAATGAAGCCTCACAGTGTTACAGAGGTTAAAGAAAGCAGTCCAAATGAGTTTTCTGATGTGTAGATCAAAAGACAGTGTCAGACTGAAGATCACCCCAATGTTTTTTCACTTTATCACTGTGATGTATAACACAGGTAATACAGGTTTAGTGTTAACTGTTCAAATTCATGTCTTTGTCTCTCAGGACTTCATCTCAGTATTGTCTGCATTGAAACGTAAGACGATGCTAGACATCTAGTTTTTTACTGAAGCCATCCAGTGATCTCAGTGCGCATGAGATTACCTGCAGTTATCGACATGCACAGCTGAGTGTCATCAGCATATCAGTGAAAAGTAATCCCAGAACATTGCAGTATCTGCCCAAGGGGTGCTACACAGAGGGAGAAAACCAGGGGCTCTAAAATGGACCCTTGTGGAACCCCATATTTCATAGGAACAAGATTTGAAGTGACATTATTGTACAGGACACACTGAAAGTGACTAGTTAAGAAGGATGTCAACCACAGAAGGGCATTACCAGCAATCCCACAGTAGTTCTCAAGCATATCCGGTAGTATACAATGATTGACCATGTCAAACACAGTGGTGATATCTAACAATAGTGCAGTGGAGTCAGAGTCCATTGCAAGCAGAAGGTCATTCAACACTTTAGTAAGTGCTGTTTCTGTGGAATGGTGCATTCCAAAAACAGACTAGTGCCTCCAAGAGGTTATTCTCAGTAGGATGGTTACAAGCTACGAAACGGCTTTTTCAAGGATTTTAGAGCAAAAGGATGAGACGGATATTGGTAAATAGTTTTTCAGTAAATCTGAGTCCAGGTTAGGTTTCTTGAGAATTGGTTAATCACTGCAGATTTAAAACATTTAGGAACAGAACCTGAGGCTAATGACAGGTTAATACTTTGACTTTGAAGACTGTGACAATATTAATATGCAGCCATGTTCAAAGCTGTTGTATCTCACTAAAGTACATTTTAACATCACTGTCTGTGATAAGAGGTTGCTGTTTCATTGCACCAGGTCAGGGAGCTTTGCTGGTTGCTGCCCACTTTGATGGGCTGCAACTGCTTTCTTGATACCATAGTACTGGTAGTCTGGTTTAAAAGGACAGCAGGTGCCACTCTGATTGTTTGATTATTTGTACCAATTTGGAGTCTTACCTTAGTTAAATAAATCATTGTTGCATAATGTGGCTTGCAATGAACTCAGTGTACCATGCTAAAGATGGGGCAAACGTATCACAGTTCAATCCAATCCACCTTTATTTATATGCACATTTTAAGAAACAACAAGGTTACCAAATTGCTGTACAACAGATAAAATATAAAAAAAATAAAATAAAGTTAATAAAAATAAAGTTAAACACAGTCTGCACAATAATTTGGTCCATGTAGATCTTTCCTACTACAGAACTGATGGTGGTAGCATGTAATCCTGATTTTGCTTTGCTTCAATTCTCAACATTGCGAGCATTAGCCGCATCATTAGCTTGATTACATTATGGCCCAGTCACACTGCACTTATATTGGACTTCAAATTATTTTTATTTGCAAACCTGACAGCTCCATTTGAATGTTACATTTCTCCCTGTACTTTGTTAAAAACAAACAAACACAAAACTTATGCATTGTTTAAAAAAAAGAAAAACGTATAGATTGGAAACTAATTTGTTGTTGCCCAATTTTTGAAATTTTAACGTATTTATTGGCATTAGCTTGATCTCCATTGGTAGCACAGTCACTGCCCGACTCTGCACTAAGTTTCTGCATGTGTAAAAGTCAAAACAGTGCACTGTTCAAGTTGAGCAGCTTTGAACTTTTGACACATTGTGCATCACATTCCTACACATGACACTCTTCCAATATGATACATATATCATAATGGAAGAGGCACTCATAAAATATGCATGCTGCAATGTACTACATAAATCATGATGGAAGAGACACTCATAATATGTCATATAAAAGATTGGTGTTGTAGCAAAAAAACAAAACAAAAAAACAAAACAAAAAAAACAAACAAACAAAAAGAACTAAGAAACAGCAACAAAGAACTTCTTTTTCAATAATTTTAAGTACTGCATTAGTATCATGTCAGTTTTATGCTGACACACAGTGGTATCACTTGCAGTCACAGTGTATTTAGCCTTAAATAATGCAAAGATTTTTGATCCAGTTTGGACCGCACTTTGTGTCAGTTAGTTTGAGGATTATCCAAGAACACAATCATATAATTCTGCGTTAAATCAGTCACTGCATTTTTGGGACTATACGAGGTCTATTAGATAATAAACTGACCCTTTTATTTTTTTTTTAACTACATGGATTTGAATGACGTGCGATTACACCAGTCATGCTTGAACCCTCGTGCGCATGCGTGAGTTTA
The DNA here is from genome assembly GCF_902500255.1 of Thalassophryne amazonica. Lineage (NCBI taxonomy): Eukaryota > Metazoa > Chordata > Actinopteri > Batrachoidiformes > Batrachoididae > Thalassophryne > Thalassophryne amazonica. The sequence continues at coordinate 78,265,432 of NC_047103.1, read as the reverse complement.
TTCACGCATGTCGGTGACGTCATTTCCCTGTGGGCAGGCCTTGAGTGAGATGTGGTCCCACCCTCTCGGCTTCCTTTGTTTCACACGCTGCTCGAGACGGCGCGCGTTGCTTTATAAACATTTTTTCTGGACCTGTGAGGAATATCCGAGTGGACACTATTCGAGAAATTAAGCTGGTTTCCGGTGAAAAGTTTAACGGCTGCTGAGAGATTATGGGGTGTTTCTGTCGCTGTAAGGACTTCCCACGGAGCGGGACGTCGTGCAGCGCTTCCAGGCGCCGTCGTCGGCCTGTTTCGACCTGAAAACATCCTAATTTAAGGCTTAATTCACCCAGGACGTTGTGAGAGAACAGAGAAGATTCAGAAGAGGCGGCATGAGGACTTATGCGGACATTCCACTGTTAAGGACATTTTGTAATGAAAGACGTGCGCGCAAATTCGCCGAGTCGTTTTCGTGACGACTCAACGAATCTGTGTGCGCCGCGACAGGAAAAACACCTCCGTGTTGAAAACCATTTGTAAAATTCAGGCGGCTTTTGCTGGCTTTCAACAAGTGAGTAACTGAGAAATGGTTAACAGCTTGGGCATGTTCCAACTTGCCCGTTAAGGTTTCCAACGGAGGTGTTTTTCCTGTCGCGACCCCCCGCGGTCGGGTCCGGCCCGACATGCGACTCTGCCCGCACGTTCTTTCATTACAAAATGTCCGTTAACAATGGAATGTCCGAATAAACTCCTCATGCCGACTTCTTCTGAAAGTTCTCTGTTCTCTGACGACTTACTGGGTCAACAGAGCCTGAAATGTGGAAGTTTTCAACTTGAAACAGCGAGACGCTGCCGCCTCGAAGCGCAGATCGCCGTCAGGCGCCGTGGGCCGTCCTTACGGCGACACTACCAGACCAAAATCTCTCATCAGCCGTTAAAATTTTTACCGAAAACCAGCTGAATTTATCGAATGGTGTCCACTCAGTTGTGCCTTACAGTTTTGAAAAAATTTTGATCAAACAAAGCAGCAGTCTCTGAGCCATTCCTAAACAATGAAAAAATCGACGAGAGGGTGGGCCACTCCTCACTCAAAGACTGCCCACTGGCGAATGACGTAACCGACAGGCGTGAAAAAAACTCTCGCATGCCCAGGAGGGTTCAAGCATGTCTGCTGTAATCACACGTGATTCAAATCCATATGGTTTTTGAAAAAAATAATAAGGTCGGATACTTTTCTAATAGACCTCGTATGTTGAACCAGGATATTAGTCATGTCTGCCAAAACAGGCATCATAAAGTGGAAAAATTGCATTGGTCTAGAAGTCACATTTTAATTTTGAAACATGGTACCATATGGCTTCATGCAATAAGAAGGCCCACCAACAAAATAATTTATATTCATCTCCTTTACAATTATCTGGGAATGGAGACGTAACTGCACCATTGGTAAAGGCAGCTTCCACCTAATTACAACCTGGATTCTATTTTTAGATGTTTTGGGGGGGGGTCACACTCAGTATAAAAATGAATTTTAATGGCACATTATTTTTTTAAATAATGCAAACACTACATTAACAAGCAGAGGCTAATAAGACTAATTATACAATAACAGTATTTTTAGGGCACAAGGGTTGATTATTAGCCTTCCTTCTATGGTTATCACCTTACCATTTCATTAGCATCACTTAATCACAGGTTGGCTTAAATCAGATATTATCATTGAGTCACAAAGAACTTATTTAAAATTTTTGTGAATTCCTGGAGTCTCATTTATCAACAGTTCCATATGCACAGATATGTGATTAAACCGTATCAAAACATTTCTATGCAAAATATGTACAGTTGTATGCAAACGTTTGGACACCCCTGATCATTTTCATGATTTTCCATTATAAATCATTGGTTGTCTGGATTAGAAATTTCAGTTAAATATATCATATAGCAGATGAACACACTGATATTTGAGAAGTGAAATGAAATTTCTAGTATTTACAGAAAGTGTGCAATAATGATTTAAACAAAATTAGGCAGGTACATAAATTTGGGCTCCCTTGTCATTTTATTGATTTGAATACATTTAGCACTAATTATTGGAACACAAAATTGGTTTGGTAAGCTCACCGACCCTTGATCTCCTTACACAGGTGAATCCAGTCATGAGAAAGGGTATTTAAGGTGGCCATTTGCAAATGTTTCTCCTCTTTGCATCACTTCTACTGAGTGGCAACATAGGAGCCTCTAAACAACTCTCAAATGACCTGAAAACAAAGATTGCTCAACATCACGGTTTAGGGGAAGGATACAAAAAGCTATCTCAGAAATTTCAGGCACAGTACTATTTAAGGCCCAAAGTGTCGGGCCAAGAAATATCTCAGATACGCTGAAGCAAAGGATGGTGAGAACAGTCATAGTCAACGCACAGACCTGCTCCAAAGACCTATAACATGATCTTGTTCAACGATACAGCTCACTTTGCACAAAGAGATGCTGTAATGCAGAGGAAGCCTTTTCTGCGTACACACCACAAACAGAGTCGCTTGAGGTATGCTAAAGCACATTGGGACAAGCCAGCTTCATTTTGGAATAAGGTGCTGTGGACTGATGAAACTACAATTGAGTTATTTGGACATAACAAGGGGCAGTATGTATGGTTGATAAAGAACACAGCATTCCAAGAAAAACACTTGCTACCTACAGTAAAATTTGGAGGTCGTTCCATCATGGTGTGGGGCTGTGTGGCCAGTGCAGGTACTGGGAATCTTGTTAAAGTTGAGGGTCACATGGATTCCAGTCAATATCAGCAGATTCTTGACAACAATATTCATGAATCAGTGACAAAGTTGAAGTTGCGCAAACGAGTACAATGCTCTGGAATGGCCATCTCAGTCCTCCGACCTGAATATTATTGAAAATCTATGGTGTGATTTTAAGCGGGCCAACAAACCTGAGATGTTTTGTCAAGAAGAATGGTCCAAAATGCCTTCATCCAGAATCCAGACTCTCATTAGAAGCTATAGGAAGTGTTTAGAGGCTGTTATTTCTGCAAAAGGAAGATGTACTAAATATTGATGCATTTTTTTCTGTTGGGGTGCCCAAATTTATGCACCTGCGTAATTTTGTTTAAAGAATTATTGCACACTTTCTGTAAATCCTATACACTTCATTTCACTTCTCAAACATCACTGTGTTTGTCTGCTATATGATATTATATATAAATTTCTGATCCAGACAACCAATGATTGTAACGTAAAATCATGAAAATTCTCAGGGATGCCCAAATATTTGCATACAACTGTAATTTATCAACTTTGTACTTGGAAATGTGTTTCAACTATACACACAGCTCTGATCATACACACAGCATCTAGTGGTAGAACAGGGAAACTACAACACTTGAAAGCATTGCTGCCATTCTCATGTTCATTTTCACAAAATAATAAGCACAACAATTAGTAATTATGTCAAGTTAGAAACAGACATGTTGCCTCATTGTATAAAAAAACCTACAAAACGACAGCGTGTGTCATCTAAAAGCAGGTTTTGACTTCAGCATTGAAACAAAAAAGCAAAACAACAAATAAAATTCCCTATCTTTACCATCAGATTGACTGGAGAATTGGTGCAGCAGAGTATTGCATTCACGAAGCTTAGGTCTACTGGTCAGTCTTCATTCCTACTCTCACCTATGGTCATAAGGGTTGGGTCATGACCGAAAGAACCAAATCACAGGTACAAGTGGCCAAAATGGGTTTCTTCAGGAGGGTGGCTGGTGTCTCCCTTAGAGATAACGTGAGAAGCTCGGTCATTCATGAAGAGCTTGGAGTGGAGCCATTGCTCCTTCACGTTGAAAGGAGCCAGCCGTGGTAAGGATGGCCCCTGGGCACCTCCCGAGAGTGGTGTTCCAGGCATGTCTATCTGGGAGAAGACCCCTGGGGAAGACCCAGGACTAGGTGGAGAGATTATATCTCCACACTGGCCTGGGAACGCCTTGGTATGCCCCAGACAGAGGTGATTAATGTTGCCAGGGAAAGGGAAGTTTGGGGTCCCCTGCTGGAGCTGTTAACCTGTGATCCAATCCCGGATAAACGGTTGAAGATGAGTGAGTGATCTTTACTATGAACAAACATCTCGATCTCTGCATATGACAGCAAGGGATGAATCCAATAGTTTCCCAACTCAGATCTAAATCACACGTTTAGCTGCTGAAATGCAAATGTATTAGTGGTGCATGAGTGGATTATCACCATCATTTGGACAAGGTCTCCAGTCCTACCTGCTCTACCTACATCAACGAACTCATGAACCTACAGCAATTGTATACATTAAAAATTGGCCCACATGTTTATCACTGCTTAAATTACATTGGGAGAGATTTTATCTTAATAATGATGGCAGCACATTGATGTCACGGGAGCGCAAACAATTCTGAGACAAGTGTATCAATAAGTAATTGTCTTCTTACTCTGCTAATTGGAAGGTTTTATGGTAGGTGCTGTGGTGAGCATGTTTTGATGGCTAAATTGAGAAACAACATGACACCCTGAGTAAACCATGATGACCAGATGGTGGAGTTCAAAACTGCTGGTGGACAAATAATTTCTGTGTAGTGTGCTACGTTTATTTTTATCATTTTCATCTCGCTGTTGTGATCACAGACAAGTGCCTCAATCCCTATTTCACAGTTTTTATTTTTTACTCTCTTGTTCTGTTATTATATTGAGGAACACAAACAAGGAGACATTTTGTTACCATTTATGGTTAATTGCAGCTGCTTCTGAATACAAAAGGCCACAAACGTGCATGTGAATGTGGTTTAGAACATGCAGGATTTATCAGCAGCTGACACTTGTCAGGGTTTGAATTTGTGTCTGGTTTTCTGTTTTATTTTTGGTCTGTTCTGTGATTTTCTTTTTCTGACTTATTGGTTTTCTGTGTGTTTATTCTCTTGATGGGTTTTTTTCTGCTTGGGTCTGTCTGTCTCTATCTCTCTGTCTGTCCCTGGGTTCTTGGTGGTGGGCTGTTTCCCTCTCTCTGGCCACACCCTCGTTCTAGTGCTTTCCACACACACTGTTCCTAATTTGCAGCTCATCACCTGGGGTTATATAAGTTCACTGGGTGCAGTTGTTCCTCGACAGATTAATGCGGCTTGTACCTTCTCTCCAGCATTTTTTTTTTAGTGTTCCATAGTCCTGCCTGCCTCATTGTGTTTATGACCTCCTATCTGTTTGAACGACCACACTTAAGCCTGATGATTTTTGTACTGCTGTGCTTTTTGGACTGCTTCTTTGTTCTTTGTGTACCGACCTCTGCTATCCCCCCACTAAAGCTTTTACCAATCAGAGCTCTTTGTGTGAGCCTCGCATTTGTGTCCAAACGTTTATGACCAACCCGCCTGTCAATATCTACTGATATGGGTATGAATGTTGTCTGTCCATTTGATCAATATGGAATTTGTTTTTTGTACTTACATACATACTAAATGCTGTTCATACGCCAGCATTTAAAACCTTTCTACACTGAAAAAAGAACCAACTTAAAAGCGTTCTAATTGGTGAAACCTGAATGAATTAAATTGTTTGAGCTTAAGTTTGTAAGTTAGAGTTGAGCTTACTTGCTAACTTAAGTTCAAACAACTTAATTCATTCAGGTTTCACCAACTATAATGCTTTTTAAAAGTTGGTTGAACTATTCTCTTTTTTTCAGTGTATGATACAGTTTGATAAATGAGGGCCCTGGTTTCAAAATGTATTTGGGAATTTACAGTAATGCGGAACATGTAATGGACACAACTACTATTGATGGAAAATGTTGACAGGCTGGAACCTGACTGAACTACGACTCAGACTGCATTGCTGCTCACGTTGGATTGGTCATGAGGAGCCTCACAGGCGTTTCACATCCAATTATCTGAACAGACAACTTAATGATAGGCATCTGGAGCAACTGCCATTGTTCAATTACACTACATCATATTTCATGAATTGATTCAGTGGGGCATTACAAAATCTCTCATTCATGTGTTCACACACAGGCAGGTGCATGAATGCTCTCACAGACATGCTGCTGCTCAAGTTGCACGTCATATCTCCATTCAGCTGTGCATCCTCTCATACAGCGAGGAGCTCCAGTAACATAACAGGACACAAAAGGACTATTGAAGACATTCAGTGATACTGAAACTGCCTTTGTCACTCCTCATTTGTGTCAAATACCATGATTCTATGGTGGATTACTGTCAATAGCTTCACTGTGTCATGGCCGCACGTGAAACTTTTGAGGTTCCATAAGTTTGAAAAAGCTCGTGTGACACGCTTAAATCCATCAATCATCACTGTCCAGCAGTAGTTTCCTGACAGTATAAGTAATTTGTTCCTTTGCGATGTTTTTAAAGGTAACATGCAGGAAGGCGGCATGCCACGCCCCAAAGCTGAACCCACAGTGACCTGACGACTGACTGCCAGGTCAGGGAGTGTGTTTGCAGGAAATGGATCGTTGTCTTGTGCCTGCTGACCCCAAGCACTGTTTGCTCACTCCTATTTACACAGAGCACCGCTCACTGCCACGTCCTTGAAAAGTAAAGCAATAAAAAAAAACACTACTCAGAATTGAGCGCAAATTCTTAAAAAAAAAAAAAAAAAAGTTAAAAAGTAATCACAAATAAAAAGGAATGCATTATCTAGTCTTGTGGAACATAATTTCACATTCATTTCAGCGTCCCAAAATTTTAAATGGACGCTTCTTCAGAACAGTTCAGGTCCTAGTTTTTAACTCCATGGTGTTGGCACCAAGAAGGCTGTGTCACACCACAGTTGAATGTTTGTTTTTCATTTTGAGTTTGAGAAGGAATATTTAATTGCTGAAGACATGTTCATGAAAATCGGTGGAATGTATGGGGCATGGTTTACTTGATTTCAGCTGTTCATATTTGTCTCTATGTGGCTGTTTTTTGGGAACAAGGTACATTCAGATCATTTGTGCCCATTGTTTGCTTGTTCCACTTGCTGTTGTAGATGTATTGTGCAGTGTGGGATTTGTACTAGCCTGGTCCTGCTCTTGACTCAGTCTATGTTGGTCTTGGCCTTGACTTGGTCTCAGTTGAGGTGGTCCTGACCAAAGATGTTAGAGCTAATATCTTTGATCTTGACAACAGCACTTCCACCAGGTGGCAGTGTTCAGCAGGTGGCAGACAGGTCAGATATATGTCAAAGGAAGTGAAAATTGCTTTTTGATTGACATGATCAATCAAAGCGCATCAAAGAGTCTAAGATGATGAGTATCAGTTGCATTGTGAGAGAATATCAGTGACGACATTTTGGAGGTGTGATTTGTTTCTTTGGGCATGATAAGGCTAATTTCCAATACCAGAATTTGCAGGCCAGTTTAAGGTGGTCCAAAACCATTGTGCAAGAAAGGCGTTTTTTGCTGAGCCTTTTCAGGCATGAAAATCTCACTGCTCCGGGGCATGTACTAGGCACATCGGTGCCTTGGTGTTGAGGACTCCGGCAAACTGAATAAGGCAAAGGACATGTCCACATTTCACCTGGCAGCACTAACACAGTGAGGAAAATAAGTATTGATGCACTGTCGATTTTGCAAGTTTTCCCCTCTACAAAGAATGGAGAGGTCTCTATTTTTTATCACAGGTACATTTCAACTGTGAGAGACAGAATCTAAAAAAAATTCAGAAAGTCACTCACTCACTCATCTTCGACCGCTTATCTGGGATTGGGTCGCCGGGGCAACAGCTTTAGGAGGAGACCCCAGACTTACCTTTCCCGGGCCACATTGACCACCTCTGACTGGGGGATCCCCGAGACATTCCCAGGCCAGTGTGGAGATATAATCTCTCCACCTAGTCCTGGGTCTTGCCCGGGGTCTCCTCCCAGATGGACTGGAACACCTCCTGTATCACATTTAAAAAAATCACATAGTATGATTTTTAAATAATTAATTTACATATTATTGCATGAAATAAGCATTTGATACAATATAAAAACAGACCTTAATATTTGGTACAGAAACCTTTGTTCACAATTACAGAGGTCAGACGTTTCCTGTAGTTCTTGACCAAGTTCGCAGATACTGCAGCACTGATTTTGGTCCACTCCTCCATACAAATCTTCTCCACATCTTTCAATACGATGCAGTCATCCTGTCCCCTTTGCAGAAAAGCACCCCCAAAAAGATGTTTCCACCCCCATGCTTCAGGGTTGGAACAGTGTTCTTGGGGTTGTTCTCATCCTCCAAACACGGTGAGTGGAGTTGATACCAAAAAACATTTTGGTCTCATCTGACCCACATGACCTTCTCCCATGCCTCTGGATCATCTAGATGGCCACTGGTGAACTTCAACGGGCCTTAACATGTGCTGGTGTGAGCAGCGAGCCCTTGTGTGACCTGCAGGATTTTAAACCCATTACGGTGTAGTGTGTTATGGCCCCTTCACACATAACATGATTGAGGTGGAATATGTGCATGAAGGAGGAAGTCGAATGGCACTTGTGGAAAATCGGAGCCACACTCGAACTCCTCATACAGCAGTCCCCACTTCCATTTAGGCAAGGCACGTGCATTCTATATTCGCATGCCACTCACGCTGTAAACCCATTTGGACCGCGGGCAAGATGAGGTCGCACTGCCATGTGATCGTATTCGCAGCACGATATGTCATACACAGGTCGGACATATTGTGCCGTGGCCAAGGAGCTGCATGAAATCATCGGCCATGTTGAACTGTGACCGAATGTCGCGATCGAGGCAGCCTTCACACAAGTGCCCAAAAGTCAGTAAATGCTGTGCAAATGGCCATTCCGGAGTCCAGGTACCACCCACGAACATCCAACACCAGTCACGGGGCAGTGAGCAACACAAATGGCATATGAGTGTGTGGTGTGTCCCCCCAACACAAATGGCATGTGAGTGTGCTGTGTGCACTGCAGAGCAGTGTGATCACAGCAAAGCATGCACACCTGGATGGCTGTCATGTCCATAATGGCACAGCTGACAACTTTGGAACACCATGGCATATCACTAGATCTGTTCAAAATGTCAAATGTTACAAAATCTTTTGGGCCACATGTTGTTCTGTTCCACTAATAAAATTTCCCCCACAAAGCAACAATTTTCCCCAAACAAGTAATGTAGTAATCCAGTAATTCCAGTAATGTTCTCCTCTGGGTGACCAATCAACCACCACATTTTGAGACAGGCAGCTGGAAACCATTCAAAAAAATGTATCTGGCTATGCCTATCTCGGCTTTCAGTGCTTACCAGTCAAGTGAGTATAAGAGAAATTGTGGAGAAGCTGGGCTTGTTCCAACTTGTCCTTTAACACTCCGAAACTGAGGTTTTCCTTTGTCTCGCTTCATCAGCGAATTGGTCGTGATGCGCGAAGCCTCCGCGCGGCTTTCCATGACAAAATCTCTTGTTAAAAGAGAAATCTGCCGGAAAATGGCTGATGTCCAGCTCTTGTGATAACCAGAGAAATTGCACACGACGGTCCTGGCTCCACACAGCGATCTGTTTAGAAATGATGTGGTGGTTTCTGCCTCTCGATGGCGGCTCGGAGCGCGGCGCGCCGTGCGCCATTGTGGGCCGTCCTTAAAGCTGTAGTAACAGTCCTTATTCTCTGTGAAGCCCGTAAAATTTTCACTGAAAGCCAGATAAATTTTGAATGGTTTCCAGCTGCCTGTCTCTAACAGTTCTGAAAAAATTCTGATGGAAAAAAAAGCCCAAATCATTCCGCCATTTCCTCGCAATGAAACAACGACGAGAGGGGTGTGGACCAGTGCTCACTCAAAGCCTGCCCACAGGCGAATGACGCAACCGACAGGCGTGGAAAAACTCACGCATGCGCACGAAGGTTCAAGCTTGGCTGACGTAAAAACATATGAATCAAATCCATATATTTTTTGCATAAAATAAAAAGGTCGGATTCTTTTCTCACAGACCTTGTATAACATGAACAGCCCTACATATCGCAAACCCACACCACAGCAGGATGCAAATAAGAACCCAGCCTGTCTGCGTGTCACAGCGCCAGCTGACTGGACAGGCAAGTCACGCGACATGTGATCACAATGGCCACACGTCCATTCATCATGTCATGGCTAGTTCAACTGCACCACAGGCTGGAGCCGTGAGTCCATCTGTGTGAGCGCGTTGCTGCAATGGGAAGATGGGCATGTCGTGTATTGATCTTGTATTGATTGACATGTTCACATGCTGCAAACATGCACTACAGTTACGCGTTTGCCAAGGGACTGTGGTTGACATGTAATCACGTTGTGGGTTGGATGACAGTCGACATCAAGCAGCGAGGAGGCTGACTACCGGCCACAGCCAGTGCAGTGGTCCTGCATCATGTGAAGCTCCACATTACAGATGACCACCGCATCATCACTACGCACAGCTGGGGAACACTTATCGTGCCATGGGGAATATCACCTAAAGCTGGGCTTACACTGTGCGAGTTTTGGCCCTTTTACAGCCAATTTTTCACTCGTGCAAGAATTTTTTGGATCGTGCCGAGTTTCATCTTAATCTCACATCCTGCATCGTGTAGTATACATGGAGTAACAAGCTGCGTTTAACCTCTCACGACCACTTCCCAATCGGCAATTGTATGGTCAGATGAAAATCAAATCTGTTTGATATTCTGGTCGGCCGTCGTGAGGGTTCCGCGTGTTGAAGCAGCACTACAAGCGTCTCTCGCACTGTGCATGTGCAAACACGGATGCAGAATTGGAGAGGGCATAAACAGTGATCATCTCTTTGGGAGAGCAGCTTCTGTTTCTTTTTTCCCCATTATTCTTCAGCTCATTTAAAGCCTTGTTTTTTGTTTGTTAGTTTGTTTTTTAACTTTGATGTCTCCCATCGAGAGTTTTTGTAAAAATAAGAAATGTAAATAAAGTTTGAAAAAAAGGAAAAAGAAAAAAAAAAAATGCTTCTGTTTACGCTTTGCTTCCGGAAACATGAGTCCGATGTGTGGTTTTTGAACGTACAATGTGAGTAGTCAGATCGCATCAGAGCATCGGGCTGTACAGTGTGAGAACATTAAACTTGCGCTCTGAACTTTTACACCCTGCGGTTTTGTCACACAGTTTGAGCTGGAGCCAAGTACGATTGAAAATATTGTACAATGTCTGCCCAGCTTAACGAGACACCACCCCAAGGTGTGTGCATCAGCAGGCTATCCTCACATTGTAATACAGTTGAGCAAATAAGTATTTGATCCAGTGTCAATTTTGCAGGTTTTTCCACCTACAAAGAATGGAGAGGTCTGTATTGTTTATTGTAGGTACACTTCAACTTTAAGAGACAGAATCTAAAAAAAAAAAAAAAAAAAAAAAAATCCAGAAAATCACATTGTATGATTTTTAAATAATTAATTTGCATTTCATTGCATGAAATAAGTATTTGATCCCCTACACATTTCCTGTAGTTCTTGACCAAGTTTTCACACACTGCAACAGGGATTTTGGTCCACTCCTCCATACAGATCTTCTCCAGATCTTTCAGGTTTGGAGTTTCTACTCCCTCCGAAGATTTTCTATTGAGTTTAGGTCTCGAGACTGGCCAGGCCACTCCAGGACCTTGAAATGCTTCTTACGGAGCCTCTCCTTAGTTGCCCTGGCTGTGTGTTTGGGGTCATTGTCATGCTGGAAGACCCAGCCATGGCCCATCTTCAATGCTCTTACTGAGGGAAGGAGATTGTTTTCCAAAATCTCACAATGCATGACCTCATCCATCCTCCCTTAAATACGGTGCAGTCGTCCTGTCCCCTTTGCAGAAGACCACCCCCAGAATATGATGTTTCCACCCCCATGCTTCATGGTTGGGATGGTTTTCTTGGGGTTGTAATCATCCTCTAAACGTGGCAAGTGGAGCTGATTCCAAAAAGCTCTATTTTGGTCTCATTTGACCACATGACCTTCATGGCAAACTTCAAATGGGCATAGACGTGCTGGCTTGAGCAGGGGGACCTTGCTGCCCTGCAGGATTTTAAACCATGACAGCATCATGTGTTACTAATGTAATCTTTGTGACTGTGGTCCCAGCTCTCTTCAGGTCATTGACCAGGTCCTCCTGTGTAGTTCTGAGCTTTCTCAGAATTATTCTTACCCCACAAAGTGAGATCTTGCATGGAATCCCAGACCGAGGGAGATTGACAGTCATCTTGTTTCTTCTGTTTTCTAATTGCTGGACTCTTTGGTCTTGGCCATGGTGGCTAGGTTGGAGTGTGATTGATTGAGTGTGTAGACAGGTGTCTTTTATACAGGTAACAAGTTCAAACAGGTGCAATTACACAGGTAATGAGTGCAGAATAGGAGGGCTTCTTAAAGAAAACTAACAGGCCTGCAAATTAATAATTATAAAATCATACAATGTGATTTTCTGGATTTTTTTTTAATTTTTTATATATATTCTGTCTCACAGTTGAAGTGTACCTACGATAAAAATTACAGACCTCTCCATTCTTTGTAGGTGGGAAAACCTGCAAAACTGACAGGGGATCAAATACTTATTTCCTCCACTGTAAATAAAACCACATATCACTTTTGCAACGCAGTCAGCAGCACTTCATACTTATTTGCCTTACTGTTGATGGTTAATTTTGAGATGTAGGGATGGGCCAGTTGTGTCTGGATGAACCATCCAGGGCCCAAGACAGTTCCATGTTATGGTGTATGTGGAAATGTGAGTCTCCCGCATCTGTGTTGACCTGATTTCTTGAATTTTTTTACATCCACTGTTCATTGGATGGACTACACTGTTACTCACAACTGCCATCTGCTGTTTTGAAGAACATTGCAGTCGAAAATGCATCATTATAAAAGTCATTTTAGTTTGATAATTCTCCTCACTTCTCCTTTTCAAAGCAGGATTTTCTATTATTACAACATAAAAACATCGTTACTTTGATTGAGCCAACAGGGTAAAAAAAAAAAAAAACACCTCTGGTAAGTTTGCTTGATTGGCTTTAAGTTGTACCAACTTATAGTGCAGAATATTCATATTGTGAACTGAAATTTTTAGCTAATGTCCAAAACACAGGGCAACAAGCAAACCTAAAACCACCGCACAACCTCACAGACATGTATGTGTAATTGAGTGTTGATGAGAGCACTGACATATGGGGAAACCTCAACAACCGACACCCGCATTCAGCATAATAATGACAGCGTGCTGATTAAAGACAGAATGTGTGGATCTTTCGTTCCTGCATGGTGGTCTTAGGACTGAACACTAAGCAGGCCTGTGGAGGTATGATCCCAAAAAGGGGCCCATTCAATCAAAGTGAGACATCCAAATGTAAATAAACCTATATGATGGTGGCGGCGGGCACTGGGTAGAACACCGGAGAAGGGAAGTGCAAGCCTGGGGGAAACAGCGCAAGAAAAAGCAAGCAAACCGTGACCCAAAGTGATTTGTACCTCCAGAGTAACTTCATTAGGACCCTTGGGGTGCCACATAATGCCGTGTATATTAGATTTGTTTACACCTCACTTGGCCTCAAAGGCCACCACGACGGGTGTGTGAGAGGGAGGTCAAAGACGGGAATCAGGGCTCCATTTGCAGATTGATTGCGTGGAGGGAGAGTGTCCTTCTCTCTTTTGACGCTAACAGGAGGTCAGCTATGCAGATCTCTGTGCTCAGTCTCCTGACAGGGGTACAGACTAATAACTGTTTGGAGAGCAGGAGAAGATGTCCGCCCTGTCTACACACAGGAGCTGAGTGGTGGGTTGAATCAATCCCAAAGGTGCAGCTTAACTCCTAAATTGATGTCAGTCTTCCTAATGACTATATTTATGTAAACAGAACAGACACACTAAGGTTGGAGGTGGTGGTTTGGAAAATGACAGCTGATGTACTGAAATATGACAGCGATGAGGAGCTCATTTATAATTTATATTATCAAGTTCTCACCCAAACTTTCTCATAATTCCTGTTAAGATCTCACCGGATGACGATCGGCCTGCAGAGGAATGAGCGAGCTGTCAGACAATGGGAGCAGTGCTGTTGTACAGTTGAGGAGATCAGGGAGCAGTTTGCTGCCTGCCAGCAGAAATGCAGCTGCAGGGCTGAAGGAGCCAGAGCCCCGGCTGTATGAATGCATCAAGTAGATGTTAATTGGTGGCCCCGCTTTCTGCTGCTTGTTGAACTCCACCCCCCTCCCCTCCCCTCGCTGCCTTCACCCTGCTCTCCCTCTTTTTCAAGAACAAATGCCACATTCCTGCCATCAGTTATCTGCTCTGCTGACAGCCGCAGTGGCCCGTGGAGGACTCCCCCACCCTGCAACCTGTCCACTCCAGGAGGAGGCCTGTTTACACAGTGCTGATTGGGAGCACCCTGCGCTGCCCTTGTGACCTCTTCCCCCCACTCTGTCTCAGTCCCTTCTTTCTTTTTCTGCACTCCTCCCTACTTCCCTTTTTTCGCTTGCCTCCTCCCCCTCTGCGGTTCTTGTGCCTCACAACCGACCCTGGCATGGTTCTCTGAAGTGCCCACAGTGGGATGAGGGGCAGCGCTGCTCTGCCCAGGCGCTGTGGGATGTAAATCAGTCACGGTTATTACAGGTCATCTTTAAGTGAGCCGATGAGCCATGGTGGGTCTTGACGCTGACTGGTCCAAATTTGCAGCATAGTCACAGGCAAGAAATGACTTTGGTTCTGCCTGTAGTAATCCAGTTTTGACACTTCACCTACCACAGATTTAAAAAAGAAAATAGGGCCTTGACTGATATGGGAATCCCACTTCACTCATTCATTCATAGAAAATAACACTGAGGAAAAAAACTGCTCACTGTCAATAAGAAGAATGATATACAGCACTGTGTGACCACAACATGATTTGAGACACTTTCAACTTCTAAGAAAACCAGATTGCATTTAATAAGGTTTTGAATAATAATTTTGTTTGTCATGCAGTGGCATACTAGATTTTGGAACACATACTGGTGCCTCAGCACCGCACTGGTCTCCACCCTCATGTGGTTTTGGACATGGTGAATGTTTTTACAATGAGTAAGGTACCGGTCCTGCCACCAATCCCTGTTGGGAGATAAACCTAACATTTATGAGTTGCTGGTGTGAGGAAGCTGGAGTGGCTCGAGGAAACTTGTACAAACAAGTGAACAAA
The DNA here is from genome assembly GCF_902500255.1 of Thalassophryne amazonica. Lineage (NCBI taxonomy): Eukaryota > Metazoa > Chordata > Actinopteri > Batrachoidiformes > Batrachoididae > Thalassophryne > Thalassophryne amazonica. The sequence continues at coordinate 78,250,313 of NC_047103.1, read as the reverse complement.
ATGCAAACTTACAGAAAAGAGCTATGCTTTGGTTTCACAAAACCCACAACCATCTCACTGTGTGGCAAAAGAGTGCTAACTACTGCACCTGCTGTGCCACACAAATATAAAACTAATTCAGTTTAAATATCAACAAATCTAATGATAACTATATATTAACCCCCCACTTACTCTGCTCCCCCCCCCCCCCCCCCCCTAAAACTAGCACACGTTTTTCACCGGATGCCTTTCTTGACACAACTCCATACTGGCGAATAGGCAGGGGTGGGTGACTTATTTGATGAGATTGTTCAATGAAATAAACAGCAAAGCTCATCACTGAGCTTGGAAAAGGAAAGATCAGATATTTCCAATAACATTTTCTCTTGACACACTGATTAAAATGATTACAATTTAAATAAAACATTTGAGTGCATAAAACATTTGCGCAGGGCAAAATTGCTTTAGTTGTGTGTGCTACAAAATGTGCAGTGAGTTGAAAACTTGTATCCACATCAGTGCCTTCAACTATTCAGTTAAAAAACACACAATTTTTTCCCTCACAACTTGCTTTGCATTTTTATAGCTCAGAACATAAAATAATATGTTGCTTGTAAATGTCAACAATCAGAGAAACAATCAAGAAGTCTAAATGTACCCCCCCCCCCCCCCCACTGCCCAATTTTTGTCAGTTGAAGATCTGTACATAATAAAAACATCCATAATAGATTATACAAATTTGTATTTTCTACAGATCAGATATTCATGCTACTGTATTTATAGTTACAAATGGCTGGCAAAGGGTGCATTGCAAAACAAAGTCTAGGCTTCATTTCCAATTCCATAAATTTTCCCTGCTGTGAAAAACAGACTTAAAATGAACTGCTAAAGACTTTGAGAGAGGGTGTGTCAAAACAAAAGTAGGAAAAACACAGGCAAGGAAAGGAGGGAAAGGAAAAGCAGATAAGGAGACAAGGGATAGGGAAAGGAGCAAAAAGTTAAAACTGTACATTAGGGTGGTTTCTGTACAGAGGCAGAGCACACGACTCTGAAGTCTGAGGCCACAGAGCTTCCAACTGTGGGAAGAATTTCTCTGGAGTTTATCAACATATTGAGAAGTGGCTGCATTGATGCAGTGAAGATCCCGCTGCATTGTACTTCCAAACAAATAAACTATGATTGTAGTTTTGCATAAATAGTAATTTCAGCCTTACCAATACACCTGGGATCCAAGCAAACCACAAGGGTATATTTATGGACATATCTTTCTGAAGCATTATGCTTATTCAGCTGAAGTGTTTATAAAATTGTCTCCTATACAGTTATCTTCAATTTCACATATTTTGAACAAGTCTGATTAAATACTCTACACTTATAATATTTTTTTTTCTTATGGGGTGCAATTGGATCCCAGTTTGATATAATTGTATCTGGTTGTACTCCATGGCAAACTTTTGAGCTTAGTGTCAGTTTGCCATCATTCCTGAACTGTCAGAGCACATTTTAATTCATGTTATTTGCATCAGAGCAGCTGGAGGGAATAGGGGTACATTTAGAATTTTTAAATTGAAAAATCATGTTCAAAAATGAGAAAAAAAAAATCAAATCTAGACAGATATTCAAAAGATTTTTCTTTTCTTGTTTTAATTGTAATGTGGCTCTATCTAGTTAGATTACACATACCTGCAAGAATGGCTTAAAAACACTAGTTGTTGCAGCTGCAGTGAATGTTGACACAGTGGAGAAGACGCTGTCAGTGCCAGTGGTGGGCACAGTTCCACTAAATGCTAATTAGCGAAGATAAATTTTTTGTTACTAGATTAGCTTTTCAGCTAACTTCAAAAACCATCAACTGACCAATTAGCTTCCGCTAAATTTAGTTTCACTAACTTTTAGTCTGCTAATGTTTTTTGCTGGCAAAGTAAGTAAAGCCAAATGGTCAAAAATGTTTGCAAACCCTAAAATCATGTTAGTTCCTGTGTGTTGTGTTATTCATATTAACGTCAACGCTGTCAATTTTACAAAGTGAAAATATCACAGATATCTTTGAGTTTTAAAGTAATGCACTAATCCTGAATGTTTGAGCATTAAAACTCACAGATGCCAAAAGGCATTATGGGAAGTTGAGCCTCCTCATCACTGGTTGGTTGGTTGTAAAAAACCAACACACACATTACAGTAACTTGTGTGTTGGTTTTTTTACAAATAAATCTGTATTTGTAAATATGTTTTTTTTCATTTGTTAAAAACAGGCATTTGCAAAACTGAAAATTCTGTTTACAGTGGACTGCATTTATATAGCGCTTTTCCATCTGCATCAGACGCTCAAAGCGCTTTACAGATAATGCCTCACATTTACCCCGAAGTGAGGGTGCTGCCATACAAGGTGCTCACTACACACCGGGAGAAATGTTTAAGTGTGATACAGCGCACCGAATGGCTACCGTATGACAGTTGGATGCTATTTACACTCCCATCTAGTAGATGGCGGTGTTCTATGGATTTTGACCCATGTTGCTTAATGCTGTCAAATTATACTGTATTTGTTGTCTTTCTGATGCCTGATTCTATTTTTTTTCCTCTCTGTTTGAGGGTGCGGCTCCATCCATAGATGGTGTGGTGTCTGTTTCTGAAACCCTCCTGTCCTGTGCACCGGCAACATTTCCTGTATATTCATTTTGTGAATTGTTTTGTCATTTGTGTCGGTAGCATGGCCCAAGCAGAGGGTCACCCCTTTGAGTCTGGCCTGCTTGAGGTTTCTTCCTCAGAGGGAGTTTTTCCTTACCACTGTCACCTGTGTGCTTGCTCTGGGGGTTGGTAAGGTTAGACCTTACTTGTGTGAAGCACCTTGAGGCAACTTTGTTGTGATTTAGTGCTATATAAATTAAATAAATTAAGCTGATATACACCCTGGTGATGAGCTGCAGATTAGGAATAGGTATGTGGAAAGAAAAGAAGCCTGCAACAGACTGGCGTCTTGTCCAGGGGGAGTTGCTTCATGCTGTGGAATCTGCTGAAAAGCACTAGCACTAATGGGCTTCAGCGCCAAAATATGACTTACTTCTTTTTAAAAAGTAATGAATGAATACAATGGTAAGTTAAGCAACAATCTAGAAAACCACACAGGAGAAGAAAATCAACACTGAAATGTTGTGAAATCACTGCAGCCATACCCAAAGATCTTCTGAACAGATCCTGTACCAAAGACATCCCATCATCTCCTTAGTTCACTGCCTAATGGTTAATGCATTATTTTGTTAAACCTGTTAAAAGTCACAGTCTACCCTTCAATGAGATTGCAATTGTCATTTCAATATTTTGGTTGAAATAAAAGGATTAATAAATGGAATAGTTTTGACTGTATTGAATGCTTGGTCTCCAAAGTAAAGGTCAAACAAGGTCGACGTCCATTGGATTCTATGACGTATGAAAATATTACCCTGTATTACCTTTTTGGAATCGTTATGATCAGACAAATAATGTGGCATAGTTTTCAACATGATTAGAGCATTTTTAAATTTTGACCCCTGTGTAATTCTTTATTGACCCCTGTAGCTCATTAGAGGTCAGCTCCAGGATGGGTCCATATCTGAAAATAAACATTAGTTCAGTTAGAATATGTGTGCCAAATTCCATGCTTTGATCACATAAAGAACATTTTTTATGGAAATTTTAGCTAAACTGCACCACCATCAGTTTAAAGACAAAGGTGTCATTGCTAAGAATGTATTCATGACGTTGGGGTCACTTGTGTCTATCTGCTGTGTTTATATGTACTGGTTTATTTATATATCTTAAAAGGGTACCAATTGTATTGCAAATATGAAATGTTATGCCTCGATAACCAAGCCCCTCTGTGGTCAATGTGAGCACAATCTGGGCAAAATACAGACCCTGTGTGGACAGCTCATGCTGGGCCCACTGCTGGTATGGAATGCGGACCTACAGTGGGCCCAACAATATTTGGGTCCCTAAGGGGAACTGATGCTGTGGGTGTGCCCAAGCCCACACTGCCCACAGTAAGCCTGCAGTGGTCTTGCATGATGTCTATGTTTACTGGGGCAATCGTTTAGCTTTTTATGTCACTTGACATCAAGGTTTTCCCCCAACTACCATGCATCTGGAACGTATTCACAGCGCTTCACTTTTTTTCACATTTTATTATGCTACAGTCTTATTCCAAAATGACTGAAATGCATTTTCTATGCACAATACTCCATAATGACAATTTGAAAAAGGGTTGTTTGTTTGTTTGTTTTTTTTAGATTTTTGCAAATTATTCAAAAAAAAAAATAAGGTCACACGTACCAAAGTATTCACAGCCTTTGCCATGAAGCTCAAAATTGAATGCAGGTGCGTCATGCTTCCACTGCTCATCCTTGAGATGTTTTTACAGCTTAATCAGAGTCCACCTGGGGTAAATTCAGTTAATTGTACATGATTTGGAAAGACACACACCTGTCTACATATAAGGTCCCACAATTGGCAGTGCACATCAGAGCACAAACCAAGCTTGAAGTCAAAGAAATTGTCTGTAGACCTCCAAGACAAGACTGTCTTGAGGCACAAACCTGGGGAAGTGTACAGAAACATTTTTTGCTGCTTTGAAGGGCCCAATGAGCACAGTGTCCTCCATCCATAAATGGAAGAAGTTCAGTTCCACCAGGACTCTTCCTAGAGCTGGCCACCAAGAACCCATTTTTTTTTTTTTATCAGTGCTTTGGATAATATAGTGTGTTATTCTGCTTTTTAATTCTTTAAAAATTTTATTGTTTTATTTTTTTTTAATTGTGTTTTATACTTGTTCTTAATTCATGGTAAACTGTTTTTGAACTGTATTGTGTGAAGCGCCGTGGTGCGATGTCGTGATTTGACGCTTTTATAAATGGAATAAATTGAAATTCAGCCTAATGGTCACTCTGTAAGAGCACCAGCATTCCTCTCTGGATAGAGGAGAACCTTCCAGAAGGACAGCCATCTCTGCAGCAATCCACCAATCAGGCCTGCATGGTACAATGCCCAGACGGAAGCCACTCCTTAGTAAAAGGCACATGGCGGCTCACCTGGAGTTTGCCAAAAGGCAACTGAAGGACTCTCAGACCGCGAAAAACAACATTCTCTGGTCAGCACCTTTAACTGCACCACAGACTAAAACAGTTAAATGTGGTCTATTAAACATTAGGTCTCTCTCTTCTAAGTCCCTGTTAGTAAATGATATAATAATTGATCAACATATTGATTTATTCTGCCTTACAGAAACCTGGTTACAGCAGGATGAATATGTTAGTTTAAATGAGTCAACACCCCCGAGTCACACTAACTGCCAGAACGCTCGTAGCACGGGCCGAGGTGGAGGATTAGCAGCAATCTTCCACTCCAGCTTATTAGCAGCAATCTTCCACTCCAGCTTATTGGCAGCAATCTTCCACTCCAGTCCAAAACCCAGACAGAGCTTTAGTTCATTTGAAAGCTTGACTCTTAGTCTTGTCCATCCAAATTGGAAGTCCCAAAAAACAGTTTTATTTGTTATTATCTATCATCCACCTGGTCATTACTGTGAGTTTCTCTGTGAATTTTCAGACCTTTTGTCTGACTTAGTGCTTAGCTCAGATAAGATAATTATAGTGGGTGATTTTAACATCCACACAGATGCTGAGAATGACAGCCTCAGCCTCAACACTGCATTTAATCTATTATTAGACTCAATTGGCTTTGCTCAAAATGTAAATGAGTCCACCCACCACTTTAATCATACCTTAGATCTTGTTCTGACTTATGGTATGGAAATTGAAGACTTAACAGTATTCCCTGAAAACTCCCCTCTGTCTGATCATTTCTTAATAACATTTACATTTACTCTGATGGACTACCCAGCAGTGGGGAATAAGTTTCATTACACTAGAAGTCTTTCAGAAAGCGCTGTAACTAGGTTTAAGGATATGATTCCTTCTTTATGTTCTCTAATGCCATATACCAACACAGTGCAGAGTAGCTACCTAAACTCTGTGAGTGAGATAGAGTATCTCGTCAATAGTTTTACATCCTCATTGAAGATAACTTTGGATGCTGTAGCTCCTCTGAAAAAGAGAGCCTTAAATCAGAAGTACCTGGCTCCGTGGTATAACTCACAAACTCGCAGCTTAAAGCAGATAACCTGTAAGGTGGAGAGGAAATGGCGTCTCATCACTAATTGAAGAAAATAAGAACAACCCCAGGTTTCTTTTCAGCACTGTAGCCAGGCTGACAAAGAGTCAGAGCTCTATTGAGCTGAGTATTCCTTTAACTTTAACTAGTAATGACTTCATGACTTTCTTTGCTAATAAAATTCTAACTATTAGAGAAAAAATTACTCATAACCATCCCAAAGACATATCATTATCTTTGGCTGCTTTCAGTGATGCCAGTATTTGGTTAGACTCTTTCTCTCCGATTGTTCTGTCTGAGTTATTTTCATTAGTTACTTCCTCCAAACCATCAACATGTCTATTAGACCCCATTCCTACCAGGCTGCTCAAGGAAGCCCTACCATTAATTAATGCTTCGATCTTAAATATGATCAATCTATCTTTATTAGTTGGCTATGTACCACAGGCTTTTAAGGTGGCAGTAATTAAACCATTACTTAAAAAGCCATCACTTGACCCAGCTATCTTAGCTAATTATAGGACAAACTCCAACCTTCCTTTTCTCTCAAAAATTCTTGAAAGGGTAGTTGTAAAACAGCTAACTGATCATCTGCAGAGGAATGGTCTATTTGAAGAATTTCAGTCAGGTTTTAGAATCCATCATAGTACAGAAACAGCATTAGTGAAGGTTACAAATGATCTTCTTATGGCCTCAGACAGTGGACTCATCTCTGTGCTTGTTCTGTTAGACCTCAGTGCTGCTTTTGATACTGTTGACCATAAAATTTTATTACAGAGATTAGAGCATGCCATAGGTATTAAAGGCACTGCGCTGCAGTGGTTTGAATCATATTTATCTAATAGATTACAATTTGTTCATGTAAATGGGGAATCTTCTTCACAGACTAAGGTTAATTATGGAGTTCCACAAGGTTCTGTGCTAGGACCAATTTTATTCACTTTATACATGTTTCCCTTAGGCAGTATTATTAGACAGCATTGCTTAAATTTTCATTGTTACGCAGATGATACCCAGCTTTATCTATCCATGAAGCCAGAGGACATACACCAATTAGCTAAACTGCAGGATTGTCTTACAGACATAAAGACATGGATGACCTCTAATTTCCTACTTTTAAACTCAGATAAAACTGAAGTTATTGTACTTGGCCCCACAAATCTTAGAAACATGGTGTCTAACCAGATCCTTACTCTGGATGGCATTACCCTGACCTCTAGTAATACTGTGAGAAATCTTGGAGTCATTTTTGATCAGGATATGTCCTTCAATGCGCATATTAAGCAAATATGCAGGACTGCTTTTTTGCATTTGTGCAATATCTCTAAAATTAGAAAGGTCTTTTCTCAGAGTGATGCTGAAAAACTAATTCATGCATTTATTTCCTCTAGGCTGGACTATTGTAATTCATTATTATCAGGTTGTCCTAAAAGTTCCCTGAAAAGCCTTCAGTTAATTCAAGATGCTGCAGCTAGAGTACTGACGGGGACTAGAAGGAGAGAGCATATCTCACCCATATTGGCTTCTCTTCATTGGCTTCCTGTTAATTCTAGAATAGAATTTAAAATTCTTCTTCTTACTTATAAGGTTTTGACTAATCAGGTCCCATCTTATCTTAGGGACCTCATAGTACCATATCACCCCAATAGAGCACTTCGCTCTCAGACTGCAGGCTTACTTGTAGTTCTTAGGGTTTGTAAGAGTAGAATGGGAGGCAGAGCCTTCAGCTTTCAGGCTCCTCTCCTCTGGAACCAGCTCCCAATTCAGATCAGGGAGACAGACACCCTCTCTACTTTTAAGATTAGGCTTAAAACTTTCCTTTTTGCTAAAGCTTATAGTTAGGGCTGGATCAGGTGACCCTGAACCATCCCTTAGTTATGCTGCTATAGACTTAGACTGCTGGGGGTTCCCATGATGCACTGAGTGTTTCTTTCTCTTTTTGCTCTGTATGCACCGCTCTGCATTTAATCATTAGTGATTGATCTCTGCTCCCCTCCACAGCATGTCTTTTTCCTGGTTCTCTCCCTCAGCCCCAACCAGTCCCAGCAGAAGACTGCCCCTCCCTGAGCCTGGTTCTGCTGGAGGTTTCTTCCTGTTAAAAGGGAGTTTTTCCTTCCCACTGTCGCCAAGTGCTTGCTCACAGGGGGTCGTTTTGACCGTTGGGGTTTTTCCGTAATTATTGTATGGCCTTGCCTTACAATATAAAGCGCCCTGGGGCAGCTGTTTGTTGTGATTTGGCGCTATATAAATAAAATTGATTTGATTTGATTTAATGAGGAAAAATTTGGCGTGAATGCCAGGCGTCATGTTTGGAGGAACCCAGGCACCATCCCCACACTGAAGCATGGTGGTGCAGCATCATGCTGTTGGGGATGTGTTTCAGTGACAGGAACTGGGAGACTAGTCAGGATTGAGGGAAATATGGATGCAGCAATGTACAGAGACATCCTGGATGAAAATCTGCTCCAGAGCACTCTTAACCTCAGACTGGGGCGGTGGTTCATCTTTCAGCAGAATAATGACCATAGGCAAACAGCCAAGATATCAAAGGAGTGGCTTCAGGACAATTCTGTGAATGTCCTTGAGTGGTCCAGCCAGATCCCAGACCTGAATCTGATTGAACATCTCTGGAGAGGTCTGAAAATGTCTGTGCATCGATGCTCCCCATCCAACCTGATGGAGCTTGAGAGTTGCTGCAAAGAGGAATGGACAAAACTGCCCACAGATAGGTGCACCACGTTTTTGGCATCATATTGAAGAAGACCTGAGGCTGTAATTGCTGCCAAAGGTGCATCAACAAAGTATTGAGCTTTAAAGGGTGTGAATACTTATGTACATGTGATTTCTTAGTTTTTCATTTTTAATAAATTTGCAAAAAATGAAAAAAAATTTTCATGTTGTCATTATGGGGTGTTGTGAGTAGAATTTTGAGGAATAAAATGAATTTACTCCATTTTGCAATAAGGCTGTAACATAACAAAATGTGGAAAAACTGAAGCTCTGTGAATACAGTCTGGATGCACCGTATGCAATTTAAAGTCACTTTGTAGAGGCTAACTGCTAACCAGCTGGTAGGAAAACTTTCTTGGACCCTAAGATTGGTCATATTTTCTCAGGCCATTGTCAAATTTGTTCCAGTTGTCTAGTTTGTGTTCAGAAGGAAAATTAACTGATTAAACCCATCTGTATGTTTTTTTTCTTTCTGAGCAATTATAAAAACAGGTGTGTGTCATTAGGAAAAAGTGGGCTCAACCAAACAGCTGAAGGAAAAGTAAAATTGTTTGAGTCGTATTTTGCACATTCACACTTGTGTCAGCAAACATATTTACATGGATGTTTTATCTTATATGTTATTTTGTTGTACTTAGAAACAATTGTTTGCTTGACTCCTGTCTTTACCTTAGGAAATAATGCATTCCAGTTTCAATGAAGCTGACGCTGCTAGTGAGTGTCAGTAGCTATCTGGTCATCTGTGGGTCTCATTTGTTGAATGTACTTTAAATTGATTTTTTTTTTTTTTCCAGCCTCATCTTTTTTTCCATGTTGTTCCCATTTCATCACCTTGACCCCTGCACAAATTTTACTTGTGTCTTTATAAACCATTCCAGGTTTATTAAATCAAATGCTTGCATGGTGCAACTTTACAGCATAAGTTATAAAACATTCATACAGCATTTTTAGCATTTGAAAGTGAGAAAACAGTGCTTTAGGTCCTGTACTGATTTGTTGAATGCACACTGTGTGCATTAAATATAGACATATTCGCTGCATGTTTTGGTCAGGCTTCAGTCCCAGCCATTTTATCATATTTGTGCCATATTTCATTTTTAAACCCTCACTTATAATAAATTTCACTTGCACATCTTCTTTGTTCTGAAGCAGTTTCATATGATATTGTGCCAAAGTGCACAATTGTTCCAATAGCAATTATTAAACTGACTGTTTTTAATCTAGTCAAGCACAAGTTAAATGTCATACTCATCACAAGTTGTTTTAAAAGTAAGATTTTGATTTGTAGGCTAAATATTGTTATCCCTGACATACATTAGGTTAAATAGAGGCATAAAGGATTGGGGCATCTGTGGTGACCTCAAAATCAGTGACCCAGACTGAAACCAGAGTCTATCAGTGTTCACAATTCCTGAGTGTGTCCATGTTTTGGACATCCTGCTCTCCAGACAAACACCAGGGTCTACATTGTGTTCAGTTTAATTTCCTGGAATTGCCTTGTTTATCTTGTTCCAGAGAAATTACTTCATGTATATTCCTCCAGCACAGCCAGACATTCACACTCATGCACTATCACATGCAGAATCAAGTCAGAGAATGAGGTTTATGGGCTACAGGCTACTGAGTCACAAAATCTGTCATTTACCCTATAATTATGAGTTTGAACACACTGAGTGATTAGAAGTGTCTGCTTATAAAAGGGGTAAGCAGACTGCCTACATATGGTACTTTTGAAAGCCAATGTGAATCAGAGGGGTTAGAGGTTCTATTCTGGTTACCACTGGGGACTGATGTACATTTTTGTATCATTTATGTAATTTAGGGGCACAGGAAGAGTCAGAATTTTCTAAATTCTATGAGTCAATAAATTCTACACCCTTCATTAGATGGATTTCATCCTAGGCAGTAGCGGCTCTACTGAAGTGTTGCAGGGGCCGGTGCCCCCATGTAACAACAGGCTTGGCCCTTCACATTCCCCCAATAAAAGGAGCGCCTCATTAAACACAATGTTGATGGCGTATTACAATCTGAAACTACTAGAAACTCTGAACAAGTTAATTTTTGAGGTGTGAAATAGAAAATTAGATATTTCAGTTCTAATGGAAGAGAGCTTTTCAGTTCTTCCTATTAGGACATAATCACAAGTCTTTAAACCCTGAAAGAGTACTTGACATTCTCATGGTTGCCTTCTGAAAAGATGGAACAGCCCACTGGCAGTTTGAGCAGTTTATAATTGCTGGTGGTTTGGGAGGAGCTTGACTTTTCTGAACAAGCAAATATTTTCAGAGAAGCACATGATACACAATTATAAAATTAAAAATTACAGTGTGTAGCCTTGACAGAATCCTGTTGCACAACATTTTGTGAAATGCTTTTAGCAAGTACAAACAGTGGCTGCCTTATCATTACTGGCCCACTGTTAGGAAAAATTACCTAAAAACTCTCTGACACAGACAACAAATGAGACACCAGGAAAAACAGGTTTCAGTTTCTAAGATCTTTCTTCATTTAAAGCTTAATGGTACATGTCATACAAAGTACAGGTCTGAAGACAAATACCAGTATATTCAGTTTTCATGCCACTTATATACAGTCCCAAGGTGTTCCAAAGTCCACTCAATGAAATCATTTAATAGTACAAGACAGTCGGTCTCAAAGTCCATTCCCGATCGATCGTTCATCATGCATTGATGAAATAATGTCTAGTCTCATCACATAGCACGATGATCAGTCTCACAGTCTGTTTTCTGCTTCTTTATCATGCACTGATGAACGAATGTCTCGCCTCATCAATCTTATCTCTGCTCTTCCTCTTCCATGGTGTTGGGTAAGTGTAGTGACACGGACCCACAACAGGGGGCGTAAATGAACGGACAATGGAAGGAGTCAAATTATAACACTTTACTGGTGTGAATGTCACAACCAAACACAGCAGAATCAGAATGTGCAACAGTCAATTAAAAAAACGTGTCGTGTGGGCAGGCTCGACGATAGGAGACGCCTGTCTGGAAATGAACCGGAACCACACGATTTCCACCGCCACCTGAACCCGAGGAATACTGGAGCCGCCAAGTTCCGGAGTCCCCAGGTGGCCACTTTCCCGGAGTGTCGGATCTGGTACTGCTGGCAGAAAGCAAAAGACAGTCAAAGAGTGGGTGTGTGAACACCCAGTAACAATGGTGGGAATGCCACCTCCACCTCTCACTCAGCGCATTGCAGCGGTCTCAGCTGAAAAGGAGCGCCGTCTTGCACAGCCTCCTCAAAAACGACCGGTTCTCCTGCAAACACTCACAATAATAGATTTATCGATCTCACAAAAGGGGCTGAGGTATTACCTCCAGATGAAGATGATATCTCGGCAGTTTGGTGGAGGTGTCTTCCTGCTTTTATACCAGATGTGTTGATTAGTGACAGCTGTCACGGATGATGGGTGACAGCTGTCACCACGGCTTGTTCCTGAGGCGGCAGCGCCCTCTCGTGCCTGAAGCCCGCACTTCAGGCAGGGCGCCTTCTGGTGGTGGGCCAGCAGTACCTCCTCTTCTGGCAGCCCACACAACAGGATCCCCCCCTCAACGGGCGCCTCCTGGCGCCCGACCAGGCTTGTCCGGGTGGCGACGATAGAAATCGGCCAGGAGGGCCGGGTCCAGGATGAAGCTCCTCTTCACCCAGAAGCGTTCTTCGGGTCCATACCCCTCCCAGTCCACCAAATACTGGAAACCCCGGCCCATTCGACGGACATCCAAGAGCCGGCGAACTGTCCAAGCCGGCTCCCCGTCGATAATACGGGCAGGAGGCGGCGACGGACCGGGTGCACAGAGGGGTGAGGTGTGATGCGGTTTTACCCTGGAGACATGAAAGACCGGATGGATCCGCAGTGAGGCCGGGAGTTGGAGCCTCACTGCGGTAGGACTGAGGACCTTGAGGATGGGGAAGGGTCCAATGAAGCGGTCCTTCAATTTGGGGGACTTGACCTGGAGAGGAATGTCCTTGGTGGAAAGCTACACCTCCTGCCCGGGCTGGTAAGTAGGGGCCGGGGACCGTCGACGGTCTGCATGGGCTTTAGCCCTCGTCCGGGCCCTCAACAAGGCCGAACGGGCGGTGCGCCACACCCGACGGCATCTCCGCAGGTGGGCCTGGACCGAGGGCACACCGACCTCTCCCTCCACCACAGAAAACAAAGGGGGCTGGTACCCCAGACACACCTCGAATGGGGAGAGGCCGGTGGCAGAGGACACCTGGCTGTTATGAGCGTACTCGATCCAGGCCAGATGTTCACTCCAAGCCGTCGGGTGTGCGGAGGTCGTGCACCTGAGGGCCTGCTCCAACTCCTGGTTGGCCCGTTCGACCTGTCCGTTAGTCTGCGGGTGATACCCAGATGAGAGGCTTACAGTGGCCCCCAGTTCCCGGCAGAAACTTCTCCACACCTGCGAGGAGAACTGGGGACCGCGATCTGAAACGATGTCTGTTGGTATCCCATGCAGCCGGACAACATGGTGGACGAGGAGATCCGCCGTCTCCTGGGCCGACGGGAGCTTCGGGAGGGCCACGAAGTGGGCGGCCTTGGAGAAACGGTCCACTATCGTGAGGATGGTGGTGTGCCCCCGGGATGGCGGGAGGCCCGTGACAAAATCCAGACCGATGTGGGACCAGGGGCGGTGAGGCACAGGAAGTGGCTGTAGAAGTCCCTGTGCCTTCTGGTGGTCAGCCTTGCCCCTGGCACAGGTGGTGCAGGCCTGGATGTAAGCCCGGACATCAGTCTCCAGGGACGCCCACCAGAAGCGCTGCCAGACCACTGCCACGGTCCTACGCACCCCTGGGTGGCAGGAGAGTTTGGACCCGTGACAGAAGTCCAGGACGGCAGCCCTGGCCTCTGGTGGGACGTATAGTCTGTTCGTCAGTCCTGTTCCGTGATCCGGGCTCCGTGCCAGGGCCTCCCGGACGGTCTTCTCCATGTCGCAGGTCAGAGCAGCCACGATAGTGGACTCCGGGAGAATGGGTTCCGGTGAATCCGACAGCTCGGTCTTGACTTCCTGTTCATGCACCCGGGACAGGGCATCCGATCTTTGGTTTTTGGTCCCGGGGCTGTAGGTGATCCGGAAGTCAAAACGGCTGAAAAACAGTGACCAGCGGGCTTGCCTGGGGTTCAGTCGCTTGGCGGTCCTGATATACTCCAGGTTCCGGTGGTCAGTGAAAACCGTGAAAGGCACTGACGCTCCCTCCAGCAGGTGTCTCCACTCCTCAAGGGCCTCTTTCACCGCAAGGAGCTCTCGATTGCCCACGTCATAGTTCCGCTCTGCTGGGGTCAACCTGCGGGAAAAATAGGCACACGGGTGAAGAACCTTATCGGTTTCTCCGCTCTGGGATAGCATGGCTCCTATCCCCGAGTCAGAGGCGTCCACTTCAACCACGAACTGGCGACCAGGATCGGGCTGCACCAAGACCGGTGCAGTCGAGAACCGGCATTTCAACTCCCTAAACGCGGCTTCGCACCGATCCGACCAGGTGAAGGGAACTTTTGGTGAGGTCAGGGCCGTCAGGGGGCTAACAACCTGACTATACCCCTTAATGAACCTCCTGTAGAAATTTGCGAAGCCGAGGAACTGTTGCAGCTTCCTACGGCTTGTCGGTTGGGGCCAGTCTCTCACCGCTGTGACCTTGGCCGGATCCGGGGCGACGGAGTTGGAGGAGATGATAAACCCCAGGAAGGACAAAGAAGTGCGGTGAAACTCACACTTCTCGCCCTTCACAAACAACCGGTTCTCCAACAACCGCAGCAGGACCTGACGTACATGCCGCACATGGGTCTCAGGGTCCGGAGAAAAGATGAGTATATCATCCAGATATACGAAGACGAATCGGTGCAGGAAGTCCCGCAAGACGTCATTAACCAAAGCTTGGAACGTCGCGGGGGCGTTAGTGAGGCCGAACGGCATGACCAGGTACTCAAAATGACCTAACGGGGTGTTAAATGCCGTCTTCCATTCGTCTCCCTTCCGGATCCGAACTAGGTGGTATGCGTTCCTAAGATCCAACTTTGTGAAGATTTTGGCTCCATGCAGGGGGGTGAACACTGAATCCAACAGAGGCAACGGGTATCGGTTGCGAACCGTGATCTCGTTCAGCCCCCGATAATCGATGCATGGACGAAGACCGCCATCTTTTTTTCCCACGAAAAAGAAACCCGCTCCCATCAGAGAGGTGGAGTTACGGATCAGCCCGGCAGCTAAGGAGTCCCGGATGTAGGTCTCCATCGATTCGCGCTCAGGTCGGGAGAGGTTGTACAGCCTGCTGGACGGGAACTCCACGCCTGGCAGCAAATCGATGGCACAATCATATGGACGGTGCAGGGGAAGAGTGAGTGCCCGATCCTTGCTAAAAACGTCAGCAAGATCGTGGTACTCAACCGGCACCACCGACAGATTGGGGGGTACTTGGACCTGCTCCTTCGCCTGGGAACCGGGAGGAACCGAGGATCCCAAACACCTCCGATGGCAGGTTTCGCTCCACTGTACCACCACCCCGGACGGCCAATCAATCCGGGGATTGTGTTTCAACATCCAGGGGAACCCCAGAATCACACGGGAGGTAGAAGGAGTCACAAAAAACTCAATCTCCTCCCTATGATTCCCTGACACTACCAGAGTTACTGGTGGTGTCTTGTGTGTGAGTAAAGGGAGTAGGGTGCCATCTAGTGCTCGCACCTGCAATGGTGGAGGTAGCGCCACCAGAGGGAGCCCTACCTCCCTGGCCCATCTGCTGTCTAACAGATTCCCTTCTGACCCTGTGTCTACCAGTGCTGGGGCCTGAAGGGTTAAATCCCCACTAAGGATCGTAACTGGGAGTCGTGCGGCAATATGTGTGTGTCTCACGTGAAGTTTTTGGCCCACCCTAAGCCCAGTCTCTAGGGGCGGGCGTTGGTGTTTAACCGTTCGCACAATTGATGCTCCATTGAGCCACAAACAAAACACGCCCCGCGTGGAAACCTCCTCTGTCTATTAGGTGGTCTAAATGTGGCCCTGCTCGTGTCCATAGCTTCGTCAGCAGGGGGAGCTGTCGCCCCACGGGACGTAGAGGCCAGGGAGCGTGGGAAGGGCGGACCCTTCTCGGACCCGGAAGGAAGAGGGATGGCGCGCGCCCGGCCACGTCCTTCGTCTCGTTCCCGACGGCGTTCCTCCAACTGATTGTCTAACCGTATAACGAGATCAATAAGCCCATCTAATTCCCGCAGTTCATCCTTGGCCACTAGGTGCTCCTTTAGGACTGACGACAGTCCGTTTACAAAGGCGGCGCGGAGCGCAGCATTATTCCAGCCGGACCTCGCAGCCGCGATGCGGAAGTAGACTGCATAAGCGGCTGCGCTCCGGCGTCCCTGTCTCATCGACAGCAGCACAGTTGAAGCGGTCTCTCCCCTGTTAGGGTGATCAAACACAGTTCTGAACTCCCTCACAAACCCAGTGTACGTGTGAAGGAGCCGTGAATTTTGCTCCCAAAGCGCTGTAGCCCAAGCGCGTGCCTCTCCCCGAAGCAGAGTGATCACATAAGCTATTTTGCTTGCGTCTGACGCATACATGACGGGACGTTGTGCGAAGACGAGCGAACACTGCATAAGAAAGTCCGCGCACGTCTCCACACAACCTCCGTATGGCTCAGGAGGGCTTATGTATGCTTCAGGGGATGGTGGGAGGGGTTGTTGGACCACCACTGGAACATTAATATCTAGCACAGGATCGACAGGAGGAGGAGCTGCAGCAGCGCCCTGAGCGCTCGCCGCCACTTGCGCAGAGAGAGCCTCCACCCTGCAGTTCAGGAGGATGTTTTGCTCGGCTATTTGATCCATTCGAGCCGTAAAGGCGGTGAGAATATGCTGTAGCTCACCAATCACGCCTCCTGCAGATGCCTGCGCTCCCTGCTCTCCCATTGGTTGTTCAACAACCTGGTGACGCCCCTCGGAGTCCATGACGCTGGCCGAGATATCCTGTTGGGAAAGTGTAGTGACACGGACCCACAACAGGGGGCGTAAATGAACGGACAATGGAAGGAGTCAAATTATAACACTTTACTGGTGTGAATGTCACAACCAAACACAGCAGAATCAGAATGTGCAACAGTCAATTAATAAAAGGTGTCGTGTGGGCCGGCTCGACGATAGGAGACGCCCATCTGGAAACGAACCGGAACCACACGATTTCCACCGCCACCTGAACCCGAGGAATACTGGAGCCGCCAAGTTCCGGAGTCCCCAGGTGGCCACTTTCCCGGAGTGTCGGATCTGATACTGTTGGCAGAAAGCAAAAGACAGTCAAAGGGTGGGTGTGTGAACACCCAGTAACAATGGTGGGAATGCCACCTCCACCTCTCACTCAGCGCGTTGCAGCGGTCTCAGCTGAAAAGGAGCGCCGTCTTGCACAGCCTCCTCAAAAACGACCGGTTCTCCTGCAAACACTCACAATAATAGATTTATCGATCTCACAAAAGGGGCTGAGAGTATTACCTCCAGATGAAGATGATATCTCGGCAGTTTGGTGGAGGTGTCTTCCTGCTTTTATACCAGATGTGTTGATTAGTGACAGCTGTCACGGATGATGGGTGACAGCTGTCACCACGGCTTGTTCCTGAGGCGGCAGCGCCCTCTCGTGCCTGAAGCCCGCACTTCAGGCAGGGCGCCTTCTGGTGGTGGGCCAGCAGTACCTCCTCTTCTGGCAGCCCACACAACACATGGCATTATTCAATCAATTACTAAGACAATTATAATGGTAAATATACTCAACAAAAATATAAACGCAACACTTTTGGTTTTGCTCCCATTTTGTATGAGATGAACTCAAAGATCTAAAACTTTTTCCACATACACAATATCACCATTTCCCTCAAATATTGTTCACAAACCAGTCGAAATCTGTGATAGTGAGCACTTCTCCTTTGCTGAGATAATCCATCCCACCTCACAGGTGTGCCATATCAAGATGCTGATTAGACACCATGATTAGTGCACAGGTGTGCCGTAGACTGCCCACAATAAAAGGCCACTCTGAAAGGTGCAGTTTTGTTTTATTTTTATACCAGTCAGTATCTGGTGTGACCACCATTTGCCTCATGCAGTGCAACACATCTCCTTCGCATCATCCATGAAGAGAACACCTCTCCAGCGTGCCAAACACCAGCGAATGTGAGCATTTGCCCACTCAAGTCGGTTACGATGACGAACTGGAGTCAGGTTGAGACCCCGATGAGGACGACGAGCATGCAGATGAGCTTCCCTGAGATGGTTTCTGACAGTTTGTGCAGAAATTCTTTGGTTATGCAAACCGACTGTTTCAGCAGCTGTCCGAGTGGCTGGTCTCAGACGATCTTGGAGGTGAACATGCTGGATGTGGAAGTCCTGGGCTGGTGTGGTTACACGTGGTCTGCGGTTGTGAGGCTGGTTGGATGTACTGCCAAATTCTCTGAAACGCCTTTGGAGACGGCTTATGGTAGAGAAATGAACATTCAATACACGAGCAACAGCTCTGGTTGACATTCCTGCTGTCAGTATGCCAACTGCACGCTCCCTCAAATCTTGCGACATCTGTGGCATTGTGCTGTGTGATAAAACTGCACCTTTCAGAGTGGCCTTTTATTGTGGACAGTCTAAGGTACACCTGTGCACTAATCATGGTGTCTAATCAGCATCTTGGTATGGCACACCTGTGAGGTGGGATGGATTATCTCAGCAAAGGAGAAGTGCTCACTATCACAGATTTAGACTGGTTTGTGAACAATATTTGAGGGAAATGGTGATATTGTGTATGTGGAAAAGGTTTTAGATCTTTGAGTTCATCTCATACAAAATGGGAGCAAAACCAAAAGTGTTGCGTTTATATTTTTGTTGATATATTTGACAGAGCATTAAGAATATTAACTTTTATAATACCCACTGAAATCCTGAATGTCAAACTATGTGAAATTTAATAATTTTTTTTCTGTAAGTAAAAGAAAAAACAACTGCAAATGACAATAATTTGCTGTCAAAGCAGAAAAAGGTTGAAAAGGACCCAAAGGGATATTTCTTTTAATCTATACAGTAGATTGCTTACATAAAATCACCAGTTGGATGGAACTGTGTGTTATTCAAGATGTGCACAGAACGTCTCCTTGGAATGATGATGCCCACCCACCTGCTTAGTTTCATAAAGTTGCAAATGAGTACCTATGAGGTCAAGTTATGTGTCGGTCAAACCCAGTTGCCAACAGGACATGTGATGACAATGTTATGCACAGGTTCCCTTCAAAACTGAAGAATTATGCCTCTGCCTGCCTGCCTGTCTCTGTCTGGGGGGGGGGGGGGGGGGGGGGTGTATGTATGTATGTATGTATATACGTATATGTTATTCCATGGGACTATTTTTAGCAATGGTTTCCTTGGTTAACAAGACTGTCAACAAAGCCATCACACAGAATGTTGTATATAGTGACATTCTAAATTAATGTGTGCTAACTTAAGTCTGAAAAGAAATTGCCTTGATACAAGAATATAAGAGGATGATCTGGAAGATCTTTGGGTATTGTTGGAATAATTCTGTTACCCAAACAGTTACTTTGAGATACTGAGATGAGGTGTAGTACTTGCATTGTGAGGGAATGTCAGCTACATTACTGCAATCCTGTGGTGCACAGAGTGCTGGAACTGCAGTGCTGAGGGGTTGCTCACATGTCACCTGGCTGTTGTAAATGGACAGCTTCTTTGGGGAGAAGGTGATGGACCAGTTGGGTGCCTGAGTGTTTGCATCCAGGACCCAGAGCGGTTCTGTAGTGTGGTGGGCACAGTGTATTTATTCTCCCTGACCTGACCTAATGGGTGTCTCAGTCATTATCAGCAACACTCCACAATAAAGGGCTTAGAATCAAAAACTGATTCCAGCAGTTTATTATTACTGCTATTTTAAATTGTGTTTTATTTAAAGCTTATCTTGCATGTTGTGACCCTTTGATGGAGGACTCGTGTCATCGTTTGCAGCAGCTTTGATTTGCTGCTTGGACTTTAACAGTAACAACATGGTCATTTGCACATTGTGAAACCATTGTGGTGAGTTTATATTTCGTGCTAACCGTTGAGGGCATTTCAGTATGCTCCACCATATTGGAATGCCCTATTTGGTCCACCAAAGATGTGTCCAAAAAAAAAGGGGGAAAAAAATTCCCTCAGCAGTTCTCAAAGTGTCAACGTTAATCCCACACTAGATTTTTTATTTCAGCTTTTTTTCTTTCTTTCTTGAATATTGAATTTACATTTACCCCAAAGTAAAACATTCACATGCACGCCAAACATGTAAAAAAAATCTCAAAAATTGTCATCATGTTCTGTTAATTTTAACACCTACATCTCTTATATCATATCATTTACAGTACACATCACTTTCAAAATTTACTTTTGATACTGCAGGTACTGCTTTACTTTTACTCAAGATACTCGAGTGATTTGAGTTAAACTTCCCTCCGTAATTTCCTTGTATGATATATGTATCTTTTCTTCAAGTGTAACTTTCTGGTACTTTGTACATCACTGACCATGGTCACTACTGAGCTCAGCATTGTTGCTCATGAAAATGAAACAGATTATTATATTTTGAAGGTGGACAGCATAAAAATATTGCACCTTACCTTCAGTATGTACTGTGCATTATCAGTGAAAAACTGAGTGGAAGTATGTTGTTCCGGAGCGTGTTGACTTGGGGGGAGGTGGGGGGGGGGGGGGGGGGATTGAGGATGAGGGCTTGGACTTGGTGTGTTGTTGTCTGGGTGATGCTGAGAGGTCAGAGGAAGATAAAAGCTTGATTGACAGTAAGGACAGCCCTGGTGTTGGAAGGGTTAAGGGTCATTCCTCTGCTGAAACCACCTGATTTATGATTCCTTGGACCGCTGGGTCAGGAACTCGGCATTATTCAGGGATGTGATCATTTCCATAACACTGCATTTGAGTCCATGTGACGAAAAAGAAGAGCTTTCTGAACACATTTGGAAGTTTGTGTAATCCTTCGGAGATCAGCGTGGCTGTGAGAGTCTGCTGTGTGTGTGTGTGAGAGAGAGCCTGAGACAGAGATGTGGTGTCTGGAAATAGCAGCGAGGAAGCTCGCTCTGCTGTTTGCCTTCCCAAGTTTTGATTTGACATCCTAATTGCCACATGCAGGAACAAAATACTCTGAGGTTCCCCCAAATTGAAGTCAATGTTGAACCAAGCAGGCTATGTTTAGCGGCCTGGGCTATCTGTGGAGGGCCTACATTTACTGTCGCTCACTCTTCTCTCAGCTTCTGTGTTTGTTCTTTCTTTCTGCTCCGCTGTTCTCCTCCTGACGGTGGAAACCGAGACAAGATTGACTGGAGGGTGCCGGCACAAGCCAAAAGTAGGTAGAGAGTTAAAGATAGAGGGAGAGAGAAAAGATGAGCAGCAGAGACAAATTGGAAGATTAGTGCTTTTTATGCACCCCTCCAGTGAAACTACCCAACCAGGCCGAGCACTCACACGTTGTCTCTGTACACCCTCTAGCAGCAGCAGGCAGCCTAGGCAGGATAGCAGTCAGGCAAACTGAAGCCTTGCAGACTGGAATAATTACATGTGGCTGTGTGTGTGAGGAACATGACAGCTCTACATTCAATTAAGCCCAGAGAACGCATTTTCATTACCTGCTGAGAGTTGCCGGCATCACCCGCCTGGCATCCACCATGTGTGCGAGCATGGGGCAAGGAGCATAAATGTGATTGCCACAAAACCTTCCACAGAAGAAAGCCATTAGGTAACAAAGCAAAATACTGACAATTAACCTCTGAACCTGTCATGAACTGCAACGTCCATTCAGTGGGTTATGATAACAGACTGAATTAAGCCCCTTTCACACTGGTACAAACACAGAGCTGCGTCTTGTGGCATACCGTCTACGCCAAGTTGAGTAGCCCTACACCCACTTTTAACAACTCTACGCTGGGTTTTTGTTCCCTATGCTGCAGTATATTGAGGGCTACGCGTAGGACGGAAGAAATTAAACATGTTTAATTTTTTTTCGGTATAGAGCACTGGACACAGAAAATATGCAGTTTTAAACAGGTCTGTGCAACACGGCGTTACTGCATGTAAGTCTGTGCAACACCGTACTCCTGTACACAACCAAAAACTGAGTGCATCCAGAGTGAATCAACTTGCCTCTCTTGCTTGCCTCTACTGGTGGTTGGCTCTCACTGCGGTATTGTATCACTTCCTGTTCCGGAGCACAGCGGTGTTTTTCTGTATCTGTTAGCTGTTTAATCTGTGCAGTTAGATTGATCTAGTTATCTAGATTACGATTTGTTTCCCAGTGTAATCTTTACGTGCCTTAACTAAAGCACTCCTTCTGCTGAATCACCTCTAAATTATTTACACATTATTCACTTTGCGTGTTTTTAGGAATCCGCTAGGTTAGCGTAGCTGCTAGCTCTTAGCCGATTTAGCATGGCGGCTTCTCCTGTCTCTCCCGCACTTTTCTGCTCTGGGTGTGAAATGTTTAGTTATTCCTCGGCCTCCTTTAGTAGTAACGGTACTTGTAATAAGTGTAGCTTATTTGTAGCTTTGGAGGCCAGGCTGGGCGAATTGCAGACTCGGCTCCGCACCGTGGAAAATTCTACAGCTAGCCAGGCCCCTGTAGTCGGTGCGGACCAAGGTAGCTTAGCCACCGTTAGTTCCCCCCTGGCAGATCCCGAGCAGTCGGGAAAGCAGGCCGACTGGGTGACTGTGAGGAGGAAGCGTAGCCCTAAACAGAAGCCCCGTGTACACCGCCAACCCGTTCACATTTCTAACCGTTTTTCCCCACTCGGCGACACACCCGCCGAGGATCAAACTCTGGTTATTGGCGACTCTGTTTTGAGAAATGTGAAGTTAGCGACACCAGCAACCATAGTCAATTGTCTTCCGGGGGCCAGAGCAGGCGACATTGAAGGAAATTTGAAACTGCTGGCTAAGGCTAAGCGTAAATTTGGTAAGATTGTAATTCACGTCAGCAGTAATGACACCCGGTTACGCCAATCGGAGGTCACTAAAATTAACATTAAATCGGTGTGTAACTTTGCAAAAACAATGTCGGACTCTGTAGTTTTCTCTGGGCCCCTCCCCAATCGGACCGGGAGTGACATGTTTAGCCGCATGTTCTCCTTGAATTGCTGGCTGTCTGAGTGGTGTCCAAAAAATGAGGTGGGCTTCATAGATAATTGGCAAAGCTTCTGGGGAAAATCTGGTCTTGTTAGGAGAGACGGCATCCATCCCACTTTGGATGGAG
This sequence comes from Thalassophryne amazonica, assembly GCF_902500255.1. NCBI lineage: Eukaryota > Metazoa > Chordata > Actinopteri > Batrachoidiformes > Batrachoididae > Thalassophryne > Thalassophryne amazonica. The sequence continues at coordinate 78,227,184 of NC_047103.1, read as the reverse complement.
CAGCTCTCATTTCTACAAATCTGGCCAATTTTCTTAAATCCTCCAAACTGTGACTATCCAGGGTTGGGACCAGGAAGCAGAGTTGTAGTCTTACACACCTCTCTGCAGCTTCTCTCCCCCTGCCATCCCCTCATTACCCCATCCCCGTAGAGACGGTGCCTGCTCCCAGACCACCAATAACCAGCAAAAATCTATTTAAGCATAAAAATTCAAAAAGAAAAAATAATATAGCACCTTCAACTGCACCACAGACTAAAACAGTTAAATGTGGTCTATTAAACATTAGGTCTCTCTCTTCTAAGTCCCTGTTGGTAAATGATATAATAATTGATCAACATATTGATTTATTCTGCCTAACAGAAACCTGGTTACAGCAGGATGAATATGTTAGTTTAAATGAGTCAACACCCCCGAGTCACACTAACTGTCAGAATGCTCGTAGCACGGGCCGGGGCGGAGGATTAGCAGCAATCTTCCATTCCAGCTTATTAATTAATCAAAAACCCAGACAGAGCTTTAATTCATTTGAAAGCTTGTCTCTTAGTCTTGTCCATCCAAATTGGAAGTCCCAAAAAACAGTTTTATTTGTTATTATCTATCGTCCACCTGGTCGTTACTGTGAGTTTCTCTGTGAATTTTCAGACCTTTTGTCTGACTTAGTGCTTAGCTCAGATAAGATAATTATAGTGGGCGATTTTAACATCCACACAGATGCTGAGAATGACAGCCTCAACACTGCATTTAATCTATTATTAGACTCTATTGGCTTTGCTCAAAAAGTAAATGAGTCCACCCACCACTTTAATCATATCTTAGATCTTGTTCTGACTTATGGTATGGAAATAGAAGACTTAACAGTATTCCCTGAAAACTCCCTTCTGTCTGATCATTTCTTAATAACATTTACATTTACTCTGATGGACTACCCAGCAGTGGGGAATAAGTTTCATTACACTAGAAGTCTTTCAGAAAGCGCTGTAACTAGGTTTAAGGATATGATTCCTTCTTTATGTTCTCTAATGCCATATACCAACACAGTGCAGAGTAGCTACCTAAACTCTGTAAGGGAGATAGAGTATCTCATCAATAGTTTTACATCCTCATTGAAGACAACTTTGGATGCTGTAGCTCCTCTGAAAAAGCGAGCTTTAAATCAGAAGTGTCTGACTCCATGGTATAACTCACAAACTCGTAGCTTAAAGCAGATAACCCGTAAGTTGGAGAGGAAATGGCGTCTCACTAATTTAGAAGATCTTCACTTAGCCTGGAAAAAGAGTCTGTTGCTCTATAAAAAAGCCCTCCGTAAAGCTAGGACATCTTTCTACTCATCACTAATTGAAGAAAATAAGAACAACCCCAGGTTTCTTTTCAGCACTGTAGCCAGGCTGACAAAGAGTCAGAGCTCTATTGAGCTGAGTATTCCATTAACTTTAACTAGTAATGACTTCATGACTTTCTTTGCTAACAAAATTTTAACTATTAGAGAAAAAATTACTCATAACCATCCCAAAGACGTATCATTATCTTTGGCTGCTTTCAGTGATGCCGGTATTTGGTTAGACTCTTTCTCTCCGATTGTTCTGTCTGAGTTATTTTCATTAGTTACTTCATCCAAACCATCAACATGTTTATTAGACCCCATTCCTACCAGGCTGCTCAAGGAAGCCCTACCATTATTTAATGCTTCGATCTTAAATATGATCAATCTGTCTTTGTTAGTTGGCTATGTACCACAGGCTTTTAAGGTGGCAGTAATTAAACCATTACGTAAAAAGCCATCACTTGACCCAGCTATCTTAGCTAATTATAGGCCAATCTCCAACCTTCCTTTTCTCTCAAAAATTCTTGAAAGGGTAGTTGTAAAACAGCTAACTGATCATCTGCAGAGGAATGGTCTACTTGAAGAGTTTCAGTCAGGTTTTAGAATTCATCATAGTACAGAAACAGCATTAGTGAAGGTTACAAATGATCTTCTTATGGCCTCGGACAGTGGACTCATCTCTGTGCTTGTTCTGTTAGACCTCAGTGCTGCTTTTGATACTGTTGACCATAAAATTTTATTACAGAGATTAGAGCATGCCATAGGTATTAAAGGCACTGCGCTGCGGTGGTTTGAATCATATTTGTCTAATAGATTACAATTTGTTCATGTAAATGGGGAATCGTCTTCACAGACTAAAGTTAATTATGGAGTTCCACAAGGTTCTGTGCTAGGACCAATTTTATTCACTTTATACATGCTTCCCTTAGGCAGTATTATTAGACCCAGCTTTATCTATCCATGAAGCCAGAGGACACACACCAATTAGCTAAACTGCAGGATTGTCTTACAGACATAAAGACATGGATGACCTCTAATTTCCTGCTTTTAAACTCAGATAAAACTGAAGTTATTGTACTTGGCCCCACAAATCTTAGAAACATGGTGTCTAACCAGATCCTTACTGTGGATGGCATTACCCTGACCTCTAGTAATACTGTGAGAAATCTTGGAGTCATTTTTGATCAGGATATGTCATTCAAAGCGCATATTAAACAAATATGTAGGACTGCTTTTTTGCATTTACGCAATATCTCTAAAATCAGAAAGGTCTTGTCTCAGAGTGATTTTAGAGTTATTGTATGGCCTTGCCTTACAATATAAAGCGCCTTGGGGCAACTGTTTGTTGTGATTTGGCGCTATATAAAAAAAATTGATTGATTGATTGATTGGACAACATGATCACACAGCCACAGCTCCTCTGTGTGCTCAGAACAGCTGATCTAACTGATGGACGTGTGTGTGCTCAGAACAGGGAATAAAACCTCAACTCATAAATCCAGAAACAGAGCAGAAACAGCAGCTCGGTCGCTCTCTCTCTCTCTGTCACTCTCTGTCTCTCTTTTTCTTTCTCTGTCTCTGTCTCTCTCTCTCTCCATCTCTGTCTCTATCTCTCTCAGGTCTGATCAAAGCTGAGTAAGTGCTGTAACTCTTTAAGATAAAAGCGCAGTCGCTGCATGTGGGTGCGATCATCAGATGACCTGATCGATCAGGTCTGATCAAATCAGCGGACCTGACTGGAGCAACTGGAGCTTTAAAAGTTTAAAACGTCACAGTGCTTCATTCACAGCAGCCTTTACCACAGCCAGACTCAGCAGCATCTGTACACAATGAAAATGATCCACCAAGACAAAAAATAAAAATAAATACATAAAATAATGTTAAATGACTCTGTTTCTGACATACAGCACACCGTGCAGTAGAGAACAGAGCGCACTTCCACAGAGGCAGAAAATATCAGATATGGCTACATACATGGCAGTAATGCAGCTGTAAAAACCTAATGATACAGTCCACTGTTGTCCAAGCGCAACGATGTGTTCTGCACAGCCAGCAGGAGTGAACTGAAAAAGAGTTGAATTGGTTTTAAATAGCGGCAAGGGCTACACACGACTGTGCGCACACATTAAAAAGCAAAGACACGCAGCTGCAAGCAGATCTGTGAATGCAACGAACATGGAAAAAGGCTGAGTATGCCCGCATTTTGGGCATACTTAAATGAAACACAACGCCACAATATGCAGCTCTATGTTTGCGCCAGTGTGAAAGGGGCTTTACCAAGACGCCAATTATTAACATGCTGCTTGCAACAAAAGAGAGGGAGGAAATGATATTTTGACACAGAGAAATATGCAGAGTAAGTGCTATCCAAAATTCAAACCAAAACTATGCAGCTGAACAAAAACAAATCAAGAAAATACAAAACAAACAGAAAATCAACTGCTGCAATAACTTAGTGCACAGTCTTTACCAAGGACCAAGTCGGGGAATGTGCAAAGTCCACCAAAATGGTAAATGGACTGCATTTATATAGTGCTTTTCCGTCTGCATCAGATGCTCAAAGCGCTTTACAAATAATGCCTCACATTCACCCCAATGTGAGGGTGCTGCCATACAAGGCGCTCACTACACACCGGGAGCAACTAGGGGATTAAAGACCAAAAGAGATCAGTTCGCAGTTTGCAAAATGAAAGATGAGATGAAGATCAAGAGGTTAGCACACTGTAAAAATTTTGACCAAAGTTTACTTAAAAAGATTGTGACAACAAAGTGACACATAATATAATTGAATAGATTTTAGGTTGTACAGTTTTGATTAAAAAGTATTGAATACATTAACTAAACTTAAAAAAGTACATATTAATAAAAGCAACAGTTGAAATGTGTTGAATTTAGTAATAGCACGCCAAATGATGAGTTATATCGCCAAAAAATATTTAGTAAATCTTAGTCAATTTCACAAGGAAAGCATCCAGCGTAGGATTTACACCAGATACCCTTCCTGACATAACTCCACCATTACAGTGAGAAATATGGCAGGGGTGGGGTTTGAACCGGGAAACCTCCACACTAAAACCAAGCACACTAACCACTTGGCCACCACTCCTGCCTGACTCATATTCCATCACATTGCTTAATTCAAAACATTTACACTGTTGTTCTTATTTATCTGTACCTAAAATAATTGTTTAATTTTAAGTTTTAATTTGATTTGTGTCACAGGACATTAAATCTATTCAATAATACTGAATGTCATTTTGTTGCCATACCCAATATTCTGCCCAAACTTAAGTAGACTTTACTTAAGTTTGGTCAGGATGTTGGGTAGTGCAAATGTATTGAATTAAGCAACAATGTGCTAGAATATGAGTACTTATTTTTATTTTTTGTTTAAGTTTAGTTCATGTATTGAATACGTTGTAATCAAAATTGTAGAACTTAAAATCATTCATTATATTATGTGTCACTTTATTGCCACAATTTTTTTAAGTAACCATTGGTCAAATTTTTTTTACAATGCAGAAGTCAGCTACAGTTTAGCACTGACTCGAGAAAAAAAGCTATTCACAGGAAACTTCACATCAAAAACTCAGAACAGCCTGGAAGATACCATGCAGCCAGGAAACAGCTAGATGTTGGTACGATGCTTGTGCACACACACACACAGACAGACAACACTAGTAACCCCATACGTTTTGAGGGCACACCTTAATCGACACCAGCTGAGACTGATTACACAACCAGAGGCGCCATTCAACGAGGAAGCTAGGCAACACAGGAAAACAAAGGAAGAATTAAAAGTGAAACTTGAACATTTAATGATCACACAGAGAGAATCACACACAAACGAGGAAAAAAGCCAAAAGCAGTGAGTGCAGACCGAGCGAAAGAACACCTGCTCACTATTTAATGTGCCAGCAGAGAGAAACCACCACAGTGATCTTCAGAAAGGAAAAACTCCTAAACAAGAATGTGCAACAAAGTCACACAATATAGACCATGTGAGGGGCGAGAAGATATCAGGAATGACCGAATAAGTGAAGCCAGTGTATAACAGTGCATGCACCCACAGGACCATGCATGTGAGGAGGCAACCAAACAACCACAAAAATACCCTGAACTGGGATGACCACAAATGGGAGACTAAGGGAACCAGGAGTGGGAAACATATAGTGGGAATGTGAGGTATGATTACAAAAAGAGAAAAAAATGACTAAACCTGCAAGAATAAAACCAAAAGGAAGCCATGCTAAATGCATCCACAATGAGTCTGTGAGAGATAAATGTGCAGTCTGTACACATCTACCATCAAAGGTTAGCCATTAAATCAGGGCTGTATACGTTATTCACAGCAAGAGACAAACAAAGACGTATACATTAAAGAGAGTGTTTGCTTTGATAGAGGTGCTTTAGTTCTACCACTGGCTTGGATTGTGATGCACAGTACCTGCATGTATGTGTCCTTGACAAGCGTTTCCCATTCAACTGTATGGAAGCCTTCATGATGTCCAATGTATATGTACGAAGTTCCTCCTTTCTTCCCTGCTTTTGTTTAGGTTTGTAATTTGCCTTGAACAGGTTGAACTGTTGCAGTGGATTATGAAGAGACTGTATGTGCAGCGTGCCAAGAATCCAGCTTTGGTAAGCATAAGCTTTTTATTTTCTAAAATGCATCACATCAGTGTGTGTGTGTGTGTGTGTGTGTGTGTGTGTGTGTGTGTGTGTGTGTGTGTGTGTGTGTGTGTGTGTGTGTGTGTGTGTGTGTGTGTGTGTGAGACCGATTGTTGGCAAGCCTGGCCTATATTATTAGCTTGCAGGTACTTCATAGTGTAGTGCAGAGGTTCATCACCCCAGCTCATGGAGATCATGCATGTTTCCCGATACACCTTGCATCCCCCACTGCGAGTTAACAAAACCAAGTGTGCTCAACACATTTTGACAAGTCAGATATGGCTGCACCAAGTACACATGGAAAACATGCAGGGCGGGTGATCTCGAGTAGCTGGATTGTGACTCTGGTGTAGTGGAACAGAAAATGATTTTCATGAAAGGCAGGAAAGATAAAATAAATACCAACAATAACAAGAGCTCTGAGAGCACAATGTCCCCCACTGGGAAATGCTGCATTGGTACAAGTGCTTGCTACATTCTGATAACATTTCAAGAAATTGTAGCAAGTTACATTAAATTCTTCCTAAAAATGTGAGAGAACTTGATTTCAGAATGCAGACACCAACTCATGAAACTGGTACTGTCTAGTTTTGTTAATCAAGGGCCATAATGTGCCAGTCTTGTACAATATTACAATATATGTATTATTAATCGATAACAAGGATTTGTACCAAATTACATGAAATTCCGACTAAAAATGTGAGAGGAGCTGATTTCAGAATACAGGCACTCAAGCATGAAACTGACGGAGTCTAGCTTTGTTCAAGGGCCATAACTCTGATAAAATGAGCCCAATTGGAATGATATGAAAATATGTGTATTACCAACCTACGTAAAACAAGGACTTATACCAAGTTTTACAAAATTCCTGCTAAAAGTGTGAGAGGAGTTGATTTCAGAACATTTATACCCTTTTTGGGAGCCATTTTTAAAGACTGCCTTTATTTTATGTTTTATAAAACAAGCATTTATGTTTACTGAGGTTAAGAAAGACTGACTTCAATTTATGTTTTACATTTTTTTCCTCAGGAAATAGTATTTAAGTTCAACTTAAAATGTCAGGACATACATTGTTCATGTTACTGTTAAAAATGCACATCCAATAAAGTGAATGTTGGCAGCTGCTGAAAGTAATTAGTAACTTAGTTACTTTTAAAACTGAGTAATCAGTAAAAACAAAGTTACTTTTTCAAGGAGTAATCAGTAATTGGATTACTTTTCCAAAGTAACTGTGGCAACACTGGTTGTATCAGTAGGCTAAAATATGAGTTCATCTGATCAATGCATTTGTGCATTGAACAGTTCACTGTGGTGCACACACTGAATGCACTTGCTTCCTAAACAGATTATTTCTTGTTTAAGGCTGGCCACTCCCCATTTGCCTTGTACAGCTGGAGTTCTGTTACAAAAGCCAAATCAACTTGTAGACCCCAAACCTTCTGTGGTGACCCTGAGCAAGATGGAAGAAGCCCAATGAAAGCTCAGAGATGTTTTATTGTATTTTAAAGAAAAGGAAAAAATAAACAAACAAACAAACAAACAAAACAGAATTAGTCTGGTAACCACAGCTGCTTCCTATAATTTAACAGTGGGACAGTAATTATACAGTAATAAACTGCACTCTAAGAAATGAAACATACACTCTTAGGCTTAAAACATTGAATTTAATTGATAAAGTTAAGGTAACATTTTTCACAAACATTGTCAATTAAGTGCAAAACAATATTGTAGTTGAAATTAATTAAATCAAATGAAACATTATTACTTAAATCCCAATATTGTTTTGCACTTAATTGACAAAGTTATGTGGAAAAAGGTACCTTAACTTTATAAATTAAATTCTACATTTTATTTCTTAGAGTGTGTATGTTACAGTAAGCATGCTGTAGAATAACAGTCCAATAACACAGTTGAATAACAGTACCTTACTGGAAACTCTAGCTACCATGCAGGGGACTGTCATTTGAAACTAATTTGTTACAGTGTAGTGCTGATTGAGGAGAATCACAAACCCAGACACTCTGACTCCTTGCTCAGTGTCTCAAGTGCTACAGTTGAGCTATCCATGGATTCTGCACAGATCACAGCATGGTCCACAAAGTCAAGGTCAGTACACCTTTCCACATGGAGAAAGATTGTGTTGAAACATTTGTAATTCAACAGAGATCCAGTTTTGCAATGTCAATCATTTTATTTAAAGTGAATCAGAAAGTAATGAGTAAAATAAGGTGCCTCCAGTAAAATGGTTACTGTACATCCTCTCGCTTGGTGTTAATTGTGAAACTGACCTACATTCCAACCACAGCTGTGTACAGACGCACAGATCCTGAGAAGCTGTTAACCTCACAAATCATAATTTACATTTAGAGTGATTACTTCCCCCTCAAAGCATTTTAAATGTCCTTCACTCATTCCAGTAAGAAATGCTCCTTCCAATGTGGAATGCAGTAAAATAAAAAGTCACAGGCAAATTTGTATTATGCAGCAGTCTGTATCACTGGATGTAAATGATAAATGTTGAGACGGGGCCGAGTCAAACCAGGGCTGCTGCATAAAACATGAGGAAAGGATTAAAAATAAAAGTACCCAAATCTGTTGTATTGAAGCACAGGGTTCTAAAGTCTGTGTGGGCCCCGGATTAGGATGCACGAGCCTGACTGCCTCTCTTGCACCACTTGAGATGTGCGCTGGAGTATAGATTGAGTAGCAAGGTCAAGGAGGTATGAATTAATGGTACAAATAATTAGTTGGTTTACAGAGGCAACAAGTCACAGGCTTCATCTGTTGTTGGGTAACTTCAGTAGCTCCTGGCGTACTCCATGGCAGCCGGGGTAAACATGTTTGTAAACATTTTACCTTGCAGTCACACGCATGAATGAACACAACACGCACAGGGACAGGGGGAAAACTTGCACACAAAAATACTGCAGGTATGTACACACACAAACACACACACACATACACAAACACAATGGAGGAATCTGAGAGAGATGACAAAACTGCCTCAGGTAAAATTAATTGAATCCAATGAGATGTATTGGTCGGATGGATATGTAAAGGGCTGCTGTTGACAGCTGCTATTGCTCCCCTGGTGGCTGGTGCCAAATGACAGGCCTGCAGAGGAAGGTGTGTTTGATAATTTAACCAGTACAGTCCATCAGATCACTTTTCCCTTTAGTCTATTTATCGTCAGTTGTTGCATTGTTGTTGGTGCTACGCTCCAGTCAGAGTACATTGTGCTGTCTTACAAGCTTGCAGCCAGGTGTACAGATATTTGTTTGTTGGCTATGAGCTGCAGTAAAATTATCATATTATAAACTTTGGGGCATTCATGTAAAAATGCACAAGCCTGACATATGTCCCATCCTTTCTGTTCCCATTAGGGAGCCTCTGATCTGTTCTTGAACTTTGGGTATCAGCCAATACCAATATCAGTGCATTTTAAAAATTTTCCAAGATTTTTTTTTTCTAAATATAACAAAGCATGTTACTGTAATTAATTAAGATATGATAAGATCAACTTTATTTATCCTGAAGGAAATTATTTTGCCGGAGTACTGAAACAGTAAACAGTGAACAGTATTTTTTTTTCAGTAAGTACAACAAATTTATGTAAAATGGCTGGAAGACATTTGCACAAGATATTTGACAATATTGCACATAACTCTGAGTAACTAAATAACTCTGGTAGTTGTATATTCATCCTGCAGAAGGGGGAGGAATGATACAGTCTGATTGCCACAGGTAGGAATGACCTCGTGTGGCCTTCTGTGGTGCACCTTAGTAGTCTCAGTCTATGTCTGAAGATGTTCTGACAGGAACTCAGTGTGGTATGCAGGGGGTGGGAGGTGTTGTCCAGGATGCTGAGCAGTTTCCTCAACATCCTCTCTCTCTTACGCCTCCGCCACAGACTCCAGCTCAACCCCCAGGACAGAGCCATCTCTTCTGCTGGGCTTGTTGAGTTTGTTGATGCCAAATAACAAAACTAAAGCCCCGGTCACACGGTACTAACGAAGGACAATGAAGCCAAAAAGAATCACGAAATCTGGACTTACGTTGACTTTCGTAGACACCATTTAACCATCGTCCAGCTTGTTCCTGTCGCTGCTGCTTTGTCAGAATTTTCAAACTGTTGAAAAATGTGAACGAATCTCAACGACAACTTCAGTTCATCCATATTCTGTTTTGCTTTCTGTGTTGACGGTTCCTCATCATTTGTGTAGTTCTCGTACAGTCAGCATTCCGTTTAATTGTCGTCCAACTTCATCCAACCTCCCAAGGCTGACAGCTTACACAAACGTTGACGATATCTGAACGGATCAATAATTAAAGTTCCAACGAGTTGAAAGTGACTCGTCCATGTGTGGGATGCAAAGCAACGTTTTCAGGTGATGGGGGAGGTGATGGTTTAGTGCCTAAGCGTTGGGCTTGAGACCAGAGGATCCTTGGTTCAAATCCCAGCCTGACCAGAAAATCACTAAGGGCCCTTGGGCAAGGTCCTTAATCCCCTAGTTGCTCCCGGTGTGTAGTGGGCACCTTGCATGGCAGCAGCCTGACATCAAGGTGAATGTGAGGCATTGATGTGTAAAGCGCTTTGAGTGTCTGATGCAGATGGAAAAGAGGTATATAAATGCAGTCCATTTACCATTTATTTCATACAGAAACAATAGTGGCAAGAACATTTTATCAACTACTTTAACCAAGTTCCAGCCACAAATAGCTGGAACGTGCATCACATTCCAGCCATTTGTGTCTGGGGCGTGCGTGTGAAGACAAACCATGTTGTTGTTGTGAAGACAAACCTGTTGTCAAGATAACCAGATCCCGCATCTGCAGGTGCTGTGGACAGCACAGGCTGGAGCTCGGTCTCATACCCGCTGTCAAATCACGTCGTCATGAATGTTTCCTTTTGATTTCCGTTAGCATTGTTTTGTCTTTTGTTTGTTTCGGTTTTGTTTCTTCCTTTATGTGCTCTGGAGTCACAGGCTTTTCGGTGATGGGAGAAGTGCCGGCTCATTTGACGACTTGTGACTTTTTTCCTTTGTTCAGCTGTCATCATGTGCCGTGTGACCGGGCCCTAAAGCAGAGATGCACAAATAGCTGTCAAGTTGCTCAAGTTGTGAGGCTGCAAGTCCTAAGTCGGCTTAACTCTCATGTTTGTGCAAGGCCTTGTATTTGATTTATGACTTTCAGTGCTCAAAACTGAGTCATGTGTAAACTGTCAGTCCATATTTAGTTTGACTGTGATTTCATAAAAGCTTGTAAGTTGGAATTTTTTACAGTTCTAGTAACACTGATGCAGGATTTTAATTAAGAGGTGGGAGGAAATTCTTGCTTTCACTCTACAAATCATGTTAGCTTGACTGTAATGCATTTGGAGCGAACTTGTGACTTGCAGTGTGAACACTGGCTATGTTCAAATAGTCTGTTTTTCTTTGGAAAGTTTTTATTTGAATGAAACTATTGAAATGGCAGTCATGACAAGAGTTGTCTCAGTTCTTGAAATGCTTCAGAAATGCACTTCAGTGCTTCCTTTCCAATCCATTTAGCACTGGGGGGGTGAAGCCCCACAGTTCCTTGGAGCAAGGTATGAGTGAGCTTTTCTCCCTCAGAAAACACCATTTCAGCACCACTACAAACACACAACTGCTGTTTGCAGAAATCTGTTCAGCAATGAAAAGTAATAATATCTGATGCACATTTATGTTGCCAGATCATTTACAGTGTCAAAATTTAAAATTAGCCACATCTATTCCTTCAGGAAAAAGAGAAAAAACTATTTTTGGCAGTTATACAAAAACACAGTTGTTACAAAGAGAAATACGAAATACGTACGTTTAGAAGAGAATTTTTTTGCTCAAAATGCTCTGCAGATTTTTATGAAATTTTGTTTATTTAAGAAACAGAACCAGATCCAACAACATAGCGTTATGGAGGAATGGGTCCAAATCCATTTCCAAATCCCTTGTTTGTAGACTCCCCAAGCCAAAATTGCGTTTAGTAGATTTAAGAATCAACCAGCCCTTCCCTCATCTGTCCGTTGATCTTGTAACAGTTTGGATTCTAATGACTTCACACAGTGATAGTGCACCGTAAGAAGATGTAGTTGTACATGAAGGAAAATAATTCAATCTTTAACAGAAGTTAAATAGATTTTTGTGTTCGGGGAATCACATAAGAGCCTCATAAGAGCACCTCTTCCACTGAAATAAACACACAGTGATAGGACACTGTACACAGATGGGAGGGACATAATTGGAGATTCCTTCTTTTCACCCCCTTAATATCCTCATATTTTTTAATAGAATGTAGTACATATCAATATGCTCTAACAAACAGTTGAGTGGACCATTAAAGGGTTAAAGCAGGGTTAATGTTTGACATATATATATATATATATATATATATATATATATATATATATATATATATATATATATATATATATATATATATATATATGTATGTATGTATGTATGTATGTATGTATGTATGTATGTATGTCCATCCATCCATCCAAATGTAAAGCTTGACCATCTGGTGTTATTTTGGGGTTATATTCAAACTTTTAATCCCGGAAGGAGATCTGAGTACTGCCTTCAGTTTAAAATGTTGAAATTAATTAGGACAATCGGGAAATGCGTAGTTCCAGCAGGAACTTGATAAAGTGTTCTAGACAGAGCAGTAATGTGGTGCTCACGAGCTTCATTTGCCGAAAATAAAATCTTGGTTCCAGCATATAAAGTGCTGGTGGTTATGACAATGGGATTGTCTGGCCAATAGCTAACAATGTCAGTACTGGCGCAGATACCAAAATCCCTGTCAGTGCTTTCCTCCGTCCCATATGCCTCAAATAAATATTCAAGCAGAAGTGGGTGGAGGGGATCTCCATCTCAGTGGGGCTAACGTGTTGCATTGGGCTCCTTGAGTAGTGAGGACAATGACTGGGTCCACAGCACCCCTATTAAAACAGCAGCCTCCAGGCTAGTGGATTAGCCTGAATAGGCAGTGCTGTGCTCCCCAGGTGCAGGATTTGGTTTACATTAGCCAGCTTTGCCCTTGGCTGCCACTGCTAACTCCTGTTCAGGTCACTTAGCTCTGGCTCACTACACAGGACTGTTTTTAGCATAATTAGAAAGTAGGGCTTAATTAACTTTACTTTGTGCTGCAGTATAACTCCAGCAGAAGCTTGTAGGCAGAAGAATGTGACAGAAGGAAAAGTCATTTTGCAACAATCTTGTGCATGACAGTGTGATGGTGAGTAGCTTGGGGCAATGGGGCCGCTTTAAATTTTAAACACAATTTCAGTTTTACCTCATTTCAATGCAGCACAACCGGGGTGGAATTAGAATGCACAAAATTGGCTGTATGAAAAGATAATTTATAATAAATATATTCCACATTTGGCACCATTGGATCGAATCATTGATTAATGGCACTGGGCTGAGCGCTAAAGATCCTTATGTCATGCATATTTCATTACAGCTCTGTCAGTGGTTGGATCTGCTGTTATGAGATGGTGACAGATGTCCATTAGCTGGTCCCTGGGACCAGGGAAGGTGTGGTCCTGTAACCTGTACCACAGCAGATCTGGTGTCCCCATCTGGCTGGCTGCACAGTGACTGGGTGGCCCCTTTTCCAGATTATGCTTTTTATCGAGGATATCATACCACTCTGAGAAACACCAGATATTTTTATTTTGCCCACCTTCATTGCCAAAATGTTTATTTAGGAATCTCAGTACTACTTTACTTGTCATTTATGATGCTGCCTGAAATAAGACGTGGGACACTTCTCATCTTTGGGGGGAATACAAACAACTACTAAAATAAAGATACAGATTAATGTGAAATTGACAGAATTTTAGACTGCAAAATTCAAAATTAGATAGGCTGGACCACTCAAATACTCATCCAGAAAAGAAACTGGCCCAGTTGTCTCTTGTCTGACAGGAGATGCTGATATGAGGCCCTGTTTGGTGGTATTCCCTGTGGGGAAGGTCTACACCTGGTGGTCTTGACACAGAGGGCAACAGGGGAATGACAACATTACTGTCAAACAAGAATATATAGAAAATACAGGCCCCCAAGGGAACTCATAATGTCTGCTGGAGGGTTCACCTCACTGGTCCAACACCTGGCCCACTCATTGCACGGCCTTGCTCAAACATGAGGAATCCTTTCAGTAAGTCATAGAGTAGACAAGCAACCAAACTAGTAGATGGCAGGGCCATGGTGACACCAACACTCCAGCAATGTCAGCATTATTACAGTGAGACAGCAGTACAGCTTCTTTTTATTTTTCTGGGAAAATTAGCCAAAATAATGAAAATTACTACCAAATTGTGCATTTTGCAACACCAAGAGGGATCATTGTTATTTGCATAGGTCTTGCACCAGCGATCTTATGAATTTCTTGCAAAATATTGCTCTGCAACCTTTCTATTGTTGAGTTGTAATGCATCACATAAATAGATACCTTTTTCAAAGTGCAACATTTAACAAATGTGTGTACATGTAAAAAACCCAACATTAACTCACCTGGGAATACTAACCCTGAAATGAATGTGGTGTAGTACAGAGGCATTATGACCAAGCATGCTGTTCTTTTGGCTGCTCCTGTTAGTTCAGGGTCACCACAGCAGATCCAGCACAGATGCACATTGGGATTTGGCACAGGTTTTACACTGGATCTCCTTCCTGATGTAACTCCAGTTTTACCTTGAGAAATACATACGAGCTATAAAAACATAAATTAATCGAAAGCATTTAAAAATTGAGCACAGACCTAAATACATTTTAATGACACCTGTAAAACACACAATTGTTTTTGTTTGTTTTGGAATTTTCACAAATTGGAACAGTTTGGAATATTGTAGTGTAATGTTTATAATGCATTTTTCTCTATCCCAAATTGTTGTAACACTAAAACTTTGCACTGATGGGCAGCAATTTGATTTGGATCACTTATCACCACTGTCCTGCCCCCCCCACACACGATAATATTCATTTGATAATACTGGCCAGATAACAGTTTAAAACTAGAAGCACTTGGAGAGCGCAAACCTCCGCCAAAGCCATGGGGTCACTGACGTCACATGGAATACCCTTTGGCAAAGAAACTTATTCCACGTTGTTTCACGCATCTACCGTCATGTTTCAGATTCAGTGGTTAAACCCTTAGATCTTCAGCAAATGTCTTTATGAAGAGAAACTGCATGAACAGCACGTTTTTTTTTCTAATAACAAATTTATTCAGTGAGGAGAAACAAATGCTAAATTATTGTTGTGTCGTAACTTAATTTTTGTTCAGCCTTCGTGACCCGTCTTCATGAAGTTAGATGCAAAAATGTTGAAATTGGCCCTATCCTGCAATGATAAAGAATCCTTTAAAAAAATTACTGGATCCGGATCGTGTTCCGGATCATTACCAAAATTTAATGACTTCTAAGTTAGGCCAAGATACACCCCTGGTAAAAATTCCATTGAAATCCAATGAGGATTTTTTTGAATAAACCCGCTAACAAACCAACCAACCAACCAACCAACCAACCAACCAACCAACCAACCAACCAACCAACCAACCAACCAACCAACCAACCAACCAACCAACCAACGGACATGACCAAAAACATAACCTCCTTGGCAGAGGTAATAAAACATATCTCCTTCAAAATTCAATCATAACCCTTGATTTCCAGTTTGTCCATGTTTTATGGTCATGGTGCTTCTTACTGTATAGAGAGATTTGGACAGTAACCAGTCACCTGAAACGATGACTAGATGTCTTTAACTTTATTCAGATTGCCAGTTCAAATCTTATTTTTTTGAATATCTGTTTTAAACCTGATCTCACTGATTGATGGTGCACATTATATATAGGAAGTGATCAGATGGAATCTATGAGTCCATGTGGGAATCATCATTTTCTCTCTTATCCACATTGGTTGTTATAATAACGACATAGTGCCCAACAGGGCATGTGAGCGGACAAGGAGCTAGCCTGGAACAGCGTATTTTAAAAATTAGAGCATCACTGCCCTATGATGGATTGGCAGCCTGTCCAGGGTGTACCCTACCTCTCGCCCAGTAACCACTGGGATAGGCTCCAGCACCCTCGTGACCCTTAATTGGAAAAAAGTGAGTATAGAAAATGAATGGATGAATGACTTCACCTGACATTTTGTTTTCTTGGAGCCAGCAATGAATGAATTTGTTGGAGTGGGATGAAAACTTTGAAAACTTTGGGGGAAAATTGGGGCAGGAAATGCATCCATTTTCTGTACCAGCTTACTCCAATCATGAGGGGCAGTGGTCAGAGCCTATCTTAACAGTCAAAGGGGATGCCAGTTTATTGCGGGACCACATATAGATAGACATATTCATTCACACTCACACCTACAGTCAATTTAAAGTTTCCAGTTCACCTAATCTGCATGTTTTTGGAAGTGGGAGGAAGCTGGAGCACCTGGAGGGAACCTGTGTAAACTCCACACAGAAAGGCCCAGGAGTGAAATGATCCTACAACCTTCTAGTTCTGTAGCAACAGTGCAACCACTAAGCCACTGTGCCACCCAGGGCCAGCAAACCACTGTTGCAATATTAAAATGGTATGAGTATGAGACCGCTGTTATTAGCAGTAAAACATGTGTGACCTATGTGTTTATATGTGTGTGTGTGTGTGTTAATACAGACAAGGAAAAAATAAAACAAGGGGTTAACTAACACTAGTTTGGCTCCACACCTGCCACCTAAGACAGTTTGATGCCCTTCACAATAAAAATTGAATTTATTATGCAGCCTCCGCTGATTTTACATTAAAATGTGTTCATGGTGAATCCCATTTGGAAAATGTTATATGAAGAGAAACAGAAAGCAGCCAATGTAACGTAACAGCTACAAAACCTTTTGCTGCAGCCAGGCTGCATGAGTCTGCACAACTTTTTCATAGCACCTATAAACTATAACTTGGCATAGAATCAAAGAAAAAAGGTTGGTGGGCACCCTAAAATAATTAAACAGCTTAATAGTGGACCCTGAATGACGGGTTTCGCAGCTCTAAATTTGATGTCATCATCTTGTAAGGTTAACTTCAGCCTTTTCTCTCTAACGTTTCATGTCAGAGAACAATGTTGCATCTAATGATTTTAGGATTTTTCAGTTCAAAGCAGTGGTTTAGACAGATCTATTCACTTGTCAGTGTCTCTGCAATTTGTCAGGGGATGATGAGACAAAAAAAATTAGGCCAGCGTACGTGCCCCCTCAGTGTGTATATGCACCTCAGACAGAGCCGATGGATTTCTTCTCTCTTCATTTTTGGGGAACTAGAGCGTCGTCTCAGTGCTTTGCTGCTTCCCACTAATCAGGTGCTGCCAACCTGCCAGCCAAGGCGGGACGTGAGAACTTTCAAAACACTCTGCTAATTAACAAGAACTACCTCCCACCCCCCCACCCTGATGCATCCTTTCCGCTTTTCCAGCACTAGCACATCTGCCATAGAGGCTGAGAAGAAGGAAAAAAAAACTACATTATCATCAGCGTGAGTGGATCCCTTCACTTTGCACACAGCCTGAATAGGTGTGTGTGTGTGTGTGTGTGTCAGCAGCAAAGGTACGCACAACGTTCTTCACACAAGCTCAGCTCTTTTTTCCTTGCCGTAAAAGTGTCAACAGCTTTGCATTGGTGCGCTTGTGTAGACATTGGCAAGGCGTCCCGCATCTATCAGGCAGCTGAAAAGCATGAATAGCATTCCCACCATCCTAATGACTGTTTACATGTCCCCAACGCAGATTAAAAGATGTTTCTGGTGTCGCCTGGGGTCTTGCTGCAACACATCTTTGACAACTCTCTTGCATGATTTAACTACAGAACAGTTATTTTCTGCTCAATTTTGGAATTCACTGTTTCCTAGCACCTTGAAATAGTGTTGGAATAGGGTTCTGATTTCATGTAACTGAATGAAAAATGTAGTTTTTGCTGCCAATGTTGGTGATTTACACACATGAATATGACAAAATGATCAGCAAGTCAATGCACAACCCACTTTTCAGTCCAAATACTTTATGAAATGAAATGGACTTGTGCTCCTACAGGTTGACAAGACTATAATGTAAAATCAACATATCTCATGTTAACTGTGGTTACAAAATGCACTTCAAGTGTGTAGTTTAATTTACACAGGACGCTGCTCTCAGATCCCCCCCGCCCCCCCCCAAAAAAAAAAAAAAAAATTGGACAAAGCAGCCACAGTGACCTTATTTGCTTTGGCAAGGTCCCATCAAGGCTCTAAAGGACGCATAGTCATTATGGAGTTATGACTTTTTCCAGTCTTGGAATTCCATCTGCTTTATGTTGCCAACCAAAAGGCAGCCATGGCCTAAGGGAGCTTCACAACTCATTTCTTTTGTAAGAAAGCCAGAGCTGAGCAGACCTTCCCTGTGAAGAATGGAGCTACATGTTCATATGTAAACCCCCCCCCACCCCGAGAAATCGGAACGTAGTTCTTGCACTTTGAAAAAGTCTTGAATTTTTTTATAATTTTTACATCAGCCTGCACTGAATAGGTGGCTGGTGCAATTTTGTAGCCAGCAAGGCTTTAGTTTCATTGATAACTGGCCTTCTTTTGGGGGTCGATGTGGTTTGCTGATTTGGTTTGCTGAGAGCAGGTGATTAGAGAACCTGCAGTGTTTACAATTAATGTGGTCATTGAATCCATTAGCTTAGTGGGGAAATTAGCGTAGAAAATCCACTATGCTGATAGTGCAGTCTATGTGGTAGGGAGGGAAATTTCTCAGGTTAAGACTGTGGCCTATTTCCACAGATGTGTACAGAAAGCGCATAGAGGTTTTTTGTTTTTTTGTTGTTTTTTTTGCAAACTTAATACCCATTACTACATTGGATAATATTAAAATTGAGGATGCCCCCACTGGCTGTTCCTGTAACATCAAATATTTTGTGTTTGCTACCTTCAACCCACGTGGTACTTCTTAAACCCAAACTTAATTTTAGCCATTTAATATATACTACTCTGAAACCACCCCCAATATATTCCAATTGTCAACCCCACTGACGTCCTTACTTTTGGTCTCATTAACATAAGGTCACTGTCCTCACAGTCACTGTTGACAAATGATCTAATTATGGAGCGCCACTTAGATATTATTGGTTTATGTGTAACCTGGCTAAAACCTTCTGCTGTCCTCCCCTTAAATGAAGCCTGCCCACAGGCGTACACATTTAGTCATGTCCCTCATCATACAAAGCAAGGGGTGTTGCTCCAATTTATTAATCTTGGTTTAGCTTAGTTGCTGTTGGGGGTCTAAAATATAATTTGTTTGAGCATCTGACTCTCCGCTCTGCCCATAATACTATCTATAGCCAAGGTCAAAAGAATAAAAATCAACCATGTTATTTTGTGATCATATTTTGGCCCCCAGGCCCATATTCTGAATTCTTAGATGAATTTGGTAAATTAATCTGGCAACCCGTGCAGATAACGTTCTGATTGATGGTGACAAATAAATAAGCCTTCTGACCCCCTGTGCAAATCATTTATGGACATTATGGATGTATTAGAATTTCAGCAATGCATTTAGGGTTCAACACACATTAGTGGAAATACTCTGGATTTGGTCCTCGCTCATCAATACTGACATCATGCCTCTTGCGTCAGAGGTCTCAGATCACTCACTTCTGAAGTTTACAATCTCATTGCCATGTTTACTGGAACAAGAACCTTATTATCATTATGGCGACACATCAACTCTTCAACTACAATTGAACTTGGAGCTAGACTGCCTGATATCTTAGCGTCACTTTCGGAAAATGACCATTCATTTGAGAGTCTTGAGGATATCTTACACTCAGTGCTCACAACCACACTTGACATGATCTCTCCACCTATATTAAAACCACTCCCCCCTAAAAAACAGTCTCATTGGTTCAACAATTACCTACGTGGCCTCAAGCATAAGGCTAGAGGTCTAGAACAAAAATGGCGTAGTTCAAAACTAGAACTATTCCACCTCATGTGGCGCAATGCTATTCTAGACTATAAGCATGCACTACTGGCTACAAAGCGGCCTATTACTCCGATTTGATCAACAAAAACAAGTATAATTGAAAGTTCCTGTTCAACACGGTGGCAACACTTATGACAACCACCTGTAAGTCACTCTCCTTTTACAGACCAAGATTTTTTAGATTACTTTGAGAAGAAATTAGATGACATTAGGTTAAATATATCCCAGCATGCCTTAATCTGGCCACTACACCCTGTTATTGAGATGGGTGCCATCACTAATACTTTACCTAGATTTACCAAATTTCATAGCATCTCACTGGACATGCTGATGAAACTTTGTAATGACTGCAAAAACCTCAACCTGCTTGTTTGACTATATACTGTATCAACAAAACTGTTTAAGGACCTGTGGCCCACTCTTGGGCCTATTGTGTTGGAAATTACTAATCTGTCGCTAACCTCAGGATCTGTTCCAAAATGTTTCAAATCTGCAGTGATTAAACCATTACTTAAGAAATCTAATCTTGACCCTAGTGTTTTGAAAAATTATAGGCCGATGTCAAATCTATCATTTTGTTCTAAAATTCTGGAAAAAGTGGTTTCCAGTAGCTCGTGGACCACCTTACTGAGAAAATTGTCTTTGAGTCACTGCAATCTGCATTTAGAACATATCATTCCACAGAGACAGCACTCACTAAGTGACAAATGATCTTCTGCTTGCAGTGGATTCAGACACCACAATGGTTCTGGTGCTGTTAGATCTTAAGACTGTCTTTGATATGGTGGATCTTTGTATTATCCTTAACAGGCTGGAGAATAATTTTGGGATTACTTGGACATCATACCTAACCGGTTGTTCCCATTGTGTTTGGACAACAACACTATCTCCAACCTTGGTGACATAAAATGTGGGGTTCCACTGGGGTCCATCTTAGGCCCCCTGCTTTTCTCCCTTTATATAGCAAAATGAATCAAACCAATGCATGCTGATCCCACTCACATCTGATTTACTATCAATGTTTTCCAGGGATATTCAGCTTATGAAGAAACTCAAAGATAATGAACGCACCTCGATTGGGATTTCAGAATCATGCATTTCATTTTGACTGTTAGATTTACAACATACATGGAAAAACATCAATTAAAATATGATGTACGTGAACAGAATTCCCTCAAATTTGACATACGTGAAAACATGCAGATGAATTTTTCTGACCTCCTAAACACAAATGTGTCTGCCAATTGAAAATGTAGAATGGACACATTTAAAATATTTGTTCTACAGAAATCTTAACCAACTTACCTCAAGCTGTAAAGTCCAATCCTCTCCTCAATATGCCTAAGTATTTATCACTGCAATCTTGATAATCAGACTACTCTGCTAGATTTGGGACCACTTGGATTTTGAGATTTTAAGAAATTAAACACACGTGAACACCAAAATATAAGACCTTATAAAAAACAAACCAAAGCCAATATATGCAATATAAAACCAAAGAGATAGACTAAAAGAAATAAATATTTTTCTTGCATCTTATTTATTTGAAGACCATTTACAGAAGCATAGCACAAAATAACACATTAGCAAATTGTGACTCACATGCCAACAGGGGTTAGTAAGGTTAGACCTCACTTGTGTTACGCACTTTCAGGCAGCTTTGTTGTGATTTGGCACGGTATAAAATTAAATTAATTGAAATTTCAGTCACTGATCATTTATTCTATACTTGTAACCTTAAATTATATTAAGGTGCCAAAAGTGGAACATTTGTAACAAGCACTCTGTGTATGAGATTGAGAAGGGTATTGTAACTGCCTTTGTGTGTTACTGTCACCCATAGGTTTTATGAAGAACAGTTTTAAGGCTTAAATAGGGTGACTCCAAATGTCTCCATCTTGGCAGTGCCTAACTCAACCTGGACAACCGATAAGTGAACAAAGAGGTGGAGTGCAGACAAGACGTGCATGACTTGGATGGGACAAATGCTACCTGAATGTGCCCCCTTCTCCCAGTGACCAAACAGGCTAAGCTAAGGCTAACAGGCCAAGTTTGGTTTTAGTATTTGACACACAAATTGTGCACCAGGCAGTGGTTAGGAATGGACATTAAAATGTATAAGCATCATATTGCACAGTAGCCATGCAATGTCTTCCTGTTATTCCTCTTCCCCCCAGGTTAGGAGTTGTACAATCTGATGGCCTGAGGGACAAAAGAATTTCTCAGTCTGTTGGTCCTGCACTTGGGGAGGAGCAGTCTGTGGCTGAAGAGGCTCCTCTGGTTGCTGATGATGGTGTCCAGAGGGTGACTGGCATTGTCCATAATATCCAGCAGTTTGTCCAGTGTTCTCTTCTCTGCAACTGTCACCAGAAAGTAGGTGTGGTTTGCTACTTGTCTTTTGTAATATCCAAAGGATGCCTAATGTAAAATCCCACATTCAGCCTGATGTACATCTGTCTGTGGTAAATTAATATATGCTTGATAGCAACCAATCAGTTTCTATGGATTCCTTGCATTAATTGGCAAAGCTTCTGGGGAAAACCTGGTCTTGTTAGGAGAGATGGCATCCATCCCACTTTGGATGGAGCAGCTCTCATTTCTAGAAATCTGGCCAATTTTCTTAAATCCTCCAAACCGTGACTATCCAGGGTTGGGACCAGGAAGCAGAGTTGTAGTCTTACACACCTCTCTGCAGCTTCTCTCCCCCTGCCATCCCCTCATTACCCCATCCCCGTAGAGACGGTGCCTGCTCCCAGACCACCAATAACCAGTAAAAATCTATTTAAGCAAAAAAATTCAAAAAGAAAAAATAATATAGCACCTTCAACTGCACCACAGACTAAAACAGTTAAATGTGGTCTATTAAACATTAGGTCTCTCTCTTCTAAGTCCCTGTTAGTAAATGATATAATAATTGATCAACATATTGATTTATTCTGCCTTACAGAAACCTGGTTACAGCAGGATGAATATGTTAGTTTAAATGAGTCAACACCCCCGAGTCACACTAACTGTCAGAATGCTCGTAGCACGGGCCGAGGCGGAGGATTAGCAGTAATCTTCCATTCCAGCTTATTAATTAATCAAAAACCCAGACAGAGCTTTAATTCATTTGAAAGCTTGACTCTTAGTCTTGTCCATCCAAATTGGAAGTCCCAAAAACCAGTTTTATTTGTTATTATCTATCTATCTCACTAATTTAGAAGATCTTCACTTAGCCTGGAAAAAGAGTCTGTTGCTCTATAAAAAAGCCCTCCGTAAAGCTAGGACATCTTTCTACTCATCACTAATTGAAGAAAATAAGAACAACCCCAGGTTTCTTTTTAGCACTGTAGCCAGGCTGACAAAGAGTCAGAGCTCTATTGAGCTGAGTATTCCATTAACTTTAACTAGTAATGACTTCATGACTTTCTTTGCTAACAAAATTTTAACTATTAGAGAAAAAATTACTCATAACCATCCCAAAGATGTATCGTTATCTTTGGCTGCTTTCAGTGATGCCGGTATTTGGTTAGACTCTTTCTCTCAGATTGTTCTGTCTGAGTTATTTTCATTAGTTACTTCATCCAAACCATCAACATGTCTATTAGACCCCATTCCTACCAGGCTGCTCAAGGAAGCCCTACCATTATTTAATGCTTCGATCTTAAATATGATCAATCTATCTTTGTTAGTTGGCTATATACCACAGGCTTTTAAGTTGGCAGTAATTAAACCATTACTTAAAAAGCCATCACTTGACCCAACTATCTTAGCTAATTATAGGCCAATCTCCAACCTTCCTTTTCTCTCAAAAATTCTTGAAAGGGTAGTTGTAAAACAGCTAACTGATCATCTGCAGAGGAATGGTCTATTTGAAGAGTTTCAGTCAGGTTTTAGAATTCATCATAGTACAGAAACAGCATTAGTGAAGGTTACAAATGATCTTCTTATGGCCTCGGACAGTGGACTCATCTCTGTGCTTGTTCTGTTAGACCTCAGTGCTGCTTTTGATACTGTTGACCATAAAATTTTATTACAGAGATTAGAGCATGCCATAGGTATTAAAGGCACTGCGCTGTGGTGGTTTGAATCATATTTGTCTAATAGATTACAATTTGTTCATGTAAAAGGGGAATCTTCTTCACAGACTAAAGTTAATTATGGAGTTCCACAAGGTTCTGTGCTAGGACCAATTTTATTCACTTTATACATGCTTCCCTTAGGCAGTATTATTAGACGGTATTGCTTAAATTTTCATTGTTACGCAGATGATACCCAGCTTTATCTATCCATGAAGCCAGAGGACACACACCAATTAGCTAAACTGCAGGATTGTCTTACAGACATAAAGACATGGATGACCTCTAATTTCCTACTTTTAAACTCAGATAAAACTGAAGTTATTGTACTTGGCCCCACAAATCTTAGAAACATGGTGTCTAACCAGATCCTTACTCTGGATGGCATTACCCTGACCTCTAGTAATACTGTGAGAAATCTTGGAGTCATTTTTGATCAGGATATGTCATTCAAAGCGCATATTAAACAAATATGTAGGACTGCTTTTTTGCATTTACGCAATATCTCTAAAATTAGAAAGGTCTTGTCTCAGAGTGATGCTGAAAAACTAATTCATGCATTTATTTCCTCTAGGCTGGACTATTGTAATTCATTATTATCAGGTTGTCCTAAAAGTTCCCTAAAAAGCCTTCAGTTAATTCAAAATGCTGCAGCTAGAGTACTAACGGGGACTAGAAGGAGAGAGCATATCTCACCCATATTGGCCTCTCTTCATTGGCTTCCTGTTAATTCTAGAATAGAATTTAAAATTCTTCTTCTTACTTATAAGGTTTTGAATAATCAGGTCCCATCTTATCTTAGGGACCTCGTAGTACCATATCACCCCAATAGAGCGCTTCGCTCTCAGACTGCAGGCTTACTTGTAGTTCCTAGGGTTTGTAAGAGTAGAATGGGAGGCAGAGCCTTCAGCTTTCAGGCTCCTCTCCTGTGAAACCTGCTCCCAATTCAGATCAGGGAGACAGACACCCTCTATACTTTTAAGATTAGGCTTAAAACTTTCCTTTTTGCTAAAGCTTATAGTTAGGGCTGGATCGGGTGACCCTGAACCATCCCTTAGTTATGCTGCTATAGACGTAGACTGCTGGGGGGTTCCCATGATGCACTGTTTCTTTCTCTTTTTGCTTTGTATGCACCACTCTGCATTTAATCATTAGTGATCGATCTCTGCTCCCCTCCACAGCATGTCTTTTTCCTGGTTCTCTCCCTCAGCCCCAACCAGTCCCAGCAGAAGACTGCCCCTCCCTGAGCCTGGTTCTGCTGGAGGTTTCTTCCTGTTAAAAGGGAGTTTTTCCTTCCCACTGTAGCCAAGTGCTTGCTCACAGGGGGTCGTTTTGACCGTTGGGGTTTTACATAATTATTGTATGGCCTTGACTTACAATATAAAGTGCCTTGGGGCAACTATTTGTTGTGATTTGGCGCTATATAAAAAAAATTGATTGATTGATTGATTATCTGGTAAGTACTGTTGCTAAACTTGCAACACTTTGATAATTACAGTTTTATAATGTTGGTAAATGGTGCTAAACATAATCTACTTCCTGTTTTTCTTCATAAATGTTGATGTGGTGTATGAATGTATTTATGACATTTATGCAGGAATTGCAAACACAGCAAGAACAGCAGCAGAAAGTGTGAAACCTGTGTTTTAGTTCAATAGTAGGCCTAAATATTGGAGGCAGAAATGTTTTTCGGGAGAAGACTTGTTATTCTACAACGAGGAGGCCCTGGCAGAAAATGCCAATCAGGACGCAAGTTGGAATCCCATCATCCCTTCCCTACCTAGAACACCTTCACTTTCCATTTGCTTCAATATGCAAACCAAGCTGTTTAGGGATGAGGAGGGAGGCAGCTAATGAGCTGCCTGCACCAACCTCTCAAAAAAAGAAGGACCCATCTGCATCGCTGCTCAGGAGAACTCCTCCTGTGGGCATGCTTGGAAACAGCAAAACAACAACAACAACAACAACCACACAGCAACGGCAACACAAATTGATGTGATTAACTAGTGGGGCTGACAGTTACTGTGTGAGGGCCGGATGCAGAGCAAGCAGGTTCTTAGTGCACAAGTTTGCACACAAGCTCAGGATGTGCAGCTCCAGCTGACTTGCAGTGACAGGAACATTACATGCTAAGAGGTCTGCTGTGGATGAGATCTATTTAACTTTACAGTTGTAGTTATATCCCCTGAATGAAAATTGGTTACAGGAATCACCCTGTTCACTGACGTGTCCATATGACTACATCCTGAACCATTTGGTTGATTTCAATGAAATGTCACACAATGGTAGCACACCATGAGAAGATGTGAATGAAGCAAGAATTCCAGTCTGACATCTTCAAAGGGAGATAATTGTGTTTTTTTAATTATTATCATTTTACTGAACCATATTGAAGGACTTCAAGTAGCAGGGGTGGTGGCCAAGTGGTTAATGCGCTTGGTTTCAGTTCGGAAGGTTCTGGGTTCAAATCCCACCCCTGCCACATTTCCCCATGTAATGTGGAGTTGCATCAGGAAGGGCATCCGGCGTAAAACCTGTGCCAAATCAACATGCAGATCCACCTTGGATTTGCTGTGGCGACCCCGAGTGCAAACAAGGGAGCAGCCGAAGGGACTTACTTTATTGAAGGACTTCAAGTACCTTGGGGTCTTGTTCACAAGTGAGGGGACAATGGAGCGTGAGATTGGCTGGGGAATTGGCGCAGGGCGGTCTTGCATTCACTCTACCTTACTGTTGTGACGAAAAGGGAGCTGAGCAAAAGGCGAAGCTCTCAATCTACTGGTCAATCTTCATTCCTACTCTTACCTATGGTCATGAGTGTTGGGTCATGACTAGGGTTGGGTATCGAGAACTGGTTCTTTTTGGGTATCGTTAAGAAATTATTTGATCCACCAACATCAATAGCCTTTGTGCTTAACAATTCCCTTAATGGTTCTTCAGAGCGGCCGTTGTTTTTGAGGGTGTTTGTCGGGAAAATGATCATTTCTCTGTGTTGAGTGCAGACCCTGCAGCAGGTCTGTAATCAACCGTTTCTGCAGCGCAGCTCTGCTTTGATCCTTGAACCAATCAAGCAATGCTTGATCCACTGCTTTGTTGGATCTTTGCTTCACTCCTCTTCAGAAGCAGCAACTCCGCTTCTTAACCCCTGTCAAAGCCATTAAAATATGTCAATCGTGAGTCACTTTTGTGCGGATTAAAGACACTAACTGAGACTCTTGTCTTGTTGCGAGAAGAATATGAATCATCCTCCATTCCATTGCTCCAAACACTGTGCTGCTCGGAATTAATATTTTCAAAGCGAATCGCCATTTAAATGAAATGACACCTCTTTCCAAATGTTGTAATGCAAACAATAAAATGCACTCCATCAAAACATTTTTTTCCTCCCAAAATGAGACGTCCTGTGCTGATGTGCAGCAGCCCAAGACTGTATGGCTGCAGACCTGCAAACTCCAACAGCCATCTGAGCTCAGCTCAAATGTATGGAGAGACAATCATGCCATTAATGTCTGAAAGGAAATGGTCTTGGCAATAACTACAGATTTTTGTTTATTTCTATTTATGTCCAGTAATCAAGGATCCAGTGACCAGTTTCATATTTATTTACTTTAAGACTCAATAAAATGTTATTGACATAGAAAACTTGTAAAGCCTAACTTTAGTACACAGAAAATTCACAGGAGGTATCGATAAGGGAATTGATAAGGAATCGGATTCATAAGCAGAATCGATAATGGTATCGATATGAGATGAGATTTATTGTCAATGTCATTACACGAGTCCAACAACAACAACGAAATTATGTTTACACTCCAATTACCTCAGACAAGCTACAGCAATTAATCCACAATTATTACTTGTTTGTCATAATAATGGCACACATCAGAATTAAAGACAACACATATACATTTGACATTGTTTATGTGCACTGAAGCAGTCGTCATTTGAATTGAGGCAAAGTGGGTGAAGGCTGCAGCAGGAGGGGCCCACGCCACCCAGCTTGGGGAGTTGAAGGCTGCAGCAGTAAAAACCACGCTGCCTTTGAGGTGGCAAGGAGGAAGCCAGGATGAGGCGAGTAGAGAGACACAAGGGGGGGGTAATAGGGATGGAGGGAGCGAGACATCAGTCATGTGCAGATGAGTTAAGTTTCTGTCAGTTTCTGTCCGTGTGTGTGAAAAATCTGGCTTTGCTAGGCAACAGCAGGCTGGGGATGGGGGGGGGGGGGGGTAGATAGATGAGAAAGGGGAGCTGAATTCCTTCACCAAGGCCGTAGATCCTTCTGGGGGAAGAGCAGGGTATTTGGCCTTTAGAAGCCGATAATGCTGCCATGTTGACGTTAGCCTGAGAGATACAGAATTCCATTTACTGCACCTCGGACCATCTAGAGTCCAAATTTATGAAGAATATTCTCCGGTCCTCAGCAGCACATTCCTTTGCAATGCAGCGATATGCTCCAAGATGGTATCCATTTTGCATTTGAGTTCAAGAGTTCACGCAGTCTGAAATTACACAGCATTGCCCAACTCATTAATCATGACGGACAGATGAGGGGACAAGATTCTGGAAGCAGCCATCTTGCTAATATTCCTGTGGGTCAGGGCAGTGCACAAACCAGTCAGCGCCAAACCTCCCACCATAAAAGCGAATAGAAATAAATCCTCAACGTCTTCCACAGAGAGTGGAGCCAAGCTTGTCGCACTCCATCTCGCTCAGGCGTCAAGAGCGTAGCCCGCTGAGTAGGTTCCACCAGGGCTCGCAGGGTCCCCCAGCCCAGATTTCCTTGTTGAAAAAAATGGTGTCAGTAGTGTTGAGAGACAAGCTGATCAATTAATTAATCTAAATCTTAATTTGAATAATTCACAGTCTGGTGACGTTTGGACTTTGAAGGTCAGAGCAAAGATAGAGAACAGAAAGGAGGAGAGGAGAGGGGAGGAATGCGACCATCCTTGCCAGAGTCCCAAGGTAAAATCTTATCAATACCCATCCCTAGTCATGACCGAAAGAACTAGATTGCAGGTACAAGCAGTCAAAATGGATTTCCTTAGGAGGGTGGCTGTTGTCTCCCTTAGAGATAGGGTGAGAACCTTGGTCATCCGTGGGGAGCTCGGAGTAGAGCCACTGCTCCTTCGCATTGAAAGGAGCCAACTGAGGTGGTTCGGGCATCTGGTAAGGATGCCCCCTGGACACCTCCCTAGGGAGGTGTTCCAGGCACATCCAGCTGGGAGGAGACCCTGGGGAAGACCCAGAACTAGGTGGAGAGATTATATCTCCACACTGGCCTGGGAACACCTTGGGAATCCCCAGTCAGAGGTGGTCAACATGGCCCAGAAAAGGGAAGTTTGGGGTCCCGTGCTGCAGCTGTTGCCCCTGTGACCCAATCCCGGATAAGCAGTTGAAGATGAGTGATAAGTGAATCATATTGTCAATGACATGTCCGACAATTGGAGCACACCATGTGATGATGTCAAGTCAGGTCTGGGAGCATGTGCTGGTGCTTGGTGTCACTGCACCACTGCACTTTGGTGTCACTCACCACACTACAAAATCACCCTGGGTCCTGAATGGCCATCACCCAAGCAGACAACTGGTCCAGCCCCATTTCTTCAAAGTTACCATCTATCAGCTGCAGCCAGAAGGTGTTTTTTAGCCTTCATCAGCACCTATGTGCTTGATCCTGTCTAGAGGAATGCATGACATGGCCAAAATGTCGTAGCTGAAGTTCCCTCTCAATTCAAGTGCCAATCCTCATCTTAGTCGCCCTACCACTTCAGCCTTCCGCTTCACTTTGTACATTCACATGAATGTTTGAAGAGACTTCCCAGCTAACACATGACGTTTTGGTAACATACTGGTTACATTTAGTTTTTTTTTTATCTTATATTTTATCATATTTTGACACATATGTTATATTTTATCTTAGCATTTTATCTCTTCTTAATGTTGCACCATTGTACCGAAGCAAATTCCTAGTCTGTGAATCCTGTTCACTGGCAATGGCAATAAACAACTTCTGATTCTGATTCTGATTCTGATTCTGATTATGCTTATCAGAAATGCTTGTAGAACATTTACCTAATGTTATTACTTCCTTTTATATATTGACAAGTCATGTTTATAGTTGAGGGAAATTTGAGAAATATATTCATTCTAGTCTCACCGTCTTTCATACTCCAAATTTCTTTCAATGACTAGACGATGTCTTTAGGCAACATTATCAGAACGTTCTGGGAACATTTGGACGAAACATGTCTTTAGGTGACTTTATATAACTTCACCATAATGTTCTGGGAAACAAAGAGAAACTTTCATTAAAAACATTCTCAGAATGTTAGGTCTAACGTTCTCAAAATGGTTGTGCTAACATTATTGTTAAATGTTCTAGGAACCAAAAATAAACTTTCCTTAAAAACATTGCCAGGATGTTAGGCCTAACATTCTCAAAACATTTGCGCTAAGGTTACTATCAAACTTTCTGGGAACCAAAAAATACTTTTCCTTTGAAACATTCCAAGAACTGGAAACATTCCAGGAACTTTATTTTGTTACCTGGGTTTACAGCAAGTGGAGTTTCCAACTCTTCAATTACAGAGTTAACTAGAAAAGCACAAATTTAACTGCATTTGTACTCTTGTGCTGCAATAGTAATTACAAATTCTTATGAAAATTCTGGCATCTGCCCCTGTTTTCTAAACCTGTTTCAGAGGTAATCATCTCTCTTTGAGGTAAGGGTCACGCTTTTAATCAAATTTTGATAGGAGTAGAGAGGGAGGAAGCAGATCTAGATCAATTTTTCTGTCATTTTGTCGAACACATTACAACTCACTTAAATGGAAATGGATTCCAATAATGCATCAAACCATTGTAATTTTATTACATTTAAATCTGAGTGCTGATGTATAATTATTTTTCTCCTGCAGGATAATCTTTTTACTAATCACAGGCAGTCTGTGATGCATACACAGACCCAAGAACTGGTGAGAACTGAAACTCTATCCTGTGTCAGTATCCAACAGAGGTGAGAAAAAAAATCATAAAATACATATCCCTGCTATATTTTTAAGAATGATTTGTTAATATTAAATATTCTTCTGTGAAGTTGTCTAATTTATCGCAGTTTGTTCCACAAATAATGATAACATCTGTGATAAAAGTGTAGTATGTCAGAGAGACATGTCATAATGCCCGAATGTTTGGGTTCAAAGGGGGAAAAAACAAACATTCAGTCAATGATTGATCATAGACTCATTTCAAATGGCCTATGTCAACAAATTTGCAGCAAAAGCCTACAGCTGTAACTATTAAATTACTTTATTTTTCAAAAGATGTATCATGAAGGATGAATGACAGAAACTATATATATATATATATATATGTGTGTATGTATGTATATGTATATATGTATGTGTGTGTGTGTGTTATCAATTGAGTACTTTTTGAATAATAAGCCTTTAATGGTTTGGTAGCGCATATTGATATCTACTACAGTCTTTTGAAAAATGTGAGGATATTAAAAGGTTAATCATTGTAAATATCTAGCAAACTTATTAATACTGTCTTGAAACTGTCAAGTGTGTCCTAGCAATGTAGGGTGAGCACAAACAAAAGTTATCCTCTGTTCTAATTAGAGATTACTATAAAAGATGTTTTCTATGTAACATGCTTATAACATAAGCACAGACTCTTTGGTGTTGGTGTTTTATGTGTGCTAAATTAGGTTTTTGTTTTTTTTGGGGGGGGGGATCCTGTATATCTTCCTCTTTTTATTTCAGAATTTGAAGGAACATCAATAGCATGGGGACAACCCACAGTCTTTGTTGGAAGATCCTATTTGAAATTTCAGTTTGGTTGCAAAAAAAAAAAAAAAAAAAAAAGTACTGTAAAACAAAGATTCAGTTGAAAGTTTGGAAACATCATTGATCTATTATCGACACCTACTTATTTGAGGGTTTCAAACTCCAGATGACTGATGGAAAATGGGGGGATAGATGGATAAAAAATACTCTAGTGTCAGGTCAGGTGTGAGAGCATGCACAAATTTAAGTCACCACGTCAACCATACTACAGAACTGTCTTGGGTCCCACATGGCAAACATCCAGACAAACAAGTGGTCCATTCTCCCATCTTTCGATCACAATCAGCTGAAATGTGAGCATTCCCTTGGTCTTCTCCAGCCACTGAAGTCTTCAATACAGAACCACTTATGTGCTGGATCATGCACAAAGAAACGCACCACATGACCACAATGTTGTAGCTATCACTACCCACCAATTCGAGTGAACCTCCTCAACTCGGTCTTCCGAAGTAACCATTCATTTGACACAAAGCACTAGGACCCTAAAATGTAGACCTTCATTCTTTTGCAAAGGTCTTGCCATTGTGAAATACATCTATCCAATGACCTCATGCCTCCTTCAACTCTTTCTAGTTGTCTCCAGATATGAAAGGCAGAGGACTCAGAGACCTGGATGTTTCTTCAAGATCAACAGTTTCACTGTATACAGATCCATTTCTGATAGCAGAATCCAGAAAGTCATTGAAAGCATGGATCACTCTTGATCCAGGTCAACTGCAAACCCAGACATTCTGATTCCCCACATCTTCTCAAGTGCTGCAGTAAAGGCGTCATTTGATTCTGCAAAGATTGCAGCAGCATCCACAAAGTCAAGATTGGTCAACCTTTCCTCACCAACAAAAGCCCCGTTTACACATAGACGTTTTTTTCGGTGGGTAGTACGTAGACCGAAGTTCGCGGTAGTTCCGGCTGTTTTTGCGTTTTATCTGCAAATACGCGGATAAAACGCCGCTAAATCCGCCGAATAAAGCAGCGTTTTGACGCCGTAGCATCCGGCACACGTCAGGCAATGGGGGTTAATACCCAGTTCTATCCTTTACAATCGCAGGTTAAGATGCGCGTGAGAACGGCGGTGTTCTGCTGCTGCCGATAATGCCCTGTGTACCACTGGTTAATACCCAGGTTTTTATCCAGGCAAATCCTGCGTTACTACAGGATCTTTTGCATATAGGCACCACCCCCAGAATATATATAATAGGCTGAAGCAGCAGGAATACATGCCTCTGTCACCGCAGGGGGAGGGAGATCATCCTTAGCCTTTTCTTCTCCTTCCTTTCCCCCTCCTCAACGTGTTGCTCCGTCGACACCACAGGCCTCCCCTTTGCTTCTGAACCAGACCTCTTGGTAAGTCCTTGCCGCTGCCAATTTTCTTTTATGAGGCATACTGGAGCTTCTCTGCAAAAATATCTGGAGCTGGCCGCGAGTGAGAGGCCTGCATGCAGCGCGCTAGCGTTTTTATACTGACCGCCGCCTATCGGCTGTTTGGAACGCCGTTAACCAGGAGGTGGCATTTAGAACGGCGTACTGTCCGCTAGCGCCGCCGTTTTGTCTGCCTCTGTCGCCGGTTAAAACTCCATTGAGGACGCCGATGTGGGCTCTATCACCGTTTTACATGCCGTTGGTTAGGGATAGAACACCGGCCGTCAATTATGGCGGTGTAAACTGTGGCACTACAGGAAGGGGCAGGATGAAACAGCGATTAAAAAGTATCA
Source organism: Thalassophryne amazonica (assembly GCF_902500255.1). Taxonomy (NCBI): domain Eukaryota; kingdom Metazoa; phylum Chordata; class Actinopteri; order Batrachoidiformes; family Batrachoididae; genus Thalassophryne; species Thalassophryne amazonica. The sequence continues at coordinate 78,193,546 of NC_047103.1, read as the reverse complement.
AACGCCGTTGTTCGCGTTGTCTCCATCGTCACGCGAATTCTCCGGGAGCGCTCCCGGAATTATTCGACATGTTGAATAATTTTTTCGACGATTCCCGGTAAAGCCGGAACTAAGCCATGCCCCCTAGTGCCGGCGTTAACAACGGGGTTTGATCCTTAAGACGGCCAAAAACTCTTCGGGGACGCTTCCGGGAGCTCTTACCGTCTATGTGTAAACGGGGCTAAAGGTACCTAAGCCACTCATTTCCATAACCATACCCAACGCCCAGTCCATGCAAGCATTGAAAGGAGTAGGTGCCAGAACACATGCCTGACAAATGCCAGCATTCAACTTGGAAAAAGACAGATATCCTGCCCCTTTCCACACACCACTCACAGTACCTGTGTATAGGGTGGCTGTGATATCCAGCTACTCATTGGGGATCCCATATATTATCGAGGTGTCTAAGATCACAACCTGGTCAATCAAATTAACAGCTTAAAAAATCTACATAGGCTGCAAAGAAGCACTGCTGACATCTGCTCTTGCATTTGCAATGTTTTATCACAACTCCATGGTGTTGTGATAATACAAGTGCACTGGGTTCTTGTTGAAACCACTGGACTGGCCTTCACTTACCACAGGCTGGGCAGTGCACTTACTACACCACAAACCATCACAAACAACAGGAATGCCTGTGTTTTGTCTTATTAGACAAAATTACTCAACCAGAAAATGTCCATTTCACCCATTTTTTCTACTAGTCTAACTTTAAGCCATGAAAGGAAAACAGTGTGGGAAGTTCAAATGGTACTGTCATTAATGCCTCAGCACAGTCATCATTCACAAGGGTCTCACATGTAGAAACAATGCTGTCTTTTTTTTTTTTGCTGTGGTGCAGATGGCATCCTTAGACAAAAAGGCCTTCTCTACAAACACCAAAAGCAAACACACAAGCAGCGGTGACCCTCTGAGTCCCCAATCCATCTTTTCTCCTGTTGGGCTCTTGATGTCCCTATAAGATCAAGGTGCTGAAACTAAAGTGTTGTTTTCATGCTGTTATGCACACTCATTTTGGAAAACTCTTGATATGCAAATGGACACTTTTCAAAAAGTTATAATCCATTCACCTTTTGTTTTGTCTTTTAACATGTAGTTTTCAAAGACTTTTACCATCAGACTTTCTCAAAGCTTTAACATGGAGTAATTCATTACTGCTCATTAATCGTTGTCCATGCCTTACTAGCCGATTAGGTAATGGTTTATTCTAATTTGCACGCTAGCCTTGTAGATATTCTATCAAGCCAAATTTGTTTGCAGAAGCCATCAGCCATGCAGCACGAGGCACTTGGCTTCATTTAGTTTAAGGCAAACTGCCTGACCTTTTGAAATAGGTAACACTTGACCTCATCTCCCTTCTACGACTGGTGGGTTTCTCATGGACTGCCCTTAAGAAATTCAAATATTCCATCTGTGAAGTATTGAAGCCTTCCTTCCTTAGACATCACTCAGGGATGCTGGTACAGCCATGGCACAAATATTTCCCAGCAGAGCTGCAGCATTTCTGTTTGCAGCTGCATCTCAGCATTTTTTTTTAAATATTTATTTCATTCATTTAAAAGAAAAACAGAAAAGCAAAAAACAAAAGCACCACAATACCAGAATGAAAAGGAGCAGAAAGAAGAACAAGTCTTATGATTTCTGCCCCTTTTAACAATACAATCTTTCAATATACAGCATCGTAGTCAACATTATTTAACAGATTGCATTTCTTTAACTTGTCACATACCACTGACCCATTTCATAATTATGACCATTAATTAATAGATTACATCACTGATAGGTTACATTTAAACTTAAGACACTCCAAACATTATTAAGTTTACTTTTTTTTTTTTTGACTTTCTTGCAGCCCACTGACTTACTTCATAGTTTCATACTTACTTAATACATCTAATTTAATATGTTTTTTAAATAATTTAAGCGACCTTAATTCTTTAATTTCTTTATTAAGATTGTTCCATAATTTGACACCATTTACTGCAATACTCCTTTCCTTTACTTTGGTTCTAAATCTTGTTTTTTTAAAGACTTCTATTCCTTTCAATTTATAACTACTTACTCTTTTTTCAAACATATTTTGAATGTTTGTTGGTAAAGTATTTTTATTAACTTGGTACATCGTTTGTAATATTTTCAAATCGACTAAATCATGAAATTTAAGTACCCTATACTTAATAAACAATGGATTAGATGGATCTCTAAAACCACTGTTACTAATCACTTTTAAAGCTCTTTTCTGCAAAATAATATAGGTTGTATATGTTGATCCCCAGATTTCTACACAGTAAGTTAAATATGGGACAATCAATGAATTGTACAATGTTAATAAACCATAACTATTTAATGAATATTTTACTTTATGCAAAACAGCAATGGCTTTCGCTATTTTTCCTTTTATGTAATTTATGTGTGACTTCCATGTAAGATCTTCATCAATCATGACTCCTAAAAAATTCATTTCTTTTACCCTTTGTATATCCATTCCATCTATTTGTAATGACACATTATTTTTTTTCGCTCTATCATTAAACAATATGAAATTTGTCTTATTAATATTTAGTGACAATCTGTTTATATCAAACCAATGTTTAACTTTTTCCAACTCTGTATTTATCACTTCCTGTATATCTGATCCAGAGTAAAACAGCGTGGTATCATCAGCAAATAAAATGCTGCCAAGCACATTGGATACATTCACAAAATCATTGATATACAAAATAAACAGTTTGGGTCCAAGTACCGATCCTTGTGGTACTCCATAAATAATGTTACACAATTCTGATTTGGTATTATTTATCTGAACAAACTGTTTTCTATTTTCTAAGTAGCTTTTTACCCACTGATGTGCAACACCTCTTATTCCATATTGTTGTAACTTGTGGAGCAATCTTGAGTGGTCTATAACATCAAAAGTCTTTTTCAGGTCAATAAAAATACTTACAAAATAGTCCTTATTATCTATTGTTGTTGATATTTTCTCTATTAGTTCCATAATTGCCATAGCTGTCGAATGTTTTGTTCTGAATCCATACTGAGCATTATTTAAAATATGATGTTTCTCAATAAATTTATCCAATCTTGTTAGAAAAACTTTTTCCATCATTTTAGAAAACTGTGGAAGCAATGATACTGGCCTGTAATTAGAAAAATTATGTTTGTCTCCATTTTTATATAATGGGACTACCTTAGCAATTTTCATTTCATCTGGAAAAACCCCAGTTGACAGAGACAGATTACAAATATAAGTAAATGGTTCAATAACAATTTCTATTATACTTTTTACAGTCACCATGTCTAAATCTTCATGGTCAGTTGATCTTTTGCTTACATAGTTTTTTACAATATTTCTTATTTCATCTTTTTCCACATTGTCCAGGAAAATACTATTGACCGTATTTACCAATGTACATAATTTATCTTCTATTATTGGTTTATTTCCCACCAGACTTGACCCTACATTTGAAAAATAATCATTAAACCCATTTGCAACTTCTTTTATATCATATATCTCTTTATTTTCCTTAACAAAGTAATTTGGAATAGTTTCTTTCGTTCCATCACTATCAATCACACTTTTTATAATTCCCCATGTTACCCTCATATTATCTTTACTCTTATTTAGTTTTTCACTGTAATAATCTTTTTTTTGTTTCCTAATTATTGTTAATAGTTTATTTTTATATTTGTTGTATTTATGTTCTGATTCCTTTGTTTGCAATTTTAAAAAGCACCTGTATAAACAGTTTTTCTTTGCACAAGCATTTTTTATTCCCTTTGTCAGCCATGGTTTATTTACTCTTTTCTTACTAATTTCAATTAATTTACAATTTTTATTGTATGATTTCATCAATATTTTCATAAATGAGTTATATGCTACATTAACATCACTGACATAAACTTCTTCCCAGTTTTGATTTTTAAGGTCATATTTTAATGCCTCTAAGGCTTTTACTGACTTATCTCTTTTAAAGTTTATATCAGTTTTTTTGTTGTACCTATTTTTAGATTTAAATATTGAAAAAATTGGTAAATGGTCGCTAATATCTGTCATGAAGATCCCATTCTTGATAATTTCATCTGTTCTGTTTGTAAATATATTATCAATTACCGTTGCACTTTGCGATGTAATTCTGGTTGGTTTTGTTATCAAGGGGAATAACCCCAAACTATACATTGAATTCACAAAATCACTTAATCTTTGGCAGCTGGAGCTTTCTATGTTAATATTAAAGTCCCCACACATAAAAAGCGTTTTGTTTTTAATTTGATGGAATAATTCAATTATTTTATCTGTAAATTTCACAACACAAGAATCTGGTGCTCTGTATACACAACTGATTAAAATATTCTTAGATGTTTCATGTACAAGTTCCACTGTTACAATTTCTATGACATCATTCATAATTGTCATTTCTTCAACAATTGTACACATCAGATCTGTTTTTGTATACAGAGCAATACCACCGCCTTTTTTTATATCTTCTGTTTACAAAATACAGCTCATATCCCTCCATTTGAACTTCATCCATGAGATCATCTTTAAGCCAAGATTCAGTGATTGCAACAATACTAAATCTATTTTTAAACTGATTTAAATAATCTTTTATTTGTGACATTTTACAATACAAGCTTCGACTGTTTATATGTATGAGTGACAGGGTATCTTCTGCAATTTTTTCACTATTCAGCTGTTCTACTGTATAATACTCACAACCAATCGTTTTTAAGTCAAATATACTTTCATCAATATTAGTGTCTATGTCATATATTTTATCCTCTGTTTCCATGTTTGATCTGATTTTTTGTTGGTCCAATTACCAACAGATGTTATATTTGATTGTCTATTCAGGTCTGTATTTCGTAAGGTCCTCCATGTTTTTGATTTGTATACCGATTGTTGTGTGGGCCGCTGAAGAGGAGGTACTGCTGGCCCACTACCACCAGAGGGCGCCCTGCTTGGAGTGCGGGCTCCAAGCACGAGAGGGCGCCAGACCCAGAGGAAGTGACAGCTGTCACTCATCACTCCAGCTGTCACTCATCTACACTACTACATAAGCCAGACTGCAACTCCACCTCCCCGCCGAGAAATCGACTACCAGAACCAAGGTAATTTCTCTGCTGAATTTAAACTGTGACTTACGTCTGTTTGCAGCCGTAATCCTGTGAAGACCCAGAAGAGGGACAAACAGGAGCTGCACGAGTGTGTGTGATTTGGAGGTGGAGGTGCTCCCTCCTAACAGTATCTGGACTATATATTACTGAGTGTGCGGACTCACACTCACACATCATATTTCTGCTTTCTGCCAGCAGTACCAGGGTCGACAGTCGAAGACAGAGGCCACCTGGGGACTCGAGACTTGGCGGCTCCGGTGTTCTTCAGGCCGTTGGTGGTGGAAGCCGTGTGGGACGCGGCTTCTCTCTCGTCGGGCGTCTTCTATCTTCGAGCCTGCCCACACTTCACCTGGTGTTTATTGACTGTGAGATTAAGACACGTTTCGTTGTGTAATATCACAACATTAAATTGTTACCTTTTGGCTTACTCATTGTCCGTTCATTTGCGCCCTCTGTTGTGGGTCCGTGCTACGACACCTTCCCAACAGGATTTCTCGGCCAACGTCATGGACTCCGAGGGGCGTCAACTCCAGCTTGAACGGCCAATGGAAGAGCCAGGAGCGCAGGCGTCAGAGGGAGGCGGGTTGAGTGAGCTGCAGCAGAGCTTAACCGCCTTCAAGGCCCGGTTAGAATTAGTGACCGAGCAGAGTGTCCTCCTTAATCGGAGGGTGGAGGCTCTCACCGCCAGGGTGGAAGCGCGCGATCAGGGCGCTGCTGCAGCCACTCCTCTGGCTGGTCCTGGGCCCGTATTAGACGTTCCACTGGTCGTTCAACGAACCCCCCCACCGTCCCCTGAAGCATACATAAGCCCTCCGGAACCGTACGGGGGCTGTGTCGAGACGTGCGTGGACTTCCTCATGCAGTGTTCGCTCGTCTTTTCACAGCGCCCCGTCATGTACGCATCAGACGCTAGCCGGGTGGCTTATGTTATTAATTTGCTTCGAGGAGAGGCACGCGCATGGGCTACGGCGCTTTGGGAGCAGAATTCACGGCTCCTAACGTCTTATGCTGGGTTTGTACGGGAATTCAAACAAGTGTTTGATCATCCCAACAGAGGCGAGACCGCTTCGAACGTGCTGCTGTCGATGAGACAGGGGCGCCGTAGCGCAGCCGAGTATGCAGTCGGCTTCCGCATCGCGGCAGCGAGGTCCGGCTGGAATAACGTTGCGCTCCGCGCCGCCTTTGTAAATGGACTGTCCCCGGTCCTCAAGGAGCACCTACTGGCCAAGGAGGAACCGCGGGAATTTGACGGGCTGATCGATTTAGTTATACGTTTAGACAACCGTTTAAGCGAGCATCGTCGGGAGCAGGCCGGGAGGCATGACCGGGCACTAGTCGTCCCTCCCCCTTCCGGTTCCGACAAGGTGACGTCGTCCCCACGCTTCACTGCCAGAGAGCTCCGTGTGGCTACAGCTCCCCCTGCTGAGGAGGCTAGGGACACGAGTAGGGCCAAATTAAAGTCAAACATCAGACAAAGGAGGCTGGCCCATGGGGAGTGTTTCGTCTGCGGCTCTTGCGAGCACATGCAGAAGGACTGCCCTAAAACGGTCAAACAACAACGCCCGTCCTTAGAAACTGGGCTAAGGGTGGGTCATAACACGCACGCGGGAAAACCCCGCAAATCTGCACGAATCCCAGTAACAATCCTTTGTGGGGATTTAACCCTTCATGCCCCAGCACCGATAGACACAGGGTCTGAAGGGAATCTGCTGGACAGCAGATGGGTAAAGGAAGTAGGGCTCCCTCTGGTGGCTCTGCCGGCACCATTGCAGGTGCGAGCACTAGATGGCACCCTGCTTCCATTAATCACACATCAGACACAACCAGTGACTTTGGTTGTGTCTGGGAATCACAGGGAGGAGATAGTGTTCCATGTAACACCTTCTACCTCCCGAGTGATTTTGGGCTTTCCATGGATGGTGAAGCACAATCCCCGGATTGATTGGCCGTCTGGGGTTGTGACGCAGTGGAGCGAAACCTGCCACCGGGAGTGCTTAGGATCCTCGGTTCCTCCCGGCACTACGGCTAATGAGGAGGTCAAAGTTCCCCCCAATCTATCGGCGGTGCCAAAGGAGTACCACGATCTTGCTGACGTTTTCAGCAAAGATCTGGCACTCACTCTTCCCCCGCACCGACCGTATGATTGTGCCATCGATTTGGTCCCGGGCGCTGAGTACCCGTCCAGCAGGCTGTACAACCTCTCACGTCCGGAACGCGAATCAATGGAGACCTACATCCGGGACTCCTTAGCTGCCGGGCTGATCCGGAACTCCACCTCCCCGATGGGTGCTGGTTTCTTTTTTGTGGGCAAGAAAGACGGCGGACTCCGTCCATGCATTGATTACAGAGGGCTGAACGAGATCACGGTTCGCAACCGATACCCATTACCTCTGTTAGATTCAGTGTTCATGCCCCTGCATGGAGCCCAAATTTTCACAAAATTGGATCTTAGAAACGCGTACCACCTGGTTCGGATCCGGAAGGGAGACGAATGGAAGACGGCATTCAACACCCCGTTAGGTCATTTTGAGTACCTGGTCATGCCGTTCGGCCTCACTAACGCCCCCGCGACGTTCCAAGCTTTGGTAAATGACGTCTTGCGGGACTTCCTGCATCGGTTCGTCTTCGTATATCTGGACGATATACTCATCTTTTCCCCGGACCCTGAGACCCATGTCCAGCATGTACGTCAGGTCCTACAGCGGTTGTTGGAGAACCGGCTGTTTGTGAAGGGCGAGAAGTGCGAGTTCCACCACACTTCTTTGTCCTTCCTGGGGTTCATCATCTCCTCCAACTCCGTCGCCCCTGATCCGGCTAAGGTTGCGGCGGTGAGAGATTGGCCCCAACCAACAAGCCGCAGGAAACTACAGCAGTTCCTAGGCTTTGCAAATTTCTACAGGAGGTTCATTAAAGGTTACAGTCAGGTAGTTAGCCCCCTGACTGCCCTGACCTCCACCAAGGTCCCCTTCGCCTGGTCGGATCGGTGCGAAGCCGCGTTCCAGGAGTTGAAACGCCGGTTCTCGACTGCACCAGTTCTGGTGCATCCTGATCCTGATCACCAGTACATAGTAGAGGTGGACGCCTCTGACTCAGGGATAGGAGCCGTGCTGTCCCAGAGCGTGGAGGCTGATAAAGTCCTCCATCCTTGTGCCTTTTATTCCCGCAGGTTGACCCCAGCTGAACGGAACTAAGGGATAGGAGCCGTGCTGTCCCAGAGCGTGGAGGCTGATAAAGTCCTCCATCCTTGTGCCTTTTATTCCCGCAGGTTGACCCCAGCTGAACGGAACTATGACGTCGGCAATCGGGAACTTCTTGCGGTGAAGGAGGCTCTTGAAGAGTGGAGACACCTGCTGGAGGGGGCATCGTTGCCCTTCACGGTTTTCACGGACCATCGGAACCTGGAGTACATCCGGACCGCCAAGCGGCTGAACCCCAGGCAAGCCCGCTGGTCTCTGTTCTTCGGGCGCTTTGACTTCCAGATCACGTATCGCCCCGGGACCAAGAACCAAAAACCAGATGCATTGTCCCGGGTGCACGAAGAAGAAGCCAAAGCGGGGCTGTCGAACCCCACCGAGACCATCATCCCCGAGTCCACTGTCGTGGCCACCCTCACCTGGGACGTGGAGAAGACCGTCCGGGAGGCCCTGACAAGGAGCCCGGACCCGGGGACTGGCCCCAAGAACAAACTGTACGTCCCACCAGAGGCAAGAGCTGCCGTATTGGACTTCTGTCACGGGTCCAAGCTCTCCTGTCATCCCGGAGTGCGTAGGACCGTGGCAGTAGTCCAGCAGCGCTTCTGGTGGGCGTCCCTGGAAACCGACGTCCGGGACTACGTCCAGGCCTGTACCATCTGCGCCAGGGGCAAGGCAGACCATCGGAGGACGACGGGACTCCTCCAACCCCTGCCAGTGCCTCATCGCCCCTGGTCTCACATCGGCCTGGACTTCATCACGGGCCTCCCGCCGTCCCAGGGCAACACCGTTATTCTCACGATAGTGGACCGGTTCTCCAAGGCGGCCCACTTCGTGGCCCTCCTGAAGCTCCCGACAGCCCAGGAGACGGCAGACCTCCTGGTCCACCACGTCATGCGGCTGCATGGGATACCATCGGACATTGTATCAGATCGTGGTCCCCAGTTCTCTTCGCAGGTGTGGAAGAGTTTCTGTAAGGAGCTGGGGGCCACCGTGAGTCTCTCGTCCGGGTACCACCCCCAGACCAACGGCCAGGCAGAGCGGGCTAACCAGGAGTTGGAACAGGCCCTTCGCTGCGTCACCTCCGCGCACCCGGCGGCCTGGAGTCACCATCTGGCCTGGATCGAGTATGCCCATAACAGCCAAGTCTCGTCTGCTACCGGCCTCTCCCCTTTTGAGGCATGTTTGGGGTTCCAGCCCCCATTGTTCCCGCTGGTGGAGGGAGAGGTCAGTGTGCCCTTGGTCCAGGCCCACCTCAGGAGGTGCCGCCGGGTGTGGCGGACCACCCGCTCTGCCCTGTTAAAGGCCCGGACGAGGGCCAAGACCCATGCGGACCGCCGACGTTCCCCGGCCCCCACATACCAGCCCGGGCAGGAGGTGTGGCTGTCAACAAAGGACATCCCCCTCTGTGTGGACTCACCCAAATTAAAGGACAGGTACATCGGACCATTCCCCATCCTCAAGATCATCAACCCGGCCGCAGTGAAGCTCCGACTCCCGGCTTCACTGCGGATCCACCCTGTCTTCCACGTGTCCCGTATCAAGCCACACCACACCTCGCCCCTCTGTGCACCTGGACCTACGCCGCCTCCTGCCCGGCTCATCGACGGGGAGCCTGCTTGGACGGTCCGCAGGCTCCTGGACGTCCGTCGTAAGGGCCGGGGGTTCCAATATCTGGTGGACTGGGAGGGGTATGGTCCTGAGGAACGCTCCTGGGTGAAGAGGAGCTTCATCCTGGACCCGGCCCTCCTGGCTGATTTCTACAGACGACACCCGGACAAGCCCGGTCGGGCGCCAGGAGGCGCCCGTTGAGGGGGGGGTCCTGTTGTGTGGGCCGCTGAAGAGGAGGTACTGCTGGCCCACTACCACCAGAGGGCGCCCTGCTTGGAGTGCGGGCTCCAAGCACGAGAGGGCGCCAGACCCAGAGGAAGTGACAGCTGTCACTCATCACTCCAGCTGTCACTCATCTACACTACTATATAAGCCGGACTGCAACTCCACCTCCCCGCCAAAAAATCGACTACCAGAACCAAGGTAATTTCTCTGCTGAATTTAAACTGTGACTTACGTCTGTTTGCAGCCGTAATCCTGTGAAGACCCAGAAGAGGGACAAACAGGAGCTGCACGAGTGTGTGTGATTTGGAGGTGGAGGTGCTCCCTCCTAACGGTATCTGGACTATATATTACTGAGTGTGCTGACTCACACTCACACATCATATTTCTGCTTTCTGCCAGCAGTACCAGGGTCGACAGTCGAAGACAGAGGCCACCTGGGGACTCGGGACTTGGCGGCTCCGGTGTTCTTCAGGCCGTTGGTGGTGGAAGCCGTGTGGGACGCGGCTTCTCTCTCGTCGGGCGTCTTCTATCTTCGAGCCTGCCCACACTTCACCTGGTGTTTATTGACTGTGAGATTAAGACACGTTTCGTTGTGTAATATCACAACATTAAATTGTTACCTTTTGACTTACTCATTGTCCGTTCATTTGCGCCCCCTGTTGTGGGTCCGTGCTACGACACCTTCCCAACACCGTTTGTTCCTTCTTTCACTCTAATCCACACCCTACAATTCCAGACCCATGTAGCAACAATATGTTTCTGTTTTCTTAGTAGTCTTGCTTCCCTAGCAATATCTGCATTTTTTTTGTTAGATGCTCATTTATATAGACACTCGTTCCTTTCAAATTCTTTGCCTGTCTTAATAACTCATTTTTATATTTTCTGCTTGTAAATCATATAACAATGTTAGATAGTTTATTTTTTCTATCTTTAGTTGGAATAGTATAACAGTCTGATATTGTGTCTTGATGGATGACAACACCTTTTTGATATAAAAAGTTTGTAACTTGTTGTTCCAATGATTGTCTTTCTTCAGGTGGTGCATCCTCCCCACTGGCTACACCAGAATCCACCACCCTTGCATATGTCCGATGCCTTGTTTCTAGTCCAGATATTATAACGTCATCTTTTCTAGTAAATTGTTCAAGTTCATCTACACGTTGCTCAAGTTTCTTAATGATCTTGTCCTTCTCTTTAACCAGATTTTGGAGTTCTTTAATTTCCACCATCAGTTTGTCTAGATTAGACATGTCTTTTGATATATGGTTTAATGAGGTCTTTATCTCCTCTATATCTTCCTCGAGTTTATCTGTTTTCCTGGGTGGTGCCATGCCGACTGTCGTGGCTCAGTATGGCCACTATTGATTACAAAAACAATTCTCACCAGTAGCCTTCACCACCACAGGTCCGGTAGCCGCACCCCAACCCTCCCCGTTGCTAACCTCGTTCACAGCCGCCGCCAGCCCCGGTCGTAGCCGCCGCCAGCCCCGGATGTAGCCGCTGCTAGCCGCGGATGTAGCCGCTGTTAGCCTCGGATGTAGCCGACGCCTCGGGCCTGGATGTATCGCCGCCACCGATGCCTCGGGCCTGAATGAACCGCCTCCACCGATGCCTCCGCTGCTAGCCTCGGACGTAGCCGCTGTTAGTCTCGGATGTAGCCGACGCCTCGGGCCTGGATGTATCGCCGCCACCGATGCCTCGGCCTGGATGAACCGCCTCCACCGATGCCTCCGCCGCCAGCCACGGATGTAGCCGCTGCTAGCCTCGGATGTAGCCGATGCCTCGGGCCTGGATGTATCGCCGCCACCGATGCCTCGGCCTGGATGAACCGCCTCCACCGATGCCTCCGCCGCCAGCCACGGATGTAGCCGCTGCTAGATCAAAGCAAAAGTGTTTTGAGAACCACCACTCAGGCCCCCAGAATATGATTTAATAAACACCCGAATGGAGGTTAGCCTATTAACTGAGATTTTTGGTGTTTGGGTTTCATTTGTCATCCTGTCCAGGTCATAGCGGTGCGTATTTAACATGCTACGTAGTGTTACCGTTAACGGTGCCTATTTAACGAGCTACGCTAGCGTTACCGTTAATGGTGCCTATTTAATGTACTACACAGTGTTACCATTAACGGTGCATATTTAATGTACTATGCAGCATTACCATTAACTTGTCATCGAGTGGTGGAAATAAGGCATCAATAAGCAATTTGCATGTCATTACATTTGACACAAACATGAATTTGCATATTCTCAAACTTAAGCACATTGACAATACCAAAAGATATGTATATGTCATGCATATGTCATAATGCATTTGTTGATGAAGTTCCTGTTTGGACATGTTCACCATAGACAGACTGTATTTGTCATGAATGTCTTCTTAAATACTGTGCTTGGTGTGTAGGTGGATGAATGCAAAGCAAACACTGACATGGCTCAATGTAAGTTCCTGAATTTGCAGAATGATTTTCTTATGGCTCACATACCATATTTGCTCCATTTAAAGCTCCCCAACCCCATTAACTCTGCACCCTGATTTTTTTCCAGCACATTGCATGTAGTGAAACTGAATTCCTGAGAGCACAGAGAAAAATGAAAATAAAATAATCCTACCTCATTGCCACGAAATCTCATCAAGTCTGTTCTGGTTTTTATGTTGCTTATGCAGCCACAGTGCCTCATATTTCAGACTCTTCCCTGTGATGGAAAGGCCTGCTGTTCTCCTTTCCTGGAACCATTTTATCATCTCCTTTCCAATGTCCTGATAATGCCATGTCCCCCCAGACAGCTGTTTTGCTGCTTTGGCCAGGGTTGCAATCTCATCGTTGTTCCTACACCACTCCCGGATGCATTTCCTATTGACTAGGAAAATCCGAGCAGCATGGTGCTTCTCCTTCTGCTTCTTTCACAATTTTTTATCTTGAATGTTGCAGAGTAACGCATACATGCAGGTGCATGCAAACAACTGACAATAAAGGCCCCTTCATGAAAATTGCAGGCCCCCAGGGCATTTAATGGAGTAAATACAGTATTTCATTGTCATATTAAACTCAAATCAAATGACATAAACTGATGAATGAGAGAGGTGGCCATGTTAGTGGTGGGATTGCAGTATGGGCAGCAGTAAGCTACAGACAAAGAACACAGGTGCAATTTGTTCATGGCAGTTTAAATGCATAGATAATGCAATGCAACATTCTCATGATGTGTTTCATAATATATAATGCAAAAACTAAAGAGATAAAATTTTGTGTATATTCCTGTGCATTCTCTTGCACGTGTGCAAAGTACATTTCACATTTGAAGTTCAGAATTGAAAGTTTGCATTTTGGTTAGGGTTTGGGTTAGGTTTAGTTTTACAATAATAATTAGTAAAAGGCAACACAACACCTTTTATTTTGGCTCAATGATCCACCATGTTAGTGTCTTTGAAAACATCAATGCCTCTCGGGAAAAAATACATGGAGTATGTATGAAATCTGCACAAAAATACATACAGATTTTTGTACAATTTATTTTGAATTTTTTGTGACATTAGGCTACGTGATGAGATCCTTAGGCATATTGTTGGCCACTGGTGGGCACAGTTCTGCTAATCCGCAAACCGCTAACTTTTTTTTAGCTGATTAGCTTTTCAGCTAACTTTGAATACCATCAGCAGACGAATTAACTTCTGCTAAATGTAGTTTCAATAACTTTTAGACCGCTAACATATATTTGTGGCCATAGTGAATAAAACGTAACAGTTAAACACATTTGTAAAGCCTGAAATCATCAAATTTAGTACCTGTCTATTATATGTTTTGTAGCAGGCAGATAGCTATGAGAGGTAGAACTCAATCCTCTGCTAGCAGAGGAGAGCTGGCTACCAGAGAAAATGGAAGAGGAGGAGGAAAAATTTATTTTCATTTATTTTCACAGCCATACAGACTTGCAGATGTATCACAGGAGTCATGCACAGCAACACAGTTTTGACTTATGGTTAAAATTTTAAACAAACTAATTCCGGACAAGTTATTGAAATTAGTTTCCAGTCATCAGTGGTTGGTCGGTATATGTAAAAAAACAAACAAACAAAAACAAAACAAAACAACAAAAAGTTACTGTAACGTGTGTGTTAGGTTTTACAAATAAATCTGTATTTGTAAATATGTCATTTTTTTATTTGTAAAAAAAAGGCAATTTGAAAACTGAAAATTCTGTTTGTTAAGTAATTCAGCACTTTTAGTGAATGTGTGGCAATTGGTATTCACACTGCCATGATGTCTTGCTGTGCCATGATGACTCCTGTGATAGGTCTGCAAGTCTGTGAAAATAAATGTTTTTTTTGGGGGGGGGGGGGTCCCCTTCCTTTTTCCTTTTTCTGTGGTCACTAGGTCTCTTTTGCTGAGAGAAGGCTGATCTGAGACAGAAGCCATGCAACTGGAAAAGGCCAGGGGGATGCATACATTTCTAAATGGCTACACCAGATAAGAGGCCATAGGGTGGTTGCCATCCAGGACCCAAGGAGGTTCCATGGTGTGGTGAATGTGGTGACACAAGGCACCAGTGCATTTTCCCAGTCCTGGCCAGCATGACAACACAATAGCTTCAGCAGATTTCACACAAATCTATATTTCATCAAGCTGTCAGCAAATTTAATTTGTTGGATTCTATCTGATAATTTGCATTGCTGATTCCTGCACTAAAAATCACGAGAGTGAATCTGAATCCAATGAAAGGCTCATTAAAGGTCTGCTAACGAGTCTTTCATTGGATTCAGGTGTGTTGGAGCAGGGAGACAACTAAGAGTGTCAGGAAGGTGGCTCTCGAGGACCGAACTTGGCCCCCCCTGCTCTAGAGACTGTCAGTGTGTGTAAAAAAGGTGATTTATAAAGTGTTTGCCATTGTCTTAATGGAAGGTAAGTGTGTGGGTTTAAGGATTTATGATCTTCACACTCTTACTCACTTAAAGCTGGCCCAGAAGAGCTTAGCTGACCCCTCCTTTGTCATTAGAAGCTGTAATACTGTCATTTTAGTGTTGTCATTAAACCCCATATGCCTTTTATTTCAATGTTTCTTCAAAGTTCTGTTTAAACTAGGCTCATCTAAAAAGTAAATGCGCCATAGTGTTATTTTTACCCGGTTCTTTTGTGCAAGATTCTGCCCCTTACCAAAAACCAAATCACTGTATTCCTCATTTGGAGTTTATTAAAGGTCATGTTAGAAACCAGGCCTGAGACCCTCACAGACAGTGTCCATCTTGTGAAAGGCCCCTAAAATGAGTCATACAACACTTTTTATACCTTGTGGGTGTTAACAATGGGTGTAGTTTAGTCTCACATTTCTATTGTTACTGGCTCTCACCAACAGGGGGAGCTCACTTGGACACATGATGAAGTAAAACTTAACTTATATTTCTCAGAACGTCTGAACAAATAACACAAATACTTGATAGCTAACATAAAATAAAGAATTAGCACAAATATTATCTAACAATAGTGTGGAGTGATTTCAATATCTATACCATAATTCTCTAAGGGTAGCGTGGTGGTTTAGTAGTTAGCAACTGTTGCCTCACAGCAAGAAGGTTGTGGAATCACTTCCCACTTGGTCCTTTCTGTGCGGGTTTGCATGCTCTCTGTGTTCATGTGGGTTTCCATGCGGGTGCTCTAGCTTCCTCCCACTTCCAGAGACATGCTTGTTTGAATTAATTTTATATTGACTGAAGGTGTGAATGTGTTTGCCTGTCTATTTGTGGCCCTACAATATACTGAAATCCTGTCCAGGGTGTATTCTGCCTCTCACCCTATGACTACCCCCCCATAACCCTTGGTTGGAGTAAATAAATATAGAAAATGGATAAATCAATAATTCTTTAGACCTCGACTACAATTGAGTCATCCTGCAGCTCACTGCAAGTACCCCAACCAGAATCAGCATGTCTACATCACCAGGTCAGCAATGTCTTGACATCATTCCAAGATGTCAATTGTGAGTCACTTTGTGTGGATTAAAGTCACGAACTGGGACTCTTGTTGTGGGCAAGAAATGAGAATCGTCCTCCGTTCCACACCAGAGTTTTACACAATGGTTCTCTGGAGTGAGAACTGGTTCACTGCCATGAGCACCAGCTGGTGCGTAAACTGAAGTTGTCCAACAGGTAATGGAAATAATAATAATAATAATAATAATATCCTCTGTTTTGTGGGACTAAGTGCACAGCTCCAAAGAGCCGCAAAGATTTTGGTCTGAATTAATAACTTCAGAGTGAATCGGCGTTTTAAATCAAATGACACCTCTTTCCAAACGTTATAATAAACAATAAACTACAACTGACTAAAACCATTTTTTTTTCTCCCAAAATGAGAAGTCCTTGGGTTTTATGAATTATATCCTGATGTGCAGCAGATGGCTGGAGAGCTCAGCTCAGAGTCTATATAGTTAGATTTGTACCATTAATATCTGGAAGGAAATGTTTTTACAAAAACTATAGATTTTGTTTATTTTTATTTATGTCCAGAAATCTAGGATCCAGTGACCACTTTCATATTTATTCATTTTAAGGCTCAATAAAATGTTGACATAGAAAACCTGTAAACCTACTTTTAGTAGACAGAAAATTCACAAGAGGTATTGATAAGGGAATTGATAAAGAACAGTAAGCGGAATCGATAATGGCACTGATATCAATAAAATCTTATCAATACCTGTCATTAATTGTATTGCACCAAATCACATCATATCGCATTAAAAGTGTGGGTCAGACAGAACTTCATTCAGATCAGTATGTCAATACATTGGAATATCATTGAAAAGTTAATTCATTTCAGTAATTCAATTCAAAAAGTGAAACTCATATAGATTCATTACACACAGTGATATACTTTAAGAGTTTATTTATTTATTATAATTTTTAATGATTATGGCTTACAGCTAATGAAAACCAAAAATTCAGCATCTCAGAAAATTATAATATTACACAAGACAAATAAAAAAGGATTTTTAATTCAGAAATGTTGGCTTAATGAAAAGTAGGTGCAGTATAGTATATGCACACAATACTTAGTTGAAGCTCTTTTTGCATTAATTATTGCATCAGTGCAGTGTGGCAGGGAGGCAATCAGCCTGTGGCACTGCTGAGGTGTTATGGAAGCCCAGGTTGCCTTGATAGTGGCCTTCAGCTCATCTGATTATTGGGTCTGTCTCTCATCTTCCTAATGTCAATACCCCATAGATTGTTGATGGGGTTTAGGTCAGGTAAGTTTGATGACCAATCAGGCACAGTGATACCGTGGTCATTACACCAGGTATTGGTAATTTTGGCAGTGTGGGCAGGTGCCAAGTCCTGCTGGAAAACAAAATCACCATGTCCATAAAGCTTGTCAGCAGAGGGAAGCATGAAGTGCTCTGAAATGTCATGGTGGACTGCTGCGCTGACTTTGGACTTGGTAAAACACAGTGGACAAACACCAGCAGATGACATGGCTCCCCAAATCATTACTGACTGTGGAAACACTGGACCTCACGCAACTTAGATTCTGTGCCTCTCCACTCTTCCTGCAAACTCTGGGACCTTGATTTCAAATGAAATGCAAAATTGACTTTTATCTGAAAACTGACTTTTGTCTGAAAAAAGGGCTTTTTACCACTGAGTAACAATCCGGTCCTTTTCCTCCTTGGCCCAGGTAAGACACTTCTGACATTCTCTTAGTTTCAGGAGTGGCTTGACACAAGCAATGCAACACTTGTAGCCCATGTCATGGATACATCTGTGGTGGCTCTTGAAGTACTGACTCCAACCACAGTCCACTCCTTGTAAATCTCCCTCAAATTCCTGAATGGGGTTTGCTTTCATAATCCTCTCAAGGCTGCAGCTATCCCTATTGCTTGTGCAGCTTTTTCTACTATACATTTTCCTTTCACTCAACTTTCCATTAACCCCCTGGGGTCTGAGAGCATTTTTTTGGGCATTCACTCACCTGGCATAAATGTTTTATTATTGCTATTAAAAGCTCACCCTGCATCCCACAATTAAGGAGTAGGTCTCTTTTTTTCAGGACAACCTGTACTTTCAGAATATATATGCTATAGTGGTGTTTTATAAGTGCAGTAAAGGTTTACAATCAGAAATAAGAAAGGAAAAAATAAAGCGGAAAATAATTTTCACACACATTTATTTAAAACACACAGCAAACTATAATAAACAACTATTTTGACACTTTATAGATGTAGTTTGGGATTCTTGTACAAAAGAATGCAATAAACACAAATGCACATTTTGAACAATATATACAAAATGGTCTATGCGTTTTGTTGGTCTTCATCCCACATCTCAAAGCAATTTCTGTTTGCTACTACACAAAGGGCCACATCACAAACTTTGCACTTCCATGGAGTTGACTGTTCTTGTTGGAATGTGTTCCTGCACTGAAAACAACCTCTCCTCAGACTTTGAGGCACCCTCCCCCTCCTTCCATTCATATGTGTAAACAGTGAGCCCCTTTCACACTGGGGCTGCTCCCAGTTACTCCCAGTTGCATCATGCATCGTTATGACGACGCCACGTGGAAGCAACCTAGTGCCGAGACGATGCAGCTCGGTGCCACATCAGCTCGAGGGGCAAACAAAAATTAAACATTTAATTTTGTTTGCATCCTGTGCTCGACGCAGAATTAAATGCTTTCAGCGCAAGTCAGCGCAACAGGACGGTACTCAGCGTGACTGGAAGCCACACAGTCGTAGGACAACGTTACCCGATGCCAATTTATGATTCCTGCTGTGTTCCATTGTTCCCACAGTATAAATCACGCAGGATTGTTTTTATACCGTGTACTCAATGCAGTAAAAATTACTCGCTCAAAACAGAGCACAGAAAAAAAATGCCGGTTGCAGCTGCAGCTCCTTCTCTGTGTGGAGCTGTCTGGTGAAGAGAGGCATGGGAAGCAGCTGCAGCTTCTTCTCTCACAAATGTGTTTAAATAAAATCCATAAAAGTCCTGCTCACAACTGGGAGCAGCCCCGGTGTGAAAGGGGCTTTACGCGTCAGTTGTTGGAGTGAGAGAGGATTCAACAACATTCACAAACCAAGTAGTAAAGCATCTCTTCTACTGACACTTCACCTCTTCTACTGCACCACGTGAGATTGTATGAGGCCCTCTTAAGCCCCTTTAACACTGGGGCTGCTTAGAGTTGCTTCCTGTGGCGTCATCACGATGCAGGAATGTCTGCGTCAGGTGCACACAGCAGGGGGGCAGAGAGGAGGTGAGGATGCAGAGTCAACCTGCAGGTTCTCTGCACAGAGGAATTAGAGTGCACAGTTTGGCTGTAGCCAGACTGTGCACTCTGATTTCTCTTCTAGTTTATATTTGTTCTTGTGCTGAGCTGCAGGTCTGTGCTTTGAGTTCTGTTATAGTTTATCTTTCTTCCTTTGACTGTGAGCTGCGTGCGCGCATGCATGCACGCGAACGAACTGTCCGTGAGTAAATGTGGAGATGTCCGGACTTTTTACTGGATGTGGACATGTCCTCTCTCTGGCAATCAGTCTGTGAGCAGGACTTTATCGACTTTATTTAAACACATTTAGGGGCGAAGAGCGAATAGCTGCAGCAGCATTTTTTTTCTGTGCTCTTTTTGAGCGTGTAGTTTGACTGCATTGTGTACACAGTATAAAAACAGTCTTGCCTGATTTATACTGTGGGAACAATGGAACACAGCAGGAATCATAACTTGGCGTCAGGTAAGGTTGTATTGTGAGGGTGTGGCTTCCAGTCACGTTGGGTAACATCGCTTTGCCCTGACTTGCGCTGAAACCACTTCCTTTCTGTTTCGAGTACAGAAGGCAAATAAATAAATAACTAAATAAATAACTAAATAAAACTAAACATGTTTAATTTTTGGTGTCCGATTGGTTTCGTCCTTTGTGCCCCTCGCGTTGTTGTGGCGTCGAGCTGAATCGTCTCGGCATTGGGTTACTTCCACGTGGCGTCATCATGACGACGCCCGACGCAACTCGAAGCAGCCCCGGTGTGAACGGGGCTTTACTCTGATCACTTCCATTCATATGTGTAAACGGTGCTTTATGCGTTGGAGCAAGAGAGGCTTATTCAATCAACATTCATGGCCAAGTAGTAAAGCATCTTTTACCTTGACACTCTTTGGTGCACCACGTGAGATTGCTCTGCCCTACGAGTGGATATTGGAATACCATGTGACGGTGAACCAGTTCCTGATTGGACATTCACATTGCACACGTCATCACATAGCTTCTATGAAGACTACAAGCATGGAGGAGGGCTGGTTTGAAAGTCTGCGGAGTGTACTTTTATGCAAAAAAGTAAGTTTCTAATATCATTAAAAAAGTTCTGTGTACAGCTTGGGCTCTGGCACCCAACTCCTGGAGAGGGGCTGGACACTTCATTTTTCTGGCATCACCCACGGGGAGAGGCGGAGAGCTGGGGTCGCATTGCTTATTTCTCCCCAGCTCAGTCGCCAAGTGTTGGAGTTCACTCCAGTGAACGAGAGGGTTGCGTTCCTACGCCTTCGGGTCGGGGACAGGTCTCTCACCGTTGTCTCGGCCTACGGGCCGAGCAGCAGTGCAGAGTACCCGACCTTCCTGGAGTCCCTGGGAGGGGTACTAGATAGTGCTCCGACTGGGGACTCCATTGTTCTCCTGGGAGATTTCAACGCCCACATGGGTGGCGACAGTGAGACCTGGAGGGGGGTGATCGGGAAGCACGGCCTCCCCGATCTGAACCCGAGTGGTGTTCAGTTGTTGGACTTCTGTGCTAGTCACAGTTTGTCCATCACGAACACCATGTTTGAGCATAAGGGTGTCCATAAGTGCACGTGGCACCAGGACACCCTGAGCCGGAGGTCAATGATCGACTTTGTAGTCGTATCATCTGACCTTCGGCCACGTGTCTCGGACACTCGAGTGAAGAGAGGGGCAGAGCTGTTGACTGATCACCACCTGGTGGTGAGTTGGATCCTCTGGGAGGGTAGGCAGTGATGCGGTCGCTGTATCGGACCGTCGTGGTGAAGAGAGAGCTGAGTAGGGGGGCAAAGCTCTCGATTTACCGATCGATCTACGTTCCGATCCTCACCTATGGTCATGAGATTTGGATCATGACCGAAAGAATGAGATCGCGAGTACAAGCGACAGAGATGAGTTTCCTCCGCAGGGTGGCTGGGCGCTCCCTTAGAGATAGGGTGAGGAGCTCGGTCACTCGGGAGGAGCTTGGAGTCGAGCCGCTGCTCCTCCATGTCGAAAGGAGTCAGTTGAGGTGGCTCGGGCATCTTTTCCGGATACCCCCTGGACACCTCGCTGGAGAGGTGTTCCGGGCACGTCCCACTGGGAAGAGGCCCCGGGGAAGACCCAGGACACGCTGGAGGGACTACATCTCTCGGCTGGCTTGGGAATGCCTTGGGGTTCCCCCGGAGGAGCTGGGGGAGGTGTGTGTGGATCGGGAGGTCTAGGTGGCTTTGCTTGAGCTGTTGCCCCCGCGACCCGACTCCGGATAAAGTGGAAGAAAATGGATGGATGGATGGAAGTTCTGTGTCATTAAATAAAACTTGTATTCTGCCGTCATATACGACGGCTTCTTTAGCAATGACCTTGTGGAGTGTGTCACTGATTGTCTGTCTGACATCTGGACAACTGTCAAGTCAGCCATCTTCCCCATGATTGTGTAGACTGAAAGACCATTTAAAGGCTCAGGCAACCTTTGGAGGTATTTTTAAGTTATTTAGCTGATTAGAGTGTGACACCATGAGTTTACAATACTGATTTTTTTTTCACAATATTATAATTTTCTGAGATACTGAATTTTGGGTTTGCATTAGCTGTAAGCCATAATCATCAAAATTAAAAGAAATAAACGCTTAAAATATGTCACTCTGTGTTAATGAATCTATACAGTGGGGCCAAAAAGTATTTAGTCAGCCCCTGATTGTGCAAGTTCTCTTACTTAGAAAGATGAGAGAGGTCTGTAATTTTCATCATAGGTACACTTCAACTGTGAGAGACAAAATGAGAAAAAAAATCCAGGAAATCACATTGTTGGATTTGTTAAATAATTTATTTGTAAATTATGGTGGAAAATAAGTATTTGGTCACCCACAAACAAGCAAGTTTTCTGGCTCTCACAGACCTGTAACAACTTCTTCAAGAAGCTCTTCTGTCCTCCACCTGTTACCTGTATTAATGGCAGCTGTTGGAACTCGGTATCTGTATAAAAGACACCTGTTCACAGCCTCAAACAGTCAGACTCCAAACTCAACCATGGCCAAGACCAAAGAGCTGTCGAAGAACACCAGGAAGAAAATTGTAGATGTGCACCAGGCTGGGAAGAGTGAATCTACAATAGTCAAGCAGGTTGGTGTGAATAAATCAACTGTGGGAGCAATTATAAGAAAATGGAAGACATACAAGACCATTGATAATCTCCCTTGATCTGGGGCTCCACGCAAGGTCTCATCCCGTGGGGTCAAAATGATCATGAAAATGGTGAACAAAAATCCCAGAACTACATGGAGAGACCTGATGAATGACCTGCTGAGAGCTGGGAACAAAGCAACAAAGGCTACACACTACACAGAGAGGGACTCAAATCCTGCAGTGCCAGGCGTGTCCCCCTGCTTAAGCCAGTACGTGTCCAAGCCCGTCTGAAGTTTGCCAGAGAGCATATGGATGATCCAGAAGAAGATTGGGAGAATATCATGTGGTCAGATGAAACCAAAATCGAACATTTTGGTAAAAACTCAACTCGTCATGTTTGGAGAAAGACGAATGAGTTGCATTCCAAGAACACCATACCTACTGTGAAGCATGGGGGTGGAAACATCATGCTTTGGGGCTGTTTTTCTGCAAAGGGGACAGGACAGCTGATCCGTGTTAAGGGACGAATGAATGTGGCCATGTATCGTGAGATTTTAAGCCAAAACCTCCTTCCATCAATGAGAGCACTGAAGTTGCAACGTGGCTGGTTCTTCCAGCATGACAACGATCCCAAACACACTGCTCGGACAACAAAGGAGCGGCTCCGTAAAAAGCATTTCAAGGTCCTGGAGTGGCCAAGCCAGTCTCCAGACCTCAACCCCATCCAGGGTTTTCACATATCCCATAATCCTTTACGCGCCAGAGAGTCGCTGCAGTCAAAACAACATAGAGAATCCACATGATGACAATTGTAAATGAATATTAAACTACAAAAATGTAATTTTTTTATGCTTTTCATCACGTTAATAAGAGACTGCTGCATGATACCCTGAAAACTTGCTAAAACAATTATAACGAATAATCCGTGTCTGCTACATTTAATCTGCATGGAATTTAATAAAGGGAAACAGAATTTCAGACATATTATATCTATTAGTCTGGAACAAAGAGGACAAACAGTGTTGTAAAGAACAATAATCAAGACATTAAAGAGCAAACTTCACTTTCCCCCAGAACAACATGATCAGGAAGCGAGTGTAGCTCACAGCAACTCCCACTGAAAATAACAGAGAGACAGCTTGTGATTCTCGCATGTTTACATAAAACAAACACAATAACAACGTCTATAAACCCAGATAATATATTCATGAGAGTTTTAGGCACAATATAAAAATAGTTTTATGTTGCGATGTTAATGCTGTTGTCCGTGTGCAGCAGTTAAAGTGCAGCGTGATCAGAGCATCTCAATGCGGTTCTCAATGTTACTGAGATCTCGTAGCGTGGTGACCTCTCCGAGGTTTTGCAGGATTTGAAACCTGAAAAGGGCGGATTGAAAATTTGTGGAGGGAGTTGAAAGTCCATGTTGCCCAGCGACAGTCCCAAAACATCACTGCTCTAGACGAGATCAAATACCAGCTACAGTGTGTGCAAACCTAGTGAAGACTTACAGGAAACGTTTGACCTCTGTCATTGCCAACAATGATTATGTTACAAAGTACTGAGTTGAACTTTTGTTATTGACCAAATATTTATTTTGCACCATAATTTGCAAGTAAATTCTTTAAAAATCCCAGTGTGATTTCCTGGATTTTTTTTCATTTTGTCTCTCATAATTGAAGTGTACCTATGTTGAAAATTACAGACCTTTCTCATCTTTCTAAGTTGGAGAACTTGCACAATCAGGGACTGACCAAATACTTTTTGGCCCCACTGTATAATACGAGGTCTGTTAGAAAAGTAACGGACCTTTTTATTTTTTGCAAAAACTATATGGGTTTGAATCATGTGTGATTGCATCAGCCAAGCTTGAACCTTCGTGCGCATGTATGAGTTTTTTCACGCCTGTCGGTTGCGTCATTCGCCTGTGAGCACGCCTTGTGGGAGGAGTGGTCCAGCACCCTCGTCGGATTTTCATAGTCAGGAAATTGGCTGATCAACTGCCACTTTGCTTCATCAAAATTTTTTCAGAAAGTGTGAGAGACAGCCAAGTGGAAACAATTTGGAAAATTCAGATGGCTTTCGGTGAAGACAAAAAACTCGTGTAACAGTGGAATATGCCGTTCATTTCCAAAGTAAATGCTTTGTTGATCCGGGACGTCGTCTGACTACCACAGAAATGGCAGAAGAGTTTGACATCAGCACTTTTTCGGCATGAAAAGACGTGCGGAGGAATTGGCACGTCGGGACGGAGGCGCAGAGCACAGAACAAAAAGCAACGCCGTGATGAAGCCTCACAGGACATGTTGTGGCATGTCCAGCTCGTCCACAATTTCTCAGATAGTCACACGACTGAAAAGCCACTGAAAGCCGTCTGAATTTTCCGAATGGTGCAAGAGCTGGGCATGTTAGGGCTTGTCCTGACCAACACGGAGGTGCTTTCATCCCGCGCCATGAGCGGCTCCGTGGCGAATTTCTCCGCTCCTCTTTCCATTACAAAAACTCCTGTAACAGTGGAATGTGCCGAAAAAGTGCTATGTCCAGCTGTCTTGCCATTTCTCTGGTAGTCAGACGACGTCCCGAATCAACAAAGTGTTCACTTTCGAAATAATCTGGTCGTTTGAGCCTATCGATCGGTGCGCGGCACGCCATCCGCCGCTGTGGGCCGTCTTTAATCCAGTTGTAATTGTCCTTAATCTCTGTGATCCCCATAAGATCTTCACTGAAAGCCTTCTGAATTTTCCAAATGGTTTCCACTTGGCTGTCTCTCACACTTTCTGAAAAAATTTTGATGAAGCAAACCGGCAGTCGATCAGTCAATTTCCTGACTATGAAAATCCGATGAGGGGGCTGGACCACTCCTCCCACAAGGCGTGCTCACAGGCGAATGACGCAATGGACAGGCGTGAAAAAACTCACACATGCGCACGAAGGTTCAAGCTTGGCTGATGCAATCACACATGATTCAAATCCATATAGTTTTTGCAAAAAATAAAAAGGTCCGTTACTTTTCTAACAGACCAAGTGTGAGTTTCACATTTTGAATCAAATTACTGAAATAAATTAACATTTCAATGATATTCTAATTCATTGAGATGCACCTGTACAACACCAACGTGTCAAGATGGTAGATATCTTGTGGATAATACTGCAGTAGTTTTTGATATACACGTTTGCTTTGAAATATAAGCTGCAGGAACAGTCAAACAACTATGAAAATGTTACTGATGATCACAACTATGAATTAAGAGTAAACCATCACTTTCACCCACCTGAGCAGATAGCTCAGTGGGAGAGGAAGTTGGACGACCTAATGCCTTAAACTTAATTTACATCAATCATTAAAAAATACAAACAGTATGGTACAATATAAATCTGTCTGAAGCAGGCATTTCTAAGAAAAATGAGTACAAAGAGACAAGTGAGGGAAGCCACCAGGACACCCATTATTAAAAGTTTGGAGTTTTAAGGTTCAGTGGCAGCTTCACAGTGGAGTGGAACAGAGAAGGCTTTTCTTAAAGCAATGTGAAATTTCTGCTTATAGCTTGCCAGAATGTGCATGGAAGACTTGAGTCAGGATCTGAGCTATTTTCTTGTATTACAACCTCAAATCAAAAAAAGCTGGAATGGCAGGTGAATGGCAGAGAGCACGAGCACAAGCTTTTTCATGTTTTTTGAGTCATCTTCATTTCATTTGTTAATACATCCATTCCTGCATTTCAGGCCTGCAACACGTATAAAAAGATGGGACATTGATGCATTTCCCGGGACAGGTCAGGACTGCATGCAGGGACCTCCAATAATTGTACCTGATTCTAACACAGTCGCTTTGCATTGTTGTTGAATAATTCATGGCCATCCCTGAAAAAGATGTCATCTTGATGACAGCATATAAGTAAGCCCCTTTGGCTTCTCCGTTGTTTCACTTGGGGTTGCCACAGCAGATGTGAGGTGGATATGCATGTTGATTTGGCACAAATTTTACACCGGATGCCCTTCCTAATGCACATATTGCTCAGAAATCACAGTGTTCTTTTCTGCACTAAGGCTGCCATCACAAAAGTGAGAATTACTTTTGAAAAGGGCACTGACATAACCCCATACCCTAAAAAGCCCTGGTATTTTGGACATGTTGCTGATAACCTTTTTGGTGGATGGTTTTGTCTTTGGTCCATTTCATCCAAAAAAAGGTCTTGAATGCTGATTCATCTGACCACAATACACGTTTCAGCTGTGATGTTCCAGCCCAGATGCCACAGAAAGCCCAGAGACCTTGATGCCACCTCTGAACAATGTTAACATGACAGCAGTTCTTTTTTGCAATATTTCATGGCATTTGTGAATGTAACTCCATATTGTAGTGCTTGACAAAGGTTTCCTAAAGTAATTCCTTGCCCATGTCCTAAAATAAGCTATTGATGAATGATGGTTCTTGAAACAGTGCTGTGAGATCACAGGTGTTTAGGCTTCCACCCATGTTGTTTATGCACTGAAATTCTTCCATATTCCTTGAACCGTTGAATGAGTTTATGCACTGTAGAGGAAAAAAGTATGCAAATATCTTCCATTTTTTTTCAGATTTTGAAACATTTCAATAATTTTGTCATGAATTTATTTGACAAATGGTAAATCATCCACCTGGAGGAAGCCGGAGCACCCGGTTCCTTCCAG
The DNA here is from genome assembly GCF_902500255.1 of Thalassophryne amazonica. NCBI lineage: Eukaryota > Metazoa > Chordata > Actinopteri > Batrachoidiformes > Batrachoididae > Thalassophryne > Thalassophryne amazonica. The sequence continues at coordinate 78,166,341 of NC_047103.1, read as the reverse complement.
GTGCTCCAGCTTCCACCTTACTGTCAGAACAGGTGCACAGAGGGCTGAGCAGGAGAGGAACCAAGGCCTTGCTGAGCAATCAGCTAGGAGGAAGGAGCGACAATGGCAGCCTCAGCAGGCGTCACAGTACACAAGCAACAAATGCAGCGGAGATTGTCACTCGTGCATTGGTCTGATAAGTCATTTGCACAGGTGCAGATAGAAATAAAAGAAAAAATTTCCTGCATATTTGTATTGTCAAAAATAATGCACTAATTCTGAAGATTTGAACATTAACACACAGATCCCCAAAGGGGCCTCCACTCATACTGATTAGTTGATTCATTCATTCTATGTAAAAATCAACACAAGTGAATCCATGTAACGTGTTGGTGTTTACAAATAAATGTGCTTTTGTAAAATATGTCATTTTTTTCATTTGTATAAAAAAAGAAAGAAATTTTCAAGATCCCGCTAGACAGCGCCTAAGCGCACGCGTGATGACATCACAACTCTATCTGGTTAGGAAGACAAGGTTTCTTTCAATAACAAGAACTGTCAAAAAACTTTCTCCTGTGTGGTTGCTGGAATTGTGTGGCAATAGGAATCGCCGTTTGAAAAGCTTGAATAACAATGTCAGTCACACAAAGAAATCAAATAATAGTGAAAACATGTTCGGTGCGGTGTTATAACAGATCAATCAGTCGCTCCGTGAGGCGTCATAACATCAAGCCTGGTTCATATGGCAAGATAATTAGGCCAATATCGGACCCGATCTTGCCCTTCCAACAATCTTAAGGATGCCCCGACAATCGTGATGATGCTAAATATAATTTTATCAGATATTCCTGCCGTGTGTGGTTTGTAAGAGCTCTCTGATCTGCTCAGAAGGACGTGACGAGCTAAATGTGACATGCAGCCAATCAGAAAGCAAGGTGTCTGACCTGGGAATGTTCATGTGTGAAATCTGTTTGTGTGTGTTGTTTTTACCGTATGGCTGACATCACACACTGTACAACTAAACCTGTCAGATCTATGATTTGTTTTTATCTCCACATGTGGGGTCTCTCAGGTTTTGGAAACCTACAGACAATTTTAAAATCCTGCAGTCGACAACACTGTGATATAACCGGTCGCCAGTAGATGGCAGTGTTTTATGGATTTTGACACTGGTTATATCACACGGCCTGAATCACAATTTTGGCTTTTGGAAAAGCAACCTGGGCTTCTTCTGGCATTTTTACATAAAACAAACACAATAACAATGTCTATAAATATAATAATATATTCAGAAGAGTTTTAGGCACAATATACAAAGAGTTTAATGCTGTTGTCCGTGTGGAGCCTGATCAGAGCGTATCAAATGTATTTCTCCTGTTGTGACCTTTTAGCCATAATGCACTGTGCACACACCATGCCCACACTAAAACCTTCAAAATTAGTGCATTACTTTAAAACTAAAACATATATCTGATATTTTCACTTTATCAAACTTCAGACGTGATGTTATTTTAAATAACTTGTCCAAAATTAGTTTGGTTAAAATTCTAACCATAAGTTAAAACTCTATGCCTCTGGATGACTTGGGTGCTATTGCCAGCGTATTAGTATGGGGTCAAAATAAATGAGTTTTTTTCTTTTCTATGACTGGTTCTCCTTTGTCTGCAGAGGATAGAGCAGTTTATTCTGGAACCAGCTTTTCTCTGTTTATAGAGGATAGAACTGCACATCTACTACAAAAACTACATGTGCAAAAATGTTAGCGGTCTAAAAATTATCAGACCAAAATTTATCGGAAGGTAACTGGTCCGATGATGGTTTTCAAAGTTATCTGAAAAGCTAATCCGATAATGAAACATTATCTTTGATAGTTAGCGGATTAGTGGAACTGTGCCCACCACTGCCGAGCGGCAGCAGATCTCCCCCTCCTCCGCAACCTGCAGCAGCCTGAAAGCACTGAGCGGAGGGATATCTACAGTCCTCCTCACTCGGACTCGCTCAGCCTGCTGATCTTGTTCCAAGATATATATATATATATATATCTATATATATTGGTGTAATTTAATAGCTGGTGTTTCAGATGCCATAAATAGGTGATAGTGTGTTTCTCACAGTGGTTACACTAATTAATAACACTTCTTATTTGTGTTGAATCACAAAATGACAGTACTCACAATATGGATTTTCTTGCTATTTCTCCATTTTCATTTCATAAAGTCAGAGTAAACTGCTTGTTTTTCTTCCTGCCATTGGATGGGATAAGGATCCTGCATGGTGTTGACTCCTTTGCAGCCTGTTGAAGTTTCATGAATGATTAAAATTGCTGGGCCTAGACCTGCTCATAAATAAACAGGAGGGAACAGGACTGAACAGGCTCCTCTTGGACAAGGAGACCTGACAGATTGGCTCCCAAATTATACCGTTGAGTGCTACCTAATGTAGTGTATAGCATTTTTATGCACAAGCAGCTGGGTCAGAAATCATGCATATGCACAATGTGTGGGGAGTTGTCATGCACACCCCAGGCCCTTGCACTTTTTCCCTCTCTCAAACTCAACTGTGAACAAAGCAGAAATATAAATGAATTTGTATCTAATATGGTGCCATGCAACATTTTCCAGTAAATAAAATGTCATCCACATGTGTGGTTGACAGAAATGGAGCTGGAAAACAAAATGCTCCCAGTTCGCTCGTTACCTCAGGCTATATTATGTTTTTTAAGGCTTCAGTCAGCCCCCTGAGTGGGTTGAGGGGTCAGTGCATCCATATGCGGCCCTTTCAGCTGCTCCCTTCCAAATGAGAGCCAAGGTGCCACAAGACAACCTTCCATCTCAGTCTTGCGGCGTAATGAATAGACTGAGGCCAAAGACGCTGCACATGGTGAACTTTTGGCTTCAGAATCACATCCTGGCCAATTTACTCCCCCGCTGGTATTCTGTCCCCACACCACCACCACCAGCGTGAGGTCAAGAGCTTGGATTGACTCTGCTGCTTCAGACCAAATCACTAATTGCTGGAAATGGTCTGGATGCTTTCCATAAGAGTTGTAGCCTTGCTAATTGTATGCATTTCCATCTGTTTGAGCAGCACAGCTGAGCACAGTGGCATTGACGGTGCACTGCATTGCATCTGGGAATAAGCAGAGCTGATTATTGCCCTCATTTTTCTCAGGGGGTTAAAGTGATAATACATTATGAGTACCAAAATAAAGTGAGATTTTTACACTGTGAACTACAACACACACTCACATACACCAAACGTGATTCTTATTATGCCTGAATGAAACACAATCATCTCTACAAATTGAAACATCACACAAAGTTATTATGAACACGTCTCATAAAACAAATCTTTCTGAGGTGTTGCCATCAAATAGGGAATGTTGTGATGTTATCAGAAGCTGCAAATGAAAGAAGTTGGATTTGGTCTGATCTGATGCGAGTTATAATTGGTGTTAAGCATTTTGAAGATCTCACTTCACATGCTTTGGGCAAAACTGAGTTGCTTCCTCTGTTTGGATGGGAATTAAGATTTTGGCAAAATAGATGCCATTATCAGTTGTTATTATCAGTTCATTATTCCATTGTCAATTCCTTGTCTATTTTCTCTGTGGAAAAAGGCAGCTCAAAACAGTAATGCTAGTCAATCCATTTTCCTTGCTGCGAGATACAGAGTTTGGCATCATGATATCACATCTGTCATAACACTAGTTTGTGCACCACTGAATGGTCAAACAAACATGGCGGCATTGATAACAAGGCTCACTACTGTAATAAATTATCTTTAACCCCAGTTGATTATGTCCGATTCATACCATTGCGATAGACTGAAAAAGTTGCAACTGGTTCTTAACTGGCACTTAGAGCAGGTAGCTCAATGCATAGGGAGCTGGCCTGCCAATGTGCTGGCCTGTGTTGAAATCCTGCTCATGCTACCTGCCAGTATACATGAAACTTAAGTGTCAGGCACACACGGATTGAGATAATGTATATGAAACTTTGATGTTGTGCACATGTCCTTTTCTCGTTCATTAAATATGTTCCTTTGTAAGCTGATGTGCAGTGAATCCTGTTTTGTGCATGCTCAAAACTTTGAACGGACAACAGGTGGAGAGCTTTCCCAGTGGTTGCAATTGTGTATACAGTTTGTTCTCTACTTGTTTGTTACTTGTACAATACTCATGCATTCATATCCTGTGGTTATACGGTGCCTCACACTTGACTTCTGATTGGCCAAAACTGCCACGTAGGGTGTAAATTCAGCACCAGTGGAGAGAAGACAGTTCCAACGCAGCAACATACAGCTCGGCTGTTCATTTAGCCAAGGTTAGTTTTCACTTAAGAAAATGACAGCGCAGCTGTGTGCCTGTGGATCTGGACATCAGACCACACCCGGCAGATTGTCTTGGCAGATAAAGAAGATTGTTTGCTGTCTTCGACATTGCAGGTGCACTGTGGAGAAAACGTTTGAAAACGTCTGCGCATCAATGTAGTGAGGAAGTATAATGTCATGATCTCCGAGCTAGCTGGATTCTAGCCACATTTGTATTCAGACCTCATAGAATCCCACTCAAATCTGGCTTCCCTCCGGTGCACATGTATGTCTTTAAACCAGGCAAATTGTTCTGCTGAATATGGCTCTTTGTGTTACCAATGGAAATGTGACGTTATCTGTCCATCAGAGACCTGGATCCACCAGAGACTGACAGATTAAATATTTGCTACCAGACAAATTATTTCAATCTTTTACTAAATCAGTTTACTCAGTTTGTCTTAGTGTGACAACACCTTAAATCTGCATTGTGTCTGTTCACCCCGCTGTAAATGGTTATCGGCCTTGGCTCAGGAAGTAACCTAGCGTCCCATCCAGGAGGACTTGTAGACTCATCTTCTTCATGTTACGGAATACAGAGATAAACACCGTCATCAGTAGATGTGGGCAGATCGATCCTAATATCGATAATATTGATACCAACACTGGTATTGATATTGAACGATCCTCGTGTAAAAAGATCAATACTCAAGCTTTTTTTTTCTCTCCCGCACGCACTGACTGCTGCGCACGCAGATTCATCAAAGTCTACTCTCTGTCTATAAGAGCAGCGCTGCGCTGTGTCACACAACACGGAGCAGCGCACCCTTGTATTGTGGTTTGTCAGCCCTCTACCTCAGGAGATTTTGTTTTAAGTTGTGTTGAGTGATATTTTTTTAAACAAAAATGTTGATTGTGATAATAAAGCATTTTGTTGTTACGTACAATGTTTGGCGATCCTTTGGATCTATGAAGCTTAAATATGAAAAAGTATCAGTATCGATATCGGCGATACTGGGCCTGTATTTACTTGGTATCGGATCAATATCACAATTCCCGGGATCACCCACCTCTAGTCATCAGTGTGCCCCTGTGGTTATACAGGACTTACTTCTGAACTAGAAGTGGTTCTTAATTCCCATCACTATTCCTCTGTGTCACCTGATGCTCTCCTTTTATATCTTTGATTTACCGTATCACTCAAACTACTTTGGTGACACAAATTAGGATATTCTAACAATGACCACACAAGATAAATGTTGTCTTTTCCAAACAGTGACTGGTTGCTCTGCTTTTCCACCCTCCCTCTTCAAACTCCTTTCTCTTTTTACCCCATTATGTTGTGGCCCCAAATCTGCTAAACACATTTCTAAATGTCAGTTGCTGCGTCTCTGCTCAAACAAACCTATGCGGCATCTTTGGATGCGCAATAGAGTGAGAAAGGTGGGGCCCAGTGGACAATGGAGGTTTGTCTGCGGCACGGCAGTGAAGGGGTCAAGAATCAGAATGTGGAGGACATTAGCAGTCAGCAGATTGATACAGGACCATTGATTCCAGGCTTCTTTTTGCCTTCCTCCTGGACATGATCTGCATTGCAAATGGCAGTTCTGTCACATTGGCCTTTTCTGGAGTCAGAAAAGATGGGGGGATGGGGGAGGATGGGGTTGAGCAGTGAGATTGGAGTTCCCACAACACACAAACCCTCTACACTCCATAGCCTCATACCCCTCCCCAAAAAAACCTCCAGCACTGCACTCCTCCCCAAGTCCGACCCCTTGTCCCGAGATCCCTCCACAGCTGCCTCTGCAGTCTCCCAGGACTTCTTCTTACCGCAGAGGAGAACACAACAGGCTCATTGTTCGGCAGGGAGCAGGCCTGGACAACTCGGCTGCTCCAAGGTGTATTGTCTGCCCTAATAAACCCCTTAAGGTCGAAAAGAGGACTACTAACAAAAAAAAGTTGGGAAAATGACTATGTTCTGCTGTTATAGTACTAATTTTATAAGTTTATATTTTAATTTGAAAATCTTGTGCTTAAAATTTAAGGTGTTACATATGAAGGATTCATTTAGCAAAAAAATCTATTTTTATTTGCATTTACATTTAACTCTTGATGAGCCATGGGTGTTTTTCAGGAATGTTTATCTCACTGACGTCACTTTTGAGTGTATGATAAAGGACTGATTTACGTATTTATGGCTTTTGTCATTGCCATGGCACAAAATGATCATAGTACATATTTTGTGCAGGAAAACACTATTTTGCACACATGGGGAAAAAAGCTTTCTGTGTCATTACTTCTCTATTTTTCTGTTCTAGATGGGTATATTGCTCCAAGCCAACCACCATTTGACACATATTTTATGCATGGTAGCCATGCCTGTTGTCACGGTGCAACAAAAACTGATAAGGGTGCTGATGTCTCCATCAAATCCCCTCAGTCTGCTGTACAATTCCAGTGAAGGACTTTAAAATTTAAAACCTTTCCACAAGAGATATCTTCAAAAATTGTCCAAGTTATGATTTAAGCTGGAGGCTATCTTGTGTTGTTGGATTTATATTGGGCTGAGCCTGTACTTATTTTTTTTCGGGATACCCTAAAGTTTCAGTAGATATTCATATATTTCCATTTTGCATATATACAACCCAAGTATAAACAATTATGTAATGGCTGAGTGGATCCTTGTCATTTGATTGGTGCTTTGTATGGCACATGACATGGATTAATTCATCCCATTTGCGTTGCATTGCATTTAGAATGAAGCTTGGTTCCATTTAGAGTGCAAATTTGGTGTCATGCGTTTGGTACCATTGCACTCTGCACGTGCACACGCGCACACATGCTTGCACATGCATATGCACACGCGCCCACATACACACAACGTGCGTGTGCATGTACACACAAAAAAAAATCCACTGTGCTGTCTGGAGGCTATTGGCAGGAAGAAAGAATGAAAAGCTGGACTAATTTCTGATGTGATTTTTTTTCCACTGCACTGAGGATGTACACAATCTTTTTTTGGTAGTACACATGCACACAAGCGCCGACCAGGTTGCGTGTGCACCCGTGCGGAACAATACCAAGACATGATTTGATTGAGCTAACTGATGCTGCGAATTCTTGTAACACACACACAAAACAAATCCACTGTGCTATCTGGAGGCTGTTAGCAGGAAGAAATAATGAAAAGCTGGACTCATTTCTGACATGATTTTTTTTCACTGCGCTGAGGACATACACAGTCTTTTGTTTGTAGTACAAGCGCGCACAAGCGCCGACCCGGTTGCGTGTTTGTGTATGCATGCGGGACAATGACACAATAATTTGATTGCATTAATTGACGCTGCTAATTCTTGTAACACATATACACACACACACACACAAAATCCACTCCACTGTAAGCCGTCTGGATGCATGAAGAACTGTTCAGATGAAATGCTGACATGATTTTTGGCTGGACTGAGGAACGACACAAAGTCTTTTTTTCTTTTTTATGGAAGTCCGAAGTCAGTGCACAGCATCACTGGACTACACATTACAATTTGGACTTTAGCAGCAGTGGAATGCCAAAATGTAAGTCCCTTTTATGTTGTTTATAAATTAATAAAATGTCAAATGACAAGGATCTATTTTAGCTGTTATATAAAACAAATAATGAATGTTTTTACATTCTTTCAATGGAACAAATATTTAATTCGGTGAAAGCTGGAACAAACTATTCAACTCGGCTTCGCCTCATTGAATGGTATGTTCCAGCTTTCACCTCATGAAATATTTGTACCATTGAACTCATAACCATTCATTATTTGTATATTGTGAACACTACCTCCAGGCTACTGGGTCTACCCTTGGGTTACATAAAGGAGTAAATATGGCTGGGGTTTCAAATTTTACATCTTCAACATCCCTCAATTAAGTGTTTCTATATGTAGAAACTCCTTTGCTAAAAGCTATTTTAGACTCGAAAAGGCTTGATATGGAATACTGTGAAGTATGTAAAAGAAATACCATTGAAGATGTCAGTATGCTTACTGTTACTTAAAGACCTGGATGTCTTCCGTAACAGGTATTTCCAGAGAACCCATTGGTCATGAAATGATGTCACATGACCTTACGGAGATACAGTAGAGGTGTACGACAGTATTTGCATTGTGAGTAAACATCAATTACACAACCAGTGCCATGTGTTTGTATGAGCATGCTTGCGCACGTAGACACCTGTGTCGAGAACCTTAAGGTACTGTCTCACTGGGCTGTGACAGGCAAATACGAGGGAAATCGCTTGATTTTGCACAACATATAATGGGTGGTGTTCTTCCCTCGCTTGACTCACAGGGTGTTGCATATGTCGTGCCTTGATTTTAAACATGTTCAAAGTTGGTGAGGCAACAAGGGTCCTTGCTACACCATCCCATACACTCTAGACCCATCGTGGGCGACAAGTAGCCCTCTGAATGTAGTCCACGCAACTCATAATGCGCAAAACTCATGAAAGAATTTTGTGAGGGGATGAAACTACATTGTGAGTGATTAGAGACAGAAATGAGGATCTGACATTGCCCTGATGCACATGCAACAATAGAGGAGATGATGGGACAGAGAGAACATATTGTGGAAGTGGCCAGGGCATCCAGCAGCCGCTGCTCAACTGCCAGCCCACATGTGTGCATGGTCAGTGTTAGATAACATCTGTGCTTATTCCTTATTTTGTGTTAGTGATCAAGAATTTGCCTTTGTTATCTACTTGGAGTTTTTGAAATCTGGTTTAAAGTATAAATATAAGAGTTAAGTTTCACTTCCATCATATGTGCAAGTGTCAGACACATGGAGACCTCCCCATTGGTGAGAGCCAGCAACATTAGAAATGTGAGACTAAACCACACCCACTGTGATGTCCACATGGTATAAAAAGTGTTGTATGACTCATTTTAGATGGACACTGTCTGTGAGGGTCCCAGTCAGTTTTCATTGTGACCTTTAATAAATCCAGAATGAGGAATACAATGGTTTGGTTCTTGGTAAGTGGCAGTAAATTACATAAAGAACCACGCGAAATTACAGTCAGCATGCAAGACACACCTGTCCATGGCAACTGGGATTATCTGTTTTGTTTTTATTTTTTAATTCTAAACGAGGAATACAATGGGAAAAATTCTCATGCTGGTAACTGTGATCCACATGCATGGTCAGCCCACAAAGACAGAGGTGGGCTTCAGCACAGCAGAACCAAGAAGAACATCTGTGCACAGGAGGATTTCACATGCCATCTGTGTGTGACAGTGCTAGCCAGAAGCTCTTTGATGGCGTGGACCACAGGACATTACATATTTCATCCTGCAGCTGGTCATCGTGTGCCATCCATGCGTGATGCCACCAACCATGACCTCTTTGATGGCGTGGACCACTGGACATATTCATTCTGCAGGAATGTTCAGTTTTCTTCATGTTGTATTTTTTCTCATCAGTGGAGCTGGTAGGCTTTGTTATTATTATCTTATAATTTATTTTATGTTTTGTTATGATTTACAGGGCTGTTCCTTACTGGGCACAGTCTGGGAATTTCCCCAGCATGTATTCACATAGATAATAGCAGGATAATATCAGCTGAGCATTTTGTGTGTAAACGTGTCATCATTTCAGCTGTGAGTGGCATTAGATATCCAGGAGAGTGCAGCATGGTATTGGCGCACTAATCATCAGATCATTGCAGCTGTTGATTGTGAGTGTCACACGTGATTCGAGCGGTGATATGTATGTAGACATCTTCCTCGCGAATCAATGCGAAAGACACCAGACATTCGGATGATACGCTGGCGTGTCATTTGTACCACTTCAGTGAGATACCAACTGTGAATTTGTTGCTCATTTGTACGTTTGGTCGCTAATTCACATCTCCAACTACTCTCCAACAGTCACAACGTAGTGAAATAGTACCCTTAGCAACTGGGCCAAGGGGTCGCACACGCTACCTGTCTGTAGCATATGCTGGTTTTTCACATTGCAACATCCAACACAGGTCAAAACTGACCTGGGTCCTGATTGGCAATGACCCAGGCAGCGATCAATATGCTGATTTAAGTACTGACCTGAACTAAGAGACCTGAGAGGTTTTTTCCCCCCTGAATGCATCTGTCTATGGGTTGATTTTTCTTTTGTTTGTTTTTATTTTGTATGTAATCAATTTATGCTTTTCCACAGATGTTAATAACTATAAGACATCTGCTGGTCAACATTAATGGCTCAAAAGGTGCATAATATGCACCTTTTGATGTTTACTTTGACCAAGCAGCAAGTATTTTCATTCCTGACTTGTTTTGTGAGTAAGATAACCCCAAAGGGATGAGGGAGCATCTGCTATGACATTTTAGCCATCTGGCACTTTTTTTGTTTGGGGGCATGATCCAGCACACAGGTGGCTCAGTGCTGATATACCCAGCAGCTGGAGAAGGCCAATGGTAAGTCCACATTTCACATGGAAGATGGATTTTTGCTTTCAAGGTGTCAGTGTGGACCAATTTTCGCTGATCCAGGATTCAAGATGTTTCCACTGCATGACTGATTAACATTACTTTGAGCAGATGGGATGACTTCATCAGTGAAATCACCTGCTTGAGTCAGTGGCTGCAAAGAAAACCTGCACCCTCTTGGTCCTTTCTGGAACACTTTGGACACCACTGATCTAAGCAGTCTGCAGTGGTGGGCACAGCTAGCCAAAAAGTTAGCTTCGATAACCGCAAATTGAAAAGTTAACTTTTATAATGCTAAACCAATAAACCGTTAAAAAATTTAGCGGAGGCTACAGCTAACCACTAATTTTTAGTATTGACTCAGTACACAGTCAGCTAAGCCAGTTTTGAGTTGCTGCTGGGTAAATTCAAAGGCGATCACAAACCAAACAAAAAGGCAGAGCTTCTGTCTTTGTACACCTGGCCCACTACTATAAAAAAAGAGCATCATTTACTTTCAATATGCATCTACTCAGACAATGGGCAGGAGACATGAAGCGCAAAGCAACTTTCACTCATGGTTTTATTTAAAACAATTTATTCTGGATAGCGAAATTAACAGCAACTCTGTCATTTTTACAAAGTGAAAATATGATATTGTACATATACTTAAAGTAATGCACTAATTTTTGAAGGTTTGAGCATTAGACACGTGCTGAAAGGCATTAAGGGAAAATTCAAATGATCTGCTCTCATCACTTCCTCCTCCCACCCCCATCAAAATGCAGAGAACACTGCCATATACTGGATTAGAGTGTCAATAGACGAACTGTAATTTCTGTGTGGTATTGAGGTTTCAAATCCCGCAAAATGTCGCAAAATTTTGGAGAGATCACATTGAGACTGTCTGATCAGGCTGCAATTTAAACGCTGCACTGCACACGAACAACAACTCAACATAAAACTCTTTGTATATTGTGTCTAAAACTCTCATGGCTATATTCACCCTATTGAGATATCCCATAAACCCTTGCGCGCCAGAGTCACTGCAGTCTAAACAACATAGACAATCCACATGATGCCAACTGTAATTGAACATTATACTAATGCACCAAAATGTATTTTTTTTATGCTTTTCATCACGTTAATAAGAGACTGCATGTATGAGACCCTGAAAACTTCCTAAAACAAATGTTCCAAATAATCTGTGTCTGCTACATTTAAACTGCGTGGAATATAATAAACACAAAATGTATTTCAGATATTTTATATATATTATTCTGGAACAAACAACACAAACAGTGTTGTAACGGACAATAAACAGGGTGTTAAAGAGCAAACTTCACATTCCCCCAGAACGACATGAAAACGAAGCAATAGCGGTTCACAGCGATTCCCATTGAAAGTAATAATGGGAGAACAACCTGAGCTTCTCGTATGTTTACATAAAATAAACACAATAACAACCCAGATAATATATTCACCAGACTTTTAGCCACAATATACAAAGAGTTTTATGTTGTGATGTTAATGCTGCTGTCCATGTGCAGTGGCTAAACTGCAGCCTGATCAGAGCGGCTCAATGCATTTATCACAGAACAGTGAACTCTCCGCAAAACTTTTGCAGGATTTTATGACTCCTTTTATATAACCTTATATGTAAACCTGCGAGAAGCTCAGGTTGTCTCACCATTATTATACAGTGGGCGGGGAAACACTGTAAGCCACGATTGCTTCATGTCATGTCATTCTGGAGGAAGCTGAAGTTTGCACTTAAACATCCTGCTTATTGTTCTTTACAGCACTATTTGTTCCAGCGTTTTATATATATATATATATATATATATATATATATATATATATATATATATATATATATATATATATAAAATGTTTGAAATTTGGTTTGTGTTTATGAAGTTCTACACACGTTAAATGTAGCAGACACGGAATGTTTGGAATATTTGTTTTGGCACACTTTCAGGGTCTCATGCAGCAGTCTCTTAAAAAGTTATGAAAGGCATAAATGATATATTTTGGTTGTATAATGTTCATTTGCAATTGTTGTCATGTGGTTTCTCAGTGGGATTTTGACTGCAGCAACTCTCTGGTGTGCAAGGGATTATGGGATATCTCAATGAGATGTATTGTGGTATTTTAAAATTATATACTGACGCGAAACTGAAATAAACAAAAAACATTCCAATTTTGACACCCCTATAAAGTTACTGTAACTTGTGTGTTGGTTCTTACAATGCGTGTGATTGGTGATCCACTTATATTCAGATGTTCTGAGCGTAAAACTGTGTTTGAGATTCACAAATATGTTGGTCTATGAGGAGGAAGTGATGAGAGCAGATCATTAGAATTTTCCCATATTGTCTTTCAGCACATGTGTCTGTTTAATGCTCAAACGTTCAAGAATTAGTGGATTACTTTAACAAACGTGCAATATCATATTTTCACTTTGTAAAAATGACAGAGTTGCCATAATTTTGAAAAAATGTCCGGAATTAGTTGGTTTTAAATGAAACCATGAGTGAAAGGTGCTTTGCGCTTCATGTCTCCTGCCCATTGGCTGAGTATAAGCATGTTGAAAGTAAATGACATTTTTGATAATAGCAGCTGGCAGCTGGTCCACTTCTTTCTACTGGGGGAGTACGAACTGTTTATTGCAAAACATGACAGGAATGAACATGTAGAATTTCAGCTTTTACAGCTGTTTCTGACTGTTAAACTTTACTCAGTATGCCAGCTTAAAAAAAAAAATGTTAGTGGACTGAAAGTCAACGGAACTAAATTTAACAGAAGGTAATTTGTTCGCTGATGATTTTCAAAGTTAGCTGAAAATCTAATCCACTAACAAAAATGTTAGCTTTGCTAATTAACAGTTAGTGGATTCGCGGAACTGTGCCCGCCACCGGCACCCTGCGTTACTGCTGAGTGAAATTTCAGTATTTAATTAGCTATTAACATCACTACTGATAATTAGCAGGTATTGTGAGTTTGGTGATGACTTTATCCACACTCTTACGGTTACTGAGGCTTTCAGCTGGTCAGAGTTTCACACCCAAAACCACCAAACCCAGCGGCTTTGCGTTGTTTGATGTGGTGCTAATTTCTCATCCACTGTAGTTGTTGCAGAACAACAGAATTCCCTTTTTCTTTATTAAATTGTTCCAAGCTAATACTAATTTCTGTCATTGCAGACTACGACAAAGGGTCATGTCACTGAAGTGTAGTTTTTTTGGATGCTATGATGCTGTCAGAAACAGAAAATGGATACAAGCATTGATGCTGACGCCCACCGTGAACACATTGTTCCAGCTGATAATGTTCTGTCCCCTCACACAGACAGAGGAAGTGATATGCAAATGGTTCTTCACTCACACTGAGTGTGTCCTCCAATTATTGGCTCTCATGTTGCTACTGGCCACCTCGGCACAATTAGCACCCTCCGTATCTGAATGTTCACCCATGTTAGTGCGCTCGGGAGGACAGTTAGCATTGCAAATCAAACGAGCAGCGACGTTTCCAGTGGTGTTGTTATAAATTATTGTTGCATGATGGGCACAAATTGCCCTCCTTGTCCGAACTTGCATCACCAATAAGCACTCGCTTATTCCCCAGGAAATTCCATTCATCCCACTGTAAGTGTGCAGTGAATCTGCTGTCAAGAGGGACAAACCTGTGCATGACAAGTAGGCCTCCTAAAATTACAGACAGGATTCAGACTCAGGAAAAACTGCAGCCTTCTCCTAAAAAAGATGTGTGTACAGTTATGATTCATTACCTTTGGGTGTCTTGATAAAGTGAAATATGTTCAACGCATTTTTCCAACTGAAACAATTTAATACGTCCGTCAGGGCTCTCGCTTTAAAATGTGGCTTGTCAGCAACACAAGACTTGCTTGCACAGTGCAATGTGTTTCAAATCACTGGCTGAGTATATGATCTCCAGGTGTTAGAGCGTTACTTACATTCCACCAGACACCCAGCAAATCTGACAGAATAAAATGAACATTCTGTGTTTTCATCTAAAAATATTAGCAAAAATCAAAACTTTATACATTTTTTTTCAACCTTATTTCCAGTGCTGGTTATAGCAGTGGGCTTGAAGAGCAAAACTGTGGATAAACAGGTGAGTGAGTGAGTTAGGGTGCATTTACCCTCACATTGTTTGGTCCGAACCTAAGCAGGTGTGAAAGCTACCCCAGACCACGGTCTGGAACAAAGGACAGAAGTTTGGTCCAATCAAAAGAGGTGTTCTCAGTCTGGATCAACCTGAATCGTCGTTCACTCTTTGGACTGTTCAGATTTTTGGACCAATTACATAAAGTTGAGGAGGTTATCGTCTCAACAAACAGTCGAAGAAGACAAAGTAAATTTAAATAATTGAAAGATACAATACAACAGAATTTTACCATTATGCACATAATTATATTAAAACAAAGTTTTTGTGAGGTTATGGCTTAATTCCTCTCTGTAATATCACAGAAATTAGTCACATTTTCCTCATTAAAGGTAAAACATCCATTTTATACTTGTCATTGCAGCAAGTGGGAAAAAATAGAAAAATTGTAGGACGTCAAGTGCCATCACGTTGATTATAAAAAATACCATAATAATAATAATAATAATAATAATAATAATAATAATATAACTAGCATGTTGCATGTGGGGATCCACAGACTCCAGATTGGGTAGTGTTTATAAAAATAGGTAGCTGACATTTTTCAAGGTGGTAATAAATTATGCAAAGTTTCTATAATGAGTTGGAATGGCGTGTGAGTCTAGAATGTTTCCAGAACCTTAGACCTCAACAGTTTTTAGAAAAAAAGTTAACAACTTTATGTCCTGTTAATTACGTAATTTTTTAAATGTTGATCAGCAATATTAATATGTATATGTCGCGGACATGAACGAGCAAAGCTCTTCAGCATCTCACCGTGTCATTTAGGTCCTTCAGACTTTTTTTAGTAAACACTTCAGGAAAGCATTAGTATGGCTAAAACCTTTCAGCCCCCCCCCCCGCCGCCTTTTTAAGCATTTTTCTTTATTTGTCTCTCACATGTCTGAAACCTCTTCACCATCTAACCACATCAATTAGGTCCTTTAGACTTTTTTTTCAGTAAAATTGTTCTTGGGAGCATGAGCATGGCAAAACCTTCAGCTTCGGGAGGGGCGGAGCTCCCCCCCCAGACCCCCTGCCTTTTTAAGCATTTTTCTTTTTTGCCTTTCAGCTTCTGACCCCCCTAATTACAGCCTCTTAACGCCCTGCCACTTTAAGCATTTTTAAATGTAGATGTAAATTAATATTCAAAGTTTTCAGGTAGCTGACAGTAGGGCTGTACAATATGGCCAAATTATCATATTTCAATACTGTCATATCAATACGATATACAATATGACAGATTTCACACAAAGTGCAGCAACAGTGAAAATTAAACATTCTTAAACAAAACAGTAATAATACCACACTCATTTTGCACTCATCATAAGGTTAGGATACAGTGCCCTCCAAAAGTATTGGAACACTTGCAGTTTCACACATTTTAATTTGCTTATGTAATTTTAAATACAAGAAATACAAAAAATATAAAGAATAAAAATTTCTAAAATTATCTTCCTCAAACTCAAATGGAAAGCAAATCTCTAAAACTTGATAATACCTGTAAATAATAGTTTTATTGCCAGTTTTCTTCAGACAAGTCAGAGGATGGAAACATGAACATTTCCAAGTCACTGTATATGTCTTGGACTTTATGAAGAATTATGAAGAACTACAAAAGTTTCTTTCACCAAAACATCAAATCTAGGCTTGCATCTCAGATGTACTTTCTGGCAAATTGTAGCTGAACATTCTGGTCCTCTTTTTAAGAAAACCCCCCTTGATAACACTTCATCAGGAAGCTGTATTTTATATTTTTAATTAATTTATATTAAGTTGTAGACATTTGCTTTCAGTTTGCGTTTAAGGAAAATAACTTTAGATTTATTTATTTATTTGTATTTGAAATGGCATAAACAAATTGAAATGTGTGAAATACCAAGTGTTCCAATACTTTTGAGTACAGTGGAGAAACACTCCGTGGCATGTGTATATTTAAGTAAAAGGCATCATCCTGGTGTCACTCAGAGAGCAAAATTAAGAGGTTATTTAAGTCCTTCACACAGCAAAATTAAGATTAAGAGCTGCCTGCTCTTTTAAAAATCACTGGAGACACACGCATATACAAGGCAAGCCAAATTAAAGGAGAAATGCTACTTTTAACAACCTGGACTTCATTTCTGGCATAAAATGGTGTGAGCAGGTCCTTAGACTGGGTCTCATTAACATAAGATCACTGTCCTCAAAATCATTGTTGATCAATGATTGGGCTATGTGAAACCTGGCTTAAACCTACAGCTGTCCTCCCCTTAAATGAGGCCTGCCCACCAGCTTATACATTTAGTCACATCCCTCATGATGCGAAGCAAGGCGGGGGTGTTGCTCTTATTTATAAATCTAGGTTTAGCTTATTAGTTGTTGGGGGTTATATCACTCGTTTGAGCATCTGATTCTCCGCTCTGCTCAGGATATTACACATTGCCAAGGTCAGAAAAATAAAAATCAGTCGTATTACTTTGTCACTGTATATAGGCCTCCTGGCCCATATTCTGAATTCTTAGATGAATTTGGTGCGTTCATCTCTAACTTGTCAACTAGTGTAGATAACATTCTGATCATTGGTGACTTTTACATTCATATAAATAAGCCTTCTGATCCCCTCTGCAAATCATTTATGGAAATGGTGGATGCATTAGGATTTCGGCAATGCATTCGGGATTCGAAGCACATTAGTGGAAATACCCTGGATCTGCACACGGAAGCACGTGGTATTGCTGTCACGAATATTGACATCATGCCTCTTACATCAGTGGTGTCTGATCACTCACTTATTAAGTTTACAGTTTCGCTGCCATGTTTAGTGGAACAACAACCTTATACGAGGTCTGTTAGAAAAGTACCCGACCTTTTTATTTTTTGCAAAAACCATATGGATTTGAATCACGTGTGATTGCATCAGCCAAGCTTGAACCTTCGTGCGCATGTGTGAGTTTTTTCACGCCTGTCAGTTGCGTCATTCGCCTGTGAGCAGGCTTTGTGTGAGCAGTGGTCCACCCCTCTCGTTGGATTTTTATTGCGAATAAATGTCTGAATGATTTGGGGCTTTGCTGCATCAAATTTTTCCAGAAACTGTGAGAGACCTCCAGGTGGACACCATTCGGAAAATTCAGATGGCTTTCAGGGACACATTTTATGGGGATTACACAGATTAAGGAGTGCTCCATCTGGTTTAAAGACCGCCCACAGCGTCTGAGAGTGCGGCGCACTCCAAGCGCCAGGCTGACACCCCGCTGAAACAACCAGATCATTTCCAACGTGAAGGCTTTGTTGATCCGGGACGTCGTCTGACTTCCACAAAAATGGCAGAAGACGTGGACATCAACACTTTTTTGGCACATTCCACTGTTACAGGAGTTTTTTTCATGGAAAGAGAAGGGGACGGATGCGCCACGGAACCGCTCATGGCACGGGACAAAAGCACCTCTGTGTTGGTCTCACAGGACGGCTTTCAGATGGCTTTCGGTAGCTTTTCAGTCGTGTGACTATCCGATAAATTGTGCATAAGCTGGACATGCCAGAACATGTCCTGTGAGGCTTCATCACGGCGTTGCTTTGTGCCATGCGGCTCCACCACGATGCGCGGAATTCCTCCGCTCCTCTTTCCATGACAAAAACTCCTGTAACAGTGAAATGTGCCGTTCATTTCCACACTGGACGTGGTGTTGATCCGGGACATCGTCTGACTTCCACAGGAATTGCAGAAGACATGGACATCTGCACTTTTTCGGCACATTGAGACAGACGTGCGGAGGAATTCCGCGCATTGCGGTGGAGCCGCATGGCGCAAAGCAATGCCGTGATGAAGCCTCACAGGACATGTTCTGGCATGGCCAGCTCATGCACAATTTCTCGGATAGTCACACGACTGAAAAGCCACCGAAAGCCGTCTGAAAGCCATCTGAAAGTGGTCCTATGAGACCAACACGGAGGTGCTTTTGTCCCGCGACATGAGCAGCACAGTGGCGCATCCCTCCGCTTCTCTTTCCATGAAAAAAGCTCCTGTAACAGTGGAATGTGCCGAAAAAGTCTTGATGTCCACGTCTTCTGCCATTTTTGTGGAAGTCAGACGACGTCCCGGATCAACAAAGCCTTCACGTTGGAAATGATCTGGTTGTTTCAGCGGGGTGTCAGCCTGTCGATCGGCGCTCGGAGTGCGCCGCGCTCTCAGACGCTGTGGGCGGTCTTTAAACCGGTTGGAGCACTCCTTAATCTGTGTAATCCACATAAAATCATTCCTAAAAGCCATCTGAATTTTCCGAATGGTGTCCACCTGGAGGTCTCTCACAGTTTCTGGAAAAATTTGATGCAGCAAAGCTCCAAATCGTTCAGACATTTATTCGCAATAAAATCCAATGAGAGGGGTGGACCACTGCTCACACAAAGCCTGCTCACACAAAGCCTGCTCACAGGCGAATGACGCAACCGACAGGCGTGAAAAAACTCACGCATGCGCATGAAGGTTCAAGCTTGGCTGATGCAATCACACGTGATTCAAATCCATATGGTTTTTGCAAAAAATAAAAAGGTTGGGTACTTTTCTAACAGACCTTGTATATCATTACGGCGATGCATCAACTCCTCAACTAAGACTGAACTTGAAGCTAAACTGCCTGATGTCTTAGCTTCACATTTGACAAATACCCAGTCAGTAGACAGACTTTTGGATAGTTTAAACTCAGTGCTCAAAACTACACTCAACATGATTGCACCACCTGTGTTAAAACCGCGCTCCCCCAAATCACAGTCACCTTGGTTCAATGATTATCTGCGTGACCTCAAGCAAGAGGTCTAGAACAGAAATGGCGTCGTTCAAAATTAGAAGTATTTCACCTTGCGTGACGTGATGCTATCTTAGACTATAAGCATGCATTACTGGCTACAAAGCAAACTTACTACTCTGATTTGATCAACAAAAACAAGTGTAACTCAAAGTTCTTGTTCGACACGGTGGCAACACTTATGCATGGACAACCACCTGTAGTTCGCTCTCCTTTTACAGCACAAGATTTCCTGGATTACTTTGGGAAGAAAGTAGAAGACATCAGATTAAACATATCCCAGTATGCCTTAACCCAGCCACTACACCCTGCTATTGAGGTGGGCACCACTACTGAGGTATTACCTAGATTTACAGAATTTGATAGTATCTCAGTAGGCATGCTGACAAAACTCGTAATGTCAACAAAAAGCACAACCTGTTTATTTGATCCTATACCAACAAAACTGTTTAAGGACCTGTGGCCCACTCTTGGGCCGACTGTGCTGCAAATTATTAATCTTTCTTTAACTTCTGGATCTGTTCCTAAATGTTTCAAATCTGCAGTGATTAAACCATTACTTAAGAAACCTAATCTTGACCCTAGTGTATTGACAAACTATCGGCCGATATCAAATCTATCATTTTTCTCTAAAATTCTGGAAAAAGTGGTGTCACGGCAGCTCGTAGACTATCTTACTGAGAATAATCTCTCTGAGCCACTGCAGTCTGCTTTTAGAAAATATCATTCCACAGAGATGGCTGTCACTAAAGTGGTGAACGATCTTCTGCTTACAGTGGATTCGGACACCACTATGGTTCTGTTGCTGTTAGATCTCAGTGCTGCATTTGATACAGTGGATCATCATATTCTAAAATCATTTTGGGATTACTGGGAGTGCCCTTGCATGGCTGACGTCATACGTGACCAGTCATTCTCACTGTGTTTTGTACAGTAACACTACCTCTAACCTTAAGGACATGAAATTTGGGGTTCCACAGGGGTCTGTCTTAGGCCCCCTGCTTTTCTCCCTTTATATAGCACCCCTTGGGCACATATTGTGGCGTTTTGGGATTACCTTTCACTGCTATGCAGATGATACTCAGTTTTACATGCCAATAACTGCTGGTAATCTCGTTCACATAAAATCCTTAGAAGAATACCTTGCAGCAGTGAGAATTTGGATGTCTAGAAACTTCCTACTTTTAAACTCTGATAAGACTGAAATGATGGTTCTTGGTCCAGTGAGACATCGGCATCAATTTGACCAGTTAACACTCAGCCTCGGCTCGTGTGTCATACATCACACTGACAAAGTGAGGAACCTTGGGGTAATTTTTGATCCTTTGTTGTCCTTTGGCCTCCACATTAGAAATATTACTAGGACTGCTTTCTTCCACCTGCAAAATATAGCGAAGATTCATCCCATCCTGTCTATGGCTGATGCTGAGACCCTGATCTATGCATTTATCACTTCTAGATTGGACTTCTGCAATGTTCTACTTTCTGGTTTACCACAGTCTGGCATTAGGGGTCTCCAATTGGTTCAAAATGCTGCAACCAGACTTTTGACACGAAGCAGAAAGTTCGACCACATTACACCCATTTTGGCATCCCTTCACTGGCTTCCTGTCCCAGTGAGATCAGATTTTAAGGTTCTGCTACTAACCTTTAAAATTATTCATGGACTGGCACCTCCCTAACTGACCTAATTAAACCTTACGTACCGGCCCGGGCTTTATATTCTCAGGGTGCAGGACTACTTTGTGTCCCTAAGGTGAATAAGAAGTCTGCGGGTCACAGAGCTTTCTCTTATAGTGCCCTTGTTCTGTGGAATGATCTCCCTGCATCAATAAAACAGTCAGATTCTGTGGAGATTTTCAAGTCCAGACTTAAGACGCACTTATTTTCCCTTTCATATGGCTAGCATACTGGTACAGTTTTGTTTTACGCTTTTTACTGTTTTAATTCATTTATTAGTAATTGGAGTGGGCTGCGTCCTCAACTTTACCTAAATTCTGGGCCTTTTAGTGAAGTTTAGCGCTAGTGGCCGGTGATCACCTTAGTATTTCTCTGTTTGTCTTGTTGTTTAATGCTGACAAATTATACAGTATTTTTTGTCTTTTTGATGCCTGATTCTGTTTTTTCTCTCTGTTTAAGGTGCAGCTCCATCCAGAGATGGGAGTTGTATTCTTGTTGGCGATCCTCCTGTCCTGTGCATCAATAACATTTCTTGTAGATTCGTCCGTGAATTGTTCTGTGAATTGTTCTGTAATTTATGTTTGTAGCATGGCCCAAGTAGAGGGTCACCCCTTTGAGTCTGGTCTGCTTGAGGTTTCTTCCTCAGTGTGAAGCGCTTTGAGGCAACTCTGTTGTGATTTGGCGCTATATAAATGAAAATAAATTGAAATTAAATTGAAATTGAAAATACAGTTGTTTACTCACCAATTTACCTTTGGTGTCATTATTAGTCCATGGTTCGAAGGAGCTGTTCAGTTCAAATCTGAGGCAGTCTTCTTTTGCTAAGGTGGATTAGAAGTTCTTGTGGTACACAGCACCAGCTTGTTGGGAAAGTGAAATCCACGGACCCACGCCAGGGGGCGTAAATGAACGGCAAATAGGAATTCAAATAAATAACAATGTATTATGCAAATGTGCAACAAAACCAAATATGCTAAAGTCAATCAATAACCAAAAAGGTGATGCGTGGGCAGGCCTGAGGGTAGGAGACGCCTATCCAGAGAAGAGCTGGGACCCACGAAGTTCCACCACCAATGGAGACCAGCAACCCACCAGAGCCGCCAAGTCCTGATTCCCCCAGGTGGCCACCGCTTGTGGATGTCAGACCCGGTACTGCTGGCAGGAACAAAAACAGGTTAGGGTGGGTGTGTGAACATCCAGCAAACAGTCAGCAACTCACAGAAATCCTCTTGTAAAAATAAATCCAAATACTCCCAGAGTGCAGAGGAAAAACTGGAGGACGTGCAGTGTCAATTGTTATACTTAGTAAGTCAGAGGTGAGGAGTGGAGACGCCAACTCCTCCAACTTCCACAACTCGGCTACAAGCTGCAAGTATAAGTCATAACTGCAACGACTTCAGTAACAATGAATGTGCGTACGGCACAAAACGGCTGAGTCGGTTTACCTGCGTGGTAAGCTGATAACTCGGCAGAGTTATGGTGTCTTTCCAGGCTTTTATGGAATGAGGTGATGAGTGATGTCAGACAGCTGACAGCCAAACATTGCACCTGGAGGATCCACCTGGCCAGTGCGCCCTCTGGAGCCCGAAAAGTGCCAACAGGCAGGGCGCCCTCTGGTGGTGGGCCAGCAGTACCTCCTCTTTGGTGGCCCACACAACACAACTACTGGACTTGAGGAACTTACGAGTCAGTGTGATTTCAAAATGCAGCTCTTTTCAACCAGATGTGCGGTGCCATGACATGTTAATTAACTGTGTCCAATCAGATTTCAGGGGAGTCCAGTGCAACAATGGCCTCTGCTCTAGCTCCAGCCATGCCAGGAAGTGTTCAACATTTGACATTTCCTGTTTTACTGTGGACTCAAAATTTGGCACTTCCTGTTTCAGTGTGAACGTGCTACTGAGTTCCAGTGAGATTCCATGGGATCATGTCTGTCAATCCAGGAAGTGTCAACCCAGGAAGTGTTTGACATTTGACATTTCCTTTTTCACTTTGGACTCAAAATTAGGCACTTCCTGTTTGGGACTCCCTGTACCATGAGCGAGCTTCTCTCGTATAATTACTTTATTTTATTATTAATTCTATTTTGTCATTTGATTTTTAAAAGGACCACAATGGAATTACAGTTGTGCACAAAAGTTTACATACCCTGGCTGAAGTTTAGTTTTTTGGCCATTTTTCAGATAATATGAATGACAACACAAAAACTTTTTTCACTCATGGTTAGTGGTTAGATGAAGCCATTTATTGTGTTTATATGTGTGAAGCCATTTATATGTGTTTACTCTTTTGAAATCATAATGACAACACAAACTACCCAAATGACCCTGATCAAAAGTTTACATACTCCTTTTCTTAATACCATGTGTTGCCCCCCATCACTGACAGCTTGGAGTCTTTTGTGGTCGTTGTGGATGAGGCTCTCTGATGGTAAAGCTGCCATTGAATATGTCTTGGACTTTATTTACATCAATTACAAAGAAATACAAACAATATGGCACTTTATAGTAAATCTGCATGGAGTAGACAGTTCTCAAAAACTGAGTGACTGTGCAAGAAGGAGAAGAATGAGGAAAGCCACCAAGGCACCCAGACAACCCAGTAGAAATTATGGGCTTATGTGGCTGTGATTGGAGAAATTGTGCACAGTGCAACCCTACTCCTGACCCCCGACCCTAAACTTAACCATAACCTAATTTTACTCTTTCCCCCCACCCTAACCATAACCATCCCCGACCCCCGCTTCACTTTTAATTTCATGCAGCCATCACGGAATGAATTAGAATGAATTTGTGCTTCCGTGACAAAATGAGGCGCTTTTTGTCACAATATCATGAACCAATAGATTAATGTATATTTCGTGCTGCTGAATCATGACTTGCCGTGAGACCAGGTTGGATCACAGGATGCTCTTCCTGATGCAACTTCACATTACATGGAGAAATGTGGCAGGGGTGGACTTTGAACCGGGAACCCTCTGCACTGAAACCAAGTGCACTAACCACTTGGTCACCACCTCTGTCTTTCAGTGATACTGAATAAATTGTTAAAAAGTACAAATTTGCATGAAGTTTGTCTCCCTCTTGGACATCACTGTGTGTTAGTCTCAAGTTTGTTTACTGCATGGAGCACAAAGCACAGGAACTGCAAGGTGAAATGTGATATTACCTACATGGGCAATATCCAACACAGAAGGAAATTGATAGAACATGTGGCTGGGGATAGGGACCAACCATTTTGATGGTTCTACACAGAAAAAATTGAATAGTTGAACCAACAAATGAATTGTTTCAATTGATAACATCTAAATTAATTAAGTTGTTTGAACTTAAGTTGGTGCATTAAAGTTGATCTAACTTACTAACTTAAGTTCAAACAACTTAATTCATTCAAGTGTTACTAGCTGAAAGAACTTTTTAAGTTGGTTCTTTTTTCAGTGTGCAAATAAGTGACACTAACTCGAAACAGTGCTCTGAAACATTTTTAAAACTTGTTTGAAAACACTGTTCTGGGGTTTGTATCAAGAGATGGAGATGACTGCATGAATAAATTACAAAAACAACAACAACATATAACAGGAGACTAAAAGTGGAATTAAACCATGGGTACAACATCTGGTTGAGTCACATTTTTTGTTGATTCCACAAATAAATTAGGCAAACTAGAAACATTGGTCTGGAGTATTTCAAAAGGTGTTTCAAACACTGTTCCAAAGTTTATATGAGAAGAAATCCATCATGAGCTGTGTAAAATAGGGCTTAAGTATGTCCCCAATTGGATCAAATCAAATGATTGAAAACATTCCATTTGATTTAGTGTTGAAACAATAATAAAAGTGAAGGAACTGGGATCACACAGTTTTTTTTCATATCATATTTAAAGTCTATAGTCAGTGCTAGGTCTATATGTGCACTAGCGTGTGTGTTGTTTATGTAGAAGAATTTGTGTTTTCAGTGGTCCCTCAAGCCTTTTTCTGGCTTCTTGACTTCCCAATACATTATAGGGTTTTGTTTCATTGCATCAGACATTACCATTTATCCAGTCTCTGGCTGCGAGACACTGATCCACAGTCTCTGGTGTTTGCCATCTTAATCAGCTGCATTGTCCCGGAGACGACCCGACTACGACCTCAGGCCTGCTAACTTCAAGGTGGCTGCATTAGACGGTTAGGCTGTGTTTGCAGCAAACACTGATCAAAATTCATTAACCCTCCCACAAACACTTTCCCAAGGTTTGCTTCCAGGGCTCGGCACAGAATCAAGGAGTGCCAGACAAGTCGTCTTGGAGCAGTTCATGGAAATCCCCATGGTTCTAAGTAATTGGAGCAGTGTCACAGAAGGATGGCAGGAAAATCAATAGGTCCAACGATTACAAGTGAAAGATGCTAGAGGGCTCACATTGACTAAGTAAGAGCTGTCACAAACCTAATTAGAGGTTCAGTTGCGGCACTTCCTGTTTGTTGTGGATAGGTTTGGCATGTGGTAGGTACCTGTTCTGTAAAGAAGGTGCACTGTTACAATTTCAAACACCTAACGTACTTGCAACCTTAAAGCCTATTGGCGTTTTAGACCTTGCACCTAACACCTGCAGCCAGTTTTCCTGACTTGAGGAAGACATAGAGTTCTGTGCCTGATGTTACAGTTGTGAAAAATGTGAGGTACAATTAACAGGTGATGTGAAATACATAAATAAAAAGAGTGCAAAAAATATGAAAAAAAAAAAAAAACCCTGAAAAAATGGAAAACCAAATATGACTTTGATCCTAAATTAGAAGTGACCACCTGTACTGTATTGGTCGAGAAAATAAAAATAAAATCAAAAGACAATCTAAAAAGTCAAGAGAGAGGGACTAGAGGAAGCAAAAACGTGGTGTGAGGAAGAGGAAAAGATAGAGGGAGACAAAAGAAAATACATGGTAAAGAGCAGATGATAGAATGACCAAATCCCAGAAAACATCAGGAAATATAAGTGTCTCACAGTTTCTCTTTAGAGTGAATTTCACTGTAAACCTTTAAAAGTATCAGTCATTTGCTTGTCTTTGAAGTGCAAACATGTAAACACGTGTTAAACTTGAACTGTAAACTGTTACATTTAAACTTTAGTGCACGGCATTCGACACAGGTGCAAATATACATGAATTTGAACTGGACAGGCTGTAAGTGCAACCTGCCCTTATGTCATAACTGTTAGCTGAGCCGATAACACTTTAGTTGACGGTATCGTCATAATAGTGACATGACACTGTCATAAATGTTACATGACATAGTCATGAATGTGTCATAAACACTGTGTCAATATCATAAACATGACTGCTGTCATTAAGTGTCTTTCAGGTTTTATAATGACAAGTTGACATTTTTTGGGTTGTCTTGATTATAACAACTTGACTTTAATCAAAGTGACATGACCAGAACTTGTCTTTGGCCTGTTTGGACTTCAGTTGTATGCCAACTTGTCAATTTCAATCAATCAATCAACTTGTTTCTTATATAGCGCCAAATCACAACAAACAGTTGCCCCAAGGCGCTCCACATTGCAAGGCAAGGCCATACAACAATCATGAAAAACCCCAACGGTCAAAACGACCCCCTATGAGCAAGCACTTGGCCACAGTGGGAAGGAAAAACTCCCTTTTAACAGGAAGAAACCTCCATCAGAACCAGGCTCAGGGAGGGCAGTCTTCTGCTGAGACTGGTTGGGGCTGAGGGAAAGAACCAGGAAAAAGAGATCGATCACTAATGATTAAATGCAGAGTGATGCATACGGAGCAAAAAGAGAAAGAAACAGTGCATCATGGGAACCCCCCCACAGTCTACGTCTAAAGCAACATAACCAAGGGATGGTCCAGGGTCACCCGATCCAGCCCTAACTATAAGCCTTAGCGAAAAGGAAAGTTTTAAGCCTAATCTTAAAAGTAGAGAGGGTATCTGTCTCCCTGATCTGAATTGGGAGCTGGTTCCACAGGAGAGGAGCCTGAAAGCTGAAGGCTCTGCCTCCCATTCTACTCTTACAAACCCTAGGAACTACAAGTAAGCCCGCAGTCTGAGAGCGAAGCGCTCTAATGGGGTAATATGGTACTACGAGGTCCCTAAGATAAGATGGGACCTGATTATTCAAAACCTTATAAGTAAGAAGAAGAATTTTAAATTCTATTCTAGCATTAACAGGAAGCCAATGAAGGGAGGCCAACACGGGTGAGATATGCTCTCTCCTGCTAGTCCCCGTCAGTACTCTAGCTGCAGCATTCTGAACCAACTGAAGGCTTTTTAGGGAACTTTTAGGACAACCTGATAATAATGAATTACAATAGTCCAGCCTAGAGGAAATAAATGCATGAATTAGTTTTTCAGCATCACTCTGAGACAAGACCTTTCTGATTTTAGAGATATTGCGTAAATGCAAAAAGGCAGTCCTACATATTTGTTTAATATGCGCTTTGAATGACATATCCTGATCAAAAATAACTCCAAGATTTCTCACAGTATTACCAGAGATCAGGGAAATGCCATCCAGAGTAACGATCTGGTTAGACACCATGCTTCTAAGATTTGTGGGGCCAAGTACAATAACTTCAGTTTTATCTGAGTTTAAAAGCAGGAAATTAGAGGTCATCCATGTCTTTATGTCTGTAAGACAATCCTGCAGTTTAGCTAATTGGTGTGTATCCTGTGGCTTCATGGATAGATAAAGCTGGGTATCATCTGCGTAACAATGAAAATTTAAGCAATACCGTCTAATAATACTGCCCAAGGGAAGCATGTATAAAGTGAATAAAATTGGTCCTAGCACAGAACAATTTGTCATTACAAAAACCAAATGACACTTAAGGACAGCAGTCATAAACATTTATGCCATTGTCATAATGTTTATGACACGTTCGTGATTGGGTCATGTAACAGTTATGACAGTGCCATGTCATTATTATGACAATACCTTCAAGTAAGGTGTTACCACCTAGCCTTTGGGGATGTCATAAATTTTGGGTTTCGGATGCTCCCTTACAATACCATGGGCGTTATCTCTTGTGAACTTTTATAGGGGGAGTGGGTCCTCTGGATGGATGCCAGATTTCACTGCTTGGCACTGGAGTGGACGGGCCCCTGGCAAGTGGCTGACATAGTTAGCCACACAGTTACTGTGTGGATGAGGGTGTGGGGTGGGGTGTGGGGAGTAATTATTTTTACATTTATTTGCTGCAAATCACGTCCACAAAATGAAGTAATTATTTATACATTTAATTGCTGCAAATCGGGTCCACAAAATGAGAGATATGTCAAATATATAAGAGAACACTTAATTGATATTTTAAAAAAGAGGAAGAAGGAGAACGGGTTGAAATTATTGAAGAATAGATAAACAGCAGATGCAACTGCCGTATAAAACAACATATAAATAATATTATCTTAGGTACCCACATTGGACAAAGGAATAATCCAGATTATATTGTCGGTGACTATAATACACCGAGTACATAGATGGAGACCAAAATCTTACAATAGGCATAACTGTGATGTACTTTTGTGGGATTTATTATATGGGTGATTGTTACAGCATGATTTTTTTGGTACCATTTTTAAAATTATTGAGGATGCTCAAAAATGCACCCTGCTAACATTGATCTGGGTGCAGTAAAATAATAGAAGGAATCTCGTGGGGAAATACCACCAGTTTTAGTGCAGGTTTGCACTGATATATACTGGTATTGAGGGGGGTTCATATTAAGACATACCATCCCAGAAGATTGGAATGGAATACCTATCACTGTTTCCTTATCCCTCCATTAACCACTACTAATATCAGAAGAAGGGACTTAATTCAGTATGTTAGGGATTATTGAGCAAAAAGGAGACTGGTTACTATTTTACATATATTTAAACCTAGTGCATTTGAAATATGTGCCAGTTCTCCTATTGATGCCCTCGGAGCAAGGTTGGGTAGGATTACTTTTAAATGTAATCCAAAAGTAATCAGATTAGAACTAATCCAAATGTATGTACATACATACATGTAATCCACATGTATTCTTTCAAAGTAATCCTACCCAACCTTGCCTAGGAGTACCTAGCGGGGTGGCTGATAAATCTAAACCGGTGGTTCTAAATTGCAAAAAAAAAAAAGGATGAATCAATTATCAATGTGCAAAGATGAATAATCTGACCAGAGACTCTGTGACTGGACTATATGAATAATTCACAGCCATTTCATTGAGGGCTCACATAAACATTTTATTTCAGCAAATAAATAAATTAAATAAATAAATAAATAAATAAAAGTGTTGCAAATTTCTCCAAACAATAATGCAGCCCTGTAACCAGAGCCCTGTAACCTGATGGCCCTGTAACCAGAGGCATGACTGGACTAAAGACGTGTTGAGGGATTGCTATGAATTTAGTATCAATACCTAATAGTTGAATGAGTTGGTAGACTGTTTTGGCAAGTGACAGGGCTGGTACCTTAATTTCTATTTTATTTAAATCGACTTGACTTTGTATAAGGTCCTTTGTATAGACATTTGTCTCTCAAATGCATCACCACTGCCTTAGACACCAAATTAGGGGTACCTTATTATATGTTACAGCACTCTCTTAATGAAACCATACCTTTAATCTTCCTTCCTGAAGCAACAGATCTGGAAGAAGACCTGGAAGAAGATGAAGATGAAGACCGATGTGTTTTTATTGCCTAATTAAATGTTGTGCTGCTAAGTGTTAACACATATAGGCCACAGGTCTTTTTCTTTTCAGACATTACTTCTATTTTTATTTTGCTTTTTCTTTTATCAATTTTATTATTAACTTTCATTCACTGATAACGCCATGTAGATTCTTTCCATGATACACTGGGCAATGATGAATGCTTGCTGCTCTTAATCTGGCAATGAAGTAACTGTTATACACCATTAGGGGTGCAGGATTATGGGGCTTCATTTTGTCTAAAAGGAGGAGTAGTTAGTGTGTCTATAATTTGATTTGCCCATACATGGAGAGACTCTGATGTCACACACTTTGCATTAATCGCTCGCTATATCACAACACATTGCAAAAAACCGATAATTTTAAAGTTGTGTTTGCTTTGTTGTCATCGTTCAGATAATTTCATGATGGACACTTAAAGATTCCAGTGACACTTGATGAGCTTGCAAATTTTCATTATTATTATTATTGCCTTCTCAACCTTTGTGAGGGCTATGTGAAACCTGGCTTAAACTTACAGCTGTCCTCCCCTTAAATGAGGCCTGCCCCACCATCATATACATTAGTCACGTCCTCATGATGCGAAGCAAGGCGGGGGTGTTGCTCTTATCTATAAATCTAGGTTTAGCTTATTAGCTGTTGGGGGTTACAAATACAACTCGTTTGAGCATCTGATTCTCCGCTCTGCTCAGGATATTACACATTGCCAGGTCTGAAGAATAAAAATCAGTCGTATTACTTTGTCACTGTATATAGGCCTCCTGGCCCATATTCTGAATTCTTAGATGCATTTTGTGCATTTATCTCTAACTTCTCAACTAGTGTAGATAACATTCTGATGACTTTAAAATTCATAAAATTCATATAAATAAGCCTTCTGATCCCCTCTGCAAATCATTTATGGAAACTGTGGATGAATTAGGATTTCGGCAATGCATTCAGGATTTGACGCACATTAGTAGAAATACCCTGGATCTGGTTCTCGCACGTGGTATTGCTGTCATGGATATTGACATCATGCCTCTTACATCAGTGGGTGTCTGATTACTCACTTATTAAGTTACAGTTTCGCTGCAGTGTTAGTGGAACAACAACCTTATATTCTGTTACGGCGATGCATCAACTCCACAACTAAGGACAGAACTCGAAGCTAGACTGCCTGATGTGTTAGCTTCACAATTTGACAAATACCCAGTCAGTCGACAGACTTGTGGATAGTTTTAAACTCAGTGCTCAAAACTACACTCGACATGATTGCACCACCTGTGTTAAAACCGCGCTCCCCCAAATCACAGTCACCTTGGTTCAATGATTATCTGCGTGACCTCAAGCATAAAGCAAGAGGTCTAGAACGGAAAATGGTGTCGTTCAAAATTAGAAGTATTTCACCTTGCATGGCATGATGCTATCTTAGACTATAAGCATGCATTATTGGCTACAAAGCGGACCTACTACTCTGATTTGATCAACAAAAGCAAGCATAACTCAAAGTTCTTGTTTGACACGGTGGCAACAATTATGCATGGACAACCACCTGTAGTTCACTCTCCTTTTACAGCACAAGATTTCCTGGATTACTTTGGGAAGAAAATAGAAGACATCAGGTTTAACATATTCCGGCATGCCTTAACCCAGCCACTACACCCTGCTATTGAGGTGGGCGCCACTACTGAGGTATTACTTAGATTTACAGAATTTGATAGTATCTCAGAAGGCATGCTGACAAAACTCGTAACATCAACAAAAAGCACAACTTGCTTATTTGATCCTATACCAACAAAACTGTTTAAGGACCTGTGGCCCACTCTTGGGCCGACTGTGCTGGAAATGATTAATCTTTCTTTAACTTTTGGATCTGTTCATAAACGTTTCAAATCTGCAGTGATTAAACCATTACTTAAGAAACCTAATCTTGACCCTAGTGTATTGAAAAACTATCAGCTGATATCAAATCTATCATTTCCAATCCAATCCAGTTTATTTATAGAGCACATTTAAAAACAACAAAGTTGACCAAAGCGCTGTACAATGACATAAAATAAATCAATCAATCAATAAATAAATAGATTGGCAACAATAAAGTTTTTAAAACAATAAAATCATCAACCCTCTAGTCAAAAGCCAAAGAAAAACAAGTAGTTTTAAGACGAGATTTAAAAACTAGAGGTGACTCCGCCTGCCTGATACATTTTTCTCTAAAATTCTGGAAAACGTGGTTTCACGGCAGCTCGTAGACTATCTTACTGAGAATAATCTCTTTGAGCCACTGCAGTCTGCTTTTAGAAAATATCATTCCACAGGGACAGCTCTCACTAAAGTGGTGAATGATCTTCTGCTTACAATGGATTCGGACACCACTACGGTTCTGTTGCTGTTAGATCTCAGTGCTGCATTTGATACAGTGGATCATCATATTCGACTTGATAGGCTTGGAAAATCATTTTGGGATTACTGGGAGTGCCCTTGCATGGCTGACGTCATACTTGATCAGTCGTTCTCACTGTGTTTTGTACAGTAACACTACCTCTGACCTTAGTGACATGAAATTTGGGGTTCCACAGGGGTCTGTCTTAGGCCCCATGCTTTTCTCCCTTTATATAGCATCCCTTGGGCACATATTGTGGTGTTTTGGGATTATCTTTCACTGCTATGCAGATGATACTCAGTTATACATGCCGATAACTGCTGGTAATCTCGTTCACATAAAATCCTTAGAAGATTGCCTTGCAGCAGTGAGAAGCTGGATGTCTAGAAACCTCCTACTTTTAAACTCTGATAAGACTGAAATGATGGTTCTTGGTCTAGTGAGACATCAGCATTAATTTGACCAGTTAACGCTCAGCCTAGGATTGTGTGTCATGATGTATGACACACAATTAGAACTAGGAGTGCCTTCTTCCACCTGTGAAATATAGCGAAGATTCATCCCATCCTGTCTATAGCTGATGCTGAGACCCTGATCCATGCATTTATCTCTTCTAGATTGGACTACTGCAATCTTCTATTTTCTGGTTTACCGCAGTCTAGCCATTAGGGGGTCTCCAGTAGGTTCAAATGCTGCAGCCAGACTTTTGACACGATAGCAGAAAGTACAACCACGTTACACCCATTTTGGCATCCCTTCACTGGCTTCCTGTCCCAGTTAGATCAGATTTTAAGGTTCTGATACTAACCTATAAAATTATTCATGGACGGCACCTCCCTACCTAGCTGACTAATTAAACCTTACGTACCGGCCCGGGGCTTTTACGTTCTCAGGGTGGTGCAGGACTACTTTGTGTCCCTAAGGTGAATAAGAAGTCTGGGGTCACAGAGCTTTCTCTTATCGTGCCCCATGTTCTGTGGAATGATCTCCCTGCATCAATAAAACAGTCAGATTCTATGGAGACTTTCAAGTCAAGATTTAAGACGCACTTATTTTCCCTTTCATATGGCTCGCATACTGGTACAGTTTGTTTTACGCTTTTTACTCTTTTAATTCATTTATTAGTAATTGGAGCGGGCCGCTGGCCTCAACTTTACCTAAATTCTGGGTCTTTTAGTGAAGTTTAGGGCTTGTGGCGGCGATCACCTTAGTATTTCTTCTGTTTTTCTTGTTGTTTAATGCTGGCAAATTATACAGTATTTTTTGTCTTTCTGATGCCTGATTCTGTTTTTTCTCTCTGTTTAAGGTGCAGCTCCATCCAGAGATGGGAGTTGTATTTGTGTTGGCGACCCTCCTGTCCTGTGCGCCAATAGCATTTCTTGTATATTCGTCCGTGAATTGTTCTGTAATTTATGTTTGTAGCATGGCCCAAGCAGAGGGTCACCCCTTTGAGTCTGGTCTGCTTGAGGTTTCTCCTCAGAGGGAGTTTTTCCTTACCACTGTTGCTCTGGGGGTGGTAAGGTTAGACCTTACCTGTGTGAAGCGCTTTGAGGCAACTCTGTTGTGATTTGGCGCTATATAAATGAAAATAATTGAAATTGAAATTTGTATCTGATCTTTTCTCCCATTCCATTTGATAAGGGATTGCAATAATATTGTCATTTGTTGTTGGTTAAGTGCAGGCATGTCCAGATGTATCTTCAGGTCAATTACAGGGGATGTAATTCAATTCATTGCAGTGACTCTATGACTTTAAAGATCAGTGACAATTTCAACTATTTGGACACGACACCTTTAATGGTAGTTCCCTCTCACAGCTTCGTGCCCCTGCCTTGTTGGCAAGTTGTATCAGGCAAGTATGGAAGCTGGATAGCTCATGATGGGTAAGATCCCACCTTATACCCCAGGACGACCTAAGAGGCACACTCATGATTACTCAATCTTGTTTTCAGTGAGGCCTTGACTCTAGTCTGGCTCCATGGGCACCATAAGGAAGCATCAGGATGGGTTAATTGATAGTTGCCTATGTCCCTACATGTTTAGCAGTATATTCGACTGATTGAATATGGATCATACATGCCCAATTATCTTAATTGTGACATGACAGAGTCATGTCAAGAGGGGGAGTTGTTAGATAATATCTGTTAATTCCTTATTTTATTATTTTACATTAGTTAATCTGTTTAGAAGTACCTGGAACCTGGTTTTAACTGGTTCAAAGTCTCAACAGACAGTTAAATTTCACTTCCATTACGCGCATTATGTGCAAGCTTCAGATATTGTCCTGACCAATTGTTGGCTTAGTTTGGGGTCTCTCACAAGATGGAGCCCCCTGTGTGGGGCATACTTCTGGGGACCCAGGCCTGTTTTTCATGGTGACTTTGAATAAATATAAAATTTGGAAATAGTTTGACTTTGTGAGGGACAGCATTACAATAAGAACCGGGTTGGATGAACACCATGGTGATATTTATGTGGCACTGTTAAATTTTGATAAAGTGACAGAAAATGTCCAGATGCAACCAAGAGATGGTGCTGCCAACTATGATGATGAGTTTGAGGTGTACGATATTGATTCTACTGTTTGATCATTGTGATTAAAATGTGAAGAGTGTACAGAAAATCTCCATGAAATTGTACAGTTCAGATGTAGGAAATTCTAATGGTTAAACAGGAGGGATTATGTTATAAAAGTTAATGATCATGTGCTGTCAAATATAGTTACCATTATAATTGGCTTAGTAATTGATTGAGCAATGTCATGGAGGAGAAAGTGTACAAAGAGCACAGATAAGATTGATGAGATGAGACATTCGGTCATCAGTGCACGATGATCAAGAAGGAACGGTCTATGAGACTGATTGTCTTATGCTATCAAATGATTTCATTCAATGATCTTTGGCACACCATACTTGTATTTGTCTTCAGACCTGTACTCTGTATGGCATGTACCTTTAAAGCTTTAACTAACAAATGATCTTAAAAATGGAAATCTGTTTTCCCTGGTGTCTCATTTGTTGTCTGTGTCAGAGTTTTTAGGTGATTTTTCCTAACACTGAACAACATTGAACAACGGATGTTGCTAAATAGGGGGTAGTAAATCATCATTATAATAAGAGCATGGTTGTGTCAGTGCATATGTGTATGATTTTATTTTAATTTGTTGAGGGCTAAGGTCTAAGGTTCTAAAAATATTCTGGACTGACACGCCATTCCAGCAGGGGGCAGTAAATCATTATAGTAAGGGCGTGGTTGTGTGTGTTCGTAAGTGTGTGATTTTATTTTAATTTGTTGAGGGCTAAGGTCTAAAGTTCTAAAAACATTTTGGACTCACATGCCATTCCAACTCACAGTACAAAATTTCCATAATTTGTTCCCACCCTTGAAAAATGTCA
The DNA here is from genome assembly GCF_902500255.1 of Thalassophryne amazonica. Taxonomy (NCBI): domain Eukaryota; kingdom Metazoa; phylum Chordata; class Actinopteri; order Batrachoidiformes; family Batrachoididae; genus Thalassophryne; species Thalassophryne amazonica. The sequence goes on along the minus strand of NC_047103.1, from coordinate 78,130,524 downwards.
GCTACCTATTTTATAAACACTACCCAATCTAGAGCTGTGGATCCCATGGGCAAGATGCTAGTTTTTCTTAATAATAATATAATAATAATACTGTATGAGTACTGTAATCCAGTGTCTTCTCCACTTAACCTTTGAAATTACAAGTTAGGGTGCTGACCTTTTTTAGTCCATTTCAGGCAAACCATAGTCCATTTATTATAACAGATTTATTTGGTGCCAAATCAACATGCAGATCCAGGTCGGATCTGCATGTTGATTTGGCACGTTTTACGCCCTTCCTGACACAACCTCTACATTACATGGAGAAATGTGGCAGGGGTGGGGTTTGAACTGGGAACCTTCCAAACCTATTTCTTTTTTCATTTTTCATTTATTTAATTATTTTTGATTAGTTACTGGTTTATTTGTCTTTACCAGTGATGTGCCAATAAAACCAACCTGAGTTAGCTTCTGACTTTATAGACCCACGCTAGGCATTGCCAACTGGCAACCTGAAGCCTCTTCCTATGTGCGGCATCTCGCATGGGCAGTGACCTGCACTTTTCGTGCATGAGTGGGTCTCACCTATCTGTTGTTGGGGGAGGTATGTGTGTGTGTGTATGTGTGGCTGGCTCACTCCCTGTTCCTTCTGTTGCCCCCGCAAGCAGCTCTTGCCCTGCCTGGCCTTACTCTTCCGCAGTTACTTCCATCCAGTGACCAGACTGTGTGGACACGACAGTTAAGGTTTTTTTTTGTTTTTGTTTTTTAAAGTGCAAAGACGTACAAATGATCTGTTATGGTGTGCATCGTAGACTCAGTCTCTTCCTCTCCTCTGTGTAGCAGTGGCATCCTTGGTGTCCTTAGAGTGGTCACGTTTTACGTTCCTCCAAAACAATGCCATCATCTGTTTAAATGTTCTGATTATATTTCCCGGCATTTCCTACAATACACAAAATTACAGATTATATAATTTACAGCTATACCTTGTGTCTCAGACCTTCTTGGTGTGAAGCAACAAACAGTGGCTTCAGGTGCCCTGCCTGCCATGAGATTGCACCTGTTTGGGGGCAATTCCTCGCAATCATCCACAGTCACACATCTCATTGCACTGACACACATACATTCATATAATTCATGGTTGTTCGGTACACTTTTTAACTTCTGAAAAAGTGCATTTTTTTTTACATTTACTGTCAGTATTATGGACACCTCCTTTATTAAGCATGGTTTTTCTTTTGTTTTTTCATTTATTCTCACAGTCTTCATTGCAATCTTGTTGTCGACACAGTGAAATTCACAAAGGGCAAAACAAAAAAACATCTGTCATGGGTTGTCTAATGTCCCTTCTATGTGTTGCCTCTTAATTCAGAAAAAAGGGGCAGCCAATGTCAGTCATATCCCAGTAGTCATAGGGCATCAGACAGGGTACAACCTGGACAAAATGACAATCTGTCACAAGGCCACATGTAGAGAGACAAACACATTCACACCCTGTTAACCCCCAAAACATGAATCAGGTGCAAAATTATGAATTATCCACACACTGTTTACTGCAAAACATGAAAACTGAAAAAATATCTCCCGAAACGTGAACGCAGGTCTCGCAAAACGTAAATATTATTCATGATATATATATATATATATATATATATTGAGTTTAAGTAGTTTACAGTTTTCAGTTTATGGATCACTTACTGCAGGGAATCTTGATCACAAACCCTATCACTGCAAAAATGTTTTTTTCTCCTCTGGGGGGGTGTCACTACAGTCGTTTAAGCGAGGAGGTGAACCTCGAGTGGTCTCTCGCTTTGGTGACAAGCGCCCGGCCTGGCCTCTCGGCGTGACCCACTCCTGGGAACAGCAGCAGGTGTGTAGTTTGACTGGGAAAGTACACCTGTCAAACTGTAACGTACGTGTCAAACTCAGGGACAAACCTCACCTGGAGACTCCAGTAAAGTTAGAAAGATATTCACAGATTCAAAGTTCACTGCTCAATAAATTTTAGAGAAACGTTGTAGAAAAAACAAACACTAGTTTCTAACCTCAGGAGTCAGACAACGAGATGCAACCTTATTTTTATTGATATGATTCGTCCTCTGAGCTGGAAAAATAAAATTGATGTGAACGAGCAGGCGGCTGAGAAATGAAAGCGTAGGGGACCATCAACAAAGTGCAAAATGAAAAGAGACACCAGAAAATATATGTCAGTAAATTCATGGGTATAAGGTTGTGGTGTCACCAAATTCACTGCTGAACACATCAATGGTCTCCTGCTGGTTATACTACAACACTCAGTTTGGAAAAATGTGCAAAAATTTAATTTTTGAGAATTAGTGAATTTATTCCTCAGTTTATTACTTATTTAATGATAAATTACTAAAATTCAATGCATTTATGGAGTCTTATTTTATTTTTTAGAATTTAATTTAACCTTTATTTAACCAGGTTAGTCCCATTGAGATTGAAATCTCTTTTGCAAGGAAGACCTGGACAAGTTTCCAATTCACCCAGCCTGCATGTCTTTAAATATGGGTGAAAACCACAGCACCCGGAGGAAACCCACGCAACATGGGTAGAACATGCAAACTCCACACAGAAAGGCCACAGTGCAACAATGCTAACCACTAAGCCACCAATTCATTTTGACCCATAAATGATTTGGGGGATTTTGGGGGCACTCTGGGTCATTTGAACCCACTCGATCATCATAAAGTAAAGTTTTGCTGAGTACAATATGTATTACAATATGGTAGGATAGTTACAGCATCAAAGTATCCATAACGAGTCTATATCAGGGTGGTCTGACATCTCAGATATACAATCGTCACTGTCTGCTGACTCAATTCCATCAATGGCACTGTTTCCATCCTAACTTTGGGCATCACGAATCAGTCTCAGTGCTTGTGCAGCTGTAAATCGTGCTATTCTAGGTCTGTTGGTCGTGCATCCCTGCAACACAGTAAAGTATAATGATTTCTAAATGATAATGATTTAATGATAATGATTTCGGCCGAGAATTGAGCATGAGCTGGACATGCCCCCAACATGTCCGCGACGCGCGGAACTCCGCTCCTCTTTCCATGACAAAAACTCCTGTAACAGTGGAATGTGCCATTCATTTCTAAACTGGACGCTGTCTTGATCCGGTATGTCGTCTGACTAGCACAGGAATTGTGAAAAATTTCTCGGATAATCACATGACTGAAAAGCAACCGACAGCCGTCTGAAATCCACCTGAAAGCCGTCCTGTGAGACCAACATGGAGGTGGTTTTGTGCTGCGTAATGAACGGCTCCGTGGCGCGTCCCTCCGCTTTTCTTTCCATGAAAAAAACTCCTGTAACAGTGGAATGTGCTGAAAAAGTGTTGATGTCCATGCCTTCTGCCTTTTTGTGAAAGTCAGATGACATCCCGGATCAACAAGCCTTCACGATGGAAATGATCTGGTTGTTTTAGCGGGGTTTGAGCCTGTCGATCGGCGCTCGAGCACGGCGCGCTCTCAGCAGTTGTGGGCGTCTTTAAACCGTCTGGATCACTCCTTAATCTGTGTAATCCTCATAAAATCATCCCTGAAAGCCATATTAATTTTCCGAACGGTGTCCACCTGGAGGTCTCTCACAGTTTCTGGAAAAAAATTGATGCAGCAAAGCTCCAAATCATTCAGACATTTATTCACAATAAAAAAACGACGAGAGGGGTGGACCACTGCTCACACAAAGCCTGCTCACAGGCGAATGATGCAACCGACAGGCTTGAAAAAACTCACGCATGCACATGAAGGTTCAAGCTTGGCTGATGCAATCACGTGATTCAAATCCATATGGTTTTTGAAAAAAATAAAAAGGTCGGATACTTTTCTAACTGACCTCATATGTCAGAGTTGATTCATACCAATAAGGAAACATGCAGACTGACATACTGCATACACCCTCCTACTTTTTTTTAATGAAAGTTGCTTAAATGCCCACCCTAAATTAATTTTGTGAACCAAACACATAAAAAGCAAAAAAAAAAAAAAAAAAAAAAAAAAAAAAAAAAAAAGAGTTTTTATAAGGTGTTTTTTTTTTTTTTTTTTCCTGTGACACTGTCATCAAGGTGCACTGGTCTTTTCCAAGTTCCATAAACGTAGCCTTTGTCCCTCAGTAACGTTTTGTTTTGCATGGTTTATTATTTAATGAAACATCATTAATTATTTTACCCATGCACACAATGTAGTCACGTGACAATGACATCAATTTCAGAGTTCGCAGTTCAGTAGTTGGGCACAAGGTGGAACATATCTGACACCGTCTGGAACTAAATGGGTGCAGCTGATGAAGTCCAACATTTTATTGAATATATGGAGGGGCGGGCATTATGACAAATCTGATATGGGGTGCGTGCTCATGCATTTGCCCATCCCGTCTTCAGACAGAATTTTGCATGGAACGCCCTGGGCATTTTGATGCACACCTACTATATATACAGTGAAGAAAAAAAAAAGAGCCATAGAATGACCATTTTGACTCCTGAGAGTGAGGCATAAAGAAAGCAAAAGATGTGTAACGCACAGAGATAAAAGAATGACAGGAACAGACAAATCATCCAGGGTAAGCAAGAAGGTGCGGAAAGAACGGATGACACAGTGCAAAGCCAAAGAAAGGAGAGATGAGAGAGACATAGTGAGTAGTGGCATGCGTGGCGTCTAAGCTCACAGTCGCATTATGCCACCTCACTCAGACAACACTTGCTTCGTAGGTGCCAAAAAAACAAAACAAAAAAACATCTCCTTCCACTTCTCTGAGAATCTGGATGGGAAAAGGAGAATCTCCCCTCTTCCTTTCAGGGCTGTTGGAGGTTTTGACTGCAGCTGTAAATTTAATTCTTGGACCCACTGGGAGACAGAGGAGCCGAGCAGCAGTAAAGACTCTCCTCCTCCAAGGCCATCAGCGGGCTCCAGGACAGCCTCCCAAAACACCTTTAAACCTGATGACAAATTCATTTTGTGCAGATGTGCCCTGCTCCCCCCCCCCCCCCCCCCCCGCCCCCCAAGTCCACCGCGGAAATGGGACTAAGCAGTACCTCTACAAACAGATTTTAGAAATAATTACACAAACGTTTTGCTGAATATCTGAGGTGTGGTCTTTACTTTAGCTCCAGCGTGCCCAACCAGTCGATCGCCAGCTGAGTTCCAGTCGATTGCAAGACACTGGTGCTGTAACGGACAGTGCTGCTATAATGGATTGATGCAGAAGGTGGCAGCACTGCACCAATAAGGATATCAGCTGCCATTAAACACCATGAAAGAAGAAGAGGGCTCTCTTCTTCTTCTTGTTCTTCTTCTATGGTGCAGGATGCAGAGTAGAGGTGGGCGATACCGGGGGTTTTGGTATTGATCCGATATCAAGTAAATACAGGCCCAGTATTGCCGATATCGATACCGATACAGATACTTTTTCATATTTAAGATTCATAGATCCAAAGGATCCAAAAGACCTGGGATAGAATTTCGCCAAACATTGTACGTGACAACAAAATACTTTATTATCACAATCAGTCATTTTTGTTTAAAATAAATATCACAGATAGAGGGCTGACAAACCACAATACAAGTGTGCGCTGCTGCGTGTTGTGTGACAGTGCAGCGCTGCTCTTACAGAGAGTAGACTTTGATGAATCTGCATGCGCAGCAGTCAGTGCGTGTGGGAGAGAAAAAAAGCTTGAGTATTGATTTTTTACACGAAGATCGTTCAATATCGTTCAACCAGCGCTGGTATCGATATTATCGACATTAGGATCGATCTGCCCACCTCTAATGCAGAGGAGGGAAAAAAAATTTAAATGAGAAAAAAACATTTTTGAAGCAACATAACAGCTTAAAGAGCTGAAATAAGTTACACTGTGGACAAAAACAGTATGTCAACAGTTCAAAAGTCAGTATTTTTATTCATTTATTTTTCATGCATTTGTTGTGTTTGTGAACGCAAATAGTGAGCCGTTAGCTCAGTTAAACTGTGACTATTAATTCTGTCATTTATTGCTTTTGTTAAAGATGATGACTGTGTTTGAGATTTTATTTTATTTTAGTTAATTTTTTTGTGCTTTCATTTTGTGTAATGTTTACAAAAGCAACACGTGAGCCGTTTCTGTAACAGTTTATAAATATAATAGAGAGATAAACTGTGACTATTAACACTGTGATTTCCTGCTTTTGATAAAGATAACAGAGTTTGTGGTTTATTTTATTTTATTTATTTTAACATTATTCCATGTGCAGCTGGAGGTCTGCTGCACACAGACGATAGGCAGCTGAGCAGAGGTTAATTTCTAGAACGGTTTAATGAATTGTTGCCCGAAATTTAAAAAAAAAATCTGAAACGGTCAAACCATGTTCAATATGCACAGCTTTTGGATTTAGCCTTTCTTATTTCTTGCCTCCTCTCAGTGCAAGAAGTCCCGCTAAGGGCCCTGTTCCACTGGCGTTTAGGAGGATTTGCGGATGGAATACGCACAAAAGTGGCCCACATCCGCCAAACAACCGCAATAACCGTGTAACATTCCTGTATGAGTCGGCCGCCATCCGAACACGTCCGTGATCATTCCGCAGAGGCACGCATGTTCGCAGCCAGATTTTTGAGCGGCTCGAAAATCCTGCTGCGGATGAGATCCGCATCACTGCCTGAACACATACTGAAGACATACTCAGGACATACACAACCATGTGCGCTGCATATCCCCTATCATCTGCTGATATCCGCAACCGACGGGTTGGCGCAGCTTGGCGGCGGACCGGGACAGTGTGCAAAACAGATACGACGCGTGCCCAGCACGGCCACATCACGGTCGCAAATGGTAGGCCGCACATGCAGACAAAGTGGGCATGGATGGAGCGAGTGCATCACGGCCGCTGTGCCCCTCATGGGGCGCCTCCGCAGTCGCCTTCTCTTCTGTTCCCTGTTATATCCACTTTTCTTCCTCATGTATTCGCTGATCCACCCCGGGACATTTGTTATTTCCGCCCACCTTTGTTGCGGACGCTCAGCTTTTGTCTCCTCATTTCATGCGCAAATCCTCCTAAACGCCAGTGGGACAGGGCCCTAAGATAGGGAACAACTTTTCCAACTTTAATTGACATTGTGTAATTTGAGTTGTTCATTGTTGTGTTGTTACAGGCCAGTCCTAAGCCTACTTGTGCTTATTCTTTGCACATATTGTTAAAACTTTATCTTTGTGCCAGGAAATTGTGTATTATATTGGTGCACAATAAATTGCGGCTACACTATGGTGTTCATTATGGCTTGGTAGATCTCGATACACTGTCAAATTTAAAGTAGATCTTGGTTCAGAACAAACAGAATTTGTAGGCGCAGCCAGGGTGTAGAGGGGGTCTGGTTTGGGAACCACAGAATCTCGTCTCTGCTGTTTGCGGACGATGTGGTTCTGTTGGCTTCTTCAAATATTGACCTTCAGCATGCACTGGGGCGGTTTGCAGCAGAGTGTGAAGCGTCCGGGATGAAAATCAGCACCTCCAAATCCGAGGCCATGGTTCTCGACCGGAAAAAGGTGCTTTGCCCTCTTCAGGTCGGTGGAGTGTCCTTGCCTCAAATGGAGGAGTTTAGTATCTCAGGGTCTTGTTCACGAGTGAGGGACGGATGGAGCGTGAGATCGATAGACGGATCAGTGCAGCATCTGCAGTGATGCGGTCACTGTATCGGACCGTCGTGGTAAAGAGAGAGCTGAGTAGGGGGGCAAAGCTCTCGATTTACTGATCGATCTACGTTCCGATCCTCACCTATGGTCATGAGATTTGACTCATGACCGAAAGAACGAGGATCGCGAGTACAAGTGGCAGAGATGAGTTTCCTCTGCAGGGTGGCTGGGCGCTCCGTTAGAGATAGGGTGAGGAGCTCGGTCACTCGGGAGGAGCTCGGAGTCGAGCTGCTGCTCCTCCACGTCGAAAGGAGTCAGTTGAGGTGGCTCGGGCATCTTTTCCGGATGCACCCCTGGACGCCTTGCTGGAGAGGTGTTCCGGGCACGTCCCATTAGGAGGAGGCCCCGGGGAAGACCCAGGACACACTGGAGGGACTACATCTCTCGGCCGCTTGGGAATGCCTTGGGGGTCCCCCGGAGGAGCTGGGGGAGGTGTGTGTGGATCGGGAGGTCTGGGCAGCTTTGCTTGAGCTGCTGCCCCCGCGACCCGACTTCGGATAAAGTGGAAGAAAATGGATGGATGGATGGATCTTGGTTCAAAAAAGGTCGGGCACCCCTGCTTTAGCTGAATGCTGAGGACTTTAGAGAGAGAGAGAGAAAGAGAGAGAGAGAGAGAGCTGTTGAACACATCTGATTTCCTCCCACATTAGAAAACAGCAAATATATTCTATTTTTGAATTCCACCATTGTGCCAGGAGGGGCGGCTGTTTTTTTTTTTTTTTTTTTGTTATTTGTGCCATGTCACCAAGCTGCAGCTGCAGTGTGTGGCCTGTGGCACTGTGGGAGTCCATCGAGCTGGAGAGGCTTTTTGATATGAGTTGATTATGTAGAGAGACAGTCTCTGAGATGGCACCGAGGCAGAGGAAACCGATTTTACAGCCGCTTGAGGAGTGTATTGCCACTGCAGCAGCGGGGTGGCTGGAGACCTGCGGGGAGAGAGATTTATGAATATGTTTGTGTCCCGGTTTTCCCCTCCTCTCAAAACCGAGGCTGTGCTAATCGCTTGGTGCTCACATCTGGAAGCCTCCCAACAGACGGCAAATCACGCATGTCTTCTACACTGAGTTTTTCGAGAATATTTGAAGTGGTCATGCCTAATCTATAGGGATGAAAACCATCAAATGTGGAAGGCAGGTTTTTTCTCCCCCGTCCATTCCTGGTGTGACATGGTGAGCTTGTCTGAAGTACGTCATGCTATCTTTGTTCAGAGAAGGCAGATTTTCAACTCTCCTGAAGTTAATGAATTTCACAAATTTTACACACTAAATTAAAAAAAAACAGGATTTGCAAAACACATCCAATGAAATTATTATGTAACAATTTATTTCTTGTATTTATGCAGTATTAGAATGTAATCTAAATAATATATGTATTCCCTGCTGCATTCTTTATAAGACTTTGCCACTCGGTCCTTCCTTCTGAGCTTTCAATCACCGGGCCCCAGGGGGTTGTGGGTACCTGCTCTTTGAAGCGCTCTGAAAGAAGGAGGCGAGAGAGCGCAGGAGAGTCAGAATGTGTGTGTGTGTGTGTGTGTGTGTGTGTGTGTGTGTGTAGCGGGGGAAGCAAAAAAACAAACAACCAAAAAAAAAAAAACACTTCATAGAAAATAGATGACCAAGATTTCAAGTGTGGCCTCATCTAAATATCACATTTATGACTTAGTTGGGCAACCAGGATGTATGAAATCATTACAAATGCATGTTACTAGACCTCCTACACACAGCGGCGAGTGGTAACTTGAGTAGAGTCTCTGGTGTCCTGATGGAAACAATGGAATGTCTGACATAAGGATGAGGAATGTGCTCAGAGGTGATATTCCTGAGTGCTGGAGCCTGTCTTCCTTTCGCTGGGACCAGGAAGCCTCAAGAAAGGAGATAAGCCAGCCTCCCCAGTCTGACTCCATCCAGCTCACATCCAACCACCAGGAAACATTTCCATGAACCAAATGATAAACTGTCACCCGGGCAATTGAGTTCAGTCAGTATGAGCAAAAGGTGGGGGTGGGAGAATTAAAAAAAAAAAAAAAGAAAACTGCAGTAGATTATCAATGTTACTGAGAGGAGTAGCTCTGATAACATACAGAGTGCCCACTTTCCACCCAGTGCAAAGCAAGTTGATTCAATTTATTTACTCAACGCCAAATGAAAACAATGCTTCTCATAAGAGTGAGGTCCGATCTTACCCACCCGATGAGCAAACACAATGACAACAATGGTAAGGAAAAATTTCCTCAGGTGCTTTTTGATTACAGGAAGACACCTCAAGCAGACCAGACTCAGCGGGGCGATCATCTGCTTTGGCCATACTGTCAATAACAAAATAACAAATAAAACAAAGCACAACAAAGAAATGTCATGGAAAGACAGAAACATTGCAGTGAAGCAACGATGCACAACCAGTGCAATTGCCATTTTCACATCCAGTGCCCATGTTGGGCAAATAGTGTTGTTTGTGTGTGTGAGCACTCCCATTCCTCTGTTCATGTCTGTGTCTTGTGGTCCGTATCCTCTCCCTTGTCATGTCTGTCATCCAGGTGGTCCTCTTTGTGGCTGATCCTCTGGCTTGTCTCTCTACTGTCTGTTTTGTCTCCCTTGTTCCAAGTTCTCTGTGCTCTGTTCCCCTATGGCCTCCTGGTTTGCGCTCCACATTGATTTTGTGGTTGTGTTTCTTGATTTAGTTTTTGGTTAGTGTTCAGTTGTTTTTGTAGTTTGATTATTCATTGCCCACTTTAATGTGTTATATCTTCATGTTAGTTTTTCTACTGTAATGCTTTTCTAGGCGGTGCTCTATGTTGCTTTTCTGTTTGAGTTCATGACTTAGTTTTTGGTTTAGTACTTTTTTATTCAGTCGCCTCTTTTTATGTACTTGTTGTGAGTTTTCTCTCATGTTACAATTTTACACCTTTAAGTTCCATGGTGATTTTTACTTTTGTGTAGTGGATTTATATTTTTGTTCCGTGGTTTTTGAAATCTTTCTTGAGGTTTAATTTTTATGTTTTATCCTTTTCTCACCTTCCATACCGTTGTTTTTCCACCTTCTTGTTGTCTATTGACCTTTGACTTTTGCACACACCTGTGTTTTTAACATCAGTTCTTGAGGTGCAAAGGATGTCCAGTTTAACTGGAGAAAACAATAGAAATCTTTCAAAACAATGTTCCTCAAAGAAAGATTGGAAGTGGTTTGAATATTTCGTATTCTGCGGTACATAATATCATGAAACAATTCAAAGAATCTGGAGGAAATTCAGCATGTAAAGGGCAAGTGTACAAGCATAAGCTGAACACCAGTGATCTAAAATCCCTCAGGTGGCAATGTGTCAAGAATCATCTTTCATCAATAGCTGATATACCCACATGGGATTACTTTCAAAAACTTTTGTCAAGCACTATAATATTCACTTAAAACTTTATTGTACAAAAAAAAAATCTATGTACCTGGGTTCTGAGGCATCTGGATTGGACCATCACAGTGGAAACATGAAATGTGGTCAGACAAATCAGTATTCCAGCTCTTTTTTGGGAGAAATGGACTCTGGGTTCTCCAAGACCCAAGACAAAAAGGCCAACCAGATGATCAGCAACAAGTCTATTAGCCAGGGTGTGTCATGGTATGGGGCTGTGTCAGTGCCCTCGACAAAGATAATTTACTCTTCTGTGTGTGTACATTGAGACTTTAGTGTAACATATGAGCATGTATGCATTTTTCAACTAGACAATGGAAAACCACATTATGCACACACTACAAAGGAATTGCTGTGGAAGCAGAGGGTATGGGTAGGTGATTGGCCTGCCTGCAGCCTTGATCTTTCAACACTGTATAATATATGTAGAATTTTGATACAAAAATGCAAGAATAACAGCCCTGCACTATTGCATACCTTACAGCATGCTTGCAGGAAGAATGAGGAAAAACACAACACAACTTTTTTTTGGAATGGCTATAAATGCAGCAATGGCTGTATATTAACAAATGAAATGAAACTGACTACAGAAAAGATGGAAAATCTTGGGTTTTCATTTTCCATACTGTCCCAACTTTATTGATTTGGGGGTTGAACTTAAACACAAGAGCATGAGATCATGATGGTATAACCTCATAATGGCATCACTCCAGGATGATAAGTGAAATTAGTGAATTATGTCACATGTGGTAATAATAGAGAATTTCCTAGGATGTTGGGGGGGAAAAGTTAGAAAAATACTCTTAAATCATGATGATATACAATCTAGATGAGGAGCTCATTCCCAACTTTTCAAACTTTTGGGCTTCAGTTCATAAATATTACAGCTCAGTATGTGACAGCAGCTCTATGCCGGGTTATGATTTGCATGTTTGCTTTCATGGATTTTCAGTTGCTGATGAAAAGTCACACTCATTAGAATGATCCTCCATAGCAAAATCCTCATCAGCTATCTGGAAAATCAATACTTCCTATCAGAGTACCAGCAAATTAGAATTTAATTCATCTTCACTCGCTTATTGTTATGTGCAGATGCGGATTGAGGAGCGGACCAGCGTCTGACTGAACCCAGCGCTAAATAACAGAAAGCGGTTCCAAAAACAAAACAAATTTATTCCCTTCTGTGCACTAATTGTGTACAACATAATGTGCGGTGTCTGGTGAGGTGAAGGACGGCGCGCTCTCCAGCGCCCCAAATGGATCAAAGCCCGACGCTTCTGGACCCAGACTCACCGCCAAACACCCCCCAGGTGGACACGACAAACTGACTCTGTGAAGGATGGAAAAGGTGAGGTAAGTCAACAGCTACAACAAATATCCTTCAAAGGCACACACTATCAGCAACACATTCAGTCTGAATTTAAGCTTTATGTAAATGAGCAGCTTCTCACAACAGGTGGAGGATCATCAGTCCGTATGCCACGGCAGTGAGAAGCGAGCTGCACAATTCTCATCAATGTTCAAATATACTGCATAACAAAATACCAAATTACTGTTAACACTTATTCAGACAATCATCACCTCTGATGTGTGCTGACAGCATGTGTCCCTCACCCGTCCTCCTTCACAGGCACGATGTGTCAAACCCAGGCGCGGTCCTCAGCGTCTCACAAACGAAACATCACAAGGTCGAGTTCCCGGCAATTCTGCTCGAATCACTCATGGCTTAAATGCAGACACCATCTCATTATCTGCTTCAGCGAAAGTCTTTAAGTTTGCACGTGAGCATCATCCACAGGTGCTGCAAGTCATTAGGCCTGCACGTGAACATCCTCCACAAGTGCAGCCAATAATGCTGATGAGGGTGAAGGACTCCTCTGCCAGCACCTTCTCCACAGACAAAAAACCAGTTTGCATACCACCTGGAGAGCAAAAAAAGAAAACAACACCAAAATGTCCAGCCAAAACCCCCCAACACACAACACTTATGCACCAAACTCATGATCTCCAGTAGCGTATGACTCAAAAATGACTGGATTTTCAACATTACTACAGCCCTTTCCAAGGTGACGTGACATCACTCAAGCTCAAGGAGGATGCATGGCAGAATTTTAATGTTGTTGATGATGGGTAAAGGGCACAGTCTCTCCCAACTCTGATTCAGAATGTTTTCCAACCTTGGCCAAAAAAACAGAAAGCAAACAAACAATCAAAAAAAACTAACAAAAAAACCCCCAAAACTAATATTACAGGACTAATTATGTCAATGCTTGACAAACTATTATATATCTTAAAATGGGTAAAAAGTGTAATGCATGAAATATCGCCAGAAATCATTTAGATGATGATTATTATTATGATTATTATGTCTGCTTAAAACAAAAACATATGTAATGATCTTCACAGATTACAGTGAATTATCGTGTATAGATTATAGACAATAGAGACTGTAGTGATTACAGTGATTATAGCTGTGGTATGGGCCAAGAAACAACACACCTAAACTTTGGTCCCCTATCCATTGTATTTCATGGTCATCAATATTGCATGATGGCGTTGGCAGTCATAGGCCATGAAGCAGAGTACACCCTGGACAAGATGCCAGTCTATAGCAGAGTTCCATATGGACAGTATAAACCCATTCCAGGGTTCTAGGTAACGCAAACTTGCGTTATAGCCCATTACGCTTATAATTTTGGACCATTATGATTTTCAATACAGCGTCTGTAATCAACCATTTCTGCAGCACGACTCCAGTTTGAAGCGTTGCTTCGATTCAATGGCTCGTGGCTCTTGATACACTGCTCTTCAGAAGCAGTAAGTCCGCTTCTTAATCCCTCTGAAAGTCATTCAAATTTCATGAGTCACTTTTGTGTGGATTAAAGTCACTAACTGGGACTCTTGTCTTGTTGCAGTCAAGAAACGAGAATCGTCCTCCGTTCCGTTGTCACATCTTCAAACGCTGCGCGGCTCTCTGCCGAGACAGAGTCCGCTCAGAATTAATAACTTCAAAATAAATTGCTGCTTTAAAGTAGAGCTGCATTGAAATAAATGTGGTCAGATCTCAGAAAGAAATAGCTGATATGTATTTATAAGACCCTTATGAATGCAGTAAAGTAAATCTGTAAGCCCAAATTTGTAATTCAGCGGAGAAATCTTCGTTTAAAAGTGACAAATTTGCAGCTAAAATTTAGCCCTCCGTGAAAACAGTTTGTACATCCGGGTCATTTCCATGACGTCAGGGAGAAGACGACGCACTTGTGCCTTCAGCCCGATCAAAAAAAAAAAAAAAAAGCCTTCAGTCCGATCCCGCATTGAAATTGATTTTATCTGTTAGTAATGTTACTGTTATACACATCCTGGTTTCAGCATCCAAAAGTAAGCTGCAATGAATGCGAGATACAGCTCTGCGGCAACATCGACAGTGGGCGACGTTCTTCTCCGTTCTTCTCTGTTTTGATGCGGAGCGGCCAGTAACACCTGTTGCCCGCAAGGACAGACTTCTTGCGGCAAAATCCGCAGCGCCGCACGGTCTCGGTAATCGGAGCCGCAGAGCTCCGTGGCCGTTGAGAGAGGTTTATATCTTTTTAATGACTTGAATTCTTTGCAGGTCCCGCATCTGTACCCTCGCGACGGTAACACTGGAGGCTAAAGACAGTACATTTTCAATGCGACACCACTCAATCAATGGGCGTATGGAAAAAGTCCCCAAAAATCATTTTCAAGCAACAATAAAAGAAATGTGTACTCACCAAACGTACCGCAAGACAGCGGAGGTCGGTCTTGAAGTCCTGAGCGATTCTCTCACCAGGCGCTGGAAGGGCAGCTTGCGGATCAGCAGCTCGATGCTCGAGGACCACAATGTAAATAAGCATCCGTATTGGAAGCATTGTTGTGTTATCCTCTGTGGTATTTTTATGTATTGTTATTTAATTTTATTGCCGAATAAAATAAAATAAAATTCTGGGAGCAGTGGATTTCTGTTAGCGGCAGATCTCTCACAGCGCCACGGTGCCGTGAGGCTTCTTCACGCCGACGTTGAAACTTCTGCAGTTGTTCGCCAAATGCACGAAGTGTAATCACAGCGGCCACCGCGTTGTAATCCAGAATGGCCACAGGACACAAAATGACGTGACCGATACATCACATGAAAACCCTCTATAAGACAATAAAAAGGTGCTTTTGTAAGAGATGCAAACTGACGTAAATCCACAAATTACAGTTGGCGCGTGCAATGCATGCTGGGATAGTGTCTTCTCTTTGACGTCTCGGCAGCATCCCGGATGTGCTGACAGTTTTGCGGAGGGCTAAATTTTAGCTGTAAATTTGTCATTTTTAAACTAAGATTTCTCCGTTGAATGACAGATCTGGGCTTGCAGATTTACTTTACTACATTCAGAAGGATCTTATGTGTAAATATGTCATTTTTTGGTCCAAAGATCTGACTGCATTTATTTCAATGCAGGTCTACTTTAAATAAAATGACACCTCTTACAAACGTTGCAATACAGACAATCAACTACAATTGACTAAAACGTTTTTTCCTCCCAAAATGAGATGTCCGGCATTCTTTATAAACCTGACCTGCAGCACAGCTGCAAGAGCTCAGCTCATGTCTGAAAGGAAATGCTTTTGACAAAAACACAGATTTTATTTCTGTTTATGTCCAGAGATCAAGGATCCACCATGTAGAGTTTATTATGTCCAGAGTTTAAGGATCCAGTAACCAATTTCATATTTATTTACTTTAAGACTCAATAAAATGTTGTTCAACTTCAACTTAATCAGCTTATAAAGCGCCAAATTACAACAAAAGCTGTCTCAAGGTGCCTCACACAGAACAGTTCAACATAAAAAAATTAAAATAAAAAAAAAAATTCAAATACCTAATTAAAAACAGAAGTAAAAGAATAAAACATAACAAAATAAAAACTACTCATAAGAAACAGAATAAAAATAGGTTTTAAGTCTTGACTTAAAAATGTTCACGGACTCTGACTTCCTCACTGAGGGCCATGTACTGGCAAACCCAGAATGAGATTGCCCACTCAACAAACTTCCCCAGCCTTTTGGACATGATGAAGGGACTTGGTCTGTCGTACCTGGCTTTTCCCCTCTGAGTACCCCTAGAATGGCCAGTTTTTAGCTTGAATTTTCAAAAGCTTCCCCCCTTCCGCACATCCCCCCCGGTCGCTTCGTTCCCTCGACATTATCACTACGCTAAAATTTTATCCTAGCTAGAACCCTGCATTTACACACCAATGGTCAATTTAGAGTCATCAATACAGCTAACCAATCCATGTCTTTAAAATGGGAGGAAGCTGCAGTATTCCCAGGGCTGGATCCACAGTGAAAATCTGACAGATGCATTTTTGCCCAATGATAAAATAAAAATTGTACGCGTCTTGTTATTCAATAATTGTCATTCTTTTATTTGTGTGCAACATACACTGTCACACTTCTTTTAATATATTTATTATACTTCATGGACCATAGTGAACACTTATTTGTATAAATATGATGTCCTAAAACAACACTATAACAAAAATTGACTGTAAACAGGATCAAATTTATTGCCAAAAACTTTCAATTATACCTGAATCTATATATGATTTTTTTTCAGTTGATAAAATCAATAAAATATGATTGCATATATTCTTAATAATATATACTGAGATACAGACAGTTCACAGAAGACATTTTCCATTGATACCAATCAAAATTAGAAACAGTCCAGCAGGTAACAATATTCATCATGTCCATGACTAAATATAATAAAACAAATACATCACAATTGTACATATATCACAGTTGTGATATGTGTACAATTGTGATGTATTTGTTTTAGTATATTTAGATTTTGTTGTGATTTGGCACTTTATAAGCTGATTAAATTGAAATTGAATTGAAATTGAATATTTTATTGAGTCTTAAAGTAAATAAATATGAAATTGGTCACTGGATCCTTAAACTTTGGACATAATAAACTCTACATGTGGATCCTTGATCTCTGGACATAAATAGGAATAAACAAAATCTGTAGTTTTTGTCAAAAGCATTTCCTTTCAGACATTATTGGCATGAATGTCTTTCCATACATCTGAGCTGAGTTCTTGCTTCACTTCAGGATGTAATTTGTAAAGAAATACAGCACGTTTCATTTTGGGAGGAAAAAACGTTTTAGTCGATTGTAGTTTCCTGTCTGTATTACAACGTTTGGAAAGAGGTGTCATTTTATTTAAAGCGGCAATTCATTTTGAAGTTATTAATTCTGAACCAGACTCTGTCTTGGCAGAGAGCCGCGCAGTGTTTGGAGCTGTGTGAACAGAACGGAGGACGATTCTCGTTTCTTGACTGCAACAAGACAAGAGTTCCAGTTAGTGACTTTAATACACACAAAAGTGACTCATGATATTTTAATGGCTTTGAGAGGGTTAAGAGGCAGACTTACCGCTTCTGAAGAGCAGTGAATCAAAGAGCCATGAGCCATTGAATCGAAGCATTGCATCAAAGAGCCACGAGCCATTGAATCGAAGCATTGCTTCAATGGTTCACGGCTTCAAAGTGGAGTCGCGATGCAGAAATGGTTGATTACAGAGCCACTGCAGACCAAACCCTGAATATCCGACTTTATTTGTACATCTGTATGACTCTGAAACTCGGAAAATCCATATAACTATAGGTTGACATGAAAACCAAAGCTGTGTTCACCGCGGGGACACGTTCAGCACTATTTGGGATTATTGAAGATTTTTTTTTTTTTTTTACAGATGACGAACGATGTGTAAAAAAATTTGACCGATGCAACTGCATCAGTCCAAACCGGTCTGGATCTGGGCCTGATTCCAAGGTAACCCATGTGAACACAAGGAGACTATGCAAACTCCACACAGAATGGACTAGGTGGAAAGCAATCCCATGACCTTCTTATTGAGAAGCAACCGTTCTAACCACTAATCCACTAAGCCACCATGTCACACCACTTTTTTTGAAGGTCAAGTCTGGGAGCATGCACTGGTTACACATGTCACCTACATCCATGAAACCATGGCACCATGGAAGCCTTGGGTCCTAAATGACAAAAGCCCAGGCAGACAAGCAGTCCAGATACAGATAGAGATACAGATACTTTATTTGTCACTGTAACCAGTACAACGAAAGCTAATGAAAGGTCCACCCAATCTCTCAAAAGTAACTATTTATCTGCTGCAGCCAGGCAAATCAAAGGGTGTCCCCTTGATAAAATCTACAATAATTTTTGACTTCAGCATGTGCCCTTAGCTTTTAACTGATTTTCTTAGAATCACATCAATTCTTTGGCTGACCATCAGTCATTCCACCAACTTTGGTCCAAATCAGATCAAAACACTTTGATTTATTTTGTTCACAGATGAATGCACACATACGATTGACACCCCTGCTGGAAGATAAACAGTAACACAGTCAGTTCTCTGTTTTCATTTGTCCCGCTTTATCGCATAACCTGTTTCGAACATGCAGTGTTTTAAAAAGTGTTCCAGACATAGCGTGTTGTACATCTGTTTTTAAGAAAAAAGCTTACTCAGGAAGTTAGCGAAACATTAGCTTGAGCTTGTCTGGTTTTACCATTTCACAGTAAAGCCAGCTGTTGTGTACATATCAACATGGGTCTATTGTGGAACGGATTGAGGAAATGTTCATGGATTAGCAGCAATTTTACTTCAGTGTGATTCACAGCCTCACACGATGCTCCTGAAAATCAGTTCACTGTTCCGTCGTGTTACAGAGAGTGGCCGGATCGATCAGTGTCTGACCAAGATCTGATATGGCATATAACATCAGTATTAACAATGATTATCCGCCTCAGTGCATCCTTAAATCTGAAAAAAAAAATCACCACATCTAAATTCTGTAGTGGCTGAATCTTGTGCCCAGGACTGTGCATGCATGATGTGCAGAGATCCCAAAGTGTTGCTATTTTCATGCTCCTTAACAAGGACATAGGCATTACTTCATACACAGTCATCAGTGGGCTCTGCATGCCCGCACACTGTCATTGCCACAATAGCATGTTGTTGCTTTTTAAAACAATGACATATTACATCAGAATATTTTCCAGCCTAATGGTATTAATTATTGCTGTGTGTCATGGAAACAAGTGTCTTACTTTTTACAAGGAAAATGTGAGAAACTTCAGAAACTTTCAAAGCTCTGTGATGATTGAATGGAACTATTTTAATGCAAGTTTGTATAACATGCATGCTCTAACAGGTGATTGTTTCCAACAAATCTGTATAGTTCAATTACATTAATATAGAGGTTTTTCACAAATTCCCCAGTGGAACACACGAAGTTTGCAGGAATGTGAGTGGAGATTGGTATGACTTTAAGGGCCCCTTCACACATAGTACGAATAAGTACAAATCACGGAGGAACAGCTCGTATGAGCGAACCACAAAAACACTGAGCCAACGGGCAGACGTGAACAATGCTGCTGCTACGGTTTCGTGCAAGCGGGAACACAATGTGAAACTGTGAAAAAAAGCAAGCCATCCACGGGATTCAAACCTGCAGTTTTCAAAAGCTCTAATTTCCATCCAGAAACATTACCACTGAGTTACCATCACTGTCCTGTAAAAGGTGAAAATGCCTAATATCAAGAAGGGAATGGATGTATTTAAAAAAACACACACACACCATATAAAAACACCGCATTTTATTGAATTCCTCTTATCAAGCGGGCAATACAACTATGATCCATCTGTTCCTCTGTAGATGACCATGGTCCAGACGTACAGTCATGAAATGACATGACTGATGAAGCAGAGTGCTCTTATCATGTCCGCATCTGCTGGCTGCATGTCTAGTCGGGCCCCGCGTACGTGTCCGGGCCCAACACGCATGTCTTGCGGATGGCGTGCTGCAGGAATACACCGCATCATGTGGAACAGAGCTCATGTGGGTGACGTGACATTCAGATCGCCCGCTGCATGTTATGATCCGTTTCATCTGGGGTAGCCTGTCAGTGTGTGTGGTGTGTGCTCACTCGCTGCAGCCATTGCAACCAGCGGACTATATGTTTTTATGTATGTCCACGTGAGGACAGCAAGCAGACACGTGTGTCACAGTGGCAGTTGTTAGTGCATGTCCTGTTGTGTGTTGCGGGGTTTGGCTGGACATTTGGGTGTTCTTTTCTTTTCTTTGCTCTCCAGGTGGTATGCAAACTGATTTATTGTCTGTGGAGAAGGTGCTGGCAGAAGAGTCCTTCATCCTCATCAACATGATGTGCAGCACCTGTGTATGGTGCTCACGTGCAACCTTAAAGACTTTCAGCTGAAGCAGATAATGAGATGGCGTTCTGCATTTAAGACTTGTGTGATTCAAGCAGAATTGCCGGGAACTCGACCTTGTGATGTTCGTTTGTGAGACGCTGAGGACCGCGCCTGGGTTTGACACATCATGCCTGTGAAGGAGGAAGGGTGAGGGACACATGCTGTCAGCACACATCAGAGGTGATTAATTGTCTGAATAATTGTTAACAGTAATTTGGTATTTTGTTACGCAGTATATTTGAACTTTGATGAGAATTGTGCAGCTCGCTTCTCACTGCCGTGGCATGTGGACTGATGATCCTCCACCTGTTGTGAGAGGCTGCTCATTTACATAAAGCTTAAATTCAGACCTGAATGTGTTGCTGATAGTGTGTGCCTTTTGAAGGATATTAGTTGTAGCTGCTGCCTTACCTCACCTTTTCTATCCTTCGCCAGAGTCGTTTGTCGTGTCCACCGGGGGGGTGTTTGGCGGGAACATGGGTCCAGAAGCGCCGGGCTTCGATTCTTTTGGGCACTGGAGCGCGTGCCATCCTGCACTCCGCCAGACTGACGCTGTTTTCGTTTGTACACTTTGTTATGCACCAAAGGGGGAAAATAAATTGTTTGTTATTGGAACCGCTTTCTGGTTGTTTTAGCGCTGGGTTCCGTCAGACGCAGGTCCGCTCCTCAACCCGCGTCGACACATAACAGTAGTTCCCGGCCATGTCCATAATGGACCCAGCGGCAAAGGCGGTTCCATTCCCCGAAAGAGTTCAAGAACACTTGGAGAAAATATGGGAGCAATTACAGCATCTCACAAAACCAAATTAAACAAACAGATGTCCGCGTTACGGAGCTTGCAGTGCACGCCGTTCCACTTCCTGCTGCTCCAGCTGCAGCACCATCGATACCGGTGCAGATAACTCCGTCATCCAGAGATTCGGCTTCCGAATTGATTATTGTTCGTCCGGAGCCTATGCGGGAAACGTTGAAGCTTGTGCTCCATTTTCGATGCAATGTTCTCTGGTTTTTGCTCATACCATGCCCAGCGGTTGCTGAATCTCAGGCAGGGGAGGCCGGAGTGCGGCGGATTATTCTGTGGATTTCCGAATTTTTCCTGCTCAGTCCGGTTGGAATGCCGCAGCATTAAGCGGAGTGTTGTGGTTGGTTTAAATGATCCATTAAAGGACGAGCTAAGTAGTCCGTGACAAGCCAAATGATTTAGATGAGCTAATAATCTTTGGTGATTCGTCGTAGATGATTGGATGAAGGAGCGTGGACGCGAGAGGAGGGCGGCCATCAGAACGGGTTTTTTTCGTCTCGGGGCTTTCCCCGACACAGATCTGGGCTGCCTCTTCTTCGCCCCACTGAGACTCCTCCGACGGACCTCTGGCTCCTCTTGCAGATGAGCCCATGCAGCTGGGACGAGCTGAATCCGCTATATTGCCCCGTCATAGAAGCATCAAGAAAAATAGTGGTGACATCTTTCCAGTTGTTCTGGACAGGCGAAATAATACACACACACACACACAAAAAACCAAAAAAACAAAATTGTTTGGGCTAATGTTTTTTTCTGAAAGGGGTTATAACTTGTTTGGGGATTCAGGGGCGTATCTTGTGGAGTGAACAGACAGGCGGTTCGAAGCCCGTTCGGGACTCAGTTAATCGTTGTTTTGTATTATTTGTATTTAGGATTTCTGTTTGGTCTGGGGTCGTTTTGTTTTGTTGTTTTTATTTCCCATACTTCCCTAACCCCAACCTCACTGGCCCCAAGACCATTGTCTTGTGGGTTGTGGGGTGGTGCAGTTTGGTCACGCTGAGCGTTCTCAGAAGACCACTTGCACCTAGGGGGGGGGTTGTTAGGGGCGTTTTTTCTGGTTTAGTTTAGGGCCCGGTTTCACTCCAGCCTCGGTGGGCCTTTGTACCGTTCGTCATTGGTGTTGCCGGGGTGTGGTGCAGCGGGAACATGCCTCAGTGGAGGGGTGGGCCGAACTGTTGCCCTTCACCATTTCGGTAGTTCCACCACTCCCGATAGGCTGGGGTATGGTCGGGTTGAGACACCGAACGGATTTCCGGTTTTCCGCTGCGCCTTGGGGTTGGGGCCGGGTTAGTTTTTCCTGTTCCCCTTCCCCGGCTTGATGTTTTGTGCCGTTCGCAAAAATTGAGCCACAGAGGGGCTCTGGGAGGGACCTGGGGTCTTTCGGGATGCCGGAAAGGTAACAGGGTTATCGGTTGTTTTATTTGCCCCCGGGGTTGTTTAAAGTAGTCCTCCGGGGGTTGGACTTTAATGTTTTTTGTTTCCTTCCAGGTTCCACCTCCAGGGTTGATGGGACGGTCCTCTGGGGGGGAGTTGGCTTGTGGGGCCGCCTAGCCAAGTGTGGCCGGGTCTGGGGTTCCTAGGTTGTGGGGAGGGTGCCTCCTGAGGTTTGAAGGTACGGTCCTCTGGGGGGCGCTGTTTGCTCCATGTGTACCTGGGGACCTCTGTGGGATTCCGGCTTTGGCTATTCCTCCTGGAAGTGGCGGTGAAAGCCTTCTGGGGGTGTTGGGCTCTGCAGGTCGTTCTGGGGGGGGGTTGTTTGTTATTCTTCTTTGTGCATTTATGTTTGTATTGTGTTTGTGGGGCTGTGTTGGGTTTTTGCATTGGGAGTTTTTCTTTTCTTCCCGGGGTTGGATGGGACGGTCCCCTGGGGAGGTTTTGGGTGGGTTTTATGTTTTTTCTTGTATGTTGGGTTGTATCAGGGACTGTTTTGGGGTTTTTGTTTGAAGCCAGCCGGTCTTCCAGCTGCGGTGCCCTGTTCTGCTGTCTGCGGTGGACCTTGGGAGCGTTACGCTGTCTGCTTCCTGACGAGGACCCTGGAGGGACGTGCTGTTCTCGGGCCTGGTCTGTTCGGTCGCCGGGAGGCTTCCCGTTAAAGGGGGGGTACTGTTGTGTGTTGGGGGGTTTGGCTGGACATTTGGGTGTTCTTTCTTTTCTTTGCTCTCCAGGTGGTATGCAAACTGATTTATGTCTGTGGAGAAGGTGCTGGCAGAAGAGTCCTTCATCCTCATCAACATGATGTGCAGCACCTGTGTATGGTGCTCACGTGCAACCTTAAAGACTTTCAGCTAAAGCAGATAATGAGATGGCATTCTGCATTTAAGTCATGTGTGATTCAAGCAGAATTGCCGGGAACTCGACCTTGTGATGTTCGTTTGTGAGACGCTGAGCACCGCGTCTGGGTTTGACACATCGTGCCTGTGAAGGAGGAAGGGTGAGGGACACATGCTGTCAGCACACATCAGAGGTGATTAATTGTCTGAATAATTGTTAACAGTAATTTGGTATTTTGTTACGCAGTATATTTGAACTTTGATGAGAATTGTGCAGCTCGCTTCTCACTGCCGTGGCATGTGGACTGATGATCCTCCACCTGTTGTGAGAGGCTGCTCATTTACATAAAGCTTAAATTCAGACCTGAATGTGTTGCTGATAGTGTGTGCCTTTTGAAGGATATTAGTTGTAGCTGCTGACTTACCTCACCTTTTTTATCCTTCGCAGAGTCGGTTTGTCGTGTCCACCGGGGGGGTGTTTGGCGGTGAACATGGGTCCAGAAGCGCCGGGCTTCGATCCTTTTGGGCACTGGAGAGCGTGCCATCCTGCACTCCGCCAGACTGACGCTGTTTTCGTTTGTACACTTTGTTATGCACCAAAGGGGGAAAATAAATTGTTTTGTTATTGGAACCGCTTTCTGGTTGTTTTAGCGCTGGGTTCTGTCAGACGCAGGTCCGCTCCTCAACCCGCGTCGACACATAACAGTAGTTCCCGGCCATTCCATAATGGACCCAGCGGCAAAGGCGGTTCCATTCGCCGAAAGAGTTCAAGAACACTTGGAGAAAATATGGGAGCAATTACAGCATCTCACAAACCAAATTAAACAAACAGATGTCCGCGTTACGGAGCTTGCAGTGCAAGCCGTTCCACTTCCTGCTGCTCCAGCTGCGGCACCATCGATACCGGTGCAGATAACTCCGTCATCCAGAGATTCGGCTTCCGAATTGATTATTTGTCGTCCGGAGCCTTATGCGGGAAACGTTGAAGCTTGTGCTCCATTTTCGATGCAATGTTCTCTGGTTTTTGCTCATACCATTGCCCAGCGGTTGCTGAATCTCAGGCAGGGGAGGCCGAGTGCGGCGGATTATTCTGTGGATTTCCGAATTTTTCCTGCTCAGTCCGGTTGGAATGCCGCAGCATTAAGCGGAGTGTTTGTGGTTGGTTTAAATGATCCATTAAAGGACGAGCTAGTAGTCCGTGACAAGCCAAATGATTTAGATGAGCTAATATCTTTGGTGATTCGTCTAGATGATCGGATGAAGGAGCGTGGACGCGAGAGAGGGCGGCCATCAGAACGGGTTTTTTCGTCTCGGGGCTTTCCCCGACACAGATCTGGGCTGCCTCTTCTTCGCCCCACTGAGACTCCTCCGACGGGACCTCTGGCTCCTCTTGCAGATGAGCCCATGCAGCTCGGACGAGCTGAAGCCGCTATATTGCCCCGTCATAGAAGCATCAAGAAAAATAGTGGTGACGTCTTTCCAGGTGTTCTGGGACAGGCGAAATAATACACACACACACACAAAAAAAACAAAAATTGTTTGGGCTAATGTTTTTTTCTGAAAGGGGTTATAACTTGTTTGGGGATTCAGGGGCGTATCTGGTGGAGTGAACGACAGGCGGTTCGAAGCCCGTTCTGGACTCAGTTAATCGTTGGTTTTTATTATTTGTATTTAGGTATTTTCTGTTTGGGTCTGGGGTCGTTTTGTTTTGTTGTTTTTTATTTCCCTACTTCCCTAACCCCAACCTCACTTGCCCCAAGACCGTTTGTCTTGTGGGTTGTGGGGTGGTGCAGGTTGGTCACGCTGAGCGTTCTCAGAAGACCACTGCACCTAGGGGGGGGTTGTTAGGGGCGTTTTTTCTGGTTTAGTTAGGGCCCGGTTTCACTCCAGCCTCGGTGGGCCTTTGTACTGTTCGTCATTGGTGTTGCCGGGGTGTGGTGCAGCGGGAACATGCCTCAGTTGGAGGGGTGGGCCGAACTGTTGCCCTTCACCATTTCGGTAGTTCCACCCCTCCCGATAGGCTGGGGTATGGTCGGGTTGAGACACCGGACGTATTTCCGGTTTTCCGCTGCGCCTTGGGGTTGGGGCCGGGTTAGTTTTTCCTGTTCCCTTCCCCGGCTTGATGTTTTGTGCCGTTCGCCAAAATTGAGCCACCGAGGGGCTCTGGGAGGGACCTGGGGTCTTTCGGGATGCCGGGAAAGGTAACAGGGTTTATCGGTTGTTTTATTTGCCCCCGGGGTTGTTTAAAGTAGTCCTCCGGGGGTTGGACTTTAATGTTTTTTGTTTCCTTCCAGGTTCCACCTCCAGGGTTGATGGGACGGTCCTCTGGGGGGGAGTTGGCTTGTGGGGCCGCCTAGCCAAGTGTGGCCGGGTCTGGGGTTCCTGGGTTGTGGGGAGGGTGCCTCCTGAGGTTTGAAGGTACGGTCCTCTGGGGGGCGCTGTTTGCTCCATGTGTACCTGGGGACCTCTGTGGGATTCCGGCTTTGGCTATTCCTCCTGGAAGTGGCGGTGAAAGCCTTCTGGGGGGTGTTGGGCTCTGCAGGTCGTTCTGGGGGGGGTTGTTTGTTATTCTTCTTTGTGCATTTATGTTTGTATTGTGTTTGTGGGGCTGTGTTGGGTTTTTGCATTTGGGAGTTTTTCTTTTCTTCCCGGGGTTGGATGGGACGGTCCCCTGGGGAGGTTTTGGGTGGGTTTTATGTTTTTTCTTGTATGTTGGGTTGTATCAGGGACTGTTTTGGGGTTTTTGTTTGAAGCCAGCCGGTCTTCCAGCTGCGGTGCCCTGTTCTGCTGTCTGCGGTGGACCTTGGGAGCGTTACGCTGTCTGCTTCCTGACGAGGACCCTGGAGGGACGTGCTGTTCTCGGGCCTGGTCTGTTCGGTCGCCGGGAGGCTTCCCGTTAAAGGGGGGGTACTGTTGTGTGTTGGGGGGTTTGGCTGGACATTTCGGTGTTCTTTTCTTTTCTTTGCTCTCCAGGTGGTATGCAAACTGATTTATTGTCTGTGGAGAAGGTGCTGGCAGAAGAGTCCTTCATCCTCATCAACATGATGTGCAGCACCTGTGTATGGTGCTCACGTGCAACCTTAAAGACTTTCAGCTAAAGCAGATAATGAGATGGCATTCTGCATTTAAGTCATGTGTGATTCAAGCAGAATTGCCGGGAACTCGACCTTGTGATGTTCGTTTGTGAGACGCTGAGCACCGCGTCTGGGTTTGACACATCGTGCCTGTGAAGGAGGAAGGGTGAGGGACACATGCTGTCAGCACACATCAGAGGTGATTAATTGTCTGAATAATTGTTAACAGTAATTTGGTATTTTGTTACGCAGTATATTTGAACTTTGATGAGAATTGTGCAGCTCGCTTCTCACTGCCGTGGCATGTGGACTGATGATCCTCCACCTGTTGTGAGAGGCTGCTCATTTACATAAAGCTTAAATTCAGACCTGAATGTGTTGCTGATAGTGTGTGCCTTTTGAAGGATATTAGTTGTAGCTGCTGACTTACCTCACCTTTTTTATCCTTCGCAGAGTCGGTTTGTCGTGTCCACCTGGGGGGTGTTTGGCGGTGAACATGGGTCCAGAAGCGCCGGGCTTCGATCCTTTTGGGCGCTGGAGAGCGTGCCATCCTTCACTCCGCCAGACTGACGCTGTTTTTGTTTGTACACTTTGTTATGCACCAAAGGGGGAAAATAAATTGTTTTGTTATTGGAACCGCTTTCTGGTTGTGTTTTTCCTGTGCCGCCGCTCCGCGCCGGCTGCGTCCCGACGCGCGGACCCGTCCGCACGTCTTTCATTAAAAAAATCTCCTTTAACAGTGGAATATCCGGATAAATGCTGAAACCGACTTCTGAAACTTCTCTGTTCTCTCACGACGTCCTGGATCAATAGAGCCTGAAATGTGGAGGTTTTCAGCTTGAAACAGGCTGATGACGCCGCCTGAAAGCGCTGAGCGACGTCTCGCTCCGTGGGAAGTCCTTAAAGCGACAGTGTCACCTCAAAATCTCTCATCAGCCGTTAAAATTTTCACTGAAAACCAGCTTAATTTTTCGAACCGTGTCCACTTCGATGTGTCTCACAGGTTTAGAAAAAAGTTTGACCAAACAAAACGCCAGTCTCTCAGCAACTTCTCAGACAAAGGAATTCCGACGAGGGGCTGGACGACTCCTCCCACAAGGAGTGCTCACAGGCGAATGACGTCACCGACAGGCGTGGAAAAACTCACGCATGCGCACGAGGGTTCATGCATGTCTGACGTAAAAACATATGAATGAAATCCATATAGTTTTTGAAAAAAAATAAAAAGGACCTATACTTTATGGACAGCCCTCGTATGTGAAGGTGCACTAACCTGAAATGCTTGATGCAATGGACAGGTCAGGTCAGTTCTGGAAGCATGAATGAGTATCTGCTTGGGCTTTTGCATTTGCTGGGATCCTTCACCCTGAGGAAATGGAGTGCTCGATCATGCACCACATGGCCAAAATTTGCTGACTGATGTCCCCTAACAGTGCAAGTGATGCTGCTGCTCATCTGAGTCTCCCTAAAGTCACATTCCCACATGCACAATTTTGAGGATGACTGTTCATGAATACACCACATAAAACTTGTTGTGGTGAATCCTGATCATACAGTGCATGCAGAAAGTTTTCACAGCGCTGCACTTTTTCTGCATTTTCTTATGTTACAGCCTTATTCCAAAATGGATGAAATTAATTTTTTCCTCAAAAGTCTACATACAATAACATAATGACATACATAATGACAATGTGAAAAAGGGTGTTTTTGAGATTTTTGCAAATTTATTATTATTATTAACAACAACAATAATAATAATAATAATAATAATAATAAACAACTAAGAAATCACATGTACATAAGTATTTACAGTCTTTGCCATGAAGCTCAAAATTGAGCTCAGGTGCATCCTGTTTCCATTGATCATCCTTGAGATGTTTCTGAAGCTTAATTGGGGTCCATCTGGGGTAAATTCAGTTGAACAGACATGATTTGGAAAGACACACACCTGTCTACATATAAGGGCCCATAGTTGACAGACCAAGCATGAAGTCAAAGGAATTGTCTGTTGACCTCAGACACAGGATTATCTAAAACCACACATCTGGGGAAGGATACAGGAACATTTCTGCTGCTTTGAAGATCCCAATGAGCACAGTGGCCTCCATCATTTGTAAATGGAATACTTTCAGGTCCACCAGGACTCTTCCTCGAGCTGGTAGCCCGTCTAAAGGGAGAGGGCCTTATTCAGGGAGGTAACCAAGAACCCAATGGTCACTCTGTCAGAGCTACAGCAATCCACCAATCAGGTCTGTATGGTAGTTTGGCCAGACAGAAGCCACTCCTTTCATAAAAGGCATGTAGCAGCCTATCAGGAGTTTGTCAAAACACACCTGAAGGACTCTCAAACCATGAGAAGCAAAATTCTGTAGTCTGAAGAGACAAAGAGTGAACTCTTTGGCGTGAATGCCAGGTGTGATACAAGGAGGAAATCAGGCACCATCCCTACAGTGAAGCATGGTGGTAGCAGCATCATGCTGTGGGGATGTTTTTCAGTGGAAGAAACTGGGAGACAAGTCAGGATTGAGGGAAAGAGGAATACAGCAATGTATAGAGGCATCCTGGATGAAAACCTGCTCCAGAGCGCTCTTGACCTCAGACTGGGGCAACAGTTCATCTTTCAGCAGGACAATGACCCTAAGCACACAGCCAAGATATCAAAGGAGTGGCTTCAGGACAACTCCGTGATTGTCCTTGAGTGGCCCCCTGATTGAGCATCTCTGGAGAGAACTGAAAATGGCTGTGCACCAATGCTCCCCATTCAGCCTGATGGAGCTTGAGAGGTGCTGGAAAAAGGAATGGGCAAAACTGCTCAAAGATAGGTGCATCGAGGTTGTGGCATCATATTCAAGAAGACTTGAGGTTGTAATTGCTGGCAAAGGTGCATCAACAAAATATTGAGTAAAGGGTGTGAATACTTAAATCCATGTGATTTTTTAAGTGTTTTTATTTTTAATTAATTTACAAACAAACAAACAAAAAAACTAATTTTTCATATTGTCATTATGGGGTGTTGTGAGTAGAATTTTGAGGGGAAAAAAAAAAGAATTTATTCCATTGTGGAATAAAGCTGTAGCATAACAAAATGTGGAAGAAGTGAATGCAGTGAATTATTTCTGGGTGCATTGCATCTTGCCAACTCCCAAGACTTTGAGACAACAACACCATGACTTTACCACAATGTTAAGATGATACAATATGATTGAACCAAAAACTATGGTGATTTATCTAGACAGTATCAACATTATCAAGACTTTAATCAGATTGCCCAAGACGCCATCATAACAATACAATTACTCTGTCATGGTATGGTCTTGTCCTGCACACTGTTTAAAAACATTTCAAATGCTTATGCTGAACACTTGGTTAATTGTGCAATTGTGGATCCATATCAAATTGTTACTCATAAATATAAAGGAGTCAGTGTGGGAGCTGTACATGCACAAGCATGAACATTACTTCTTGTTAATATTGTTATTATCATCATTACTTTTTATGGAAAACTAACACTTTTTGGACAGTAATGTCTTTAAAGCTACAGTGTGTATGATTTAGTGCTGTCTTGTGCTGAGGTTACAGTTTGCATTATGCTGTCACTGGCCAAGATTGTGTTTACCTTCCGGTTTTCACTTCTTTAGTGATGGGATTCATGGTCCTTTGCATTCTCTTGTGATAAACATTAACATCACTTTAAGCAGGTGGGATGAGTTCATCAGTGAAATCACCTGCTGGAGTCAGTGGCTGCAAAGAAAACCTGCACCCTCTCAGCCCTTTCTGGAATACTTTGGACACCACTGCTTTAGATGCTTCCATTTGTGTTCTCCACCTCATGAAGTGCAGGAAAGAGCTCTGTGATTCCGGAAGCAATTAGAGGTGTTTTCAACAGCCAAACTCTGGGAGAAAATGATTAATCCACTACAAAATAATTATTTTTTATACACTGTCCAGCGCACAAAGTGCAGCATCCAGCTGAGAACACAGCGGGTGGGATTCACGACGAAGTGCACAAGAGTGCGGGGCCAAAATGTGTGCAAGTGTCAGGGCACATTAAGACACACCTGTGCAATAATCATGCTGTCTAATCAGCATCTTGATATGCCACACCTGTGAGGGGGGATAGATTATCTTGGCAAAGGAGAAGTGATCACTAACACAGATTTAGACAGATTTTTGAACAATATTTGAGAGAAATATGTCTTTTGTGTACATAGAAAATGTTTTCGATCTTTGAGTTCAGCTCATGAAAAATGGGAGCAACAACAAAAGTGTTGCGTTTATATTTTTGTTCAGTGTAGATATGAAGATCTCATTCTGAAAACACAGTGATTCATTCCAGCAGGCATGACTGCTACATTCTGTTTCAGTTAATGAACACCCCTCAATCCTACACACTGTAGCTTTAAAGAACAACATGCACATGAAATTCACTTGATTGTCCAGACAAATGCACGACTCAGATTCTTGATAAACAGAAAATTGCCACACTTTGTTACATTAAAGTAATGACCCAGAATACTCATCATCCAGTTCCCAGTCAATATCACAATGTGACAGCTACTTCAACAACTTATTCCACCAACTATTGTGGAGATCAGCTGTAAACTTTCTGAGTACTGTATTTGCTGGACTGTATGTTGCAGTGGAGTATTAGTCCTATCTGTCCAAAAATGTGTCACAAAGAGGAAAAAAGACATATATAAGTTGCACTGGTCTATAAGTTGCATTTATTTTTTTTTAAATATGGTGCTATTGCTTCATGCAAAAAGAAGCAAACTTGTTTTTATTGCCACGGTCGGGTTTAAGCACCAGATTTCTCATACTCACGACCAATGCACTGCTAAGTCAGCCACAGAATAATTCTATCCTAGCTTCTTTAGTAGGAACATCTTTTCAATCTTCACTTCACCTTATTACGTTGTAATACAACATCATTAAATCATTGCTGTTTATGTATTTGTCTGTCTGTTTGAGTTTTAGCAAGATTATGTCAAAACTACTGCACAGATTTTGACAAAATTTTCAACACAGATATATATTAGGTCATGGAAGACTCCATTGAATTTTGGAGGTGATCTGGATCCGAATCTGGATACTGGATCAAGTTACACTTTATATAGTCTTTGAAGGATTATGTCAAAACTACTTCACAGATCCTCACCAAGTTTGCACCACGGACACATATTAGGCCATGGAAGACTCCATTAAATTTTGGAGGTGATCTGAATCTGGATTTTGGATCAATGTTTCACTTTATATAGGCTTTGAAGGATTACATCAAAGGTTCACAGATTCTCACCACATTTGCACCACAGACACATATTAGGCCATGGAAGACTCCACTGAATTTTGGAGGTGATCCGGATCTGGATTGGCGGACGTCAGAAATCTCTGATTGCTTTTGTTCCATTTATAATGCAAGCACCGTGTTAATGAACTAACAGGCTAATTAATGTTACTGTACTAGACATAAAGAACTCCACAGTAAACAGCTTTTGTCACCACTGAACAGAAAAAAACCCCTCTGTATCTCTGAGTCATATGTTTCCTCCCTGAAAGTCAATAACAACTGGAGAGAACATATGCGGTCGAGGCTGCTCTGCCCCGATACTTCAAAGAGCAGCACCCCAGTTTGAAAAGCAAAGGTGTTACTTTTTATTCGTCTGGCATCAAACACATCCTCAATCAATCGTCATACTCTTCAGATAAGGTGTCATCTACAGCTGTCCAGTTGGGTTTGATGTGAGGAGGTGTAATGATACGAATCGTGCGCTGAAACCGTACGAAAATCAGTCAGTTTGCCCACTGCCTAATCAGTTATATTCACATAGTCAGGAGCAAACCAAATGAAACCTGACAGTGTACACCAGCCTCTTCTGTCTTTTGGGTCTCCTCCCCTTGTAGTGTAAAAAGCTTTACAATTGCACTTATTGCCTGGCAGTGGTATGGTAAAGAATCAATATGTGAGAGTTGTTATTTTATTATTAACACATTTGGGCATTCTTACAATTGGGCAGCAGCAGCTGCGGGCCAGACTGAAGGAAACCACTAATACAGCTGTGGCACAGCCACAAATCAGAACCGACTCTCTAATAGCCTACCTGCTTACACATGAAATCAATCCATTCAAACCAGGCACAATTTGCTTCACCGCTTACTTGTGGGTTAGTGTTTTTTTTTTTTTTTTTTACCCCAACACAGATGGACACAACTGTGTCTGGTTTTTCTACAAATCTCAGCCGTGGAAGCCGGCTGCCTCACGCAGGTTCTACAGACACAAACCAAGTCCAATTTGCTGTAAATTTCCCCGAGGAACAGAGCGGTGTTGATTTTGGCACTCGCTTCCAGTCCCTACCAACAAATCCTGCCTGTTTTTTCCAGACGTGTTGGCTCAGAAACTCACTTGAGAACTGGGGAAGAAAAGCTGGAGAGAGGGAGGGAAAAACAGCCCCAGGGCTGGAACCAGATATTGCATGCATGTGCACTCCAGCACAAGGTTTGTGGCCAGCTGCTTACGGAGTTTTCTGGAGAGTCAAGATTATCCAGTCAAGAGTGAGGGAAGAACAGCCAGTGCAACTTGATTCTGCTGGGTAACTCAGAGACACCTTCAGCTCTGTGTGTTTGTCACTTAGATGTTACTCAACACACTCATACCAAAGATCTGTGCTCACAATGAATTTCTCAAATGACAGCCCCACAGTCCAGAAATATATCAAATATTACATTTTCTGAAGGAATACTGTCAACACTCATTTGATGTAATTTGTCATGCCTCACACAATATTTGCCATTTTAACACATCTTTAACATCACCTACCTATTCCCTCTTAGTGGTTGGATTAACTCTGCCTCCTCCATATATGTGTGTGGGACAGGTCGGAAAATATAAATTGAAAGCTCGCAGTAATTTCCAACAACGCTCTAAATTATTTAAAATTATTCTAATTAGTACTTGCATATCCAAAAATCTATTGTGCTAATTTTATTTTCAAAAACATAAAGGAGTATATATCTGACAGAGGACATCATGTCACATTTCCTGGTAAAACAAACCACAGCAACCAAAAGAACACAAGTGGAAAAGCTCTTGTTCATGAGTTTATTTATTTATTAGTATTTGGAAAGTTTACAGATTGATTGTACCATATTTTTCTTCAGGACATCTTACAACTACATCAATGAATCTACCAGCTAAGCTTTTTGTGAAGTTCCTGGATGATATATTGGCAAACCGTGCAAAATGGATACAAAGTTAAATTCCACCACTGAGCTCTGTAAAGGAATTATGCTCAAGTGCTGATTCAGCCAGAGAAGCTTTAACAAAGGAGGTCTATGGTCTTAGCTTGATACAAGAGCTAAGGGCCCGGTCCCACCGGGGTGAGGATTAATTTCGCATGAATTGAGTATACAAATTACAGGCATTCTTTGTCGTCAGCAACAAAATTGGCCAAAAACGACAAATGTCCCAGTATGAATTACGGATATAATAATAATAATATATGAGGAACAATGACAGATGTATAAAGCATGTATTGAGGAAATGGATGGGACACATTGCAGTTATCACGGAAATATTACAGATGTATTGTGAATTCATTGTGCACGTGTGGCGCAAACAGCGGTTGTATTGCGCGTGCATAGCATCTGCATTGCAGTCATAAAAGAAGCGCACTCAAGCTTTTTGGCATCACTATTCACACCAACACCATAGCCCCTGGAGCAATTGCTGGACTTGGACATGTTGATTGGTATGTTATTGGATGGCAGCAGCTATCACACTACATCTTTGGGGATCCATAACTACATCTGTACATCTCCACAGCTGGACTGGCAATGACTGGCAGGTATGTCGATTTCTGTTTGTTATGCAGTCGCAAATTGTCTGCAAATGCAAAGCAGATGTAATACAAATGCTTTATTCATGGCCAGTCTGTCTGCATTCACTACAACTTATTTTAGTTTGTGATGTGGACGTGATAGGCACGCTATATATCTGTTTTACACACTATCCCAGTCCGCTGCCAAGCCGCAATATCCCGTCAGTTGCGGATATCAGTGGATAACGGCAGATATACAGCGCATAGATTAAGTATGTATTGCGTATGTAAGACGGATGTCATCCGCAACCAAAATTTTGTGCAGCTTAAAAATCCTGGCAATGGAAAAACGTGCCACTGCAGATAATTGCACGTGTGTGGGTGTCGGCCGACTCATACAAGCATGTTTCATGGATATTGCGGATGTTTAGCAAATATAAACCACTTTTGTGCGCAATTCATACGCAGATCTTCTTAAACACCAGTGGGACCAGGCCTAAACTTCTGAGTCATCCATGGCAGCCACCTATGGCGAGACACTGTAAGTGGTGAGAAGAAACAGAAGCACAGTAATCAGGGTGGTGTACAAGCTAGATTGGAAGTTATTGAAAATTCATTCAACAAGATCATCCCATCCATTATGCCGGAAAATGTTCATTCCCTTGAAAATAAAATTGAACACATCAGATTACATCAATCTGCAAAGCAGAAAGTCATGGTCTGGAAACATGGGCTAGTGCTGCACGTCACCGCAGCTACACTATTGAACTGTCTTGGGTCCTGCATGCCAACGACACAAGCAGATAATTGGTCCATTTGCACTTTTGGAAAGTAGTCATCTATCTGCTATGGCCAGGTGAAAGGTGGACATCCTCTTGGCTTTCTCCAACTGTGTGCCAACTGCCAGACACATCACATGGTCAAAATGTTGTAGCTGTAGTTTCCTCACAATATTAAAGATATTTAAATACTTTGTCAGAAAGCAAAAATCGCTTATTCCATTGTTTTCTGGTGGATTTGGTGCTCTGACCGAATGAGTGGGTCACCACCAAATGCAGGTCTGCAACAGTTCCGGACGCAAAGAGGATGTCCATTGGCAAGCTACAAGCAGGTACAGGACAAAAAGGCAATCAAATGTGCAGGCTCATGAAAGCTCTGCATCTGATGAAGTTTTGAGCATGCTCAAAAACTTTCCAAAGGACTCGCCGGGCATCAACTGTCAAGTAAGGCATTTAACAAATAAGAAACACATTTGTACGGGACAAAAATGTTTCCAGATACAGTGCATCCAGAAAGTATTCACAGCACTTCATCTTTTCCACATTTCGTTTTGTTACAGCTTGATACCTAAATAGATGAAATTCATTTTTTTTCTTCAGAACTCTACACACAATGCCCTATAATGTGAAAAAAGGTTTGTTTTTTGTTTGTTTTTTTATTTTTGCAAATTTATTAAAAAATATTAAGAAATCACATGTACATACATATTCACAGCCTTGATCTTGAAGCTCAAAATTGAGCTTAGGTGCATCCTGTTTTCACTGATCATCTTTGAGATGTTTCTACAGCTTAATTGGAGTCTACCATTCAGTTGTTTGGACATGATGTGGAAAGGCACACACCTGTCTACATATAAGGTTCCACAGTTGACAGTGCGTGTCAGAGCACAAACCAAGCATTAAGTCAAAGGAACTGTCTGTAGACCTCTGAGACAGGATTGTCTCAAGGCACAAATCTAGGGAAGGGTACGGAAATATTTCTGCTGCTTTGAAGGTCCCAATGAACAGAGTGGCCTCCACGATCCGTAAATGGAAGACATTCAGATCCAGGACTATTCCTAGAGCTGGACATGTCTCTAAACTGAGTGATCGGAGGAGAAGGGTCTTAGTCACAAAGGTAACAAAGAACCCGATGGTCAATCTGTCAGAGTGCCAGCATTCCTCTGTGGAGAGAGGAGAACCTTCCAGAAGGACAATGATCTCTGCAGCAATCCACTAATCAGGCCTATATGGTAGAATGGCCAGACAGAAACCACTCCTTAGTAAAAGGCACATGGCAGGCTGCCTGGTGTTTGCCAAAAGGCACCTGAAGGACTCTGAGACCATGAAAAACAAACATTTTTGGTCTGATGAGTCAAAGATGGAACTCATTGGTGTGAATGCCAAGCATTGTGTTTGGAGGAAACCAGGCACCACCTATACAGTGGCAGCGTCATGCTGTGTAGGGATATTTTTCAGCAGCTGGAACTAGGAGACTAGTCAGGATTGACGGAAAGACGAATGCAGCAAAGTACAGAGACATCCTGGATGAAAACCTGCTCCAGAGTGCTCTTGACCTCAGACTGGGACTACGGTTCGTCTTTCAACAGGACAATGACCCTAAGCACACAGCCAAGATATCAATGGAGTGGCTTCAGGACAACTCTGTGAATATCCTTGAGTGGCCAAGCCAGAGCCCATACCTGAATCCGATTGAACATCTTTGGAAAGATCTGAAAGTGGCTGTGCGCTGATGCCCCCCATCCAACCTGATGGAGCTTGAGAAATGCTGCAAAGAGGAATGGGCAAAACTGTCCAAAGATAGGTGTAACAAGCTTGTGTCATCATATTCAAGAAGACTCGAGGCTGTAATTGCTGCCAACGGTGCATCAATAAAGTACTGAGCAATGGGTGTGAATACTTATGTACATGTGATTTCTACAACCCCAATTCCTTTTTTTCCACCCGCTGTCCGCATATATAGTAATGGTAAATGCTACACTGGCAGAACCATTTATTAACATTAATACACATATATGCAATTTATTCTTGAAAGACAGAAGGTATGTAGTGCGTGAGTGAACGTGGTGTGCGTGTGTGACCCCCATCCGCCCTTCCCAATCAGCCTACAACATCCTACTCAAAGCCAATTGAC
The DNA here is from genome assembly GCF_902500255.1 of Thalassophryne amazonica. Taxonomy (NCBI): domain Eukaryota; kingdom Metazoa; phylum Chordata; class Actinopteri; order Batrachoidiformes; family Batrachoididae; genus Thalassophryne; species Thalassophryne amazonica. Next base: position 78,093,277 of record NC_047103.1, on the reverse strand, counting down.
AACTTTTATCAGGAAGGGCCGACCACCAAAACAACAGAAATACAGACAACAAGGAAAGACAAGTGGTGAAGGCAATAACTGTGAAGTGAGACACCAAGGCCCCAACCATACAACATACCAGGACAAACAACCACACATGAACAAACAGTGACAGCAACAGTCTGTTGTCTAATTAGTGAGCATCCATACCTTAATATAGGACACTAGAGTCTTGATCCCCTTGAGAGCGCCCAAAACCAAATTGTGGTGATGGCCACAAACACACAACCATCCATCCGCAGAGACCCAGATCAAAGGTAAATATCCAATCATTACTGTGGCTGGTGTGTTGGGCCAAGACAAAAGTACAGAACCTTACCATATGACATGGACCACTCTGACACGTCAGAAGCCATATGGCCGACCACAAGCAAAGACAGAAATGGGTCCAGGATGCAGGGCCCCAGGAGTAACCAGGAGAAAAAGGGCAACTGAAAGGGCACAGAGGCCAGGAAGGGCAGCCACCGGAGCAGTATGATGAACCAACAGTGGAGCAGCCCGACTGCGCCGGAACTAATCCCTGATGCCCCCCATGGAGGCACGGGAGCAGCCCCATACCCAAGGGAAGCACATTAGGCGCCAGTATGGGCCCACCAATAGGGGGTGCCCCAGAACCATACCACCAGAGCCATGGCAGCCAAAGCCAGGAGCGAGTGGTGGCAAGGACAGGGGGCAAAGGATGCACTGCAACCGAATCCAAAGCACGGGCAGGGACCACTGAGCCATACGAGGGCGGGGCCCAGCCCCCGGACAAGAGGCAAAGCCCAATCCCCTGGGCCAGGAAGCACACGAGGACCCCCAACACCCAAGACCCCTCCAGTGCAGCCAGCAAGACCCCTCCAAACTCCCTCCCAGCCCCCAATCCACCCCCACCCCAGACCCCACCCCAAACACCAAAGCCCAAGATTGGGAGACTGCCCAAGCGAGAGCGGGGCAACACCCCACCCCACGAAGACCATGGCCCCCAACCCCCCCCAACCCCCCAGCAGCCGTCCACCCCCCACTGTCACCACCCACCCCCCCAATGGGCCACAGGACCCCGAGCCCCACAGCCCCCGAGCAGGGCCCCGAGACACGGGCAGAACTGGCGAGGCAGACCCCCCCACCCCAGAGCTCCAGACATCCACAGCCACCTGGGGCCAACCCCATATGCCACACTCACCCTACCTACCAACCCCACCGTAGTTGTTATAGTTAATCTCCCTTGCTGTGTGCGACCCCCTAAGTGAGCAAAGATAAAGTGTTGCATTAAAAGCAGGGCAGCAGGCAGCAGGTGGTAGACTGCCGTAGGAGGCCGTGGCACACCGCTGCACCACACCCTACCCTGCAAACCCACCACTTCCTAGTAACTCTGACTCTAAATGAGTGAATGTGTTTACTAAATGTGTAGAAAAAAAGTGTGTGCATTAAAATGGCAGGGCAGGAGTGGTGGATGGAGATCGCAGTGGGAGGCTACAGTGCACAGCTGCACCATAGATTGCCCTGCAAACCCATCCCCAACACCTGACTGCAAAGCTATTTGAACCCTATAATGTGCTACTTAAAACCCAATATGCTGTGCGTGCATGTACTAAGCTGGTGAATTGCATTTAAAAGGGTTTGACATGTGAGGCCCAACCCCAAGCAGCTGGCGGAAGGAGAGGCACAGTGCAGGGAGTGGGACACATACACCGGCCCCACCGGGCCCCGCAGCCCAACCCCAGACCTGCCGGAGGCGCCAGGGAATCCATGAGGCGGGGGGAGGCGGGCAGCCCCGGAGGAACAGCAGAAGTCCAGGGGAGGAATAAACCAACAGGGGGGACAGGGAGCCGGAGATGGCTGTAGTTTTTTATTTTTAATAAATTCACAAAAATTTAAATTAAAACTTTTTTTCATGTTGTCTTTATGGGGTGTTGTGAGTAGAATTTTGAGGGGGAAAAACTACTTACTCTTTTGGAATAAGGCTGTAACATAAAATGTGGAAAAAGTGAAGCGCTGTGAATACTTTCCAGATGTGCCCTCTCTCTCTCTCTCTCTCTGTATATATATATATATATATATATATATATATATGTGTGTGTGTGTGTGTGTGTATATGTATGTATGTCTGTGTGTGTGTGTCAACACATTCCAACAATATTTTCTTTCTATATTGTGTCCTTTTGCTTAAGGGTTGTATCTTGCTTGAACATGGGCCACACTGCCCTATGACTTCTGGTGGTATTATGCCATCTTAAATCTGCATCTGTATGCAGATATGGGCAAAATAAATGCAGGCTTTGGACAGAAGACTCTGTTCATACCTGTATTTAATGTTGGGCAGAGATAAGCCTCAATACCAGTGCAGAATCTGGTTTTATATTATGGCAAATTTTCAAGATGCAAACATCAGTGTTACCCTAATTTTGCTTTATACAATGCTGTGTCACCTGTCTTTTGTACTTTGATGATCATTATAATATGTTGTCATTCATGCTATAAATTTCAAAGATGTCTTTTGCTTTCAGAAGTACTATTAGAGGCACAGAGTGGAGATCAGGAGCTGCATCTGCTCCTTCTGTGGCTGGAAATGGAGCAGGATAAGAGCTGTTGCCAAGGCCACAGCTCTGCATTTGCACAGCCATGGTTGTCAAAGGCTGAAAGGGCTCAAGCCCTTGAAACACCTTCTGGCTAGCTCCTTCATTCTGCATGTGGTGAAACTGCTGAAGGCAAAAACGAGTGGGGAAGAGAGAGAGAGCGACGGGGGATAGGAAGATGTGACAGGGACAAGGGCAGTGAGAGGGGAGTCTGCATTTTACTGATACCAAAACCATCCACACCGTCACACTTTGAATAATTGTGAGGGACTGGCTGTGGGCACCTCTGAGCCAGAATATAGGCCGGAATAATACTCCTCATCAGGGCTTTTTCAGGCGGTCTGATGCTGAGGCCTTGAGAGCAGTGCCATGCAAAGCCAGTTAGCTACCTAAAGTATTTACAGAGTGTAGTTAATTTTGAAACTTTAAACCCACCACTCCGTCTATTCCAAGCACAGTGTGCAAAAACAACACATTCCAAATGTCGATCTTGAAGCCTTCCTTGCTGAATGGTTGTTTCGGTGTGTTGCATTGTGGATGGGCAGCCTTTTCAGACAGCTTTTTAAGAGTTTTGTCACACAGGAATTTAGATTGGAGTCTTACATGACCTTTCCTCTGGGTCACTGGTTGGATCTGTTGGAGCTTTTGTTGGCACACCTGGGTGATGAGGCCTTGTCGGAGCTAGAAGCTCTCATTTCACATTGTGTTCTGACTGTGATGGAAACTGTTTTTCCCTATCCTAATAGAGGGGGGAGAACAGTTTTACAAAAACAAAAAACAATTGCTTTAACGAGTGATTCTAGTTTTAGAATTCTGCTTATTAGGGCCTGAGAGACGATGACCAAAAGTCGTCCGATGAGGACCCTCTTGAAATCGCGCCGTTAATCATTATTTTTATTTATTATTCTTCCTACTTTTCAAGCCCCAATTTAGCCATGCTCAAAAACTCACCAAACTTTGCAAATCATTTGCAGCTTGGTAGAAGACAACAACTGTTATGATTATTTATTAGAAAGTGGAAGAAACACAAGATGTCTGTCAATCTCCCTCTGTCTGGGATTCCATGCAAGATCTCACTTTGTGGGGTAAGGATGATTCTGAGAAAGCTCCGAACTACACAGGAGGACCTGGTCAATGACCTGAAGAGAGCTGGGACCACAGTCACAAAGATTACATTAGTAACACATGATGCTGTCATGGTTTAAAATCCTGCAGGGCACCAAGGTCCCCCTGCTCAAGCCAGCACATGTCCAGGCCCGTTTAAAGTTCACTAGTGACCATCTGGATGATCCAGAGGAGGCATGGGAGAAGGTCATGTGGTCAGATGAAACCAGAATAGAGCTTTTTGGAATCAACTCCACTTACCATGTTTAGAGGATGAGAACAACACCAAGAAAACCATCCCAGCTGTGAAGCATGGGGGTGGAAACATCATACTCTGGGGGCGCTCTTCTGTAAAGGGGACAGGACGCCTGTACCATATTGAAGGGAGGATGGATGGGGTCATGTATTGCGAGATTTTGGCAAACAACCTCCTTCCCTCAGTAAGAGCATTGAAGATGGGTCATGGCTGGGTCTTCCAGCATGACAATGATCCCAAACACACAGCCAGGGCAACTAAGGAGGGGCTCCGTAAGAAGCATTTCAAGGTCCTGGAGTGGCCTGGCCAGTCTCCAGACCTGAACTCAATAGAAAATCTTTGGAGGGAGCTGTAACTCCAAACCTGAAAGATCTGGAGAAGATCTGTATGGAGGAGTGGACCAAAATCCCTGCTGCAGTGTGTGAAAACTTGGTAAAAAACTACAGGAAACGTTTGACCTCTGTAATTGCAAACAAAGGTTACTGTTCCAAATATTAACGTTAATTTTCACAGGTGTTGAAATACTTATTTGCAGCAGTAACATACAGATAAATTATTAAAAAAAATCATACATTGTGATTTCCGTTTTTTTTTTTTTTTTTTTTTTTTTTTTACATTATGTCTCTCACAGTGGACATGCACCTAAGATGAAAATTTCAGATCCCTCCATGATTTCTAAGTGGGAGAACTTGCAAAATCGCAGGGTGTTCAAATACTTACTTTCCTCACTATATATATATATATATATATATATATATATATATATATATATATATATATATATATATATATATATGTACATAAATTCCATCTGTTGGAGAGAAGCCTGTTAAGAGCTTGGGCAAAATCTACGACTGCACCTTGAGGGACACTGCAGCACGTCAAGCAACCATTAACCAGTTTGGATCTTGGATGACAGCAGTGGACATGGACAAGTCTGGACTACCAGGCAAGTACAAACCTGGATCTATCAACAAGGCATCATGCCACGACTTCTCTGGCCACTGCTGGTCTATGAGGTGCCAATGTCCACCACTGAGTGCTTCGAGAGGAAGGTCAGCTATTTCCTGCAGAAGTGGTTGGGCCTACCCCGAAGCCTAAGTAGCATTGCCTTGTACGGGAGGAAGAACAAGCTGAAACTACCTCTTAGTAGTTTAATGGAGGAGTTTATGGTTACCCAAGCAAGAGAGGTGCTACTGTATAGAGACTCCAGTGACAGCAAAGTCTCCTCAGCTGACATTGAAGCAAGAACTGGTAGGAAGTGGAGTGCTCATGAGGCAGTCCAGCAGATTGAATCAAGGCTGTGACACAGGGAGCTGGTGTGAGCAGTGGCATCCGGTCGGGCAGGGCTTGGGAGTAACCCAAGACCCCGGTACAGCAAAGCCCAGGGGAAGGAAAGACGCCTGCTGATCCTGGATGAGGTCCGAGCAGGGGTGGAGGAGGCCCGCTACAGTAGGACAGTAGCCATGCAGCAGCAGGGGGCATGGACCCGATGGAAGCAGGCAGCAGACCGGAAGATATCATGGACAGAGCTATGGAAGGCTGAACCACATCGGGTAAAGTTCCTAGATCAGTTGGTCTATGGTGTTCTCCCCAGTCCATCCAACCTCTTCCGCTGGGGCCTGGCAGACACTTCACTGTGCCAACTCTGCCAGGGAGGAGGTTCACTGGAGCACATCTTGAACTCTTGCCCAAGAGCACTGGCAGATGGGCGCTACCGTTGGTGACATGACCAGGTGCTGAAGGTTATTGCAGAGGTCATCAGCACAGGGATCTCTAGCAGCAACAGCAACCAGCAGGGTATTCTATCAAATCAAATCAAATCAAATCAATTTTATTTATATGGCGCCAAATCACAACAAACAGTTGCCCCAAGGCGCTTTATATTGTAAGGCAAAGCCATACAATAATTACAGAAAAACCCCAATGGTCAAAACGGCCCCCTGTGAGCAAGCACTTGGCGACAGTGGGAAGGAAAAACTCCTTTTTAACAGGAAGAACCTCCAGCAGAACCAGGCTCAGGGAGGGGCAGTCTTCTGCTGGGACTGATTGGGGCTGAGGGAGAGAACCAGGAAAAAGACATGCTGTGGAGGGGAGCAGAGATCAATCACTAATGATTAAATGCAGAGTGGTACATACAGAGCAAAAAGAGAAAGAAACACTCAGTGCATCATGGGAACCCCCCAGCAGTCTAAGTCTATAGCAGCATAACTAAGGGATGGTTCAGGGTCACCTGATCCAGCCCTAACTATAAGCTTTAGCAAAAAGGAAAGTTTTAAGCCTAATCTTAAAAGTAGAGAGGGTGTCTGTCTCCCTGATCCGAATTGGGAGCTGGTTCCAGAGGAGAGGAGCCTGAAAGCTGAAGGCTCTGCCTCCCATTCTACTCTTACAAACCCTCGGAACTACAAGTAAGCCTGCAGTCTGAGAGCGAAGCGCTCTATTGGGGTGATATGGTACTATGAGCTCCCTAAGATAAGATGGGACCTGATTATTCAAAACCTTATAAGTAAGAAGAAGAATTTTAAATTCTATTCTAGAATTAACAGGAAGCCAATGAAGAGAGGCCAATATGGGTGAAATATGCTCTCTCCTTCTAGTCCATGTCAGTACTCTAGCTGCAGCATTTTGAATTAACTGAAGGCTTTTCAGGGAAATTTTAGGACAACCTGATAATAATGAATTACAATAGTCCAGCCTAGAGGAAATAAATGCATGAATTAGTTTTTCAGCATCACTCTGAGACAAGACCTTTCTAATTTTAGAGATATTGCGCAAATGCAAAAAAGCAGTCCTACATATTTGTTTAATATGCGCATTGAATGACATATCCTGATCAAAAATGACTCCAAGATTTCTCACAGTATTACTAGAGGTCAGGGTAATGTCATCCAGAGTAAGGATCTGGTTAGACACCATGTTTCTAAGATTTGTGGGGCCAAGTACAATAACTTCAGTTTTATCTGAGTTTAAAAGCAGGAAATTAGAGGTCATCCATGTCTTTATGTCTGTAAGACAATCCTGCAGTTTAGCTAATTGGTGTGTGTCCTCTGGCTTCATGGATAGATAAAGCTGGGTATCATCTGCGTAACAATGAAAATTTAAGCAATGCTGTCTAATAATACTGCCCAAGGGAAGCATGTATAAAGTGAATAAAATTGGTCCTAGCACAGAACCTTGTGGAACGCCATAATTAACCTTAGTCTGTGAAGAAGAGTCCCCATTTACATGAACAAATTGTAATCTATTAGATAAATATGATTCAAACCACCGCAGCGCAGTAACTTTAATACCTATGGCATGCTCTAATCTCTGTAATAAAATTTTATGGTCAACAGTATCAAAAGCAGCACTGAGGTCTAACAGAACAAGCACAGAGATGAGTCCACTGTCTGAGGCCATAAGAAGATCATTCACTAATGCTGTTTCTGTACTATGATGAATTCTAAAACCTGACTGAAACTCTTCAAATAGACCATTCCTCTGCAGATGATCAGTTAGCCGTTTTACAACTACCCTTTCAAGAATTTTTGAGAGAAAAGGAAGGTTGGAGATTGGCCTATAATTAGCTAAGATAGCTGGGTCAAGTGATGGCTTTTTAAGTAATGGTTTAATTACTGCCACCTTAAAAGCCTGTGGTACATAGCCAACTAATAAAGATAGATTGATCATATTTAAGATCGAAGCATTATTAATGATAGGGCCTCCTTGAGCAGCCTGGTAGGAATGGGGTCTAATAGACATGTTGATGGTTTGGAGGAAGTAACTAATGAAAATAACTCAGACAGAACAATCGGAGAGAAAGAGTCTAACCAAATACCGGCATCACTGAAAGCAGCCAAAGATAACGATATGTCTTTGGGGTGGTTATGAGTAATTTTTTCTCTAATAGTTAAAATTTTATTAGCAAAGAAAGTCATGAAGTCATTACTAGTTAAAGTTAAAGGAATACACGGCTCAATAGAGCTCTGACACTTTGTCAGCCTGGCTACAGTGCTGAAAAGAAACCTGGGGTTGTTCTTATTTTCTTCAATTAGTGATGAGTAGTAAGATGTCCTAGCTTTACGGAGGGCTTTTTTTTTATAGAGCAACAGACTCTTTTTCCAGGCTAATTGAAGATCTTCTAAATTAGTGAGATGCCATTTCCTCTCCAACTTATGGGTTATCTGCTTTAAGCTGCGAGTTTGTGAGTTATACCACGGAGTCAGGCACTTCTGATTTAAGGCTCTCTTTTTCAGAGGAGCTACAGCATCCAAAGTTGTCCTCAATGAGGATGTAAAACTATTGACGAGATAATCTATCTCACAGAGTTTAGGTAGCTACTCTGCCCTGTGTTGGTATATGGCATTGGAGAACATAAAGAAGGAATCATATCCTTAAACCTAGTTACAACGCTTTCTGAAAGACTTCTACTGTAATGAAACTTATTCCCCACTGCTGGGTAGTCCATCAGAGTAAATGTAAATGTTATTAAGAAATGATCAGACAGAAGGGGGTTTTCAGGGAATACTGTTAAGTCTTCAATTTCCATACCATAAGTCAAAACAAGATCTAAAGTATGATTAAAGTGGTGGGTGGATTCATTTACATTTTGAGCAAAGCCAATTGAGTCTAACAATAGATTAAATGCAGTGTTGAGACTGTCATTCTCAGCATCTGTGTGGATGTTAAAATCGCCCACTATAATTATCTTATCTGAGCTAAGCACTAAGTCAGACAAAAGGTCTGAAAATTCACAGAGAAACTCACTGTAATGACCAGGTGGACGATAGATAACAACAAATAAAACTGGTTTTTGGGACTTCCAATTTGGATGGACAAGACTAAGAGTCAAGCTTTCAAATGAATTAAAGCTCTGTCTGGGTTTTGATTAATTAATAAGCTGGAGTGGAAGATTGCTGCTAATCCTCCGCCTTGGCCCGTGCTATGAGCGTTCTGGCAGTTAGTGTGACTTGGGGGTGTTGACTCATTTAAACTAACATATTCATCCTGCTGTAACCAGGTTTCTGTAAGGCAGAATAAATCAATATGTTGATCAATTATTATATCATTTACTAACAGGGACCTAGAAGAGAGAGATCTAATGTTTAATAGACCACATTTAACTGTTTTAGTCTGTGGTGTAGTTGAAGGTGCTATATGATTTTTTCTTTTTTAATTTTTATGCTTAAATAGGTTATTGGTGGTCTGGGAGCAGGCACCGTCTCTATGGGGATGGGGTAATAAGGGGATGGCAGGGGGAGAGAAGCTGCAGAGAGGTGTGTAAGACTACAACTCTGCTTCCTGGTCCCAACCCTGGATAGTCACGGTTTGGAGGATTTAAGAATATTGTTCAGATTTCTAGAAATGAGAGCTGCTCCATCCAAAGTGGGATGGATGCCGTCTCTCCTAACAAGACCAGGTTTTCCCCAGAAGCTCTGCCAATTATCTATGAAGCCCACCTCACCTTTGTAAAGGCTGGGGAGAAACCACGGCAGAGCCTAAGACCAACAGGAGGGCTGCTGGCAACAGCGCGGGACTGGTAGCTGAAGTTTGACCTTGGGAGACAGCTTAAATTCCCGGAAAACATTGCAGTGACCACACACAGGCATAGTCCTGGTGTCAGAAACAACAAGGCAAGTGGTCCTGCTGGAGTTGACTGTTCCCTGGGAAGACCGCATGGAGGAGGCCTTTGAGAGGAAGAGGGCCAAGTATGAGGAGTTGGCAAGCGAATGCCGAGCAGGGGATGGAGGACTCAATGCAACCCCATTGAGGTCAGCTGCAGAGGATTCATTGGCCAGTCACTCATCAGAGCACTCAAGATGTTGGGAGTGAAGGGACTGCATTGCAGAAAAGCCATTAAAACATCACTGATGCAGCAGAAAAGGCGTCAAGATGGCTGTGGATCAAACGGGGTGATCCGTGGACCATTAAGTTACTCAGCCAAGCCGGGGCCTGATAAGCCTCGGCTGGGTCGCCTGGGCGAGGGTGTATGATGTTGAGAGACCTGAAACACCCATTAACCCCAGGGTACATCACTCAAGATGTGTCTGAGTTGCACCAAAAGTGTTTGTGAAAGCCATATATATATATATATATATATATATATATATATATATACACACACACACACACAAACACACACACACACACAGTGAGGAAAATAAGTATTTGAACACCCTGCGATTTTGCAACTTCTCCCTCTTAGAAATCATGGAGGGGTCTGAAATTTTCATCTTAGGTGCATGTCCACTGTGACACTCTTGGTCCACTCCTCGATACAGATCTTCTACAAATCTTTCAGGTTTGGAGTTTCAGCTCCCTCCAAAGATTTTCTATTGAGTTCAGGTCTGGAGACTGGCCAGGCCACTCCAGGACCTTGAAATGCTTCTTACGGAACCCCTCCTTAGTTGCCCTGGCTGTGTGTTTGGGGTCATTGTCATGCTGGAAGACACAGCCATGACCCATCTTCAATGCTCTTATTGAGGGAAGGAGGTTGTTTGCCAAAATCTTGCAATACATGACCCCATCCATCCTACCTTCAATACAGTGCAGTCGTCCTGTCCTCTTTGCAGAAGAGCACCCCCAGAGTATGATGTTTCCACTCCTATGCTTCATGGTTGGGATGATTTTCTTGGGGTTGTTCTCATCCTCTAAACATGGTAAGTGGAGTTGATTCCAAAAAGCTCTATTCTGGTCTCATCTGACCACATGACCTTCTCCCACGCCTCCTCTGGATCATCCAGATGGTCAATGGTGAACTTCAAACGGGCCTGGACATGTGCTGGCTTGAGCAGGGGGACCTTGCTGCAATGCAGGATTTTAAACCATGACAGTATCATGTGTTACTAATGTAATCTTTGTGACTGTGGTCCCAGCTCTCTTCAGGTCATTGACCAGGTCCTCCTTTGTAGTTCGGAGCTTTCTCAGAATCATCCTTACCCCACAAAGTGAGATCTTGCATGGAATCCCAGACAGAGGGAGATTGACAGTCATCTTGTGTTTCTTCCACTTTCTAATAAATAATCATAGCAGTTGTTGTCTTCTACCAAGGTGCTTGCCTGTTGTCCTGTAGTCCATCCCAGCTCTGTGCAGGTCTACAGTTTTGTCCCTGGTGTCCTTAGACAGCTCTTTGGTCTTGGCTATGGTGGACAGGTTGGAGTGTGATTGATTGAGTGTGTGAACAGGTGTCTTTTATACAGGTAACAAGTTCAAACAGGTGCGATTAATACAGGTAAAGTGTGCAGAATAAGAGGGATTCTTAAAGAAAAATTAACAGATCTGTGAGAGCCAGAATTGTTGCTGGTTGGTAGGGGATCAAATACTTATTTGCAGCAGTAACATACAAATAAATTATTAAAAAAAATCAAACAATGTGATTTCCGGATTTTTTTTTTTTTTTTTTAGATTACGTCTCTCACAGTGGACATGCACCTAAGATGAAAATTTCAGACCCCTCCATGATTTCTAAGTGGGAGAACTTGCAAAACCGCAGGGTGTTCAAATATTTACTTTCCTCACTGTATATATATATATATATATATATATATATATATATATATACGAGGTCTGCGAGAAAAGAAACCGACAGTTTTATTTTTTAAAAAAACTATATGGATTTGAATCACGTGTGATTACATCAGCCAAGCTTGAACCCTCGTGCGCATGCGTGAGTTTTTTCATGCCTGTCGGTGACGTCATTCGCCTGTGAGCACGCCTTGTGGAAGGAGTGGTCCAGCCCCCTTGTCAGAATTCCTTTGTCTGAGAAGTTGCTGAGAGACTGGCGCTGTGCTTGATCAAAAATTTTTTTTCCGTGTTGATAACCATTTGTAAAATCCAGGCAGCTTTTGGTGGCTATCAGTTGAGTTTGTATGTGAGAAATTGTTTAACAGCAGGGCATGTTCCAACTTGTCCTTAAGGCTTCCAACAGAGGAGTTTTTCCTGTGTTTTCCGGCTGCGAGCCGACGCGCCAATCCGTCCGCACGTCTTTCATTAAAAAAATCTCTTTTAACAGTGGAATGTCCGGATAAACTGCTGATTCCGACCTCTTCTGAAAGTTTTCTGTTCTCTCACGACGTCCTGGGTCAACAGAGGCTTAAATTTGGAGGTTTTCAGCTTGAAACAGGATCCGCCTCGCGCTCCGTGGGAAGTCCTTACAGCGATACAAACAATCCAAAATCTCTCAACAGCCGTTAAAATTTTCACAGAAAACCAGCTGAATTTCTCAAATGGTGTCCACTCGGATGTGCCTCACAGTTTTTGAAAAAATTTTCATCAAGCACAGCGCCAGTCTCTCAGCAACTTCTCAGACAAAGGAATTCCGACGAGGGGGCTGGACCACTCCTTCCACAAGGTGTGCTCACAGGCGAATGACATCACCGACAGGCTTGAAAAAACTCTTGCATGCCCACGAGGGTTCAAGCTTGGCTGATGTAATCACACGTGATTCAAATCCATATGGTTTTTTAAAAAAAATAAGGTCAGATACTTTTCTCACAGACCTCGTATATATATATATATATATATACACGATATATACATATATATACAATTCATTGACTTTCTTTGCTAACAAAATTTTAACTATTAGAGAAAAAATTATAACCATCCCAAAGACGTATCGTTATCTTTGGCTGATTTCAGTGATGCCGGTATTTGGTTAGACTCTTTCTCTCCGATTGTCCTGTCTGAGTTATTTTCATTAGTTACTTCATCCAAACCATCAACATGTTTATTAGACCCCATTCCTACCAGGCTGCTCAAGGAAGCCCTACCATTATTTAATGCTTCGATCTTAAATATGATCAATCTATCTTTGTTAGTTGGCTATGTACCACAGGCTTTTAAGGTGGCAGTAATTAAACCATTACTTAAAAAGCCATCACTTGACCCAGCTATCTTAGCTAATTATAGGCCAATCTCCAACCTTCCTTTTCTCTCAAAAATTCTTGAAAGGGTAGTTGTAAAACAGCTAACTGATCATCTGCAGAGGAATGGCCTATTTGAAGAGTTTCAGTCAGGTTTTAGAATTCATCATAGTACAGAAACAGCATTAGTGAAGGTTACAAATGATCTTCTTATGGCCTCGGACAGTGGACTCATCTCTGTGCTTGTTCTGTTAGACCTCAGTGCTGCTTTTGATACTGTTGACCATAAAATTTTATTACAGGGATTAGAGCATGCCATAGGTATTAAAGGCACTGCGCTGCGGTGGTTTGAATCATATTTGTCTAATAGATTACAATTTGTTCATGTACATGGGGAATCGTCTTCACAGACTAAAGTTAATTATGGAGTTCCACAAGGTTCTGTGCTAGGACCAATTTTATTCACTTTATACATGCTTCCCTTAGGCAGTATTATTAGACGGTATTGGTTAAATTTTCATTGTTACGCAGATGATACCCAGCTTTATCTATCCATGAAGCCAGAGGACACACACCAATTAGCTAAACTGCAGGATTGTCTTACAGACATAAAGACATGGATGACCTCTAATTTCCTGCTTTTAAACTCAGATAAAACTGAAGTTATTGTACTTGGCCCCACAAATCTTAGAAACATGGTGTCTAACCAGATCCTTACTCTGGATGGCATTACCCTGACCTCTAGTAATACTGTGAGAAATCTTGGAGTCATTTTTGATCAGGATATGTCATTCAAAGCGCATATTAAACAAATATGTAGGACTGCTTTTTTGCATTTACGCAATATCTCTAAAATTAGAAAGGTCTTGTCTCAGAGTGATGCTGAAAAACTAATTCATGCATTTATTTCCTCTAGGCTGGACTATTGTAATTCATTATTATCAGGTTGTCCTAAAAGTTCCCTAAAAAGCCTTCAGTTAATTCAAAATGCTGCAGCTAGAGTACTGACGGGGACTAGAAGGAGAGAGCATATCTCACCCATATTGGCCTCTCTTCATTGGCTTCCTGTTAATTCTAGAATAGAATTTAAAATTCTTCTTCTTACTTATAAGGTTTTGAATAATCAGGTCCCATCTTAGGGACCTCGTAGTACCATATCACCCCAATAGAGCACTTCGCTCTCAGACTGCAGGCTTACTTGTAGTTCCTAGGGTTTGTAAGAGTAGAATGGGAGGCAGAGCCTTCAGCTTTCAGGCTCCTCTCCTGTGGAACCAGCTCCCAATTCAGATCAGGGAGACAGACACCCTCTCTACTTTTAAGATTAGGCTTAAAACTTTCCTTTTTGCTAAAGCTTATAGTTAGGGCTGGATCAGGTGACCCTGAACCATCCCTTAGTTATGCTGCTATAGACGTAGACTGCTGGGGGGTTCCCATGATGCACTGTTTCTTTCTCTTTTTGCTCTGTATGTACCACTCTGCATTTAATCATTAGTGATCGATCTCTGCTCCCCTCCACAGCATGTCTTTTTCCTGGTTCTCTCCCTCAGCCCCAACCAGTCCCAGCAGAAGACTGCCCCTCCCTGAGCCTGGTTCTGCTGGAGGTTTCTTCCTGTTAAAAGGGAGTTTTTCCTTCCCACTGTAGCCAAGTGCTTGCTCACAGGGGGTCGTTTTGACCGTTGGGGTTTTACATAATTATTGTATGGCCTTGCCTTACAATATAAAGCGCCTTGGGGCAACTGTTTGTTGTGATTTGGCGCTATATAAAAAAAAAATTGATTGATTGATTGACTGATATATATATATATATATATATATATATATATATATATATATATATATATATATATATATATATATATATATATATATATATATATGAAAAACTGTAAAGGAGAAAATATTTGTAAATATACAGTGATGATATAAAATGTGTGACTGCTTTTTCATTTCATTTAAGTGGTCTCCATCAGTTTATAAGAAAATCAGGATGTCTTTAGTTTATATTAAATTTAATAGTGAATGCTTATCAGCAACAATCTTTATTCATCCAGGAGTAATAGGTTTAGACCCAGAACAAATTTATAAAGAGCTGAAAATTTCAGGAAATGTTTAGAAAACTGTCAGGAATAGCATGCTAAAAGTCCCAGAGTATCCCCCTCAGAGGTTTCGAGAAATTTAACATGGCGTCCAAGATCATAAAATCACAAATGAGTCTAAATATATGCTATTTTAGTGCAGGGAATCCAATTTCAACAATATTTAAAGATTAAATGAAGACCTTATGCAGTTATACATTGGCTATGAAAGCAATGGGTGCATAGTTTCCAACTTGAATACACCAGCCATGAGTAATTATCACCATATCTGTGGCAATACTTTAAAGACCTCAAGAGTAAAGTGAGAAAATTAATGGATTGTATTTACCAAAACAATTACAAATGTTAAAAGTGTGGGGATGTGTTTCAACAACATGAATTGGGACACCAGTCAGGATTGAGGAAATTATGTATGTACAGCAATGTACAGAGACATGCTGGATGACAACCTGCTTCAGAGCGCTCTTGATTGCAGACTGGGGTGATGGTTCATTTTTCAGCAGGACAATGACCCTAAGCACACACCCAAGATATCAAAGGAGTGGCTTCCGGACAACCCTGTGAATGTCCTTGAGTGGCCCAGCCATTTTCAGATCTCTGGAAAGATCTAAAAATGGCTGTGCTCCGACGCTCCTCATCCAACCTGATGGAGCTTGAGAGGTGCTGTGAAGAAGAATGAACAAAACTGCCCAAAGATAGGTGCGCCAAGCTTGTAGCATCAAATTCAAGAAGACTTGAGGCTGTAATTGCTGCCAAAAGTGCATCAACAAAGTATTGAACAAAGGGTGTGAATACTTATGTACATGTGATTTCTTAGTTATTTAGTTTTAATACATTTTGAAAAAAAATCCTGTGTCATTATATAGTGCAAAGTTTGGTTGAATACCGTGAAACAGTGTGAAATAGTTCAAATTAGTACACCACAAAACATTGCGCTGGGGGGCAGGCGTGCACGAACCCGGTGTGATGGAACTGACACCGCATCATATGGAACAGAGATCACATGAGTGATGTGAAAGTCAGATCGCCCGCTGTGTGTTATGATCTGATGGTCCATTTCAACCTGGGGGCAGCCTATCAAGGGAGGGAGTGCGCGCACATGCTGCAGCCCACACCATATATTGCCACAGCAATATATGTTTTTATTTATGTCCACATGATGACAGCAAACATACACATGCGCGTCACAGTGGGCAGTTGTTAGTCCATGTCTGTCCAAACACAGTACGTGTGGTTCAGCTGGGATGTCCACAATGACAGATCTCCACAGCCGCTTTAATGGGCGGACACACCTCCTGTCAGTTCAACGCACACACCAAAGCCACAGTCGTGAGGAACTTAGACAAATTTCACAGCCAGCACAACAGTGATTGTCTGCAGACTGTTGTCATGCCAAGAGTGCGAATAGCCACACATTTTCTTAGTGCCAAACGATGGGTGTTAGATGTTTGTGCGTGTCAGCTGGAATTTGGCTGCCTGGATGTCTAGCAACTTCCTACTTTTAAACTCTGATGAGACTGAAATGATGGTTCTTGGTCCAGTGAGACATCGGCATCAATTTGACCAGCTAACGCTTAGCCTAGGCTCATGTGTCATACATCACACTGACAAAGTGAGGAACCTTCGGGTAATTTTTGATCCTACATTGTCCTTTGACCTCCACATTAGAGATATTATGATGACTGCTTTTTACACCTGTAAAATATAGCGAAGATTCGTCCCATCTTGTCTATGGCTGATGCTGAGACCCTGATTCATGCATTTGTCTCTTCTAGATTGAACTACTGCAATGTTCTATTTTCTGGTTTACCACAGTCCAGCATTAGGGGTCTCCAATTGGTTCAAAATGCTGCTGCCAGACTTTTGACACGAAGTAGAAAGTTTGACCACATTACACCCATTTTAGCATCTCTTCACTGGGTTCATGTCCCAGTGAGATCACATTTTATGGATTGTTCACGGACTGGCACCTCACTACCTAGCTGACCTAATTAAACCCTACATACTGGCCCAGGCTTTATGTTCTCAGGGTGCAGGACTACTTAGTGTCCCTAGGGTGAATAAGAAGTCTATGGGTCACAGAGCTTTCTCTTATCATGCCCTTGTTCTGTGGAATGATCTCCCTGGATCAATAAAACAGTCAGATTCTGTTGAGACTTTCAAGTCTAGATTTAAGGGGCACTTATTTTCCTTTTCGTATGACTAGCATTCTGGCATAGTATGTTGCTATGCTTTATATTATTTTAAATTCATTTTATTAGGAAATGGAGTGTGCCATGGCCTCATTGACAGTCAGGCTTTAGTTTTGAAACTTTGTGTTTAAAACACACATTTTCAAAACTAAAGCCTGACTGTCAATAACAACATCGGAAACCATCTCAATTCCGGGCACAAAGTGGGACATCTGGTCACCCTACATGCCAGAGTGTTGCTTTGTAAGTTTTGCTTAGTATGTTTATGGAGCAGCAAAAGGGGGCTAAAAATGTGATTTATATGATCTCTACTCATCAAAAGAAAGAAATAACTCCATGCAGAAGAGGGCACAGTTGGTTTTGTTCGTGTTTAGCACCCATAAACAAATGTCTTCACTTGGTAAAAACTGCAAACCTACTGTGTATTTTGTGTCTAATCTTAGCGATCAAGCACCAAAATCTGTGCAGATGCTACCTGCACAAACAAACATAGCTCAGAGAGAGATCAGTCTCAACCACTAACTGCTGTATTCCTGCTAGGAAATTTGGGAAATCCTAAAATAGCCCCAAGGCTCCCAGTGTTATTGTAGGGATAGAGGTGGATGATGCAGAAACCATTCTGAAGCCACAGCAGGATGGTATTGGACCCTGCTTTGTTTGGATAAATACATTCAGAGATTACGTGGTTTGCCAAAGCACAGTCACTGGTTTTTGCTTGCTCAAACACTGGGTCTGGTTTTCTTTGAAAATGCACAAAAATGGAAAAAATAAACCAGCTTCCACACATTGAGAACATCCACCTTAAAAAGTGATATGCTGTCATTTGTCATTTCGCATGTGAGAGAGACTAGGCAGACAACTGAAATGAAACAATGAGCTCATTCAAAGTCACAGACTGCGTATAGATACCAGACAAACCCTTCCTAACATCGACCACAGGTTCACTGAAGACAGCTTTGAAGGTCAGATGGGGCAGCTCTGGATGCTACAGTTTTGCCAGTGCCTGACTCTGCCTAGCTCAAGCCATATCATAAATGGTTAAAAAGGTAGAGCCCGGGGAAAACCAGTGTGACTTTTTTTTTTTTGGGGGGGGGGGGGGGGGGGGAGTGAGTGAAGCCCAAGCACACCCCAACTTGAGTCCCCCAAAAGTCAATGCCTGGGCTAACAGGCTAATTTTGGTTCAGGTGTTTGATTAATGCATATTTTTGTGGACTGGTAGGTGGTGATAGCTTGTGTGCAGGTATTACACTGTATGACCAGCATGTTTCCATTGTAACTGTTGCACCATTTGTACATCAAATGTCACTTAGCTACCTGCTAACTTGGTCCTACCCATGCTAACATCGACATAAAATGATACTAAAATGTCACCAAATGAGGGGCAGCATGGCGGTTTAGTGGTTAGCACTGTTGCCTCACAACGAGAAGGTTGTAGGTTCAATTCCCGTGGGCTTTCTGTGTGGAGTTTGCATGTTCTCCCCGTGTTTGCGTGGGTTTCCTCCCATATCCAAAGACATGCGGGTTAGGTGGATTGGAATCTTTAAAATTGTCTGTAGGTGTGTGTGTGGGTGTGTCTGTGTTTGTTTGTCTATTTGTGGCCCTGTGACAGACTGGCGTCCTGTCCTGGGTGTACCCCGCCTCGCGCTCTATGACTGCTGGGATAGGCTCCAGCCCCCCGCGACCCTTAATTGGACTAAGCGGTAGAAGATGAATGAATGAATGAATGTCACCAAATTAAACTACTGGCAAAACATCTTCTTAGATCGTCTGTTAGTACAATTAACCAACAGCAGATATTTTAAATAAAATCTTCAGAAAGGGCAATCAGTCATCTCAACTGCATCCAGCCCATAAGCAGGGCCCTGACTGGCACACTCAAAGCAGCTATGCCCCAATTATCTATAACTATATGGCTTACACTGATGGCTTACACAAAAGAATTCATCACCTGTTCAGTTGTCATGAAGGGGAAAGCTAACTGTAGAAATGAAAACGTTTTTTGTTGTTTTTTTGCACCAGGCTCTATACGTTTATTTCTGCTGAAAAGTTGAAGAATTTAACATGGGCTGACATGAGATGTGAGTCTCTTTTGGAGCCACCCTCAAGTGGCCATACAAGGAACTGCAAGTTTTTCTACTTCCTCATTGGCTACATTT
This sequence comes from Thalassophryne amazonica, assembly GCF_902500255.1. Classification (NCBI taxonomy): domain Eukaryota; kingdom Metazoa; phylum Chordata; class Actinopteri; order Batrachoidiformes; family Batrachoididae; genus Thalassophryne; species Thalassophryne amazonica. Next base: position 78,074,036 of record NC_047103.1, on the reverse strand, counting down.
CTTAGTACTAAAGTTGGGGCTTGTCCAAAACTAAATGCAACCACAAGTTATATGAGAATTTGTTCAAATGCTGCTGTATAAAGTGGATAACTGGATGACTTCTATGATGGCCTTATGGAGTGGGGTGAGGTGGGGGGGGGGGGGGGGGGGTTGGTTTGCATAAAGTGCATACCTCAGCTAAACAGTCTATCTCCATCGTTTCAATATGTTGTACTTTTGACATAAGAAATTCTAAGTAAAATGGTCCTGCACGCTTCCAACACACTGACAAGGCCTTCAAAGAACTCAGCCCTTCACCTTTCTCTGAACACTGTGATAATAAAGGAGATTTTCTGGGCCTTTTCATAAAGAGAGCGTTCAAAAGGGTCAAATCCAGACCATCATGTCTATCTTGCTCAGAAGGTCTGAACACCTGGCACCTGCTTCTCAGTTGCAGAGCGGAAGCTGGGTCTGAATAGAGAGATAATGTGCTGATTGTCCTTTTTCTGCCTTCTTTTGGATGGAAGCCGGAGGCAATAAAGGGAAACCACTTGCCTTTCAAGATGCCTTCCTGGTACCTTTTTAGAGCTGGGGAGTCTCCTCACTTGTCTCCACTGATTAATCAAAGTACTCCATCATCAAACATTGATGCTCACACGAACGGTGTGGTGCCTCACCTGGATGTGAAATTGTGATCATCATGCCCTCACAATAGTCATTGAAGAGCAATTGTGCATGCAAGGTAAAGATGCGGGATCTATCACAACCAGTGTGCAAGATTTAAAGCAGCTTGCTGCCTGTGTTTTAGACCTTTACGTACGGCAGCCGGTCACATGTCCACAGAAGAAATTCAAAACCTTCCACTCCCACAAGCAATCAGAAGTGGTGAGTTGCATAATAAATATGCATATGTGAACCTGGGCATGACTGACTGTTCATTTGTTAAGTTTGGACTACTTTCCTTAGTTGGAAGACAATGCCGCTGGAACAAAGCGTCAGTGTTACACAAGGAATTATGGGCAAGTGGGTGCGGCCAGTAGAAAGGTGGATTTTAACAAAAAGCTCCCTGGAGATTTCCAGCTCAGTCCGAGCCTCAGCTGGTGGTGGTTCAGTGTTATGGTTGAGTACAATGACATTAGAACTTTGGTTTTGGGCCTTTAAAAATAACTTTTCTGTGGTAGGTCTTTGGATAGGGCTTCCTGTAATTTAAATGTAAGTACTCTGTGTGCCGTGGCTGCCAGAGAGAATGAAAAAGGAGAGAGAACTGCCCGATGTTTGGAAAGCGAAGTGTGTGGCCGTGTGTTTTCTGAGCCGACATGTTCTCATCTAACCAACAGGGGAGTTGGAAAAACATCTTCATAGTCAACTAAAAGAGTCGAGAAATGAGAAAAACGTTGGCCTGGAGTTAACTTCTTCCAGTTTTACTTGATATTTCTCCAAATGCTGACACCTCCAAACCACTGACATAATGTTCAGCTTCATTTCCTGTTTTGCACTTCATTTTAAATGCTGACACACAATGAATCACCAGTGAAAGCTTTGACTTTTGCACTTGTAAAAATGTACACATTGCCTTCTGCTGATCCGTGCAGCTTTTACATTTTGAACTTGTGTGTCATTCATAAGATGAAGTGTTTCTTTTTATAACAATGGGGTAACTGATAGCAACACCTGATTAATCACAGGACTGTAAGATATGTTGAAATCTGTTGTTTTTGGATTTTTTTCAAATCGAAACAAAGGACACATTGAGGGGAACTGAATTATCATGGGGTGTTCCTTGACTGTATTAGCTCATGCTACTGCAGTGTGTGTGTGTGTGTGTGTGTGTGTGTGTGTGTGTGTGTGTGTGTGTGTGTGTGTGTGTGTGTCTGCAGTCTTGTCTGAGTGATTACATTCTTCTGGGTCAGAACCGGGTCAGTGCTTAAAAATGGCCACATTTGCCATGTGTTACCAATCAATACAGTGGGTAAAATATTACATTATTTTATATAAATATTATATTATATATTAGTTAACACATCACATTTTTCACAGTAAATATATTTCTAAAGGTGCTATTAACATGAGATTTTCACCAGATGTCAGTAACAACCCGTGTAATCCACACAATAAAATATATTGAACACAAGAAGAAAGGGAGGTGCAAAAAGACATGGAAAGCCAAGACACCAACTGAAATCTATCAGTAATTACAAAGCAATCCTACCCTTTGTCAGTGCAAATTAATGTCAGCTGGTTCATTCCCAACTGATGGCCTATAACAAGGTGTCACACAAGAAACATCTCATGATGGGTAAAAGCAAAGAGCTATCTTAAGATCTGGCAAACTTGTGACAAAACACACTGATGGCATTGGCCACAGAAGGATTTCTAAACTTCTGAATGTACCATTCAGCACTGTTGAGGCCATAATACAGAAGTGGACAGAACATCATTTTACCATAAACCAGCCACAACCAGGTGCTCCTCACAAGATTTCTGACAGAGGAGTGAAAAGAATTATCAGTTGTGCAAGAGCCAAGTGATCTGTGTGCATGCTCACCACACAATACCCCATTGCTGAAGAAAAAGCATGTTGAAGCTCATTTAAAGTTTGCTGCACAACATTTAGACAAACCTATAAAATGCAGGGAGAATATAGCCTAGTCAGCTGAGACAAAAACTGAACTCTTTGGATGCCATAATACAGTTGTATGCAAATGTTTGGGCACCCCTGATAATTTTCAGGATTTTCCTTTATAAAGCATTGGTTGTCTGGATCAGAAATGTCAGTTAAATATATCATATAGCAGACAAACACATTGATATCTGAGAAGTGAAATGAAGTTTCTAGTATTTACAGAAAGTGTGAAATAATTATTTAAACAAAATTGGGCAGGTGCATAAATTTGGGCACCCTTGTCATTTTATTGATTTGAATACATGTAGCACTAATTATTGGAACACAAAATTGGTTTGGTAAGCTCATTGACCCTTGATCTCCTTACACAGGTGAATCCTGAGAGAGAAAGGGTATTTAAGGTGGCCATTTGCAAATGTTTCCCCTCTTTGCATCTCTTCTAATGAGTGGCAACATGGGAGCCTCTAAACAACTCTCAAATGACCTGAAAAGAAAGATTGTTCAACATCATGGTTTAGGGGAAGGATACAAAAAGCTATCTCAGAGATTTTAGCTGCCAGTTTCCACTGTGAGGAACATAGTGAGGAAATGGAAGACCACAGGCACAGTACTAGTTAAGACCCGAAGTGGCAGGCCAAGAAATATCTCAGATAAGCTGAAGCGAAGGATAGTGAGAACAGTCATAGTCAACCCACAGACCTGCTCCAAAGACGTACAACATGATCTTGCTGCAGATAGTGCGATGTTAAACTATACAGTGCACTTTGCACAAGGAAATGCTGTATGGGAGAGTAATGCAGAGGAAGCCTTTTCTGTGTACACATGACAGAGTTGCTTGAGGTATGCTAAAGCACATTTGGACAAGCCAGCTTCATTTTGGAATAAGGTGCTGTGGACTGATGAAACTAAAATTGAGTTATTTGGACATAACAAGGGCCTCTGTGTATCGTTCAACTATTCAGCGCACTTTGCACGAGGAGATGTTGTAATGCAGAGGAAGCCTTTTCTGCATACACACCACAAACAGAGTCACTTGAAGTATGTTAAAGCACATGTGGACAAGCCAGCTTCATTTTGGAATAAGGTGCTTTTGACTGTGTTATTTGGACATAAATGCTTGCTACCTACAGTAAAATTTGGAGGTGGTTCCATCATGCTGTGGGCCTGTGTGGCCAGTGCAGGTACTGGGAATTTTGTTAAAGTTCAGGGTTACATGGATTCCAGTCAATATCAGCAGAATCTTGAGAACAATGTCCATGAATCAGTGACAAAGTTGAAGTTGCTCCAGGGCTGGATCTTTCAACAAGACAATGACCCTAAACACTGCTCAAAATCTACTAAGGCATTCATGCAGAGGAACAAATACAATGTTCTGGAATGACCATCTCATTCCCCAGACCTGAATATTATTGAAAATCTGTGGTGTGATTGTAAGCGGGCTGTCCATACTCGGAAACCAACAAACCTGAGATGTTTTGTAAACAAGAATGGTCCAAAATACCTTCAACCAGAATCCACACTGTCATTGGAAGCTATAGGGAGTGTTTAGAGGCTGTTATTTCGGCAAAAGGAAGCTCTACGAAATATTGATGTATTTTTTCTGTTGGGGTGCCCAAATTTATGCACCTGCGTAATTTTGTTTAAAGAATTATTACACACTTTCTGTAAATCCTATAAACTTCATTTAAGTTCTCAAATATCACTGTGTTTGTCTGCTATATGATATATTTAACTGAAATTTCTGATCCAGACAACCAATGATTTATAAAGGAAAATCATGAAAATTATCAAGGGTGCCCAAACGTTTGCATACAACTGTATACACCATGTTTGGAGATGAAATGACACTACACATCAACTCAAAAAATGCCATACCAACAATGAAGTTGGTACATTATGGTGTGGGGCTGTTTTTCATTATACAGCACTCGTGAACATCATATAATTGAAGGAAGGATGAACAGAAAAATGTACAGACATTCTTGACAAAAATCTACCAGAGTGGACATTTCAGCAAGAAGATGAGCTCCAACACACGCCAAAGAAACTTTCAGTTGGTTTCAAAGAATGAAAATAAAGCTGTTAGAATGGCCCAGCCAATCACCTGACTTGAAATCAACAAAAAATCTATGGAAAGAACTCAAGACAAGAGTTCATAGAAGAATTCTATGAAACCTTCAAGGTTTGAAGACTGTACGAGGAAGAATGGGTCAAAATGACACCTGAGCAATAGATGCAGGTACATTACTAACAAAGGCTTTCATATGAAGTATTAAAAAATTTCAGTTAAGCATGTTCAATACTTTTTTCCGGTGTCATTCCATTTTATTACACATAACTTAATTTCTGTACTTATTTGTTTTGGTTTCTTTGCATGTATGGATTAGGATTACTTGGGTTGTTACTGACATCTGGTGAAAACCTATGTCAATGGCACCTTTAGAAATACATTTATTGAGAAAAATGGTGATGTGTTAAATACTTATTTTGCTTAATGTATTTGGGATATACTTTCATCTCACAACTCTCATGTGTGAGTTCACATGACACTGATTTGACCTACTTTCTTTGGATGAGAATGGGGTCAGTGCTCACAAACGGGCCTTTGCCATGCATTCAAAACTGTGGATGTAAGTTCATCTCACAAACTGTCTTCAATGACTTCAGAGGGCACTGATTTTGATCTTTTATCTGGGTCAAAACCAGGGCAATCCTGAATATTTGGTCTTTGCCATGCAATTACTCAACACCAAATTGTCCCAGAACCAAGACGTGAGATGTATATGCGCCTCCACTGAGCAGCATCTGCCATTCCCACATGCAAGGCAATACAGACTACTGCTGTTTGTAGTCCACTAACGTTGGAACCACCTACCAGAGCATGGCTGCTCCCCTCTTTTTTCAAGAAGCCAGGTCTTCCAAGAGTACCTCTTACATAACATTTCTAACAACCCTAACATACCTCTCTCTCTGCCTTTCCTTGCTTTCACTGTCTCGTATCAACTTAATTTTTTGCACAATCACTCTGGGGTTTGGATGTACATGTAAAGATGGTATTCATTATTAAGATAAAGTCTCCTTTAATCCTCCAAGGTCCGTATACATGGCGACACCCCCAAGATGACTTTTTGTCATGTTTTTATTAATAAATCAGCAACAGAGGTGTCATTTGACCGCTTCTTGAAACTGTATAGTGAGACCTTAGACCTACAATCTTTAATTCACAGCCAATCCTAGAGGCAGAGGAAGATCACATATAACAGCCTGCCTGCTGCCCCTGTTCTCAGCAGACTGATGGCATGACAGACTTTATTGCTCTCAGTTCTACCAGAAGACTCAGTGGTTTAAAGAAAATTATTTATTACTTCAATGGATACAAAGTTGTAAATTTGTTTTGGCCTCAGTCCCTGTAATGGCGGTTTAATGAGCCAAGATGATCTTGCATCCTGCAGATAGAGAAGGCAGGGGGTGGAGTCGATCCCCCATGTCAGACAGGGACTAGCTGGTGGCGGTGGAGGGAGCGTCATGAAAAACATCAAGAGGTACGTGAGACAGTATAGCTTTTAAAGGACGCACCTGCGTCTTATTGATTTCTGGCAGTGATTAGCAGTGGCATTTGTTTGAGATAATCTGCGAGGCTGGAGTCAATTAGATGATTTTGCGAGATGCCGAAAAGTGAGTCTTCCAGTATAACTGACGCTATGCTTCATTTCCTTATTTTTACTGACACACCGTGGGAATAAATTCTCAAAAACTCAAAGTAAGTCCCTTCGGCTGCTCCCTTGTTTGCACTCTGGGTCATCAAGCTGGATCTGCATGCTTAATTGGCACAGGTTTTACGCCGGATGCCCTTCCTGACGCAACTCCACATTACATGGAGAAATGTGGCAGGTGTGGGATTTGAACCCGGAACCTTCTGCACTGAAACCAAGCACATTAACCACTTGGCCACCACCCCTGCAAATACTCAAAAAAAAAAAAAAAAAAAAAAAAAAATCTCTTTACTGATTGGAAAACACATTTTTATTCATTCTTTCATAAAAAGAAATCAGTGTGGAAAACATGTAGTGGAATTAATTTTTTTCAAGTGGATTTACAGAACAACTGTGGACTGACCCAGAAATATCAAGGTTTCAGTCACCAATATTCAGTAGCAGTTCTTGGCATGGGTGAACCGAGCAGCCGCCTGGGGTGGCATTTCATGACACATGGGGGCAGCACGAGCACTTAAAAAAATAATAATCTTTGCTGCAAAGTGGTTTTCTATTATACGAGGTCTGTGAGAAAAGTAACGGACCTTATTATTTTTTTCAAAAACTATATGGATTTGAATCACGTGTGGTTACATCAGACATGCTTGAACCCTCGTGGGCATGCAAGAGTTTTTTCACGCCTGTCGGTTACGTCATTTGCCTGTGGGCAGTCTTTGAGTGAGGAGTTGCCCACCCCTCTCGTCGATTTTTTCATTGTTTAGGAATGGCTCAGAGAGTTTGATAAAAATTTTTTCAAAAACTGTAAGGCACAACTGAGTGGACACCATTCGATAAATTCAGCTGGTTTTCGATGAAAATTTTAACGGCTGATGAGAGATTTTGGAGTTTTACTGTCACCGTAAGGACGGCCCATGGCGCCTGACGGCGATCTGCGCTCCGAGGCGGCGTCGTCTCGCTGTTTCAAGCTGAAAACGTCCTAATTTCAGGCTGTGTGGACCCAAGACGTCGTGAGATAACAGAGAACTTTCAGAAGAATTCGGGATCAGGAGGTTATCCAGACATTCCACAGTTAAAGGAGATTTTGTAATGAAAGAACGTGCGGGCAGATTCGCATGTCGGGCCGGACCCGACCGCGGGGGGTCGCCACAGGAAAAACACCTCCGTTGGAAACCTTAACGGACAAGTTGGAACATGCCCAGCTGTTAAACAGTTTCTCAGATACTCACTTGTTGAAAGCCATCAAAAGCCGCCTGAATTTTACAAATGGTTTTCAACACGGAGGTGTTTTTCCTGTGGCGGGGAGAACGGATTTGGGGCGTCGTCACGGACCCGACTCGGCAAATTCGTCCGAATGTTCTTTTATTACAAAATCTCCTTTAACAGTGGAATGTCCACATAAACTCCTCATGCCGGCCTCTTCTGAAACTTCTCTGTTCTCTGACGATGTCCTGGGTGAACAGAGCTTTAAATTAGGATGTTTTCAGCTCGAAACAGCCAGACGGACGCCACCTCCGACCGCGCCGCGCCGCGCTGATCCACTTTGTGGGCTGTCCTTAAAGCGAAAGAAACTCCACAATCTCTCATCAGCCGTTAAACTTTTCACCGAAAACCAGCTGAATTTCTCGAATAGTGTCCACACGGATATCCCTCACTGGTCCTGAAAAAATTTGATAAAGCAACGCGCGCCGTCTCCCTGCAGCGTCTCAGCCAAAGAGATTCTGACGGGAGGGGGAGTCCACACCTCACTCAAAGCCTGCCCACAGGTGAATGATGTCACCGACAGGCATGACAAAACTCACGCATGCGCACGAGGGTTCAAGCTTGTCTATTGTATAAACATATGAATCAAATCCATTTATTTTGTGAAAAAAATAAAAAGGACCGCTTTTTTATCACAGACCTCGTATATCATATCACTGTGTGCGGAATTGGGGAATTGGCAAATTGGCATCCACTGCAGCTGCAGGCACCCCTGCTTGCTGAGAAGGTGCACAGAAGCAATGAGAAGTGTAAAGGGGAGGGGCACGCCAGGATAATGTCCCTTTATAGTTTATAAAGAGAGTAGTGACATGACAAGCCGGAAGAAAATGGTCATGTGACTCATGATGCATTGTTGGGACCAAATTTGCGTTCACTGTTAAGCTATGTGCTTGTATATCGAGTTTATTTATTTATTAATTCACTGAAAATGCCAGGTTGTTATGCATTCAGATATACAAATACACATAACAAAGGGTTCAAGATGTACAGATTCCCTTCAGATTCCAACAGACCAAAAAATTTGGGAAAATAAAGTCAGTGTAAGTGTGTGCGTTTGTTTTGTGTGTGTGATTGTACCTGTACATGGATCTGCTGTTCGTTGGGGCTAACTAATCAAATAAAAATGTTGATTAAAAAAGGTTAATTTGCTGTGTGTATCAACTAACAACGTGTGTGTGTGTGCATGTGTATCTAAATGTTATGTTTGTATTTATGAGTTTATTGCCTCTCTAAAACCTCATTAAATTTACTTTTTAAAGAGGGGAGGTGATTGACTAGTGGTTAAGGTGTTGGGCATGAGTCCAGAAGATCATGGGTTCAAATCCCCGCCTGACTGGAAAATCACTAAGGGCCCTTGGGCAAGGCCTTTAATCCCCTATTGCTCCCGGTGTGTAGTGAGCGCCTTGTATGACAGCACCCTGACATCGGGGTGAATGTGAGGCATAATTGTAAAGCGCTTTGAGCGTCTGATGCAGATGGAAATGCGCTATATAAATGCCGTCCATTCACCATTTAAAGAAAAAATAAAGTTGTGTATTTAAAGCCCATCCTATCCAGTTAACTGAAGCACTTAAATCATTTTAAGTTACAAGCCCTACTTTGTTACATGTAGTATGTTCAAATTGTCTCCAGGCATGATGAGATAACCCACATTATTATTGCTACTATCATGGATAATTACATGTATTCACAATCATCAATCTTCTCGCTTTTTATTTGCTGCTCAGTATTTCAAACAAACCAATATCCCTTTACAAGCATTCTGATATTGGAGCTTATACTCACAGACCGACCTCTCAGGTATCCATGTCATGAACGAAGGGCTGATGTTAATTAATGCTATAACTCTTACTATTGTTAACCTTCTTGCTATGATGTTTGCTAAACCTGCCTCAACATAATTTTATTGAAAATATATATCTTTGTTTCCCTGAGTGATGTGTCAATGACCTCAGCATGAACTCTTCAACCTGTCTTCAAGTCCGCTGCAGAAAACACACTGCTTTGCTTTAGGGCACTACGACAGACACAAAATGTATGAAAAATCACCCCTTTTTTTTTCCCTTTTTCATGCCATTTTTGAAATCATGGAGACGGACACTGAACAGTTTTCCTTTCTTTTTAGTATATCACCCTCTCTCTCTCTCTCTCTCTCTCTCTCTCTCTCTCTCTCTCTCTCTCTCTCTCTCTCTCTCTGTCTTTCTCAGTGCCTCAACATAATTTTTGATTGAAAATACCTTTTTTCCCATCTGAATGATGAGTCAGATTGTATATATTTGCCACTTTTATGTATATAGTGTATATTTATTTAAATTTGAATTGCTTCATTGTCTTTTGGCAATGTTGGAGGTGGGAGGAGATTGTGCACCTTATTGTTGCAATAAAAAATGGCTCTTTGTGCTTTTTTTGGGGGGGGGGGAATGCTCAGAGGTGGGGAGTAAATCGATGTAGAACCACCACTGCCAATATTCACAAGAAAGAAAGCATCCAGCTGACCTGGTCCTATTTATTGTACAAATAGTATTACTGTTGGAGGTTTCAAAGCTTCAAATGACCATTATGTGAATGTTTGCTCCAGACATGTAGTGCACAACTCACTTGTTTTTTTTTTATCAGAATGCGGTTGTTGTTTTGTGGGTTTGACAAGCGTGACCGCGTTATTCTTGCGGCATTATTCTTGCGGCATTATTTTTACTATTTCCAAATGATCATAAATTCCTTTGCATTAATTATTTAGGGAACAAGAATGAAGATCATTGATGATATGAATGGATGTCTTTTGGCCAGGGGCACCTTTACCAAAAAATGTAAAGTAGTGTAAATGCAATGTATGCATGAATCAATCAATCAATCAGCGAAGCTTGATATGTATAATACAGACTGTATTTTGTGTCATTTTTGATCTGGCAACTTGCTTCTGACGGATTGTTTGTTGCTGTGACGCCACTCTGAACTTCACACGGTTGTATATGCTTTTTTTTATTTCTGTTTAGCACTCTTCTGGTTATTAATTGTATCTACTCTAAACGTTATTTAACAACAGTCCTGTTGTGAATCGCTAGTAGTTAGCATTCGCTAGCAGTTAGCATTCGCTGGCGGTTAGCATTCACTAGCTAGGTCGACCCCTCCCCTCTCCGTTGTTACTTTTTATAGCTGCTTCTTTTCTACCCATTTAATACTTCTGTTCGTTTTTCAGTTGAACTGCTGTGAATTTTAAGTAATTATTTTATTCCTGTGTAAAATCTTAGGAGCGGCTAGCATTTTCGCTAGCAGTTAGCTTGCGTTAGCTATTTCGGACCCCGTCATAATTTTCTCATTTCATTTTTTTACACTCCTGTTAGTTAATTAACTGTTTAGTGTATTTTATAGCTGCTGCGATTTTACCTGTTTAATATTTCTGTTAGTTTTTCAGTGTAACTGCTGTGAATTTTAATAAATTTATTTCCGTCTGTGTGAACCTTAGGAGTGGTTAGCTTATCCATTATTGGTTAGCTCGTGTTTGCTTGGCTACATTTCTTGAATTTCTTAGTGCACAAAGTACACTACTTATTCTACTTTACACCCTCCGTAAATCCTGCGTGATGTTGGAAGATAGGGTGGCTCTCTTAGAGAGCCGTGTCCATAAGTTAGAGCAGCTTCTTAGCACAGTGGAGTTAGATGTTACGGGCACTCCAGATGAGGTTAGTGTTGGGCCGGCTAGCGAGCCCATTAGTATCAGCTTAGAAACGCCGGCTGTGGAGGACGGCTTTCGGAAGGTGGCTAGGCGGAGGAAGCCCCGTAGGGCTTGGTGCCCGGTTGTGGCACCCCGATCACACTAGCCAGTGTGAACTGTGAATCGGTTCTCCCCCTTGGATTTGCCAGATGTGAATTCTTTGAGCCCACAAGTGACTTCCACTCCTGTCTCCAGGCCGAAACACCGGACTTTAGTGATAGGGGATTCTATCACCCACAAAGTCAGGTTACAGACGCTGGCTGACGTTAAATGTATTCCTGGGGCCAGAGCTCCCAACATTGCATCTCATCTTAGGGTGCTGATGTTGCAGAAGGGAAGACAGACGAAGGAACATGACATGAGATATAGTCACATAGTTATTCACGTTGTCACCAATGATATCAGGATGAAGCACTCAGAGGTCACAAAAATGGACATAGAGAGGACTTGTGACCTTGTCAGAAAGATGTGTCAGCATCGATTAATAGTCTCTGGTCCCCTCCCCTCCTGGGGTATTGATGAGGCGTTTAGTAGGCTGACATCATTAAATAGGTGGCTGTCGCAGTTTTGTAGACAGCAAGGTTTAAGCTTTATTGATAACTGGACTTCGTTCTGGGGCCACCGTGGCTTGTCTGCGAACATAGATAGAGCTCTACAGGGAGAGTAACATTAGGAATCTACAGCAGCCCACGGAGCAGGTGATTAGAGACCCTGCAAGGCTTATGACAAATGTGGGTGTGGAATCCATTAGCTTGTTGAAACTGTGGCCTGCTTCCGTAGTCGTGTCCATAAAAATCATAGAGGGATATGCTTTCCAAACTTAATACCCATTACTATATTGGATGATGTTGAAATTGAGGATGGCCCAGTGGTTGTTCCAGCAATAGCAAAGATTTCGTGTCTGCTACCGACAATGCGCGTGGAATGTCTTAACCTTAAACCTACTTCTAGGCATCTTATATATGCTACTCTGGAACCACCCCTAAACCCAAACAGTTCAACTGTCAACCCCACTGAGGTCCTTAGTTAAAAATTAGTCATATTACTTTGTCACTGTATATAGGCCTCCTGGCCCATATTCTGAATTCTTAGATGAATTTGGTGCATTCATCTCTAACTTGTCAACTAGTGTAGATAACATTCTGATCATTGGTGACTTTAACATTCATATAAATAAGACTTCTGATCCCCTCTGCGAATCATTTATGGAAATTGTGGATGCATTACGATTTCGGCAATGCATTCGGGATTCGACGCGCATTAGTGGAAATACCCTGGATCTGGTTCTCGCACATGGTATTGCTGTCACGAATATTGACATCATGCCTCTTACATCGGTGGTGTTTGATCACTCACTTATTAAGTTTACAGTTTCGCTGCCGTGTTTAGTGGAACAACAACCTTATATATCATTACAGCGATGTATCAACTCCTCAACTAAGACTGAACTCGAAGCTAGACTGCCTGATGTCTTAGCTTCACATTTAACAAATACCCAGTCAGTAGACAGACTTGTGGATAGTTTAAACTCAGTGCTCAAAACTACACTCGACATGATTGCACCACCTGTGTTAAAACTGCGCTCCCCGAAATCACAGTCACCTTGGTTCAATGATTACCTGCATGACATCAAGCATAAGGCAAGAGGTCTAGAACAGAAATGGCGTCATTCAAAATTAGAAGTATTTCACCTTGCGTGGTGTGATGCTATCTTAGACTATAAGCATGCATTATTGGCTACAAAGCGGACTTACTACTCTGATTTGATCAACAAAAACAAGCATAACTCAAAGTTCTTGTTCGACACGGTGGCAACACTTTTGCATAGACAACCACCTGTAGTTCGCTCTCCTTTTACAGCACAAGATTTCCTGGATTACTTTGGGAAGAAAATAGAAGACATCAGGTTAAACATATCCCGACATGCCTTAATCCAGCCACTACACCCTGCTATTGATGTGGGCGCCACGACTGAGGTATTACCTAGATTTACAGAATTTGATAGTATCTCACTAGGCATTCTGACAAAACTCGTAATGTCAACAAAAAGCACAACCTATTTATTTGATACTATACCAACAAAACTGTTTAAGGACCTGTGGCCCACTCTTGGGCCGACTGTGCTGGAAATGATTAATCTTTCTTTAACTTCTGGATCTGTTCCTAAATGTTTCAAATCTGCAGTGATTAAACCATTACTTAAGAAACCCAAGCTTGACCCTAGTGTATTGACAAACTATCGGCCGATATCAAATCTATCATTTTTCTCTAAAATTCTGGAAAAAGTGGTGTCACGGCAGCTCATAGACTATCTTACTGAGAATAATCTCTTTGAGCCACTGCAGTCTGCCTTTAGAAAATGTCATTCCACAGAGACGGCTCTCACTAAAGTGGTGAATGATCTTCTGCTTACAATGGATTCGGACACCACTACGGTTCTGATGCTGTTAGATCTCAGTGCTGCATTTGATACAGTGGATCATCATATTCGACTTGATAGGCTGGAAAATCATTTTGGGATTACTGGGAGTGCCCTTGCATGGCTGACGTCATACTTGATCAGTCGTTCTCACTGTGTTTTGTACAGTAACAATACCTCTGACCTTAGTGACATGAAATTTGGGGTTCCACAGGGGTCTGTCTTAGGCCCCCTGCTTTTCTCCCTTTATATAGCATCCCTTGGGCACATATTGCGGCGTTTTGGGATTACCTTTCACTGCTATGCAGATGATACTCAGTTATACATGCCGATAACTGCTGGTAATCTCGTTCACATAAAATCCTTAGAAGATTGCCTTGCAGCAGTTAGAAGTTGGATGTCTAGAAACTTCCTACTTTTAAACTCTGATAAGACTGAAAAGATGGTTCTTGGTCCAGTGAGACATCAATCAATCAATTTTATTTATATAGCGCCAAATCACAACAAACAGTTGCCCCAAGGCGCCTTATATTGTAAAGCAAGGCCATACAATAATTACGTAAAAACCCCAGCGGTCAAAACAACCCCCTGTGAGCAAGCACTTGGCGACAGTGGGAAGGAAAAACTCCCTTTTAACAGGAAGAAACCTCCAGCAGAACCAGGCTCAGGGAGGGGCAGTCTTCTGCTGGGACTGGTTGGGGCTGAGGGAGAGAACCAGGAAAAAGACATGCTGTGGAGGGGAGCAGAGATCAATCACTAATGATTAAATGCAGAGTGGTACATACAGAGCAAAAAGAGAAAGAAACACTCAGTGCATCATGGGAACCCCACAGCAGTCTAAGTCTATAGCAGCATAACTAAGGGATGGTTCAGGGTCACCTGATCCAGCGCTAACTATAAGATTTAGCAAAAAGGAAAGTTTTAAGCCTAATCTTAAAAGTAGAAAGGGTGTCTGTCTCCCTGATCTGAATTGGGAGCTGGCTCCACAGGAGAGGAGCCTGAAAGCTGAAGGCTTTGCCTCCCATTCTACTCTTACAAACCCTAGGAACTACAAGTAAGCCTGCAGTCTGAGAGCGAAGCGCTCTATTGGGGTGATATGGTACTATGAGGTCCCTAAGATAAGATGGGACCTGATTATTCAAAATCTTATAAGTAAGAAGAAGAATTTTAAATTCTATTCTAGAATTAACAGGAAGCCAATGAAGAGAGGCCAATATGGGTGAGATATGCTCTCTCCTTCTAGTCCCCGTTAGTACTCTAGCTGCAGCATTTTGAATTAACTGAAGGCTTTTCAGGGAACTTTTAGGAGAAACTGATAATAATGAATTACAATAGTCCAGCCTAGAGGAAATAAATGCATGAATTAGTTTTTCAGCATCACTCTGAGACAAGACCTTTCTAATTTTAGAGATATTGCGTAAATGCAAAAAAGCAGTCCTACATATTTGTTTAATATGTGCTTTGAATGACATATCCTGATCAAAAATGACTCCAAGATTTCTCACAGTATTACTAGAGGTCAGGGTAATGCCATCCAGAGTAAGGATCTGGTTAGACACCATGTTTCTAAGATTTGTGGGGCCAAGTATCATCTGCGTAACAATGAAAATTTAAGCAATGCCGTCTAATAATACTGCCTAAGGGAAGCATGTATAAAGTGAATAAAATTGGTCCTAGCACAGAACCTTGTGGAACTCCATAATTAACCTTAGTCTGTGAAGAAGATTCCTCATTTACATGAACAAATTGTAATCTATTAGATAAATATGATTCAAACCACCGCAGCGCAGTGCCTTTAATACCTATGGCATGCTCTAATCTCTGTAATAAAATTGTATGGTCAATAGTATCAAAAGCAGCACTGAGGTCTAACAGAACAAGCACAGAGATGAGTCCACTGTCTGAGACCATAAGAAGATCATTTGTAACCTTCACTAATGCTGTTTCTGTACTATGATGAATTCTAAAACCTGACTGAAACTCTTCAAATAGACCATTCCTCTGCAGATGATCAGTTAGCTGTTTTACAACTACCCTTTCAAGAATTTTTGAGAGAAAAGGAAGGTTGGAGATTGGTCTATAATTAGCTAAGATAGCTGGGTCAAGTGATGGCTTTTTAAGTAATGGTTTAATTACTGCCACCTTAAAAGCCTGTGGTACATAGCCAACTAATAAAGATAGATTGATCATATTTAAGATCGAAGCATTAAATAATGGTAGGGCTTCCTTGAGCAGCCTGGTAGGAATGGGGTCTAATAGACATGTTGATGGTTTGGATGAAGTAACTAATGAAAATAACTCAGACAGAACAATCTGAGAGAAAGAGTCTAACCAAATACCGGCATCACTGAAAGCAGCCAAAGATAACGATACGTCTTTGGGATGGTTATGAGTAATTTTTCTCTAATAGTTAAAATTTTATTAGTAAAGAAAGTCATGAAGTCATTACTAGTTAAAGTTAAAGGAATACTCGGCTCAATAGAGCTCTGACTCTTTGTCAGCCTGGCTACAGTGCTGAAAAGAAACCTGGGGTTGTTCTTATTTTCTTCAATTAGTGATGAGTAGTAAGATGTCCTAGCTTTACGGAGGGCTTTTTTATAGAGCAACAGACTCTTTTTCCAGGCTAAGTGAAGATCTTCAAAATTAGTGAGACGCCATTTCCTCTCCAACTTACGGGTTGTCTGCTTTAAGCTGCGAGTTTGTGAGTTATACCACAGAGTCAGGCACTTCTGAATTAAAGCTCTCTTTTTCAGAGGAGCTACAGCATCCAAAGTTATCTTCAATGAGGATGTAAAACTATTGACGAGATACTCTATCTCACTTACAGAGTTTAGGTAGCTACTCTGCACTGTGTTGGTATATGGCATTAGAGAACATAAAGAAGGAATCATATCCTTAAACCTAGTTACAGTGCTTTCTGAAAGACTTCTAGTGTAATGAAACTTATTCCCCACTGCTGGGTAGTCCATCAGAGTAAATGTAAATGTTATTAAGAAATGATCAGACAGAAGGGAGTTTGCAGGGAATACTGTTAAGTCTTCAATTTCCATACCATAAGTCAGAACAAGATCTAAGATATGATTAAAGTGGTGGGTGGACTCATTTACATTTTGAGCAAAGCCAGTTGAGTCTAATAATAGATTAAATGCAGTGTTGAGGCTGTCATTCTCAGCATCTGTGTGGATGTTAAAATCGCCCACTATAATTATCTTATCTGAGCTAAGCACTAAGTCAGACAAAAGGTCTGAAAATTCACAGAGAAACTCACAGTAACGACCAGGTGGACGATAGATAATAACAAATAAAACTGGTTTTTGGGACTTCCAATTTGGATGGACAAGACTAAGAGTCAAGCTTTCAAATGAATTAAAGCTCTGTCTGAGTTTTTGATTAATTAATAAGCTGGAATGGAAGATTGCTGCTAATCCTCTGCCTCGGCCCGTGCTACGAGCATTCTGGCAGTTAGTGTGACTCGGGGGTGTTGACATTTAAACTAACATATTCATCCTGCTGTAACCAGGTTTCTGTAAGGCAGAATAAATCAATATGTTGATCAATTATTATATCATTTACTAACAGGGACTTAGAAGAGAGAGACCTAATGTTTAATAGACCACATTTAACTGTTTTAGTCTGTGGTGCAGTTGAAGGTGCTATATTATTTTTTCTTTTTGAATTTTTATGCTTAAATAGATTTTTGCTGGTTATTGGTGGTCTGGGAGCAGGCACCGTCTCTACGGGGATGGGGTAATGAGGGGATGGCAGGGGGAGAGAAGCTGCAGAGAGGTGTGTAAGACTACAACTCTGCTTCCTGGTCCCAACCCTAGATAGTCACGATTTGGAGGGTTTAATAAATTTGGCCAGATTTCTAGAGATGAGAGCTGCTCCATCCAAAGTGGGATGGATGCCGTCTCTCCTAACAAGACCAGGTTTTCCCCAGAAGCTTTGCCAATTATCTATGAAGCCCACCTCATTTTTTGGACACCACTCAGACAGCCAGCAATTCAAGGAGAACATGCGGCTAAACATGTCACTCCCGGTCCGATTGGGGAGGGGCCCAGAGAAAACTACAAAGTCCGACATTGTTTTTGCAAAGTTACACACCGATTCAATGTTAATTTTAGTGACCTCCGATTGGCATAACCGGGTGTCATTACTACTGACGTGAATTACAATCTTACCAAATTTACGCTTAGCCTTAGCCAGCAGTTTCAAATTTCCTTCAATGTCGCCTGCTCTGGCCCCCGGACGACAATTGACTATGGTTGCTGGTGTCGCTAACTTCACATTTCTCAAAACAGAGTCGCCAATAACCAGAGTTTGATCCTCGGTGGGTGTGTCGTCGAGTGGGGAAAAACGGTTAGAAATGTAAACGGGTTGGCGGTGTACACGGGGCTTCTGTTTAGGGCTACGCTTCCTCCTCACAGTCACCCACCCAGTCGGCCTGCTTTCCCGGCTGCTCGGGTCTGCCAGAGGGGAACTAACGGCGGCTAAGCTACCTTGGTCTGCACCGACTACAGGGGCCTGGCTAGCTGTAGAATTTTCCACGGTGCGGAGCCGAGTCTCCAATTCGCCCAGCCTGGCCTCCAAAGCTACGAATAAGCTACACTTATTACAAGTAGCATTACTGCTAAAGGAGGCCGAGGAATAACTAAACATTTCACACCCAGAGCAGAAAAGTGCGGGAGAGACAGGAGAAGCCGCCATGCTAAACCGGCTAAGAGCTAGTAGCTGCGCTAAGCTAGCCGATTCCTACAAACACACAAAGTGAATAATGTGTAAATAATTTAGAGGTGATTCAGCAGAGGGAGTGCTTTAGTTAAGGCACGTGAAGATTACACTGTGAAACAAATCGTTATCTAGGTAACTACATCAGTCTAACTGCGCAGATTAAACAGCTAACAGATACAGCAAAACACCGCTGTGCTCTGGAACAGGAAGTGATACAATACCGCAGTGAGAGCCAACCACCAGTAGCCACATCAGCATCAATTTGACCATTTAACGCTCAGCCTCGGCCCATGTGTCATACATCACACTGACAAAGTGAGGAACCTTGGGGTAATTTTTGATCCTTCGTTGTCCTTTGGCCTCCACATTAGAAATATTACTAGTACTGCTTTCTTCCACCTGCGAAATATAGCGAAGATTCGTCCCATTCTGTCTATGGCTGATGCTTAGACCCTGATCCATGCATTTATTTCTTCTAGATTAGACTACTGCAATGTTCTATTTTCTGGTTTACCGCAGTCTAGCTTTAGGGGTCTCCAATTGGTTCAAAATGCTGCAGCCAGACTTTTGACACAAAGCAGAAAGTTCGACCACATTACACCCATTTTAGCATCCCTTCACTGGCTTCCTGTCCCAGTGAGATCAGATTTTAAGGTTCTGCTACTAACCTATAAAATTATTCATGGACTGGCACCTCCCTACCTAGCTGACCTAATTAAACCTTAGGTACCGGCCTGGGCTTTACATTCTCAGGGTGCAGGACTACTTTGTGTCCCAAAGGTGAATAAGAAGTCTGCAGGTCACAGAGCTTTCTCTTATCGTGCCCCTGTTCTGTGGAATGATCTCCCTGCGTCAGATTCTGTGGAGACTTTCAATTCCAGACTTAAGACGCACTTATTTTCCCTTTCATATGGCTAGCATACTGGTACAGTTTTGTTTTGCACTTTTTACTCTTTTAATTCATTTATTAGTAATTGGAGCGGGCCGCGGCCTCAACTTTACCTAAATTCTGGGTCTTTTAGTGAAGTTTAGGGCTAGTGGCCGACGATCACCTTAGTATGTCTTCTGTTTTTCTTGTTGTTTAATGCTGGCAAATTATACAGTATTTTTTTGTCTTTCTGATGCCTGATTCTGTTTTTTCTCTCTGTTTAAGGTGCAGCTCCATCCAGAGATGGGAGTTGTGTTCGTGTTGGCGATCCTCCTGTCCTGTGCACCAATAGCATTTCTTATATATTTGTCCGTGAATTGTTCTGTGAATTGTTCTGTTGTAGCATGGCCCAAGCAGAGGGTCACCCCTTTGAGTCTGGTCTGCTTGAGGTTTCTTCCTCAGAGGGAGTTTTTCCTTACCACTGTTGCTCTGGGGGTTGGTAAAGTTAGACCTTATCTGTGTGAAGTGCTTTGAGGCAACTCTGTTGTGATTTGGCAATATATAAATGAAAATAAATTGAAATTGAAATGGAAAATTTTTCCTAAATCGCTCAAAAATATGGTAATATACAGTGACGGACTGTATTTTCACTCAAGATGCAAAATTAGATATTTTCATGTTGGGTATATATTCTCCGATGAGCTACACTTTACTTCATATACTACACTATGTTTGGGAGACAAAAGACTTTGGTGAACCCATTTCTAGAACCAAAACTGTTCATCCACGTGAATAAAGGTGTGTTTTCAATAAAGATTTGGAGGATTTTCAAAAAGGAATTCACATTTTCAGGTTTAGAGCCAAATAATTTTTTGGAAATTGTGTCACATTTTCAGAAAGCTGAGAATGATATGCAAAATACATGGACATTATACAAAAGAAAGCACTTTAAAAGAGAATTACGGAAATTATGGGAAAATCAAGCAAATGCCCTTGGACCTCATTGGGTAATGGTAAAGACAGATATTGTTATGCTGAATTCCATCCATAAAATGTACCTTCTTTCAGATTCCTCACTTGGTAGTTGCTTTGGATAAAAGTGTCAGCTCAATGAATATAATGTAATGAACATATGTTCATTATAGAATCCCCTCATGTGTGTTATGAGGACACTGATCTTGATCTACAGTGCTTCCTGTGGGTCAGAATGGAATCAGCACTTAGCCTCCAGATTACTTGACACCGAATCATTGCAGACCCAAATATTTGATATTTAAGCCCTTCTTATACAGACAGCGTGTTTGTAGTGTTTAGAGGTAAATATAGCACTCACCACAAACACGTCACATAACTCCATATGATTGCCGGCACTTGTAAGTAAACTTCACTCAACTTACACGCTGCTAACATGTCACACACACCACACACTGCCATCTGTGTGACAGACTGAAAAGTACCACATTGTTCTGAAACTTCAAATCCATGAAAAATTGGAATAAACTAGACAAAGATGATAAAACACTTACCAGGAACTACCAGATGATGCTCAAGGTTACACATTTCATTACACGCCGCTGAACACTGAACACATTCAGAAGGCACATCCCTCATGGTATATTGTTGGTGAATACCAGTGAATATAGCACACTAACACACACATTAACATACTGTCTCATTTGAGTTCATAGGGTCCTGACCTTTATCTACTTTTACTAGGTTAGAACCTGGTCAATCAAAAAACAAAAAACAAATAACCTTTGCTGTGTGATTACACAACACCAAAGTGTCACAGAACCAAGATATCTGGGAACATCCATCCATCTCACAATGCTCTCATGTGAGTTCAGAGGGTCTGTGCTTACTTTTTTGAGGTCTAAACTGTGAACCTTGAAATGTCAATAAGTGCCTCTACTCTACAGTATGAAATTGGTACGATGTACTTGTCCTTTGGAACAGATCTGTTGTAGTTTCTGGTTGTACATCCGTGAGGTAACTGAACTGTGGCATGCTGTTGTTGTGACCTTTGCTGCTCTGCTCTCTAAAGAGGAAACATTTGAGTGGTCAAGATGTGAGGTGCATTACGTAAATGCAACAGGGTTCACCACTGAGGAGGAAAGAAGCCAGAAAACAGAAGAAAACACAGGCTCCTGTGAATTTTATGAGCTCCCAAGTAGTTGAATTATAGATCTGCCTCAGTGTGTTTGTCTGGATGATTGACAGGAGGGGTAGGCACATCTTCAGACCCCATGCCCCTGCCATGAAAGTGAAATGAAATCTCAAAATGTACCGCAAGAGCTCTGCAACTCTCAGCACCTCTGCTTCTGACTCAATGCCACCGACAGGCAATGAAACCTCCGTATTTGACCACAGTGGCTTCATGCAGTAATAATTTTATTCCCTTATGAACAGTACCACTCATGGGAATCGGTCCTGGCTCTACTCCTTGCCTGTGCATACCTGTCATTCACTGCAACTGTGCATGTTTCCTTCTGCCATGGAGTTTGTATTGCATTCTAAGTCTGTCTTGAATAAATAAATAAACAAAATCATACTTTCATACTATGCTTCATTTTAGAACTTGTCTTTTTTTTACATAATTACACAAAGTAGCAGTTAGGCCTATGATTGATCATAATAATAAATCACTTTAAGATGTACTGTAAATTTGAAAATGTTCAGTGTGAATGTCCAGTATCAAACCACCTTCACTGGGGTGGTGAATTCAGATGCAGCAAATGACTGAGGTTTTCTGGCAATAATTACTTCACCCACCTCCACATTTAAAACAAGAGCAATCAGAGATTCCTGATGTCCACCAATCTGAGGCTTGGCTGAGTCCTAGAAGTCATTGAAAGACCGGATCATGGTTTTGATCCAGGACCATCACAAACCCAGATGCTCAGATAATCACTCAGATAATCTAGTGCTTTGGGCGGTTTTAACCAATTCCACTTTGCAGCACCTCTCAAGCTCCATCAGGACGGATGGGGAGCAGCCATTTTCAGATCTCTCCAGAGATGTTCAGCTGGATTCAGGTCTAGGCTCTGGCTGGGCCACTCAAGGACATTCATAGAGTTGTCCTGAATCTACTCCTTTGATATCTTGGCTCTGTGCTTAGGGTCATTGTCTTGCTGAAAGATAAACCGTTACCCCAGTCTGAGGTCCAGAGAACTCTGGAGCAGGTTTTCATCCAGGATGTCTCCATACATTGCTGCATTCATCTTTCTCTCAATCCTGACTAGTCACCCAGTTCCTGCCGCTGAAAAAACATCCCCACAGCATGATGCTGCCACCACCATGCTTCACTGTAGGGATGGTGCCTGGTGGCCTCCAAACATGACGTCCGGCATTCACACCAGAAAGTTCAATCTTTGACTCATCAGAACAGAGAATTTTGTTTTTCATGGTCGGAGAGTCCTTCAGGTGCTTTTGGCAAACTCTAGGCAGGCTGCCATGTACCTTTTACTAAGGAGTGTGTTATGTTTTACTTTACTGATAGGCAGAGATAGCCCAAAATACAGGCAGCCAAACACAAGGAGTATGTGAGAAACTCTGTGTTTTTATTTATGTACATAAGTTTCCAACATGATAGTCCACCCATACAGTACAAAAAAACAGAAGTCTACACATCCTGAGCAACAGGCGTCATCAAAAATTCACACAACAGGAAAAAGACACGGGAAACAGGATAATACAGGAATGGTAAGGTACTCACAGATTTGAAGTGCAGAGACCAGCAAAGACTTACACAATGAACCGGCAAAAGCCAAAGCCACGAGGACATGATTAAATATCCACGCATGAAGTGACCTCAGCTGTCTCACAATCACGGGGGGGAACTGAAGAGGCACGTGAAACAACGTAACACAGGGAGACAAACTTCAGAATAATAACTGATGCTAGACTAAATCATCCTCATAAAAAATAATAATAATGTGGACAACAAAAATGTAAGCCAGACATTAAAATATAACCAGCAAACAGAAAATAAAACCCGGAAATAAAAGATGTAAGTGACAAAAACTGCAAAATATAAAGAGACCATAAGGTGATTAAATGTGATGACAATCAGACGTAACCTATAACAACAGATGTGGACTAAAGAATAAACTGTGCGCATGGGAAGCAGGTGGATAACGGCGGGACTGATAATTACATCAAAGCAGGTGACAAACCCATAACGGACTATAAAAGGGTAAGTGAAAAAATAATGACTAATCAAACAACTGACATATGGGAAATACCCACATGGAAAAGAATACTAAGGGTGCGTGCAGCAGAACAAATCAGAACCACAGCAAAAACTGTAATCAAACATGAATGACAATGACAGGACATGGCTACACACCTCAGGAACATGAGGAGACACACCCATTCATTAGAACTGAAAATAATGACAGATGACAAACCCCAATGGCAAATCTAACTCAAAAACACAGCCAAATGAGCTGATAATTGAACTCCAACAGAGTGGCTTCCGTCTGGCCACTCTACCATACAGTCCTGATTGGTGGATTGCTGCAGAGATGTATGTCCTTCTGGAAGGTTCTCTCCACAAAGGAATGCTGGAGCTCTGACAGAGTGGCCATCAAGGTCTTGGTCACCTCCCTGACGAAGGTCCTTCTCCCACTCAGTTTAGACAGCTCGCCAGTTTAGACGGGTGGCCAGCTCTAGGAAAAGTCCTGGTGGATGCAAACTTTTTCCATTTATGGATGATGGAGGTCACTGTGCTCATTGGGACCTTCAAAGCAGCAGAAATGTTTCTGTACCCTTCCCCAGATTTGTACCTCAAGAGAATCCTGTCTCGGGGGTCTACAGACAATTTCTTTGACTTCATGCTTGGTTTATGCTCTGACATGCACTGTCAACTGTGGAACCTTATATGTAGACAGGTGTGTGCCTTTCCAAATCATGTCTAATCAATTGAATTTATTTCAATCGATTGGACACGCAGAGACATTTATTGCTGATTTCTTAGATTCTCATAATAGTAATTGTAATGCCTGTTTATATAGAACTTTCCCAAGAATCAAAGCATTGAAAAAAATAAACTCCAATAATAAAATAAATAATGCCAGTAATCAAAAATACACTACAACAATGTACAAAAACCCAAACTAAAGAGCTCATAACACAGAAAAAGTTGTGACTCATACTCTGGTCAGGTGTCCCCAAAAATTTATGGCTGGACAGAAAGCTGAAAGGTTGAAGTTTTTCATACCAGTGTCAATATCGGCCCTGCATTTTGTCAGTCTCTTAGACAAAATGTTCAACGTAGGCCCCGCGTTGGCCAATTACGGCCTGCAAATGCTTTGGGGAAAGTGTCCTGAGGAATGTTTCGGATTTCTCGGCAGATGTTTTCCTTCAATGCATCGATGCTTGGCATCAACATAAACTTCAGGGTCTCTGCAAGTAAAAAAGAAAGTTTGTAGCATTTAAGGGTCAAACTGAGTGTTTTAAATGTTGTATATTTTTTGGGACACCCTATATATGTTTTTTTTTCTTTTCAAGAGACAGTTTTTGACAGGTGTGAGTTATACTCTCATGCGGCTTATCCTCTGGAAAATGCAGTAACATGCAGATGAAAACAGCTGTGAGAAGTTTGAAAAGAGCATTAAAGTTGAGTCAATTAAAGTCACTGACTTCATCATCAAGTGCACTCCACTGTCACACTGCTTCTTTGAGTCCAGTCTCTATAAATCAGTGAAACCATTTCTCTTCTTCATGGAGAGGAAATGTGCACGACGTGTGAACTCATGGTTAACCTCAGAGTACATTCTTAGGAAGATCGTAGCTTTTTTAATATGAAAGCCCAATATCAGTTTTAAAAAAGGACACCTGAATACCTGCCCTGTTCCCAGCAGTAAGTGAGGTACCCAGGACTGCACCTGATCTAAAAATTATATAACATGCAGGGCACTTGTCTTTGTAATTCAGCAGGAAACAAAAGGACAGTTATTTTACATTCAGGAGAAGTTATTCTGTGCAGCGCTGGAAGGGGCATGATGTCTGGCGAAGAACAGCCTCACTCTCTCTCTCAGCACCATGAAATGAAAATTTACATTCGCTTAGTGGAGACGCGGTGCTCGGCGGTAGACGGCTGTATTTTTAATGAGAGCGGGGAGATTTAATTACCTCTGTTTTAGCAGGCAAGACTTTGGCGGTGCAATGACAAGGGATATACAGTGCACGAATGAGGTGGCAGATGATTCCTCTGCTCACATCCCAGCAGTTGCCGAGCGGAGCAAGTTGGCACCGGGGCTGCAATTAATCCAAATTTATTCCACTGCTGTATAAGGCTGATCTGACAGAGACAGTGAAAACAGTCAAGGTGGGGCTTCTCCAAAAGAGGAAACAAATAAATACACCATTAAAAAAAAACAGCTGCAATCTCCAGACATTTTGCTGACATGTAGCATTCATAGTTTCAGGTGATTATTGGTGTTTCTCATCTTGAATTTCCCCGCAAGGGCTTGTTTACATATGGCATCAGCAAACTCGCACATCTGACATCTTCATGCTTATTTTCAGTTGCACAGTTCAAGCCTTTGCAGAAGCGGCATGATAATAAAGCCTCTTACACATCTATCAGCCCAACAGCAATTCAACATGCCCAAGATCTATCGAATGACTTTGAATTCTTGTATGCAATCAGTCCAGACATCATTTGCACTCTCAAATCAATAATTATCCATCTTCTAATTCAAGCATGCAGTGCGTCCAGAAAGTATTCACAGCACTTCACTTTTTCCACATTTTGTTATGTTTCAGCCTCATCAACACCAAACATCTCAAGGATGATCAGTGGAAACATGATACACCTGAGCTCAATTTTGAGCTTCATAGCAAAAGCTGTGAATACTTACATACATGTGATTTCTTAGATTGTTATTATTTTTAATAAATTTGCAAAAATCTCAAAAAAACTTTTTTCACATTGTCATTATGGGGTATTCTATGTAGAATTTTAGGAAAAAAATAATTTCATCCATTTTGGAATAAGGCTGTAAGATAACAAAAGGTGGAAAAAGTGAAGCGATGTGAATACTTTCCAAATGAACCGTACATTATTAAAAAAATCTTTGTTTTAGTGTGAGATGAATGAGTGGGTAGAAGAGTGTGTCTCCAACACCATGACAGGAAGTTTAATTTATTGTCACTGTGGCATTTCTGAGAGCTGATTTGGAGAGGTAATTTGTTCTGAAGAACGATAAACTGGAGTATTGTGGCCAACGTGCCAAACTGAATATTCAGAGAGAAGTGCTTGAAATGCTGATAGCCATCAGAACTGTTGTAGGAAAACGGTAATGACTCAAGGTCAAGGCAGAAATGCACATTTTTTCTTACATGAAATACATCTGCAAGGTTATATTGAAAAGGCATAATGATTTTGCAGTATTTATGCACATCCTGATTACCAACTGGAAAACTAACCATTGCTGTATCTTGAAGTTCTAAATTGTTTATATTATAATACTGTGATATACAGCACACAACTTTTATTTTTGACTGAAACATGGTGGAAAGATTAATCTCAGATTTACCTACTATATACATCATACTTTTATCTCTCTCTCTCTCTCTCTCTCTCTCTCTCTCTCTCTCTCTCTCTCTCTCTCTCTCTCTCTCTCTCTCTCTCTCTTTGTATACTGTTGTGGCTGGATGTTTACATATAGTCATGAATTTCATGGTAATTTGGGCCTTTTAATGATGTCTTTGAACTGTTCTTTTGCCAGGATGGAATGATTGTACACCATGAATGACTTTAAAAAACAAGAACTGTGTGCACAAGTTATTTTTTGGATCTTCTCTATTCCAGACAGGGTAAAAATTATACATACAGGCTCAAATATATACAAACATTCACTTAAATCTTTTAGTAAGTGTTGCTGAATGTTCTATAATGTCTTTCACTGGAACAAAACCCAGGACTATTACCTACTGGCTGGTGGTCATGATTGATTACTGCTGGAAGATTCTCTTTTCCAGCATAAAAATGATGTGTTTGGCAGCACTTTGACTGATACACAGAACAATGTGCAAAGTCACACAACTCAAAATCTAAGAAGGAGAATTTTAGATTTACACAAATTGGGAAGGTCTCTTGGAGCCATTTCTAACACCCCTGTCACACCTTGATGTTTTAGCCAGTGTATACTAACCATATTAAAAATGCTGGCATACGCTGGAGTACGCTTAATATGTTATGGGTAAGTTTTGTATGAGGACGTTAACAGGTTCAGAGCACGTTGAAGCACACTGTTATATGTTGTAATACGGCAAAAAATTAGGGTCATGCACAATATTTTTGATGCATGCCAGCGTATGTCTCATGCATCCCACATGAGCGGGTCACAAGGTGTAGGGAAGTTATGCAACTGTTAACAAACATTTCTTTGAGTCAAAATACATCCATTGATGCTGTCCACTGATTGGGCTGAACAACTGAAAGCTGCAGTCCTCATGCACGCAGTTCAGACTGTTACAAATATTAAAACCATTCACACACTGAGTAAATATAAAGTCTTAAAGTAGACCTGCATTGAAATAAATGCAGTCAGATCTTTGGACCAAAAAATGACTTATATTTACACATAAGATCCTTCTGAATGTGGTAAAGTAAATCTGCAAGCCCAGATCTGTCATTCAACGGAGAAATCTTCATTTAAAAATGACAAAATTACAGCTAAAATTTAGCCCTCCGCAAAACTGTCACCACATCCGGGATGCTACCGAGACGTCACAGAGAAGACCCTATCCCAGCATGCATTGCGCACGCCAACTGTAATTTGTGGATTTACGTCAGTTTGCATCTGTACCTTTTTCTTGTCTTATACGGAAGGATCTACTTTTTTTAAAACTTCATATTGTCTTGCGGCACATTTGGTGAGTACGCATTTCTTTTATTTGTGCTTGAAAATTATTTTGGGGGACTTTTTCATACGCCCGTTTGATTGAGTGGCATCGCATTGAAAATCTGTGTTTCGCCTCTGGTGTTACCATCGCGGGGTACGGAGGCGGGACCCGCAAAGAATTCAAGTCATTAAAAAGACATAAACCTCTGTCAGTGGCCATGGAGCTCTGCGGCTCCTATTACCGAGACATGCGGTGCTGCGGATTTTGCCGCAAGAAGTCTGTCCTTGCGAGCAACAGGTGTCACCGGCCGCTTCGCATTAAAACAGTGAGCGTAGTCTCTGGACTTGTTGCCAAGTTGGCTGCACCTCTATTCAGTAGACAGAGAGGTGGTGCCGGCTGCACAGCAGACACGGGGGCAGTGTGAGTGGCCCGCTGCGGCGTTTACCGAGCCTGCAGACTCAGTAAGCGCATTGGAGGCAGAGAGCGAGGCGTCGGGGAAGAACGTCACCCGCTGTCAATGTCGCCGCTGATCTGAGCATGCAGAGCTGTATCTCACATTCATTGGTGCTTACTTTTGGATGCTGAAACCAGGATGTGTATAACAGTAACATTACTAACAGATAAAATCAATTTCAATGCGGGATCGGACTGAAGGCGCGAGTGCTCCGTCTTCTCCCCGACATCATGGAAATGACCTGGATGTACAAACTGTTTTCGCGGAGGGCTAAATTTTAGCTGTAAATTTGTCATTTTTAAACGAAGATTTCTCTGCTGAATTACAAATTTGGGCTTGCAGATTTACTTTACTGCATTCATAAGGGTCTTATAAATACATATCAGCTATTTCTTTCTGAGATCTGACCACATTTATTTCAATGCAGATCTACTTTAATCTACATGTTTGTTTGTTTAAGTCAGATTCATCATCACAGCCTGATGAAAACTTATCCACATAAAATGTCCTGATTTTGGAAAATAACATCTGAAAATACTTAGTTCCTTGTCATGGCTGAAGAAATGCAATGTTTTTAAAGAAGTCCCTCTATGTTTGTCTGCTCCCGGCGTGTTTCTGAGCCTGAACCAGAGAACACCAGCGCTTTCTGCCACAGCAAGACAATTTACTTATTTTAAAAGTTGAAATAATCACAGCTCCTCATTCATTCACATTAGTGTTTACCACAGACAGATCAGTCGATTCTTCAGCATTCTGCATGCAATGAAAATAAATCCCATGATGTACCAAGACAAAAATAAAATACAATAAAATAAATAATTCTAAATTCCTCTGTTTGGTTTCTGTGTGGAGGAGAGAGGCTGTGTGATAGCATACGCATGCTCAATGGCATGCTTGTCAAAATCTATGTGCTCCACCTACCAAACAAAAAGGTTCTGCTGGCGGTGGAAACACAAACAAAGCCAGACTTAATTGCTCTGACCCATACCATACTGACACGGACCTCTCTGTGGAAATGAAGCTGTCAGCATACACTGGCTAAATCGTCATGGTATGACAGCTGCATAACTTATTTGACATATCCAGTGTATTCGGCACATTTTTCATACATCGGCAAGGTGTGACAGGGCCCTAAACAACTACAGACTCCAAGATCATCAGTTCAAACAACTGTATGTACAGTAGTGTTCAGAATAATAGTAGTGCTATGTGACTAAAAAGATTAATCCAGGTTTTGAGTATATTTCTTATTGTTACATGGGAAACAAGGTACCAGTAGATTCAGTAGATTATCAAAAATCCAACAAGACCAAGCATTCATGATATACACACTCTTAAGGCTATGAAATTAGGCTATTAGTAAAAAAAAGTAGAAAAGGGGGTGTTCACAATAATAGTAGCATCTGCTGTTGTCGCTACAAACTCAAAACTATTATGTTCAAACTGCTTTTTTAGCAATCCTATGAATCACTAAACTAGTATTTAGTTGTATAACCACAGGCATGGAGTCAACCAACTTCTGGCACATTTCAGCTGTTATTCCACTCCAAGATTCTTTAACAACATTCCATAATTCATTCACATTTTTTGGTTTTGCTTCAGAAACAGCTTTTTTTTGTTGTGAAGGTGTCGTAGCACGGACCCACAACAGGGGGCGCAAATGAACGGACAATGAGTAAGCCAAAAAGTAACAATTTAATGTTGTGATAATACACAACTAAATTCACAGAATTTGCACAGTCAATTAACACCAGGTGACGTGTGGACAGGCTCGAAGATAGAAGACCCCCGACGAGAGAGAAGCCGCGTCCCACATGGCTTCCACCACCAACGGTCTGAAGAACACCGGAGCCGCCAAGTCCCGAGTCCCCAGGTGGCCTCTGTCTTCGGCTGTCGACCCTGGTACTGCTGGCAGAAAGCAGAGATAAGATGTATGAGTGTGAGTCCGCACACTCAGTAATCCACAGTCCAAACACAGTTAGGAGGGAGCACCTCCACCTCCAATCACACACACTCGTGCAGCTCCTGGTCAACCACTTATCTGGGTTGGGGTGTGAGGCGAAGCCGTCGCTGTCACACCAAACGCCAATCCTCCAGATAAGGCAACACTCCAGGAAAACGGCTGCAATAGAAGTTCAGGTTATTACACACAAAGTGTTAGTCAGCAGAGAATTTACCTTTCCAATGGTAGTCGATTTCTCGGCGAGGAGGTGGAGTTGCAGTCCGGCCTTTATGGTGATGATGATGAGTGACAGCTGGTGCGATGAGTGACAGCTGTCACTTCTTCTGGGTCTGGCGCCCTCTCGTGCTTGGAGCCCGCACTCCAAGCAGGGCGCCCTCTGGTGGTGGTGGGCCAGCAGTACCTCCTCTTCAGCAGCCCACATAACAGGACCCCCCCCCCCCCAACGGGCGCCTCCTGGCGCTCGACCTGGCTTGTCCGGGTGTCTTTTGTAGAAATTGGCCAGGAGGGCCGGGTCCAGGATGAAGCTCCTCTTCACCCAGGAGCGTTCTTCAGGTCCATACCCCTCCCAGTCCACCAGATATTGGAACCCCCGGCCCTTATGTCGGACGTCCAGGAGCCTTGGACTGTCCAAGCAGGCTCCCCGTCAATTAGCCGGGCAGGAGGCGGCGTAGGTCCAGGTGCACAGAGGGGCGAGGTGTGGTGTGGCTTGATACGGGACACGTGGAATACAGGGTGGATCCGCAGTGAAGCTGGGAGTTGGAGCTTCAATGCGGCCAGGGTTGATGATTTTGAGGATTGTAAAAGGTCCAATGTATCTGTCTTTCAACTTTGGGGAGTCCACACAGAGAGGGATGTCCTTTGTTGAAAGCCACACCTCCTGCCCGGGCTGGTATGGGGGGGCCGGGGAACGCCGGCGGTCCGCATGGGTCTTGGCCCTCGCCCGGGCCTTCAACAGGGCAGAGTGGGCGGTCCGCCACACCCGGCGGCACCTCCTGAGGTGGGCCTGGACCGAGGGTACACCGACCTCTCCCTCCACCAGCGGGAACAATGGGGGCTGGTACCCCAAACATGCCTCAAAAGGGGAGAGGCCGGTAGCAGACGAAACTTGGCTGTTATGGGCATACTCGATCCAGGCCAGATGGTGACTCCAGGCCGCCGGGTGCGCAGAGGTGACGCATCGAAGGGCCTGCTCCAGCTCCTGGTTGACCCGCTCTGCCTGGCCATTTGTCTGGGGGTGGTACCCGGACGAGAGACTCACGGTGGCCCCCAGCTCCTTACAGAAACGCTTCCACACCTGCGAAGAGAACTTGGGACCACGATCTGAAACGATGTCCGATGGTATCCCATGCAGCCGCATGACGTGGTGGACCAGGAGGTCTGCCGTCTCCTGGGCCGTCGGGAGCTTCGGGAGGGCCACGAAGTGGGCCGCCTTGGAGAACCGGTCCACTATCGTGAGAATTACGGTGTTGCCCTGGGACGGCGGGAGGCCCGTGATGAAGTCCAGGCCGATGTGAGACCAGGGGCGATGAGGCACCGGCAGGGGTTGGAGGAGTCCCGAAGTCCTCCGATGGTCTGCCTTGCCCCTGGCGCAGATGGTACAGGCCTGGACGTAGTCCCGGACGTCAGTTTCCAGGGACGCCCACCAGAAGCACTGCTGGACTACTGCCACGGTCCTATGCACTCCGGGATGACAGGACAGCTTGGACCCGTGACAGAAGTCCAATACAGCAGCTCTTGCCTCTGGTGGGACGTACAGTCTGTTCTTGGGGCCGGTCCCTGGGTCCGGGCTCCTTGCCAGGGCCTCCTGGACGGTCTTCTCCAC
This sequence comes from Thalassophryne amazonica, assembly GCF_902500255.1. NCBI lineage: Eukaryota > Metazoa > Chordata > Actinopteri > Batrachoidiformes > Batrachoididae > Thalassophryne > Thalassophryne amazonica. Next base: position 78,041,636 of record NC_047103.1, on the reverse strand, counting down.
GTCCCAGGTGAGGGTGGCCACGACAGTGGACTCGGGGATGATGGTCTCGGTGGGGTTCGACAGCCCCGCTTTGGCTTCTTCTTCGTGCACCCGGGACAATGCATCTGATTTTTGGTTCTTGGTCCCGGGGCGGCACGTGATCCGGAAGTCAAAGCGCCCGAAGAACAGAGACCAGCGGGCTTGCCTGGGGTTCAGCCGCTTGGCGGTCCGGATGTACTCCAGGTTCCGATGGTCTGTGAAAACCGTGAAGGGCAACGATGCCCCCTCCAGCAGGTGTCTCCACTCTTCAAGAACCTCCTTCACCACGTGGAGCTCCCGATTGCCGACGTCATAGTTCCGTTCAGCTGGGGTCAACCTGCGGGAAAAATAGGCACAAGGATGGAGACCCTTATCAGCCTCCATGCTCTGGGACAGCATGGCTCCTATCCCTGAGTCAGAGGCGTCCACTTCTACTATATACTGGCGATCAGGATCAGGCTGCACCAGAACTGGTGCAGTCGAGAATCGGCGTTTCAACTCCTGGAACGCGGCTTTGCACCGATCCGACCAGGCGAAGAGGACCTTGGTGGAGGTCAGGGCAGTCAGGGGGCTAACTACCTGACTGTAACCTTTAATGAACCTACTGTAGAAATTTGCAAAGCCGAGGAACCGTTGTAGTTTCCTGCGGCTTGTTGGTTGGGGCCAATCTCTCACCGCCGCAACCTTGGCCGGATCAGGGGCGACGGAGTTGGAGGAGATGATGAACCCCAGGAAGGACAAAGAAGTGCGGTGGAACTCGCACTTCTCGCCCTTTACAAACAGCCGGTTCTCCAACAACCGCTGTAGGACCTGACGTACATGCTGGACATGGGTCTCAGGGTCCGGGGAAAAGATGAGTATATCGTCCAGATATACGAAGACGAACCGATGCAGGAAGTCCCGCAAGATGTCATTTACCAAAGCTTGGAACGTCACGGGGGCGTTAGTGAGGCCGAACGGCATGACCAGGTACTCAAAGTGACCTAATGGGGTGTTAAATGCTGTCTTCCATTCGTCTCCCTTCCGGATCCGAACCAGGTGGTACGCGTTTCTAAGATCCAATTTAGTGAAAATTTGGGCTCCATGCAGGGGGGTGAACACTGAATCCAACAGAGGTAACGGGTATCGGTTGCGAACCGTGATCTCGTTCAGCCCTCTGTAATCAATGCATGGACGGAGTCCGCCGTCCTTTTTGCCCACAAAAAAGAAACCAGCACCCATCGGGGAGGTGGAGTTCCGGATCAGCCCGGCAGCTAAAGAGTCCCGGATGTAGGTCTCCATTGATTCGCGTTCCGGACGTGAGAGGTTATACAGCCTGCTGGACGGGTACTCAGCGCCCAGGCCCAAATCAATGGCACAATCATACGGTCGGTGCGAGGGAAGAGTGAGCGCCAGATCTTTGCTGAAAACGTCAGCAAGATCGTGGTACTCCTTTGGCACCACCGATAGATTGGGGGGGACTTTAACCTCCTCATTAGCCGTCATGCCGGGAGGAACCGAGGATCCTAAACACTCCCGGTGGCAGGTTTCACTCCACTGCGTCACAACCCCGGACGGCCAATCTATCCGGGGATTGTGCTTCACCATCCATGGAAATCCCAAAATCACTCGGGAGGTAGAAGGTGTTACATGGAACACGATCTCCTCCCTGTGATTTCCAGACACAACCAAGGTCACTGGCTGTGTCTGATGTGTAATTAATGGAAGCAGGGTGCCATCTAGTGCTCGCACCTGCAATGGTGCCGGCAGAGCCACCAGGGGGAGCCCTACTTCCTTTGCCCATCCGCTATCCAGCAGATTCCCTTCCGACCCCGTGTCTACCAGTGCTGGGGCGTGAAGGGTTAAATCCCCACAAAGGATTGTTACTGGGATTCGTGCAGATTTGCGGGGTTTTCCCGCGTGTGTGTTATGGCCCACCCTTAGCCCAGTTTCTAAGGACGGGCGTTGTAGTTTGACCGTTTTGGGGCAGTCCTTCTGCATATGCTCACAAGAGCCACATACAAAACATTCCCCGTGGGCCAGCCTCCTTTGTCTGACGTTTGTTTTTATTTTGGCCCTGCTCGTGTCCATAGCCTCCTCAGCAGGGGGAGCTGTAGCCACACGGAGCTCTCTGGCAGTGAAGCGTGGGGACGACGTCACCCTTTCGGAACCGGAAGGGGGAGGGACGGCTTGTGCCCGGTCACGTGCCCCGGCCTGCTCCTGACGATGCTCATTCAAACGGTTGTCTAAGCGTATAACCAAATTGACAAGCCCGTCAAAATCCCGCGGTTCCTCCTTAGCCAGCAGGTGCTCCTTCAGGACCAGAGACAGTCCATTTACGAAGGCGGCGCGGAGCAACGTTATTCCAGCCGGACCTCGCTGCCGCGATGCGGAAGTCGACTGCATACTCGGCTGCGCTGCGGCGCCCCTGTCTCATTGACAGCAGCACGCTCGAAGCGGTCTCGCCTCTGTTGGGATGGTCAAAAACTTGTTTGAACTCCCGTATAAACTCAGCATAAGACGTTAGGAGCCGTGAATTCTGCTCCCAAAGCGCCGTAGCCCAGGCGCGTGCCTCTCCTCGAAGCAGACTAATAACATAAGCCAGCCGGCTGGCGTCTGACTCGTACATGACAGGATGCTGTGAAAAGACGAGCGAACACTGCATGAGGAAATCTGCGCACGTCTCAACACAGCCTCCGTACGGTTCCGGAGGGCTTATGTGTGCTTCAGGGGACGGTGGGGGGGGGGGGGTCGTTGAACGACCAGTGGAACGTCTGTTACGGGCCCAGGACCAGCCAGAGGAGTGGCTGCAGCAGCGCCCTGATCACGCGCTTCCACCCTGGCGGTGAGAGCCTCCACCCTCCGGTTAAGGAGAACATTCTGCTCGGCCACTAAATCCAGCCGAGCCGTGAAGGCGGTTAAGATCTGCTGCAGCTCACTCAACACGCCTCCCGCTGACGCCTGCGCTCCTGGCTCTTCCATTGGCCGTTCAAACTCGGGTTGACGCCCCTCGGAGTCCATGACGATTGGCCGAGAAATCCTGTTGTGAAGGTGTCGTAGCACGGACCCACAACAGGGGGCGCAAATGAACGGACAATGAGTAAGCCAAAAAGTAACAATTTAATGTTGTGATAATACACAACTAAATTCACAGAATTTGCACAGTCAATTAACACCAGGTGACGTGTGGGCAGGCTCGAAGATAGAAGACCCCCGACGAGAGAGAAGCCGCGTCCCACACGGCTTCCACCACCAACGGTCTGAAGAACACCGGAGCCGCCAAGTCCCGAGTCCCCAGGTGGCCTCTGTCTTCGGCTGTCGACCCTGGTACTGCTGGCAGAAAGCAGAGATAAGATGTATGAGTGTGAGTCCACACACTCAGTAATCCACAGTCCAAACACAGTTAGGAGGGAGCACCTCCACCTCCAATCACACACACTCGTGCAGCTCCTGGTCAACCACTTATCTGGGTTGGGGTGTGAGGCGAAGCCGTCGCTGTCACACCAAACGCCAATCCTCCAGATAAGGCAACACTCCAGGAAAACGGCTGCAATAGAAGTTCAGGTTATTACACACAAAGTGTTAGTCAGCAGAGAATTTACCTTTCCAATGGTAGTCGATTTCTCGGCGAGGAGGTGGAGTTGCAGTCCGGCCTTTATGGTGATGATGATGAGTGACAGCTGGTGTGATGAGTGACAGCTGTCACTTCTTCTGGGTCTGGCGCCTTCTCGTGCTTGGAGCCCGCACTGCAAGCAGGGCGCCCTCTGGTGGTGGTGGGCCAGCAGTACCTCCTCTTCAGCGGCCCACATAACATTTTTGATGTCACCCCACAAGTTCTCAATCGGATTTAGGTCCGGGGATTGGGCAGGCCACTCTAAAACATTAATTTTGTTGGTTTGGAACCAAGATTTTGCTTGTTTACTAGTGTGCTTAGGGTCATTGTCTTGATGAAACACCCATTTCTAGGGCATGTCCTCTTCAGCATAAGGCAACATGACCTCTTCAAGTATTTTGACATATCCAAACTGATCCATGATACCTGGTATGCAATATATAGGCCCAACACCATAGTAGGAGAAATATGCCCATATCATGATGCTTGCCCCACCATGCTTCACTGTCTTCACTATGAACTGTGGCTTGAATTCAGAGTTTGGGGGTCATCTCACAAACTGTCTGTGGCCCTTGGACCCAAAAGAACAATTTTACTCTCATCAGTCCACAAAATATTCCTCCATTTCTCTTTAGGCCAGTTGATGTGTTCTTTGGCAAACTGTAACCTCTTCTGCACATGTCTTTTATTTAACAGAGGGACTTTGCGGGGGATTCATGCAAATAAATTAGTTTCACACAGGCGTCTTCTAACTGTCACAGAACTTACAGGTAACTCCAGACTGTCTTTGATCATCCTGGAGCTGATCAATGGGTGAGCCTTTGCCATTCTGGTTATTCTTCTATCCATTTTTATGGTTGTTTTCCGTTTTCTTCCATGCGTCTCTGTTTTTTTTTTTTTTTTTTTGTCCATTTTAAAGCATTGGAGATCATTGTAGATGAACAGCCTATAATTTTTTGCAACTGCTTATAAGTTTTCCCCTCTGCAATCAACTTTTTAATCAAACTACGCTGTTCTTCTGAACAATGTCTTGAACATCCCATTTTCCTCAGGCTTTCAAAGAGAAACGCATGTTCAACAGGTGCTGGCTTCATCCTTAAATAGGGGACACCTGATTCACACCTGTTTGTTCCACAAAATTGACGAACTACTATTATTGTGAACACCCCCTTTTCTACTTTTTTTTTTTTTTTTTTTTACTAACAGCCCAATTTCATAGCCTTAACACTGGAACTACCAGAGTGGTGCCAAAAGGCACTTATTCCTTTAAATCCCAAGGTGGTGCCAAATGGCATCTGTGAACAGCCCAGCTTGTCACCAGTGTTATGTAAATGAGGCCGTTACACTCTACTCAGTGGGGGTTAGGAAGAAGGACAGGAAGGAATGCCAAAGTGCTTTACAGTGAAAAAGACCCACTCCTCAAAAGGACCAGATAGTCTGAGCCATGTTGAGAATAAATGTTTTCATATTTTTTGGTAATTGTTTGGTCAAGATTTTTTTTACATAAAAAAGTTAATAAATAGTTTCAGTTACATTTGTAAGAAGTAACTCTAAAGACAGAACCCAAGTATATAAAAAACAGATGTTTTGTAATGAAGATATTCAAGAAACAAATTGGTCTCCAAATGGACCCCAGAGGGACTTCTATGTAACTCCTGCTCATTATTATGCTCGTTAATTATTATGGTTTGATTTGGTTTATGGTATATGGTTTATTATAATTTTTAACCCATTTTGCCCCACTGGCAATAACTGTTGCCAAAGTATATGACTGTCATTTTCAACTCAATAAAAAATCTCAATGGTACTAATGCAGCTTTATTGTTATTTCTATCATTACTAGGTGACATTTGACCTAGTGACAAGCTGTGTGACTACTGCCAACAATCTGGGCACAAACGGGTCAAGATATGGAACAGTAATTGTAAAAGGTAGACACAGTTTATGTTTGCATTCTTGGTGAAATTTATTGCTTAGAGATTGTCTGAACAAACCTGGCACTGCCACAACATCTTTCTGCATTTGCCACATGTGGACTTGTTACAATAAACACAACACTTAGTGGCATGGTTTTTCTTGCAGCAACACTTAACCTGGCACAATGCCCTTTTCCCTGTGTCAGGTGTGGGTAGTTGCTGCTGAAGGTTTTCCTTATCCACCTCCTTGGCTGCCATATGAGACTGTGCAAGCTCTCTTGCAAGCTCCACCAAGAAGTTCATCCATCTCTCTTTGACCCCAGTGCATGCCTGATAAAGCACATGTGCATTCAATGCCGCAATGTCAATCAGGTTGTAAAACACAGTGACTGGCCAATGCCGTGTTCCTGAACGTACAGTGTACTTTTCCCACCATCTGGTCCATCACATCCATACCGCATTTCAGGCTGTTGTAGTCGATGACTGTGTTAGGCTTTTTTTGGGGGGTATCCCCAGTCTCCACCACACTGTGGATGCCACTGAGGATGCAAACAGTATTTCTCCGTTTGGGCGCATAAACAATCAGTGTGGCAACAGAGGTTGAAAACACCTGTGTGCTGAATTTCTGAATTGTTTAAATTTATTAGTTTTAATTTTTAATTTATTTGTTTATTTCATCCATGGTTGTCCTTTTTCTGGTTTGTTGTTAATGTTATTTAATATTTTTACTACTTCGCACTGAGCTTGGGATAAAGGCATTTGTTTATTACAACCCAGTCTCATAGACTGTCGTGATTCAGCAGCACAAAACATACATTAATCTATTGGTTCGTCATATTGTCACGAAAAGTGCAAAGTTTTTGTCATGGGAGCACAAATTCATTCTAATTCATTCTGTGACGGCTGCAGGTAATTAAAAGTGCAGCGAGGTGGGGGTGGTGGTTATGGTTAGGGTTAGGGGAAGGAGTAGGATTAGTGAGTTAAAAAAAAAGAAGAAAATTTTAATCATTTCGTGACAGGAGGACAAAAAAATGTGAGACTGGGCTGCTTATTCTGGCCCAAATGCATGGAACAATCTGCAAAATACTTTATAACTGGACTGCCTAATTTCTCTGAATGAGTTTAAATCTAAACTTAAAGACTTAGAGGCAGCTTCTTTAAGCTGTCAGTGCTTTTAATTATGTGCAGTGAGCTAGTTTTAAAATTGTTACTGATATACTTTTTATTGTATGTGTTCTTGTGATGTTATTCTTTTGATGTTATGTCTGTAAATGTGCTTATTTTACGCTGCTGCCTGTTTTGGTCAGGTCTCCCTTGAAAAAGAGATTTTTAATCTCAATGGGACCTTCTGGTTAAATAAAGGTTTATAATAATAATAAAATAAAAACAATACTGCTATGGTGTAAAGCATTTCAGTTTCTGAGAACGTGCAGTGTAAATAAAAATTATTATTATTATTATTATTATTATTATTATTACAGCCTTGGAAAGAATTGTGCTTGATGTTCCTTGCTCTGCAACTGGATCTGGATATTGCTGAATTTGTAAAAGTTCATTATTCAGTGTGAAATTGTGTTCAATAATTTTTGGTTAAAAGTTAAACTTTAACTAAGTTCTGCAAGCATTAAATTTATAAAATGATGAATATAAATTACAGTGCAAATGTATCTGGCACATGAGAATCTTGATTACGAATGTCCTCACATAACCAGTTCTCAGTAGGATTTCCCTCTAAGCACTTCTCACACAACCTGTGTGCACAAATGAACCAATAAAATCTCCCATTCTCACTCTAATAATATTATGATCTTCATAAATATTTAAATATTTGTCGCAGTTGGCAGCCATCTGCAGTTTTGTTTCAGGTTTTTATTGGAAGATGAGGTGTGCATGTTCTCTCCGTGCTTGCATGGGTTCCCTCCAGCTTTAATCCTTGTGGGCGCTGGAGAGCGAGCCACAAATCACTCCACCAGAGGGATGTTGTTTTTATGTTTTTACACTTTTAAGCACAGGTGAATAATAAATAGTTTCTGTTTGGAACCGCTTTCTGGTTATTTTTAGCGCTGGGTCCTGTCTGACGCAGGTCCGCTCCTCAACCCGCGTCGACACATAACAGTAGTTCCCGGCCATTCCATAATGGACCCAGCGGCAGAGGCGGTTCCTTTTGCCGAAAAGATTCAAGAACACTTGGAGAAAATATGGGAGCAAGTACAGCATCTCGCAAATCAAATTAAACAAACAGACGCCCGTGTTACAGAGCTTGCAGCTCAAGCCGTTCCGCTTCCTGCAGCACCAGCTGCGGCATCATCGATACCAGGGCAGATAACTCCGTCACCCAGAGATTCGGTGTTTGAACCGATCATTTGTCATCCGGAGCCTTATGCGGGAGACGTCGAAGCTTGTGCTTCCTTTCTGATGCAATGTTCTCTGGTTTTTGCTCAGCGACCGGCTTCCTTCTCTTCTGATGGAAGCCATGTTTCGTATGTGACAAATTTGCTCCAAGGTGACGCCTTAGCTTGGGTCACAGCGTTGTGGAGTAACAACTTGCCATTGTTAGGGTCCTTTAAGGATTTCTCCCAGGAGTTCCGACTGGTTTTTGACCATCCGGTGAAAACGAATACCGTTGCTCAACGGTTGCTGAATCTCAGGCAGGGGAGGCGGAGTGCGGCGGAATATTCCGTGGATTTCCGGATTTTTTCTGCTCAATCAGGTTGGAATGCCGCAGCATTACGGGGCGTGTTTGTAGACGGGTTAAATGAGTCATTAAAAGACGAGCTGGCGGTCCGTGATGAGCCAAACGATTTAGACGAGCTAATATCGTTGGTGATTCGTCTAGATGATCGGATGAAGGAGCGTGGACGCGAGAGAGGACGCCCATCAGAGCGTTTTTTTTTTGTCTCGGGGCTTTCCCCGACGCAAAGCTGGGCCGCCTCTTCTTCGCCCCACTGAGGCTCCTCAGACGGGACCTCCGGCTCCTCCTATTGACGAGCCCATGCAGCTCGGACGAGTCGAGATTCCTGTATTGCCCCGACACGTAAGCGTCAAGAGAAATAACAGTGACGTAACTCCAAGTGTTCTGGGACAGGCAAAAGAACCCACATAAAAAAAAAAAAAAAAAAAAATTCTAGCACAAGTAAATGTTTTGTTTTCTTTAATCAGGGGTTATACTTGTTTGGGGAGGTAGGGGCGTATCTGGTGGAGTGATAGGCGGTTAGAAGCCCGCCTGGGCTCACTTACTTGTCAATTTTGTATGTGTTTTTAGGTATTTTCTGTTTGGGTTGTTGGGTCGTTTTGTTTTGTTGTTTTTATTTCTCTACATTCCTAACCCCAACCTCACTTGCCCTTAGACCGCTTGTCTTGTGGGTTGTGGGGTGGTGCAGGTTGGTCACGCTGAGCATTCTCAGAAGACCTCTGCACCTGGGGGGGGGGGGGGGGGGGTGTTAGAGGCGTTCTTTTAGTTTGGTTAGGGCCCGGTTCCACTCCAGCCTCGGTGAGCCTTTGTACCGATTGTCATGGTGGTTGCCGGGGTGTGGTGCAGCGGAGACATGCCTCAGTCGGAGGGGTGGGCCGATCTGTTGCCGTTTGCCATTTCGGTAGTTCCACTCCTCCCGAGTGGCTGGGGTATGGTCGAGTTGGGGCACCGGACGTATTTCCGGTTCTCCGCTGCGCCTTGGGGTTGGAGCTGGGTTAGTTTTTACCTGTTCCCTTCTCCGGCTTAACATTTTGAGCCGTTCGCCAAAATAGAGCCGCCGAAGGGCTCTGGGGGGGACCTGGGGTCTTTCAGGGTGCCGGGGAGGGTAACAGGGTTTATGGTCGTTTTATATCCCCCCGGGGTTGTTTTGGTTGTCCTCCGGGGGTTGGTTTTTGGTTTTATTTTGTTTCCTTCCGGGTTCCGCCTCCAGGGTTGATGGGACGGTCCTCTGGGGGGGAATTGGCTTGGGACCGACCGGCCAAGTGTGACCGGATCTGGGGTTCCGGGGTTGTGGGGAGGGTACCTCCTGGGGTTGATGATACGGTCCCCTGGGAGGCACCGTTTTACTCCATGTAGACCTGGGGACCTTTGTGGGATTACGGTTTTGGCTGTTCCTCCTGGAACTGGCAATGAAGGCCTTCTGAGGGGGGGTTGGGCTCTGCAGGTCATTCTGGGGGGGTTGTTTGTTATGTTTCTTTTATGCATTTACGTTTGTACTGTGTTTGTGGGACTGTGTTGGGTTTTTGTGTTTGGGAGTTTTTCTTTTCCTCCCGGGATTTGATGGGACGGTCCCCTGGGGAGGTTTTGGGTGGGTTTTATGTTTTTTTTGTGTGAGTGGACTTGTTCTGGGGACTGTTTTGGGGCTTTTGTTGATTCCAGCCGGCCTTCCAGCTGCGGTGCCTGTCTTGCCGTCTGCTTCCTGACGTGGACCCCGGAGGGAGGTGCTGTTCTCGGGCCTGGTCTGTTCGGTCGCCAGGAGGCTTCCCGTTGATGGGGGGGTACTGTTGTGTGTTGGGGGGGGCGTGGCTGGATGTTTTGGTGTTCTTTTCTTTTCTTTGCTCTCCAGGTGGCATGAGGGCTGATTTGTCTGTGAAGAAGGTGCTGGCTGAAGAGTCTTCACCCTCATTAACATCATGGAAAGCACCTGTGAGTGGTGCTCACGTGCAACCTGGACGACTTGCAGCTGAAGCAGATAATTGGATGGCGTTCTGCATTTAAGTCATGTGTGATTCAAGCAGAACTGCCGGGAACTCGACCTTGTGACGTTCGTTTGTGAGACGCTGAGGACCGCGCCTGGGTCTTGACACATCAAGCCCGTGAAGCAGGGAGGGGTGAGGACACATGCTGTCAGCACACACGAAAGGTAATTAAGTGTTTAAGTAATTGTTGATAGTAACTTGGTGTTTTGTTACACAGTATACTGGAATTGTGAAGAGAATTGTGCAGTTTGCTTCTCACTGCTGTGGCGTGAAGGATAAGTGATCCTCCACTTGTTGTGAGAAACTGCTCATTTGCATAAAGTAAAAAAAAAAGGACACTGACCTGAGTGTGTTGCTGATAGCGTGTGTTTATTGGAAGATATAGTTGTATCTGTTGCCTTACCTCACCTTCTCTTTGCTTCACAGAGAATCAGTTTGTCGTGTCCACCTGGGGGGTGTTTGGCGGTGGTAGGAAGTCCAGGAGCGCCGGCTTTAATCCTTGCCGGCGCTGGAGAGCGAGCCACGAATCACTCCACCAGAGGGATGTTGTTTTTATGTTTTTACACTTTTAAGCACAGGTGAATAATAAATAGTTTCTGTTTGGAACCGCTTTCTGGTTATTTTTAGCGCTGGGTCCTGTCTGACGCAGGTCCGCTCCTCAACCCGCGTCGACACATAACAGCATGGGCTGGTTGATTTCAAGATTACATCCATGGGCATACATTACAGACAGATAGGGTAAGGTTGAATTATCAGTTAATAAATAAATCAAGTATTATAGTATATTTTGGCAGCATGGTGGCTTAGCGGTTAGCCCTGTTGCCTCACAGCAGGAAGGTAATAGGATCGATTCCCACCTGTGGCCTTTCTGTCTGGGGTTTGCATGTTCTCGCCGTGTTTGTGTGTGTTCCCTCCAGGTGCTCCGGTTTCCTCCCACATCCAAAGACATAATAATAATAATAATAATAATAATAATAATGACTTGGATTTATAGAGCACTTTTCAAGACACCCAAAGCACTTTACAAGATGCATTATTCATTCACTCGCACATCGGTGGTGGTAAGCTACTAGTGTAGCCACAGCTGCCCTGGGGAAAACTGATGGAAGCGTGGCTGCCATTCTGCACCTACGGCCCCTCCAACCACCACCTCATTCACACACAGGAAGGTGGGTTAAGTGTCTTGCCCAAGGACACAACGGCAATATGCAGATTGTTGATTGGTTGAGAGCTGGATTCGAAACCACCGACCCTTCAATCATAAGACAGCTCGCTCTACCACCTGAGCTATTGCCACCCCAATATACATGCAGGCGAGGTAGATTGGAAACTTTAAATTCACTGGAAATGTGCGTGAGGATCTGAATGTGTTTGTGTATCTATATGTGGCCCTGTGACAGACTGGCATCCTGTGCATGGTGTACGCTGCCTCACGCCCTATAACTGCTGGGATAGGTGGTAGCTCCCCCGCCCCGTCCCTTAATTGGAGTAAGTGAGTATAGAAAATGGATGATGGATGTAGTATATTTTTCAATTTCCTACCAAAAATGCAAAACAAGTAATGAACAACAATGACCAAAAAAAAAGAAAAAAAAAGAAACAACCCCAAGACAAAACTATTATGTTAAGTATTATGAAAGTAACATAATCGGATAATTACTTTCAGATCACCTCAATGACAAAGCAGAAAACACTCGTTGTTTCATATCAGTTACATTCTAACACTAAAAAAAAAACAAAAAACAAAAACAAAACACACACACACAGCCTTACCCCACACCTAGTAGCAGAAAGGATTTTTTATGAATTTAACCACAGCAGGAAAAGATGACATTGTCAAGTGAGGTATGAAGCAAATGGGTTCCGTGAGAGAGAGAGAGAGAGAGAGACCATTTTTGCACAGAAATGTTCCAAGTCAGAGGAATGTATTTCTCTCTTTCTGAAGTCATATTTAACACTAGTGGGTGCTTAAGCTCCCCCCCGCTTCCAAAGGCATGCATGCAGGTTAGTGAATTAGAAACTTTAAAATTTAAAATTGCCTGTAGGTATATGAGTGAGGGTGTGGTTATGTCTGTCTACATGTGGCCCTGCCATAGACTGGCGTTCTGTCCAGGGTGTACCCCGCCTCTAGCCCTATGACCTCAGTGATAGGCTCCAGAACACCCCCCCCCCCCACCCTAACCCTTAATTGTAGTATGCGAGTACATTAAATGACTGAATGAAATTATAATTACAATCACATTATTATTTTGTGATTGCTGAACAACTACCAAAATAAGGATTTTACATGAATGTAGCCAAAGCTGACACAGCTTCCTGTCCTCTCTCTGTCTTGCTTAATGTATGGTTTGGAAGTTACATATAGCTTGAAAAGACCACATGCAGCTTTTTACACACTGGCTATATCACTGTTCAAAGAGCACGATGTGTTCTTAATTCCCTGAGCTGAGGATGTCAGTGGTGCAGAACATGTACCATTGTCACAAAAAAAAGTAGAACGTTTGATGACTTAATCAGCAAACTGAGGGAAGTTATCTTTGCTGTGGCTGCCTAAGGAGCTGGCTGTATAGAATTTTTGTTACTCAATTATTTTAATCCAGAAGTTCATTATTTATTAACTTGCTGGGTCTGGTAGTTCAGAATTTAGGTCCCAGAAAGTAAAATTCAGCTCTGCAGCAATTAAGGGGATGTTCAGCAACCGAGCCCAAATACACCTCCAGCTAATGTTTATAATATTCAAATGCTGCCACGAATTCTATTCCTCGGTATCATTATGAGTCCTCACTGCACAGAAACTTGGAGTCAAACATGAGAATTGTTGGAGGCAATGTGTTCCTTGGGGTTTAGTGGAAATTAAAGTTTCAGAAATTGGTTCATGCCAATCAATATGGTGAGTAAGTGGAGGGAGGAGAGGCACGCAGGCAAAATAGGGGAGAGATGCAGGAAGAGAAAATAATGAGGCCAAGAGTGCAGGAAGGATAAAGTGCCACAATGAGTGGAATGACAGTGACTGAGAGGAAGAGGAGGGAGAGGAAGATTTCCAGCGAAGAAACCCACACAGACTGAGTTCATCTTCAGCGTGGCGTTCCCAAACTCCTCTGCAGCGTTTGTCTCCTTACAAACTGCCAATCTGCCAAGTGTCAACCTGCTCCGTCATCCCTTCCCTGCTCTGTCGTACTTGTTTGCAACCCTACACCCACTCGGCACCACTGTATTTTCCTTTCTAGCCGCTTTTCCTCTATTGCATTTCTGCCCCTCACTGTTTGGATTTGGGCAGACGTGAACTTCCCCCTTTGTCCCCCAGCCAACTATGAATCACATGGAAGCCAGGGACCCAGAGGCTGCCAGGGCCTCCTGATGACTCCCAGCCCGGCCATAATGAGTGGCTGACAGCTCTATTTACATAAGAGCAGCAGGCAGCGCAGAGACCCGGCTCAGTCTAAGTTACACAAAGTGCAAAAGGCAGATGTCATGCTAAGACGGGATCAGGCTAAGGATGAGCCCCAGATTCCAAATACATACAGGAGATTCACATTCAACAACATTGTGGCCTCAGGCTGGAGAAGCATGCGTTTGTCTTTGCAAGATTTTCCACATGGGTGCAGAGGATGGTGGGACTCGGGGGACTTGGCCCTTCGACCTCTATAGGTGCCTCAGTCATTCGTCTCTCGTCACACCTTCCTGGGGAGAGCGTCGTGAAGTATGGTGCTGTTGATTGATGTTTAACTGTTGTATTGGGACTAACGCTGTTCCTTGACCTTTCACGCAGACATGAGTGCAGATTTTTCTCTTAGTGGTAGGCACAGTTCAGTTAATCAGCTAACTGCTAATTCCTGAAGTTAAAGTTGTCATTACAGGCTGTGTCCCAGTTCAGTGGTAGAACCGTTCTGACGCTGCAATCATGGGGCGCTTACGTCACAAGTAGCACACCTATAGTGTCACAGTTCAAAGGCTGCTGTGAATATGCATCAATAGGTAATACTGGCGCACATCCGAAAAGTGTCGGATTTCCGATGGCAGTCCATGTGTAATCTGATGTCCATCTGACCGCAATTTACATATTCTGACGTCATGAAAACAGCATCTGAAACGATCCGATTGTGGTTGATTGAGCTCTGATATCGATCGGTCACAGCACAGCCTGCCGACATATTATGCCACGTTTGTCCACCTCCACTGGACCCCGGCCAGGAAAGGCAAAGGAAATGTTAATATGTAATAACATGTATGTGGCACTGTGTGTGCACCAGAAGCTTGGTGCAGCGCTACAACGCAGCTGAACGGGATTTCACCACTGTAATGCACGTATTATTACACGTTCAGCTCCTAGGTCTGTAGCAGGTATGATGTACAAATGTTTGCCCAGCACATGACAACATAAATAAACATGTAACTCACCTCCGGTACCTCTCGTTCCACAGCGCAGAGAGCTGCTTACGTTTCTTTCACCTGCCAACGCTGTGTGCTGGCGACGTCGATCAGATTACAAATACATAATCCACTTCTGGTATAAATAAATCCCATGTGAAGTGCTGTCCCACAATGATAATCCAACTACATTTGTGTTAAGATGCGTATCAAGTAAAATGACAAAAAAAAAAGTTAAAAAACTAGAAGCACTCGGAGAGCACAAACCTCCACCAAGGCCATAGGGTCACTGACGTCACATGGAATACCCTTTGGCAAAGAGACTTATTCCACGTTGTTTCACGCATCTACCATCATGTTTCAGATTCAGTGGTTAACCCTCTACGGTCTGAGGGCATTTTTTGGACAGTTCACTTGCCTTGCATGAATGTTTTATTATTGTTGTTAACAGCTTTCCCTGCATCCCACAATCAAGTTTTATGTCTCTTTTTACAGGACAACCTGTACTTTCAAAATATATATGCAATAGTTGTGTTTTATAAGTGTAATAAAGGTTTACAATCAGAAATAAGAAAGGAAAAAGTAAAGCAGAAATAATTTTCCTCGCAAATTTATTCAAAGCACACAGCAATCTATAATAAACAACTGTTTTGACACTTTATCAAGGTAATTTGGGCTCTTGTGTGAAAGACTGTACAACAAACAGGTTCAAACAATAAACACAAATGCACATTTTGAACAATATATACAAAATGGTCTATGCGTTTTGTTTGTCTTCATCTCAAAGCAATTTCTGTTTGCTGTTACACAAAGGTCACATCACAAACTTCTACTATGAAGTTGACTGTGTGTTTGTTCTCTCCTGCTCTGAAAGAAACATTCACACTTCAAGGCTCATTCAGTTTGAGGAGCGGCCCCTCCCTTCTCGCTTCATTGATATGGTAAACGGTGCTTTATGCCAGAGCGAGAGAGCTTGCCACTGGCTTATCCAGTAACATTCACAGGAAAGTTCCCTGAAAAGCCTTCAGTTAATTCAAAATGCTGCAGCTAGAGTACTGACGGGGACTAGAAGGAGAGAGCATATTTCATCCATATTGGCCTCTCTTCATTGGCTTCCTGTTAATTCTAGAATAGAATTTAAAATTCTTCTTCTTACTTATAAGGTTTTGAATAATCAGGTCCCATCTTATCTTAGGGACCTCTTAGTACCATATCACCCCAATAGAGTGCTTCGCTCTCAGACTGCAGGCTTACTTGTAGTTCCTAGGGTTTTTAAGAGTAGCATGGGAGGCAGGGGCTTCAGCTTTCAGGCTCCTCTCCTGTGGAACTAGCTCCCAGTTCGGATCAGGGAGACAGACACCCTCTCTACTTTTAAGATTAGGCTTAAAACTTTCCTTTTTGCTAAAGCTTATAGTTAGGGCTGGATCAGGTGACCCTGAACCATCCCTTAGTTATGCTGCCATAGACTTAGACTGCTGGGGGGTTCCCATGATGCACTGAGTGTTTCTTTCTCTTTTTGCTCTGTATGCACCACTCTGCATTTAATCATTAGTGATTGATCTCTGCTGTCTTCCACAGCATGTCTTTTTCCTGGTTCTCTCCCTCAGCCCCAACCAGTCCCAGTAGAAGACTGCCCCTCCCTGAGCCTGGTTCTGCTGGAGGTTTCTTCCTGTTAAAAGGGAGTTTTTCCTTCCCACTGTCGCCAAGTGCTTGCTCACAGGGGGTCGTTTTGACCGTTGGGGATTTTCTGTAATTATTGTATGGCTTTTGCCTTGCAATATAAAGCGCCTTGGGGCAACTGTTGTTGTGATTTGGCGCTATATAAATAAAATTGATTTGATTTGATTTCAAAACTAGTCGAGCAATCCTGATACTCACACACTGTTTGAGCATGTGAGATTGTATGAGAGGCTCTCCATCTGCTCACTTTCACTTTCGCTGTGCGTAATGGTGCAGTGTGCATTGGAGCAGCCAGGGGGCTATTCAAACAGGCCAACTAGTAACACATCACTCCTAAAAACAATCTTTGGTGTATCACGTGAGGTGAATCTGCCCTACGATTTTATTTTGGAAAACCATATGATGGTGAAGCAATTCCGATTGGACACTCACATTGCTCACGTCATCACACAGCTTCTATGAGGAGTACAAAGATGGTGGATGGTGGCTGGAATGTCCACAGAGTTAACTTTTCAGCAAAAAAAGTAAGTTTCTATCTCATATCATTAAAAAAGTTATTTATAGTTTAGTCGGCCCCAGAGGGTTAAACCCTTAGATCTTCAGCAAATGTATTTATAAAGAGAAACTGCATGAACTACACAAGTTTTTTTTAATTTAAAGTTTATTCAATGAAGAGAACCAAATGCTAAATTATTGTTGTGTTGTAACTTAATTTTTGTTCAGCCTTTGTGACCCGTCTTCATGAAGTTAGATGCAAAATTGTTGAAATTGGCCCTATCCTGCAATGATAAAGAATTCTTAAAAAAATTACTGGATCTGGTTCGTGTTCCGGATCATTACCAAAATTTAATGACTTCTACGTTAGGCCAAGATACACCCCTGGTAAAAATGTCATTGAAATCCGTTGAGGATTTTTTGAGTAATCCCGCTAACAATCCAACCAACCAACAAACAAACGGATGCGACTGAAAACATAACCTCCTTGGTGGAGGTAAAAAAGTAAAGAGAAACTCCACTGGCTGCATCTAAATGTTGCACATTGGGAAGTTGGTGCACTGCCAGCACAGTTCAACAGCAGTAACAGAATCCAGCCAGATGAATAAAAACTACCAATGCAAGTATATTCTGATCAAACACCTAAAGGGATTTTTCACTGGACTAACAGCAGGTGACCACTGACAGCTGTCAGCCTGTTTATGTGCTTTCTGGATGGACAGCTCCACAGCCACGTGCACACGCGGAGTGGCCGGTACAGCATTTATGAACACATATACACGCAGCTGAGTGAATATTTCGGTCACACACTTGCACACTGCTTTGATCACCTGTTCTACACATGCAGGCACATGCGCGTGTGTAGAACAGGTAGTGTTCGTTCAGCCATTGTGAACACACGCACGCAGCTGAGTGGACACACACTAATCACTCGGATCACCTGTTCTATGCACATACACACGCGCACTCCATCATGTGAAACACACACTGAGGTCAGTTTAGCGCTGGGAATGTGACGACAAGCAGAGATTTGAGTGAGTGAGTGAGTGAGTAAGTGAGTGGTTGAATGACAGCGCCAGTGTCAGTGGCATCTGACTGTTGTCTCAACTATGTTTGGGCTGCATCCTGTGTGCACGAGGCAGTCCAGATGAGTTTGGACCACAGCTGACCATGCCTCTTTTCCTCCCGACTGTGTCGGATTATGGCAATATTTGCCATGTTGGAATGGTTGCTCCACAGTCTTGCTATGTGTGACGGGGGTTTAAAAGGGCTAGTAAAAGAAACTGACTTTTTTTTGTAAAAAGTCCTGATTTTTGACTTTTTGATTTAAATTGACTTATTGATTTAAATCAACTTTTTTCATTTTTATTTATGTCACTGTTCTAAATGAGACTATACAAATAATATCATTAGTTATAATCTTTACTGACTTGTTAAAACATGAAGGTGCACATACAACATGTACAAGTACCATTAACTAATGGTACTGATTTCATATTTTGATGACGCTTTAAGTACTGATTTTAAAAAAAAGATTTTTTTTAGTTTTTTTAATAGCCATTTACATCGTGATTTAAATCAGCTGATTTAAATCATACCAGCCCTGGTAAAAGAAGTCATGAAAATAGCCATATTATCACAGGGTGACTTAAGCCTTGTTCCCACCAAATAATAAAGCCATGAGCCACATATGGATTTGTCAGTGATTATTGGAATAATGCTCCATGTATAAATCTATTACATATCCGTTATGAAGAAGCATCTATGTGCCTCTCTGTACCTCACATGTGCCAGGTATCAGCCTCTAATGAGCCACGACCGACCTGTCATTTGAGCGCCGTCCAGCCTCGAATGGCTCATGTTGCCATATCTGATCCACATCAAGCCACATATGATCCATGTAGCACCATGTAATGTGACGTTGGTGAACGTTTAGGCATGGGTTTGGTCCAAACTTTGAGAGTGCCTTAATTGAGAGAGTGGCGTCAAGTCAGAACATGGTGGCATTTTGGTTGCAACTGTGCTGAACTACTGAATGAACCTTTTGTTTTCAACATTTTTTTAAAATCATTTAGCCACATAGAACAACACATCAAGGTACAGGTGCTATCAAAATAGATATTAAAAAAGTTAAGCTATGAAATTTACATTAATTTACAATTTATGACAACTTATTTAATTAATTTAAAGACTGATTTATGCTTCTGCAGCTCTGTAACTCCGTGTCATGCAATGACGTGCGTGACAGTTTAAAGTTCTCCATCTCTGGATTATGCTTTATTATGGACTAATTTGACTCCCAACAAGCTTTTCTTTCTACAATCATCACCTCCAAATCAAAGAGAAGCTGTACATTTTCCTCTTTTACAGACTTCGTGTTGCAAAGTTGCGGACTTTTCTGATCCATTTGTAATCAGAGTGTGCACTGCAAAACTATTATAATATGATGGCAGACAAAGCAGTGAAAGCAGCCTTTTGCTGTGTCTGATTTAACAGGTGCATGTCAGGCTGTGGGTCCGAATCTGAGCACGGTGTGAAAAAAATAAACGGTCAGGCTTTTAATCAGGGAAATGACTCTGGTCCCACTTAACTCAAATTGGCAAGTGTCAGAGTACTGAACTTTAATTTCTACCTTTTAATGCTTTTAATGGAAATACATTGTGATTGGACAGGACATTTTATCTGATGTGAACAAACAATCCGTTATACAAAATCGGTTATATACGGTGTTTATTACATGGAAAACAATACAAAAACATTAGGACTTTTTTTGTACGGTGACTACGAATATCTGGTTGATATGATGACGGTTTAGGTGAGTTTGACTGTACATGGGACTGAACAATAAATTTACCTCTCAAAACTTGGACGATGATGTCGGCTTCCATCCCACATGGCTGACTTTATTTTCCCAAATGTTTCTTCTGTTCAGATCTAAAGGGAATCTATACATCTTGAAGTCCTTGCTGTGACTATTTGTGCCTCCAAATGCACAACAACCCGGCTCTGGGGGCTAGTAAGGTTAGACCTTACTTGTGTGAAACAACTTGAGGCAACTTTGTTGTGATTTGGTGCTATATAAATGAAAATAAATTGAAACTGAAAATTCAAGATGTCACATTTTTTAAACCCAATCCAAAAACAGATGCTCCTGCACAGTCCCGCCGATGTGCGCATCCCTGCATCAGGCTGCAACTGGAACCTGTGTTCCAGAGTCATTAAATGAGGCAGTTCTTCATGCTCACCCAGGTCTCTGTGACCAAAAAAAAAAAAAAAAAAAGACACCACAATGAGGTGGCTGCTTTAATTATAGTATACACTCGCAACTGTGTGGATCACCCCCCTCCCCCACAAAAAACAACACAAAACACATCCATAACCAGACCAGCGAGAACCGAACCACAGGTTCCTGGACAATCGCCTCTGTGCTTCTTCTCAATGGCTTTATTTTTTCCAAGGCTTACAGTCATTTTGACACTGGTGATCCAACTTTTAACTTTGTGTTCATCCGTTATTGTCTGCAAAATCTTTTTCTTGCACAGTCACGGTCTGTGTAAATGCTTGACTTGAGTGCGAGTGATTGCACCAGTGCACATCACAGCATGCCTCACCTGATAGATTATAACAAGAAGTTAAATCTATCATAAACATACTTTTACAGCTGCTTATAAAGAAGGAATAAACATGCAACTGTTTTACAAAGACATTACAATATAAACATGGCAAATAATTACCTTTTAAGGCTGTTCCAAATACCTTCTCCACCTCATGGAGCACGTGATAGAGGAACAAAAGGGTCTCGGTGGAACAATACTCTGATTCCAGATGCAATTAGAGGCATTTTCAACATCCAGACTTTGACAGAAGATGATTAATCTGCTACAAAATAATTATTTTATATACAGCTTCCGGCGCACAAAGCAGGTTGAATTGTCACAACAAAGTACGCAAGAGGGCATAGTCAAAATAGCCTGTCCAAAATAGCCTGTCCTGTCCTCGTAGTCACCAGGTGCTGGGATAATGAGCTTTTAACAAGCCTCGTCCTCACCACAAACATGCCACTAAAATCCTTGTTAGCCCTTGTTGTACCTCGTACACAAACTGCACCACGTTGTTGTTGCTAAATTTTGAACTTATTGAAATTAGCGCCATGCTCAGAGGTGAGCCTCGTTATCTGAATATTCTGCCTCTCTGAGCCTCACAGAGCCACTATTCTCCCACAATTGTTGGACTTGTACAAAAACAACATGCTATGTGGCTCATTATTCATCCTAAATGGACTGCATTTACATAATGTTTTTTCGTCTGAATCAGAAGTTTAAAGTGCTTTACAGTGATGCATCACATTCACTCATTTTCACACACACACACACACACACACACACACACACACACACACACACACACACACACACACACACACACACACACACACACACACATATTAAAGGCCTGCAATGCAAGGTGCTCAACTGCATACCAGGAGCAATTGGGGGATTAAGGACCTTGCCCAAGGGCCCTTAGCGATTTTTCAGTCTGGCGGGGATTTGAACCCTGAATCCTCCGGTGCTAACCCCATTGCTTAACCACAAGACTATCACCTCCCCTATATTCAGATGTGGTGGAAATGACATTTATTCATTAAGAGTCAGAAAAAAAATCAAAATTACCCAATTGAAATGGCAGTTTCCTCTCTTAGACCTTCAAACTCGATAAATAAGATAAACTTATGAATTTGTGATAAGTGTGTTTCCACAAGTTCTCAAAGCCTATAGTGTTCCCAGTTGAAGAAACACCCATAGTGATTTTAAACCTGAGAGAACATGCATATCAAATTGTCCGACTTTCCGCATATTTATTATGAGGCAGAATTACACATTTCATGTGAGGACACTGAGTTTGCAGGTGTGTCGGTGCTTATTTACCCTGGTAAGTAGCTGAAGGGGGAGATGAAGTGTGTATACTACCTCCGTGAGACTGACAGCTGGGGAGAATGTTTATGAAATAAACATGGACCTGATGCAATGCTCAGAACCCCACTCTGCAGTGGCCTTGGAAGCCTCCTGTATCATTCCCCACCTACCCTTCCTTGCTTTCTTTCTTTCTCTGTAATACATAAACTCACAGGCACACTCACTCTCACACGCATACACAAGCATATTGCCCAGAGCTGTGGATACAAAGGTGCTCATAGGCCTAATGGGGTCAAACAGAGTATAAATCAGTTGTAAAGCTTTCTCTCCAGAGCTTACACCAAACGACAGGCTTTTTGGACGAGAAGTCCCTCACTGTGCTCTGCAAACCGTCAGCACATGAATCCAGTTATAGTACGATTGAAATCAAGTGGATACATTTTACAAATGTTGCAAATACAATGACACATTTTGTGTGGGGCACTGGAGTGCTAATTTTTAGTAAAATAAACAGGTGGTCTCCATTTAATGAACAAGCTTGATAAACACATTTTTTCACTGAAGTACTGCTGAAATCCAGACTCAGCAACAGGTTTGATTAAAAATCCTACAAAATAAGGTTGTTTTCACAAATCTTTTGGTTTTTCTGCACCATTGACTAAAACATGAGTGTTGTGTTCATTATCCATTTATTCACTATTCATTGCTCTGTTAATAGGATAGGGCGTGGGCAGCAAAAATGTGAATGAGTGAGTGGGTTACTCAAGCCAGTCAGGTTGTGTAGACAATAACTTAAAAAATATAATCTTGTAACTCACTAAATTAAAAGAGCACATCATGAGTATGAAGCGATTAATTGATGGTTCAATTAAATTTATTTTTAAAGCATTATTTCAACACAGCCACATGGGGTGTGCAGCCAGAACATTCTGAGTGCCGGTCACAAACCCGGATAAATGAGGTGGGTTGTGTCAGGAAGGGCATCCGGCGTAAAACAAGCCAACCCAACTATGCAGACTAAGAATCGAATTTCCATACCTGATCGGTTGAGGCACGGGATAACAACGTCCGCCACCGGTGCTGTTGCCCAACGCGGTGCCGGTAGAAATTGGGCTACTGTTGGGCGACGATGATGAAGAAGAGAAGGAGAACGCTTCCACAAACAGCGGGAGAAGAAGAAAACTAGCAGGGTGGAAATGAAAGTGGGGACTTTGAATGTTGGTAGTATGACTGGTAAAGGAAGAGAGCTGGCTGATATAATGGAGAGGAGAAAGGTAGACACATTGTGGGTGCAAGAGACCAAGTGGAAGGGAAGTAAGAGCAGGAGCATCGGCGGTGGGTAGAAGTTGTTGTACCATGGTGAGGACAGGAAGAGAAATGGTGTTGGGGTCATTTTAAAGGAAGAGTATGTTAGAAGTGTGGAGGTTAAGCGAGTGTTTGACAGGTTGATGAGTGTGAAGTTGGAAATTAAAGGGGTGATGATGACTATCATCAGTGCATATGCCCCACAGGTAAGTTGTGAGATGATGGAGAAAGAAGATTTCTGGAGTGTGTCCGTTAAAGTGACAAGGTGCCGTTCATTTTCAATCACAGTGGGAATTTGACAGTGAGAAGACACAAGTAGGCACTATATTGCAAGCCCAGTGGGTCCAGAATAGATGAGAATTCTGTTTTATGTGAATACTGAGTGACATGGCGACTACCAATCCGAATGACAGAAGTGTGACGTGCTCAAACACAATAATCCAAGATGGCGGAATATACACTCAAACAGTTGCATTTCTGTATAAATTTTATATATTTGGCATATTTTCTCACATTTTGTAAAAGTTAGTAAGAAATAAATACTTCGAAATCTAATAACACTGCTTTGGTTTGAGTTGATTTGCTCCCACTTGGACACATCTTGAGTACATTTGAAGGTATCTCACATCGTTATGCAGATAATATCCA
The DNA here is from genome assembly GCF_902500255.1 of Thalassophryne amazonica. NCBI lineage: Eukaryota > Metazoa > Chordata > Actinopteri > Batrachoidiformes > Batrachoididae > Thalassophryne > Thalassophryne amazonica. The sequence continues at coordinate 78,018,030 of NC_047103.1, read as the reverse complement.
GGTGTATATCTCATTTACACCTCAGAATGTTGCTGATGTATCTGTCATCCAAAACCGTCAATGTCATAAAGAACTGGATGGCTGCTAATTATCTGTCACTTTATACTGCAAAAATTTGTTCCTCCAGTGATTATGAGCCTTGGTTCTCTGTCTCCATCAGTTCACTTAACAGTCAGAAATCTGGGTGGTACATTTAACCAGGCTTTTAATTTTGATACACTTTAGATGTCTGGTACAAACTTGTTTCTTCTATTTACGGAACATTGGCCACCTTGGAAACATTGTGGCTCATGCTGAGTTGGAAATGATAATCCATGCTTTTATTTTGTAACATCTGGACTACTGTATATCAATCAGAATCAATCGAATATCAATCAGAGGATGGTGAGGTCATACTATGTGGCTTTATTTTTATCGATCCACTTAACAACAAGCAACATGCAAGCTAATGCAATGTGGTGTTTTCACAAATGGTCGTTTAATTAATTTAATTTCACAGTTGGAGGACGAGATGGTGGTACCCCCAAACTTAAACTGTTGCTAGTCACAGTCACCTCACATGGTGCAGGGCACAGGTGCTCTGTTGTGTTCTTTGTTTTCTCTTATCATGAACCTTTTCTCTGGAGGAGTCTGCCCACGAAAAATACAATTGTTTGAAGCAACTTATGAAATAATGCTTTATCTTCTTTGTTTTTCGGCTCTTCCCGTTAGGGGTCGCCACAGCAGATCAATCATTTCCTTCTCACCCTGTCCTCTGTATATTCCTCTGTCACACCAACCACATGCATGTCCTCCCTCAGCACATCTATAAACTTCCTCTTTGGTCTCCCTCTTCTCCTCCTGTCTGGTGGCTCCATCCTCAGCATTGTTCTCCCTATATACCCTGGGTCCCTCCTCTGCACATGTCCAAACCATCTCAATCTCGCCTCTCTGACTTTGTCTCAAAACCGTCCCACCTGAGCTGTCCCTCTGATATGTTCATTCCTAATCTTGTCCATTCTCGACACTCCCAAAAAGAATCTCAACATCTTCAGCTCTGCCACCTCCAGCTCTGCCTCCTGTCTTTTTGTTAGTGCCACCGTCTGTAAATCATACAACATAGCTGGTCTCACTACTGTCTTGTATTCTTTCCCCTTCACTCTTGCTGATATTCTTCAGTCACAAATCACTCCTGCCACCTTTCTCCACCCACTCCACCCTGCCTGCACTCTCTTCTTCACCTCTTTACCACACTTTCCATTACTTTGAACAGTTGACCCCAAATATTTAAACTCATCTACTTTCACCACTTCTACTCCTTGTAACTGCACTATTCCACTGGACTCCCTCCCATTCACACACATATACTCAGTCTTGCTTCTACTGACTTTCATTCCCCTGCTCTCCAGAGCATATCTCCACCTCTCCAGACTAGACTCAACTTGCTCTCTACTCTCACTACAGATCACAATGTCATCTGAAAACATCATAGTCCATGGGGACCCCTGTCTGATCTCATCTGTCAACCTGTCCATCACCACTGCAAACAAGAAAGGACTCAGAGCTGATCCTTGGTGTAATCCCACCTCCACCTTGAATGAGTCTGTCATTCCTACTGCACATCTCACCACTGTCACACTATTCCTGTACATGTCCTGCACTACCCTAACATACTTCTCTGCCACTCCAGACTTCCTCATACAATACCACAGCTCTTCTCTTGGCACCCTGTCATAAGCTTTTTCTAAGTCCACAAACACACAATGTAACTCTTTCTGGCCTTCTCTGAACTTCTCCAACAGTATTCTCAGAACAAACATTGCATCTGTAGTGCTCTTTCTCAGCATGAAACCATATTGCTGTTCACAGATCTTCACCTGTTTTCTAAGCCTAGCTTCTACTATTCTTTCCCATAACTTCATGCTGTGGCTGATCAGCTTTATGCCTTTATACTTACTGCAGCTCTGCACATCACCCTTGTTCTTGAAAATAGGAACCAGTACATTTCGTCTCCACTCCTCAGGCATCCTTTCACTTTCCAAGATTTTATTGAACAGTCTGGTTAGAAACTCCACTGCCATCGCTCCTAGACATTTCCATGCCTCCACTGGAATGTCATCTGGACCAGCTGCCTTTCCACTCTTCATCCTCTCCATAGCAGCCCTCACTTCTTCCTTACTAATATGTTGTACTTCCTGACTTACTTTCACCACATCATCCAACCTTTTCTCTCGCTCATTTTCTTCATTCATCAGCTCTTCAAAATATTCCCTCCACCTTCTCAGCATACACTCCTCACTTCTCAGCACATTACCATGTGCATCTTTTACCACACTAACCTGCTACACATTCTTTCCAGCTCTGTCCTTGTCTGGCCAATCGGTACAAGTCCTTTTCTCCTTCCTTACTATTCATCTTCTTGTACAGCTCACAATATGCCTTTTCCTTCGCTTTTGCCACTTCTTTTCACCTTATGCCGCATCTCCTTGTACTCCTGTCTACTTTCTTCATCTCTCCGACTATCCCAAAACGTTTTTGCCAACCTCTTTCTCCTTATGCTTTCCTTGACCTCTTCATTCCACCACCAAGTCTCCTTGTCTTCTTTCCACTGTCCAGATGTCACACCCAGTACTGTCCTAGCTGTCTCCCTCACCACATCTTCAGTACTTTTCCAGTTGTCCAAAATTGCTTCCCCTCCAACTAGTGCTTTTCTCACCTGCTTGTAGGCTTGCCTCTACTGGTGGTTGGCTCTCACTGCGGTATTGTATCACTTCCTGTTCCGGAGCACAGCGGTGTTTTGCTGTATCTGTTAGCTGTTTAATCTGCGCAGTTACATTGATCTAGATAACTAGATAATGATTTGTTTCACAGTGTAATCTTCACGTGCCTTAACTAAAGCACTCCCTCTGCTGAATCACCTCTAAATTATTTACACATTATTCACTTTGTGTGTTTTTAGGAATCCGCTAGCTTAGCGCAGCTACTAGCTCTTAGCCGGTTTAGCATGGCGGCTTCTCCTGTCTCTCCCGCACTTTTCTGCTCTGGGTGTGAAATGTTTAGTTATTCCTCGGCCTCCTTTAGCAGTAATGGTACTTGTAATAAGTGTAGCTTATTCGTAGCTTTGGAGGCCAGGCTGGGTGAATTGGAGACTCTGCTCCGCACCTTGGAAAATCCTACAGCTAGCCAGGCCCCTGTAGTCGGTGCGGACCAAGGTAGCTTAGCCGCCGTTAGTTCCCCTCCGGCAGATCCCGAGCAGCCGGGAAAGCAGGCCGACTGGGTGACTGTGAGGAGGAAGCGTAGCCCTAAACAGAAGCCCCATGTACACCCCCAACCCGTTTACATTTCTAACCGTTTTTCCCCACTCGGCGACACACCCACCGAGGATCAAACTCTGGTTATTGGCGACTCTGTTTTAAGAAATGTGAAGTTAGCGACACCAGCAACCATAGTCAATTGTCTTCCGGGGGCCAGAGCAGGTGACATTGAAGAAAATTTGAAATTGCTGGCTAAGGCTAAGCGTAAATTTGGTAAGACTGTAATTCACGTCGGCAGTAATGACACCCGGTTACGCCAATCGGAGGTCACTAAAATTAACATTGAATCGGTGTGTAACTTTGCAAAAACAATGTCGGACTCTGTAGTTTTCTCTGGGCCCCTCCCCAGTCGGACCGGGAGTGACATGTTTAGCTGCATGTTCTCCCTGAATTGCTGGCTGTCTGAGTGGTGTCCAAAAAATGAGGTGGGCTTCATTGATAATTGGCAAAGCTTCTGGGGAAAACCTGGTCTTGTTAGGAGAGACGGCATCCATCCCACTTTGGATGGAGCAGCTCTCATTTCTAGAAATCTGGCCAATTTTCTTAAATCCTCCAAACCGTGACTATCCAGGGTTGGGACCAGGAAGCAGAGTTGTAGTCTTACACACCTCTCTGCAGCTTCTCTCCCCCTGCCATCCCCTCATTACCCCATCCCTGTAGAGACGGTGCCTGCTCCCAGACCACCAATAACCAGTAAAAATCTATTTAAGCATAAAAATTCAAAAAGAAAAAATAATATAGCACCTTCAACTGCACCACAGACTAAAACAGTTAAATGTGGTCTATTAAACATTAGATCTCTCTCTTCTAAGTCCCTGTTAGTAAATGATATAATAATTGATCAACATATTGATTTATTCTGCGTTACAGAAACCTGGTTACAGCAGGATGAATATGTTAGTTTAAATGAGTCAGCATCCCCGAGTCACACTAACTGCCAGAACGCTCATAGCACGGGCCGAGGCGGAGGATTAGCGGCAATCTTCCATTCCAGCTTATTAATTAATCAAAAACCCAGACAGAGCTTTAATTCATTTGAAAGCTTGACTCTTAGCCTTGTCCATCCAAATTGGAAGTCCCAAAAAACAGTTTTATTTGTTATTATCTATCGTCCACCTGGTCGTTACTGTGAGTTTCTCTGTGAATTTTCAGACCTTTTGTCTGACTTAGTGCTTGGCTCAGATAAGATAATTATAGTGGGCGATTTTAACATCCACACAGATGCTGAGAATGACAGCCTCAACACTGCATTTAATCTACACTCAACAAAAATATAAACGCAACACTTTTGGTTTTGCTCCCATTTTGTATGAGATGAACTCAAAGATCTAAAACTTTTTCCACATACACAATATCACCATTTCCCTCAAATATTGTTCACAAACCAGTCGAAATCTGTGATAGTGAGCACTTCTCCTTTGCTGAGATAATCCATCCCACCTCACAGGTGTATCATACCAAGATGCTGATTAGACACCATGATTAGGGCACAGGTGTGCCTTAGACTGCCCACAATAAAAGGCCACTCTGAAAGGTGCAGTTTTATCACACAGCACAATGCCACAGATGTCGCAAGATTTGAGGGAGCGTGCAATTGGCATGCTGACAGCAGGAATGTCAACCAGAGCTGTTGCTCGTGTATTGAATGTTCATGTCTCTACCATAAGCCGTCTCCAAAGTCGTTTCAGAGAATTTGGCAGTACATCCAACCAGCCTCACAACCGCAGACCACATGTAACCACACCAGCCCAGGACTTCCACATCCAGCATGTTCACCTCCAAGATCGTCTGAGACCAGCCACTCGGACAGCTGCTGGAACAATCGGTTTGCATAACCAAAGAATTTCTGCACAAACTGTCAGAAACCGTCTCAGGGAAGCTCATCTGCATGCTCGTCGTCCTCATCGGGGTCTCAACCTGACTCCCGTTCATCGTCGTAACCGACTTGAGTGGGCAAATGCTCACATTCACTGGCGTTTGGCACGTTGGAGAGGTTTTCTCTTCACGGATGATGTGAAGGAGATGTGTTGCACTGCATGAGGCAAATGGTGGTCACACCCGATACTGACTGGTATCCCCCCCCCCCCCCCAATAAAACAAAACTGCACCTTTCAGAGTGGCCTTTTATTGTGGGCAGTCTAAGGCACACCTGTGCACTAATCATGGTGTCTAATCAGCATCTTGGTATGACACACCTGTGAGGTGGGATGGATTATCTCAGCAAAGGAGAAGTGCTCACTATCACAGATTTCGACTGGTTTGTGAACAATATTTGAGGGAAATGGTGATATTGTGTATGTGGAAAAAGTTTTAGATCTTTGAGTTAATCTCATACAAAATGGGAGCAAAACCAAAAGTGTTGCGTTTATATTTTTGTTGAGTATATTATTAGACTCAATTGGCTTTGCTCAAAATGTAAATGAGTCCACCCACCACTTTAATCATATCTTAGATCTTGTTCTGACTTATGGTATGGAAATTGAAGACTTAACAGTATTCCCTGAAAACTCCCTTCTGTCTGATCATTTCTTAATAACATTTACATTTACTCTGATGGACTACCCAGCAGTGGGGAATAAGTTTCATTACACTAGAAGTCTTTCAGAAAGCGCTGTAACTAGGTTTAAGGATATGATTCCTTCTTAATGTTCTCTAATGCCATATACCAACACAGGGCAGAGTAGCTACCTAAACTCTGTAAGTGAGATAGAGTATCTCGTCAGTAGTTTTACATCCTCATTGAAGACAACTTTGGATGCTGTAGCTCCTCTGAAAAAGAGAGCCTTAAATCAGAAGTGCCTGACTCCGTGGTATAACTCACAAACTCACAGCTTAAAGCAGATAACCCGTAAGTTGGAGAGGAAATGGCGTCTCACTAATTTAGAAGATCTTCACTTAGCCTGGAAAAAGAGTCTGTTGCTCTATAAGAAAGCCCTCCTTAAAGCTAGGACATCTTACTACTCATCACTAATTGAAGAAAATAAGAACAACCCCAGGTTTCTTTTCAGCACTGTAGCCAGGCTGACAAAGAGTCAGAGCTCTATTGAGCTGAGTATTCCTTTAACTTTAACTAGTAATGACTTCATGACTTTCTTTGCTAATAAAATTTTACCTATTAGAGAAAAAATTACTCATAACCATCCCAAAGACGTATCGTTATCTTTGGCTGCTTTCAGTGATGCCGGTATTTGGTTAGACTCTTTCTCTCCGATTGTTCTGTCTGAGTTATTTTCATTAGTTACTTCCTCCAAACCATCAACATGTCTATTAGACCCATTCCTACCAGGCTGCTCAAAGAAGCCCTACCATTAATTAATGCTTCGATCTTAAATATGATCAATCTATTTTTATTAGTTGGCTATGTACCACAGGCTTTTAAGGTGGCAGTAATTAAACCATTACTTAAAAAGCCATCACTTGACCCAGCTATCTTAACTAATTATAGGCCAATCTCCAACCTTCTTTTTCTCTCAAAAATTCTTGAAAGGGTAGTTGTAAAACAGCTAACTGATCATCTGCAGAGGAATGGACTATTTGAAGAGTTTCAGTCAGGTTTTAGAATTCATCATAGTACAAAAACAGCATTAGTGAAGGTTACAAATGATCTTCTTATGGCCTCAGACAGTGGACTCATTTCTGTGCTTGTTCTGTTAGACCTCAGTGCTGCTTTTGATACTGTTGACCATAAAATTTTATTACAGAGATTAGAGCATGCCATAGGTATTAAAGGCACTGCGCTGCGGTGGTTTGAATCATATTTATCTAATAGATTACAATTTATTCATGTAAATGGGGAATCTTCTTCACAGACTAAAGTTAATTATGGAGTTCCACAAGGTTCTGTGCTAGGACCAATTTTATTCACTTTATACATGTTTCCCTTAGGCAGTATTATTAGACGGTATTGCTTAAATTTTCATTGTTACGCAGATGATACCCAGCTTTATCTATCCATGAAGCCAGAGGACACACACCAATTAGCTAAACTGCAGGATTGTCTTACAGACATAAAGACATAGATGACCTCTAATTTCCTGCTTTTAAACTCAGATAAAACTGAAGTTATTGTACTTGGCCCCACAAATCTTAGACACATGGTGTCTAACCAGATCCTTACTCTGGATGGCATTACCCTGACCTCTAGTAATACTGTGAGAAATCTTGGAGTCATTTTTGATCAGGATATGTCATTCAATGCGCATATTAAACAAATATGTAGGACTGCTTTTTTGCATTTGCGCAATATCTCTAAAATTAGAAAGGTCTTGTCTCAGAGTGATGCTGAAAAACTAATTCATGCATTTATTTCCTCTAGGCTGGACTATTGTAATTCATTATTATCAGGTTGTCCTAAAAGTTCCCTGAAAAGCCTTCAGTTAATTCAAAATGCTGCAGCTAGAGTACTGACAAGGACTGGAAGGAGAGAGCATATCTCACCCATATTGGCCTCGCTTCATTGACTTCCTGTTAATTCTAGAATAGAATTTAAAATTATTCTTCTTACTTATAAGGTTTTGAATAATCAGGTGCCATCTTATCTTAGGGACCTCATAGTACCATATCAATCAATCAATCAATCAATCAACTTTTTTCTTGTATAGCGCCAAATCACAACAAACAGTTGCCCCAAGGCGCTCCACATTGCAAGGCAAGGCCATACAATAATTATGAAACACAGTCTACGTCTAAAGCAACATAACCAAGGGATGGTCCAGGGTCACCCGATCCAGCCCTAACTATAAGCCTTAGTGAAAAGGAAAGTTTTAAGCCTAATCTTAAAAGTAGAGAGGGTATCTGTCTCCCTGATCTGAATTGGGAGCTGGTTCCACAGGAGAGGAGCCTGAAAGCTGAAGGCTCTGCCTCCCATTCTACTCTTACAAACCCTAGGAACTACAAGTAAGCCCGCAGTCTGAGAGCGAAGCACTCTAATGGGGTAATATGGTACTACGAGGTCCCTAAGATAAGATGGGACCTGATTATTCAAAACCTTATAAGTAAGAAGAAGAATTTTAAATTCTATTCTAGCATTAACAGGAAGCCAATGAAGGGAGGCCAACACGGGTGAGATATGCTCTCTCCTGCTAGTCCCCGTCAGTACTCTAGCTGCAGCATTCTGAACCAACTGAAGGCTTTTTAGGGAACTTTTAGGACAACCTGATAATAATGAATTACAATAGTCCAGCCTAGAGGAAATAAATGCATGAATTAGTTTTTCAGCATCACTCTGAGACAAGACCTTTCTGATTTAGAGATATTGCGTAAATGCAAAAAGGCAGTCCTACATATTTGTTTAATATGCGCTTTGAATGACATATCCTGATCAAAAATAACTCCAAGATTTCTCACAGTATTACTAGAGATCAGGGAAATGCCATCCAGAGTAACGATCTGGTTAGACACCATGCTTCTAAGATTTGTGGGGCCAAGTACAATAACTTCAGTTTTATCTGAGTTTAAAAGCAGGAAATTAGAGGTCATCCATGTCTTTATGTCTGTAAGACAATCCTGCAGTTTAGCTAATTGGTGCGTATCCTCTGGCTTCATGGATAGATAAAGCTGGGTATCATCTGCGTAACAATGAAAATTTAAGCAATACCGTCTAATAATACTGCCCAAGGGAAGCATGTATAAAGTGAATAAAATTGGTCCTAGCACAGAACCTTGTGGAACTCCATAATTAACTTTAGTCTGTGAAGAAGATTCCCCATTTACATGAACAAACTGTAATCTATTAGACAAATATGATTCAAACCACCGCAGCGCAATGCCTTTAATACCTATGACATGCTCTAATCTCTGTAATAAAATTTTATGGTCAACAGTATCAAAAGCAGCACTGAGGTCCAACAGAACAAGCACAGAGATAAGTCCACTGTCCGAAGCCATAAGAAGATCATTTGTAACCTTCACTAATGCTGTTTCTGTACTATGATGAATTCTAAAACCTGACTGAAACTCTTCAAATAGACCATTCCTCTGCAGGTGATCAGTTAGCTGTTTTACAACTACCCTCTCAAGAATCTTTGAGAGAAAAGGAAGGTTGGAGATTGGCCTATAATTAGCTAAGATAGCTGGGTCAAGTGATGGCTTTTTAAGTAATGGTTTAATTACTGCCACCTTAAAGGCCTGTGGTACATAACCAACTAACAAAGATAGATTGATCATATTTAAGATTGAAGCATTAAATAATGGTAGGACTTCCTTGAGCAGCCTGGCAGGAATGGGGTCTAATAAGCATGTTGATGGTTTGGATGAAGTAACTAATGAAAATAACTCAGACAGAACAATCGGAGAGAAAGAGTCTAACCAAATACCGGCATCACTGAAAGCAGCCAAAGATAACGATACATCTTTGGGATGGTTATGAGTAATTTTTTCTCTAATAGTCAAAATTTTGTTAGCAAAGAAAGTCATGAAGTCATTACTAGTTAAAGTTAATGGAATACTCAGCTCAATAGAGCTCTGACTCTTTGTCAGCCTGGCTACAGTGCTGAAAAGAAACCTGGGGTTGTTCTTATTTTCTTCAATTAGTGATGAGTAGAAAGATGTCCTAGCTTCACGAAGGGCTTTCTTATAGAGCAACAAACTCTTTTTCCAGGCTAAGTGAAGATCTTCTAAATTAGTGAGACGCCATTTCCTCTCCAACTTACGGGTTATCTGCTTTAAGCTACGAGTTTGTGAGTTATACCACGGAGTCAGACACTTCTGATTTAAAGCTCTCTTTTTCAGAGGAGCTACAGCATCCAAAGTTGTCTTCAATGAGGATGTAAAACTATTGACAAGATACTCTAACTCCCTTACAGAGTTTAGGTAGCTACTCTGCTCTGTGTTGGTATATGACATTAGAGAACATAAAGAAGGAATCATATCCTTAAACCTAGTTACAGCGCTTTCTGAAAGACTTCTAGTGTAATGAAACTTATTCCCCACTGCAGGGTAGTCCATCAGGGTAAATGTAAATGTTATTAAAAAATGATCAGACAAAAGGGAGTTTTCAGGGAATACTGTTAAGTCTTCTATTTCCATACCATAAGTCAGAACAAGATCTAAAATATGATTAAAGTGGTGGGTGGACTCATTTACTTTTTGAGCAAAGCCGATAGAGTCTAATAATAGATTAAATGCAGTGTTGAGGCTGTCATTCTCAGCATCTGTGTGGATGTTAAAATCGCCCACTATAATTATCTTATCTGAGCTAAGCACTAAGTCAGACAAAAGGTCTGAAAATTCACAGAGAAACTCACAGTAACGACCAGGTGGACGATAGATAATAACAAATAAAACTGGTTTTTGGGACTTCCAATTTGGATGGACAAGACTAAGAGACAAGCTTTCAAATGAATTAAAGCTCTGTCTAGGTTTTTGATTAATTAATAAGCTGGAATGGAAGATTGCTGCTAATCCTCCGCCCCGGCCCGTGCTACGAGCATTCTGACAGTTAGTGTGACTCGGGGGTGTTGACTCATTTAAACTAACATATTCATCCTGCTGTAACCAAGTTTCTGTTAGGCAGAATAAATCAATACGTTGATCAATTATTATATCATTTACCAACAGGGACTTAGAAGAAAGAGACCTAATGTTTAATAGACCACATTTAACTGTTTTAGTCTGTGGTGCAATTGAAGGTGCTATATTATTTTTTCTTTTTGAATTTTTATGCTTAAATAGATTTTTGCTAGTTATTGGTGGTCTGGGAGCAGGCACCGTCTCTACGGGGATGGGGTAATAGGGGGATGGCAGGGGGAGAGAAGCTGCAGAGAGGTGTATAAGACCACAGCTCTGCCTCCTGGTCCCAACGCTAGACAGTCACAGTTTGGAGGATCCCAAAAAATTGGCCAGATTTCTAGAAATGAGAGCTGCTCCCTCTAAAGTGGGATGGATGCCGTCTCTCCTAACAAGACCAGGTTTTCCCCAGAAGCTTTGCCAATTATCTATGAAGCCCACCTCATTTTTTGGACACCACTCAGACAGCCAGCAATTCAAGGAGAACATGCGGCTAAACATGTCACTCCCAAAAGAGTGCTTCGCTCTCAGACTGCAGGCTTACTTGTAGTTCCTAGGGTTTGTAAGAGTAAAATGGGAGGCAGAGCCTTCAGCTTTCAGGCTCCTCTCCTGTGGAACCAGCTCCCAATTCAGATCAGGGTAAGATTAGGCTTAAAACTTTCCTTTTTGCTAAAGCTTATAGTTAGGGCTGGATCAGGTGACCTTGAACCATCCCTTAGTTATGCTGCTATAGACTTTGACTGCTGGGGGGTTCCCATGATGCACTGAGTGTTTCTTTCTCTTTTTGTTCTGTATGCACCACTCTGCATTTAATCATTAGTGATTGATCTCTGCTCCCCTCCACAGCATGTCTTTTTCCTGGTTCTCTCCCTCAGCCCCAACCAGTCCCAGCAGAAGACTGCCCCTCCCTGAGCCTGGTTCTGCTGGAGGTTTCTTCCTGTTAAAAGGGAGTTTTTCCTTCCCACTGTTGCCAAGTGCTTGCTCACAGGGGGTCGTTTTGACCGTTGGGGTTTTTCCGTAATTATTGTATGGCTTTGCCTTACAATATAAAGCGCCTTGGGGCAACTGTTTGTTGTGATTTGGCGCTATATAAATAAAATTGATTTGATTTGATTTGATTTGCTAAATTTCACACAACAGTCTTCCTCCTTCAGCTTCCACCATCTGATCCTTTGTTGAGCTCTCACTCTCTTCTTCTTCTTTACCTCTAAAGTCATCCAACAAACAACCATCCTATGCTGTCTAACGACAGTCTCTCCTGCCGCCACCTTACAGTCTCTGATTTGTTTTAGCTTGCATCTCCTATAAAGAATGTAGTCCACCTGTGTGCACCTTGATCCACTCTTACAGTTGTGCTCAAAAGTTTACATACCCTGGCAAAATTTTTAGCTTTTTTGGCCATTTTTAAGAGAATATGAATGCATAAATGTCAACCCCTTTGAGGGTCCACCTGTATAACCAAGTGATAAAATCAACACAAAATCCTTATAACCTCCTAAATCGCACCAAAATCAGTTTTATTACAGTACACACAACTGCATAGTGGTATCACATAACTGGGGTTTTGTCCATATATTAAGTAACACCAGGGACCTCCATGGGCTCTTTTAAGGTGGAAGTCCTCCACAGATAAATCCTCTTGCTCCACAGTAAAATTGCTTGCTGTCAATAAAATCAATGTCTACAAGTACATTGTGGGTATTTTGTACAAACTCAATATATTTCCCGTGAATATAGTGTCACACAGCTGTTCTATTTTTACAGAAACAAGAACTCACAGAGTAACAGATCACTGCTCCTCACAATCTTTGGCCCTACCATCTGAGACTGCTCTGCCCTATGACTGAATATTGGAAAACCATGTGACGGTGAACCAATTCCGATTGGACGCTCACATTGCGCACATTATCACACAGCTTCAATGAGGAGTACAAAGATGGTGGATGGCTGGCCAAAAGTCTGCGGAGTTAAGAAAAACAACAGTAAAAAAATAAATTTACAACAGAAAACCCTGAATATCCGTAAGACTTTATTTGTACATCCGTATGATTCTGAAACTTGGAAAAATCCATATAATTTATGGACAATCCGTATACGTTGACATGTATGTGAATGACAAAACAAAAACTTTTTTTTCACTCATGGTTAGTGGTTGGGTGAAGCCATTTATTGTCAAACAACCGTGTTTCCTCTTTTTAAATCAAAATGACAAGAGAACTACCCAAATGACCCTGATCCAAAGTTTACATACCCCTGTTCTTAATACTGTGTATTGCCCCTTTAACATCAATGACAGCTTGGAGTCTTTTGTGGCAGTTGTGGACGAGGCTCTCTGATGGTAAAGCTGCCACTGAATATGCCTTTAACTTTATTTACATTAATTACAAAGAAATACAAACAGTATGGCACTTTATGATAAAGCTGCATGGAGTAGACTGTTCTCAAAAATTGAGTGACTGTGCAAAAAGGAGAAGAGTGAGGAAAGCCACCAAGACACCCAGACAACCCAGGAGAAGTTATGGGCTTATGTGTCTGTGATTGGAGAAATTGTGCACAGTGCAAGCTTTGCATTTTGCATCACTACTCTTAGCTTCATAGTGGAGTAGAGCAGTGAAGGATTTTCTTTCACAAACACAGATCAAATCCAGGCTTGCATCTCAGATGTACCTTCTGTCAATTTGTAGCTAAACTTTCAGGTCTTCTTTTTAAGAAAATCCTCCTCTATACGACTTCATCATGAAGATGGATAACCGGTGATACAAAATGCAAAGCTTGCACTGTGCATAATTTCTCCAATCACAGCCACGTAAGCCTATAACTTCTTCTGGGTTGTCTGCGTGTCTTGGTGGCTTTCCTCACTCTTCTACTTCTTGCACAGTCATTCGGTTTTTGATAACTGTCTACTCCATGCAGATTTACCATAGAGTGCCATATTGTTTGTATGTCTTAGTAATTAATGTAAATAAAGTCCGACACATATTCAGTGGCAGCTTTACCATCAGAGAACCTCGTCCACAACCACCACTAAAGACTCCAAGCCATCATTGATGTTACAGGGGGCAATGCACCGTATTAAGAACAGGGGTATGTAAACTTTTGATCAGGTTCATTTGGGTAGTTCTCTTGTCATTTTGATTTAAAAAGAGGAAACAGTTATTTGGCAATAAATGGCTTCAAACAACCACTAACCATGAGTGAAAAAAAGTTTTGGTGTTGTCATTTATGTTCTCTTAAAAATGGCCAAAAAAAGCACAAATTCTACCAGGGTATGTAAACTTTTGAGGACAGATGTATATGTTACCCTGTGCTCCTCCCTTTTCTTAAAGTAGGTATTCACCACAGCCATTTCCATCCTTTTTGCAAAATCAACTACCATCTGTCCTTCCCCATTCTTATCCTTGATACCATATCTACCCATTACTTCCTCATCACCTCTGTTCCCTTCACCAACATACCCATTGAAGTCCGCCCCTATCCCCACTGCAGAACACACTCCAGAACGGATGATCCAGAATCCAGATTCGGAACACCTCCAAAATTCAGTGGAGTCTTCCATGCCCTAATATCGATCTGTGGTGCAAATTTGGTGAGAATCCGTGATGTAGTTTTTTAATGTAATCCTTCAAAACCTATATAAAGTGAAATCTTGATGCAGAATCTGGATCTGGATCACCTCCAAAATTTAATGGTGTCTTCATTGGCCTAACGTCTATCTGTGGTGAAAATTTTGTCAAAAATGCAGTAGTTTTGACATAATCCTGCTAACAGACAGACAGACAGACAGACAGATAAACAGAAAAATAAACTCTGATGATTTTATTACATCCTTGGAGGACCATGCCCCTTTAATTGGCATAAGCAGGCATAGAAAATGGATGGATGGATGGATGGATGGATGGATGGATGGATGGATGGATGGATGGATGGATGGATGGATGGATGGATGGATGGATGGATGGATGGATGGATGGATGGATGGATGGATGGACGGATGGATAGATATTTGGGGAGTTAGGTTGCACATAAGATTTTTTTTTTTGGTTAAGTGGGCCTTGGTCTGAAAACACTAACATGACCTTGAGGCATTGCTGTTTACAAACCAAGTGGTCCTAACTGAATGAATCACTTTGTATTTGTAATCTTTATCTATATTCAAAAAGCAAAGTCTGAAAATTCCTAAAAAAAAAAAAAAAAACCTGGTCTGAATGGCACATGCAATGTCTGAGTAATGTCCTGAACATCTGAGATGGATGCTAGAAGTCAGTGAGTATGGACGAGGTCTCTGTGTGCCATTATTTCCACAACCGGATGGAAAGAAAAGTCGTATGCTGGAGTAACAGCTCCCTGGACAGGAGGCTGTCGTGCCGACTGTGAAAAAGGAAACAGGTCTGCTGTTCACCCATGCAGTGAGAAAGAAAGAGCACCAGTATCCTGCCTGAGTGCACACTGCATGTGTGTTTGTGCTGCTGGGTAGCAAGGGCTCTTTAAGGATGGGTATATGACGGAAAAACTGCCCTCACTGCCTCCAGTGTCTCATTTCTGTACATTAACTTTCAGTTGGTTAAAGAAGCAGCTCAAAAAAGGCCTCACTTCCATTTCTGTGGTTTGAACGGTGTACAAAGGCAGTTAACAAGACTAATGGTACTTTTCGCTTTAAATCCCCATTGGTTGAGTTTTCATGTTTTATTACACTGCTTTAAAAACTGGCTGGTTGAACTTGTGCACAATTGCAGATGTGGGCTCAGTTTGCATCGTAGTCACTGATTTGAAGCCTTAAAGTATAGTATGTACATCTCAAAGGATTTGAAAACTGCCCATTTTATGCAGATTTGATGCATGTCTAATGAATGCCTGTTGAATCCTGCACTGGACTGACTTTGACATTAGTGGTAGTGGTAGCGGTGGAGCGAAACTTCGATAACCACTAATCCACAAACTAAAAAGCTAACTGTGATAATGCAAAGTCACTAAACTGCTAAATGATTAAAACCATTTAACTGAAAACACCATTAAGAAGTAACTATTCATTTTATTGTATAAATTTAGCACTGGCTTTTTTTGTTGTCTCTAAAACCCTGAAAAACAGAACAAAAGGATTTAGCATGCCAAGATCAGATGATGATCAAGATGTACTTAAATAATTAAATAACCAAATTAAATCAAACCAGTTTCCATTCAACATACACTCTAACAATGTAGACAATGTAGAAAGAATTAAACACATAACAAATATCCCAAAATAAAAAATACACATGTAAACATCTTTTAATAATCTAAATAAATGATAAATGGACTACATTTATGTAGCACTTCCCCATGTACATCAGACGCTCAAAGCGCTTTACAAATAATGCCTCACATTCACCCTGATGTGAGGGTGCTGCCATACAAGGTACTCACTACACACCAGGAGCAACTAGGGGATTAAGTACCTTGCCCAAGGGCTCTTAGTGATTTTCCGGTCAGGCTGGGATTCACACTGAGGATCCTCTGGTCTCAAGCCCAACACTACTAGACCTCCACCTCCCCTAATCTAATTAATGCATTTTCTCTGCTTGACATCCTGCTTGTCCATCTACTGAAAATCACTGGGTTGATATAAATAATAAATAAAAGGGGACCCAATACAGAACCCTGTGGTTAAATAACCCTGGTTAAAAAAAAATTAGGCTGAGCATATCTCGGCATGCTTTGGCCCAGCCACTGCACCCTGCTATGAAGGTGGGTGCGACCAGTGAGGTGTTAACTAGATTTACAGAATTTGAGACTATCTCACTAGGTGTGCTGATGAAACTGATGACATCTACAAAAAGCACAACCTGTTTATTTGATCCCATACCAACAAAACTGTTTAAGGACCTATGGCCCATTCTTGGGCTGACTGTGCTGGAAATTGTTAATCTCTCACTAACTGCTGGATCTGTTCCTAAATGTTTCAAACCTGCAGTGATTAAACCATTACTTAAGAAATCTAATCTTGACCCGAGTGTACTGAAAAATTATAGGCCAATATCAAATCTATAATTTTGTTCTAAAATTCTGGAAAAAGTGGTTTCACGGCAGCTCATGGACAACCTTACTGAGAATAATTTTTTTGAGCCACTGCAGCCTGCCTTTTAGAAAATATCACTCCACAGAGGCAGCGCTCACTAAAGTAGTGAATGACCTTCTGCGAGCAATGGACTCTGACACCACTACAGTTTTGGTGCTGTTAGATCTTAGGGCTGCGTTTGATACCATGGATCATCATATTTTACTTGATAGGTTGGAGAATCATTTTGGGATTACTGGAAATGCCCTTGCGTGGTTGACATCATAGCTGTCCAATCGATCTGTGTTTTGTATAATAACACTACCTCACCTTACCTAACCTACCTTACCCTACCTAACCTTAGTGACATGAAATTCGGGGTTCCACAGGGATCTGTTTTAGGCCTCCTGCTTTTCTCCCTTTATGTAGCACCCCTTGGGCATATACTGCAGTGCTTTGGGATTGACTTTCATTGCTATGCTGATGATACTCAATTGTACATGCCGATAACTGCTGGTAATCTCATTCACATAAAATCTTTAGAAGACTGCCTTGCAGCAGTGAGAAGCTGGATGCCTAGTAACTTCCTACTTTTAAACTCTGATAAGACTGAAATGATGGTTCTTGGTCCAGCGAGACATCAGCATCAATTTGATCAGCTAGCGCTTAGCTTAGGTTCATGTGTTATACATCATACAGACAAAGTGAGGAACCTTGGGGTAATTTTTGATTTTTACGTTGTCCTTTGACCTCCGCATTAGAGACATTATGAGGACTGCTTTCTTCCATCTGCGAAATATAGCGAAAATTTGTTCCATCCTGTCTATGGCTGATGCTGAGACTCTGATACATTCACTTCATCACTTTTAGATTAGACTATTGCAATGCTCTATTTTTCTGGTTTCCCATAGTCCAGCATTAGGGGTCTTTAATTGGCTCAAAATGCTGCTGCTAGACTTTTGACATGAAGTAGAAGGTTTGACCACATTACACCCATTCTGGCATCCCTTTATTGGCTTCCTGTCTCTCTGAGATTGGATTTTAAGGTGCTGTTACTGGCTTATAAAATTGTTAACGGACTGACACCTCCCTACCTGGCTGATCTAATTAAGCCCTACGTACCATGGTGAATAAAAAGTCTGCGGGTCACAGAGCCTTTTCTTAACATGCCCAGGCTCTGTGGAATGATCTCCCTGCGCAGATATGGCAGTCAGACTCTGTGGAGATTTTTAAGTCTAGATTGAAGACCCATCTTTTTTCCTTTTCATCGTTAGTGCTTTATGTTTTTGTGTGTTTTTTAATTGTTTTTACTTTTTAATGTTTTTATTCTTTTATTGTGCTTTATCATTTTAATTCATTTTATTCTGTTTTTCAAGTTGTGTGAAGCGCCTTGAGGTAACCTCATTGTGAACTGGCAATATATAAATTAATAAATTTGATTTGTATTTGTCGCACTGTTGGTTTGTCATATAGCCGGGCCCGCGAGCATGTTCTGTCAGACAGACGTGACATTCAGATCGCCTGCTGCGTGTCCACATGATCTGCTGGTCCATTTCTCCTGGGACAGCCTGTCAATGTGCGCACTGTGCACGCGCTCCAGGCCGTTGCAAAAGCGATATATGTTTCATGTATTTTCACGTGACAACAGCAAGCACACGCGCGCAAGTCACGGTGGACATTTGTTAGGTCATGCCCTTCAAAACGAGGTACATGTTCTACAGCTGTGACGTCCAGGACCGGAAATCTCAGCAGCTGCTGCTGTTGACAGCCAACCATGCTCCCCTGTCTGTGCAGTGCAAAGACCAAAGTGTCACTCTTTGTTTCTGTGTTATGTGATCATTTTTGTCTAGTTATTTTGGCATGTAATTATGTATTAGTTACTTATTAATATACCTGTCCTGGCTGTTGTCTCTGTGTTTTTAATACGACACGTCGTGTGCACTGAGCCATCATTTCCAGCTGTCAGTGAGTCTCTGGTCAGGGACCACCTGACAGGTGCCTCACCGTGCTGTGTGCGCTCTGGCTGGCCGCTCCCCATCTGTACATATATCAGAATTTCATGCAAGAGCGGGGTCGCACAACACATGCAGCCACGTGTTGGGGGGGCGACACTATGCCATGCCACATGTGTGTTGCTTGGCGACGCCACAGTCATGGGGGCACTTAGACAAATTCCACAGCCAGCTCGAAAGTGGTCATCTACTCACCATTTTCATCTTGACTGCACGAATGGCCTCACATTTCTTAAGTGCTCTGCGAGTGGTATTGGATGTTAGTGTGTGGTATCTGGAATATGGCCAACACCTGCCAAGAGAGGGTTTGAACGGGCTCTCACAGGGCACTCTCTGTCTTTCAGCCGCTTGTGTGCGCGAATGGTTGTAGTGACAGGTGTACGAGGTATTAGAGGTGGTTCTGATTTTTCATGAATGCCATGCAATTTCTCCTTCGTGCGATAGTCGGCTTCAATCATGCTATGTATGAAGGGGGCCTTTAAGAATGTTTAATTTTGACTGTTGCTGCACTTTGTGTGAAATCATAGTCATATCGTATATCATATTGATAGGACAATATTAAGATATGATAATTTGGCCATATTGAACAGCCCTACTGTCAACTAGCTAAAAAGTTTGAATATTAATTTACATCTACATTAAGAAATAAAAAATGCATAAAGCGGTAGGAGGTTAAGAGGGCTGTAATTGGGGGGGCTGGGGGGCTTTGCTCCCCAGAGGCTGAAGGTTTTAAGTCATGCTAATGCTCCCAAGAACCATTTTACTTAAAAAAAAGTCTGAAGGACCTAAAATAACATGGTTAGATGGTGGGGAGCTTTCAGGCATGTGAGAGGCAAATAAAGAAAAATGCTTAAAAAGGCGGGGGAGGGGGGTTTGGGGGGGGCGCGGCGGCTCATGCTCATGCATTTACTCCAAAAGTCTGAAGGACCTAAATGACATGGTGAGATGATGAAGAGCTTCGCTTGTTCATGTCTGCGACCGATACATATATAAAAAAAATGCAATACATCCTTAAGAGATGTATTGCATCACCTCCCCTGACTGTATTGCAGTCAGGGGAGGTGATGGTCTAGTGCAGGGATGGGCAATCATGTGCCATGAAGGGCCGAAGCACTGCAGGTTTTCCTTGCTACCAATCACCTCAGCAGGTGATTTCATTAATGTTCAGGTGTTTCAGCAGGTGATTTCATTGACAACCAGGTGTTTATGTTCAAGGGAGAAGCTCATCAGCAACCCACCTGCTGAGGTGACTGGTTGCAAGGAAAACCTGCAGTGTCTCGGCCCTCGTTGCCCACCCCTGGTCTAGTGGTTAAGGTGTTGGGCTTGAGTCCAGAAGATCATGGGTTCAAATTCCCGCCTGACTGAAAAATCACTAAGGGCCCTTGGGCAAGGCCTTTAATCCCCTATTAAGCCCGGTGTGTAGTGAGCGCCTTGTATGGCTGCACCCTGACATCGGGGTGAATGTGACGCATAATTGTAAAGCACTTTGAGCATCTGATGCAGATGGAAAAGCGCTATATAAATGCAGTCCATTTACCATTTACCATTTAAAAAAACCTGAAGTAAAAAATGCAGATATAAAATGTGCATGTGGTGCAATTTCTAGAAAGCTTTGGTACATTTACAGAATATCATCACTTTTACAGCCATTTTTTGACAACTCGGAATGGATACATGAATATTTCTAAGCCACTATATAAGTCTTGGATTTCATTTACATCAATTATGAAGAAATACAAACAGTATGATACTCTAAGGTGAATCTTCCTGGAGTAGCAGTTCTCAAAAACACACAACTAAACCAGAGAAAAATAAGTGACTGTGCAAGAATGAGACTTGTGAAGAAAGTCACCAAGACACCCATGAAAAAAGATGTAAGTTATAGACTTCTGTGACTATGATTGGAGAAAGCATTGTGCTACTTTTATCTGTTCCATCACCAGTTACACAACTTCATAGTGGAGTGTAACAAAGGACCTATTGATGGAATCCACCAAGACACCTTTGAAAACACCTAAAGCATTATAGGCATCTGTGGTTGTGAATGGAGAAAGCATACCATGGCAATGTGGAACTGGTGAATCAACAGATTAAAGTGGAACTGCTTTCACCAAACACTGAAGCCTTATACAGTAATTCCTACAAATTTTTCATGGGCATCTTGGTGACTTCCCTCACTCATCTACTTGCACAGTTACAGACTCAGGTTATGAGAAATTAATTACAAGACATATTCAGTGACTTGGAAATTTTCATGTCTACACTTGTGTAGAGAAAACTGGCTGTAAAAGTGTAAAACCTACTGTAAACTTTCTAAATGGCATTAATAATTGTGATGTGTACATTTCATGTCTGTTATTTTTGTTTCACAAAATGTTTTTGTTGTTGTTTTCCAATGATGACACTTTTGAAATATTCCAGTTATATAAAATTGCATCATGCATATTTAATTTGCAGGAAACAAAACCTGGCTAGCAAACAGGTGGCTAGTCCAGAGTGATGAGATCAGGAGGATGGCCTTGCAGCCAGTGGAAGGCGATGACTTCACTGGCTTAGAAGTCAAAGGCGAAGTCTGGAGAGCAGCCGGCAGGAGTTCACGGTGGAGTCCGGAGGTTGTCTGTGTGGCTGGCAGGAGTCCAGAGCAGAGTCAGGTGTGCAGGTGGGCAACCTTACAGCTGGCAAGAGTCCATGGCAGAGTCATGAGGACGGCCAACAGGAGTTCACGGCGGAGTCAGAAGGGTGACCATGCAACCCTACTGGAACCTCAATGTCACTGTAAGGACGGCCCTCACTGGAACACCAGCATTGTTGGGAAAATGGGTGGACAGTCCCACAGGAACACTGACGTCATTGGGCAGATGACCGGACATCCCCATTACAAGACTGACATCAGATAACGGGCAGACAGCTCCTCAGACACTCCAATGTCATCTGGAGGATGGGCAGATGGCACCACTGGAACACAGGCATCATTGGGAATATGGGCTGATGGCCCTTCATGAACAGCTATGTCATCGGGAACAAGGGCAGATGGCCCCTTGGGAACAGTGATGTCATCGGAAGCAGAGGCAGACAACCCCTCAGGAACACTGACATCATCGGGAGTAGGCCCAGACAGCCCACTGGAGCACAGACATCATCTGGGAGAGAGCGGGATGACCCTTCAGAAGCACAGACATCATCTGGAGCAGAGCCTGTCGGCCACTCTGGAACACAGATGTCATCCGGCATGGACGCAGACAAGCCCTCCAGAGCACTGATGTCGCCAGCAGGGTGCCCAGGTGGCCCATCGGGAGTTGCAACATCATCAGGAGGAGACCCGGGCACCCCCTCGAAACTAAGAGAGAGGACTGATGATGAATATCGTTCTGCAACCACCTCAGAATCAGGAGGAGTGAAGAGGAGTGTCGTTCCTTAAATGCCTCATAGCCTGGAGAAGGAGGTGATAAGGCGCATTGTTCCTCGACCACCTTGGAGCCAGGAGAAGGAGGTGATGAGGCACATTGTTCCTCAACAGCCTCACAGCCAGGAGGAAATGCTGATGAGGTGTGTTATTTCTCGTCCGCCTCTTGACCAGGAGGAGGAGCTGATGAGGCGTTGTCATTCCTCGACCGCCTCAGGACCAGGAAGAGGAGCTGATGAGGTGCATCATACCTCGACTGCCTCAGAACAAGGAGAGAGAACAGGTGAGGCTTGTCGTTCCTTGACCGCCTTGGAATCAGAAAAGTGAGGTGATGACCTGGCTGCTTCCTCCAGAGCTGGCTGATGGTGGCACCGGCTGGAGTGCTGCAGCCTCCCCAGAAGCCAGCTTGCCCTTTGTTCCTCTTCTTCCTAGCACTGCCTGTGCCAGAGGTGGTAATTGGTGAGGGCAGTGGACGAAGAGGAATGGAGGATATCGGTAGCTGTTTTGGTGCCTGGATCGCCAACAGCTGCTGAGGTGTGTGGAACGCCGTGCGACTGGAGTGCGTGGAATGCCAGCGGTTGCTGTGGTGTGCGGAAGGCCGGCAGCTGCTGTTGTGGTGTGTGGAAGCACAGCAGCGGCTGAGGTGCATGGAACACCGCCGGATGCTGCACTACATGGAATGCCAGGTCCAACATTGTGGACTCAGCGGAAGGCTGAACAGAGGGAGTGCCAGGCATCAAGAGAAAATAACAGTCTTTTGGGTCTGGGTAATACAAAAAGGCCATAGGATCCTCTATATTAGGAGGGATGTGGTTCAGGAGGAAAAGCGATTTGATTTTGCTAAAGTCCAGGTAAGCGGTCACAAGGTTAGGTTCGGAGTGAATGGTGTCACCTATGGCATCTAATATTTTGTCCTTTTCCACACCGTCAGAACTGTTGGTGAAGTCAGATCTCAGATTTTAAAAAAAGTTCAGCCGTGTTGCGAAGGTTGAGTTCGCCTGCATGATCTCACACACACTCATCTTCAACCACTTAGTTCAATCAAGGGTCGTGGGGGGCTGGAGCCTATCCCAGCAGTCATACAGCGCAAGGCGGGGTACACCCAGGACAGGATGCCAGTCTGTCGCAGGGCTACAAACAGACAAACAAACACATACACACCCACTTGCACACCTATGGACAATTTAAAGATTCCAATCCACCTAACCTGCATGTCTTTGGATGTGGGAGGAAACCCTAGCACCCAGAGGAAACCCTCGCAAACACAGGGAGAACATGCAAACTCCACACAGAAAGGCCACAGGTGGGAATTGAACCCATGACCTTCTCGCTGTGAGGCAACAGTGCTAACCACTAATCCACCGTGCTGCCCCCTGCATGATCTGCTGCAACTAAATCACAGTCTTCCTCATTGTCTGTTTTGAATTTGTCCTCTGAATCAGAGCAGTAATAATCCAGCTCCGGAAGAGGGGGCTTTGATGGTAAGAAGTCCTCAAGTTGCCAAACCCAGTCAGGGAGCCTACCCTCATTAAACAGGGCATTCAGGTCCAGGACCAGTCAAAGACCCCAGAGTTATCTTATACTAAATCCCATGCTTAATCCAAAAACCTGAACTTTTTTAACAGGGGTGTAACAGCTATGATAACAGTTTGACAAATGGTTCAGTTTAGAAAAAAAATGGATTTAAGGGCCACAATGTCCAGGTTACTGTCTGCTGGGTTCATGTTCATTTTGGCCAGATTACCGCTGACCCCAAAAATGCAGGCAGTAACCACACAGGATGTGAATGGAAAACAAAGGTGATTTATTTTCCAAAACACAGGAGTCAAGTCCAACATAACTCAGCCACATGGGGTGTGCAGCCAGTACATTCTGAGTGCTGGTCCCAAGCCCGGATAAATGAGGAGGGTTGCGTCAGGAAGGGCATCCGGCGTAAAACAAGCCAACCCAACTATGCAGACTCAGAATCGAATTCCCATACCGGATTGGTCACGGCCCGGGTTAACAACGTCCGCCACCGGTGCTATTGCCCAACAGGGTGCCGGTGGAAATTGGGCTACTGCTGGGCGAAGACGACGAAGAACAGGAGGAAAACGTTGCCACGAACAGCGGGAGAAGAAGAAAACTAGAAGGGTGGAAATGAGAGTGGGGACTTTGAATGTTGGTAGTATGACTGGTAAAGGGAGAGAGCTGGCTGATATGATGGAGAGGAGAAAGGTAGACATATTGTGTGTGCAAGAGACCAAGTGGAAGGGAAGTAAGAGCAGGAGCATCGGCGGTGGGTACAAGTTGTTGTACCATGGTGAGAACAGGAAGAGAAATGGTGTTGGGGTCATTTTAAAGGAAGAGTATGATAAAAGTGATGGAGGTTAAGCGAGTGTCTGACAGGGTGATGAGCGTGAAGTTGGAAATTGAAGGGGTGATGATGAATATCATCAGTGCATATGCCCCACAGGTAGGTTGTGAGATGAAGGAGAAAGAAGATTTCTGGAGTGTGTTAGATGAGGTGGTGGAGAGTGTGCCCAAGCATGAAAGAGTGGTGATAGGAGAAGACTTCAAAGGGCATGTTGGTGAAGGGAACAGAGGTGATGAGGAAGTAATGGGTAGATATGGTATCAAGGATAGGAATGGGGAAGGACAGATGGTAGTTGATTTTGCAAAAAGGATGGAAATGGCTGTGGTGAATACCTACTTTAAGAAAAGGGAGGAGCACAGGGTAACATATAAGAGTGGAGGAAGGTGCACACAGGTGGACTACATTCTTTATAGGAGATGCAAGCTAAAAGAAATCACAGACTGTAAGGTGGTAGCAGGAGAGAGTGTCACTAGACAGCATAGGATGGTTGTTTGTAGGATGACTTTAGAGGTAAAGAAGAAGAAGAGAGTGAGAGCTCAACAAAGGATCAGATGGTGGAAGCTGAAGGAGGAAGACTGTTGTGTGAAATTTAGCGAGCAGGTGAGAGAAGCACTAGTTGGAGGGGAAGCAATTTTGGACAACTGGAAAAGTACTGCAGATGTGGTGAGGGAGACAGCTAGGGCAGTACTGGGTATGACATCTGGACAGTGGAAGAAAGACAAGGAGACTTGGTGGTGGAATGAAGAGGTCCAGGAAAGCATAAGGAGAAAGAGGTTGGCGAAAAAGTTTTGGGATAGTCGGAGAGATGAAGAAAGTAGACAGGAGTACAAGGAGATGCGGCGTAAGGCGAGAAGAGAAGTGGCAAAAGCAAAGGAAAAGGCATATTGCGAGCTGTACAAGAAGTTGAATAGTAAGGAAGGAGAAAAGGACTTGTACCGACTGGCCAGACAAAGGGACAGAGCTGGAAAGGATGTGCAGCAGGTTAGGGTGGTAAAAGATGCACATGGTAATGTGCTGACAAGTGAGGAGTGTGTGCTGAGAAGGTGGAGGGAATATTTTGAAGAGTTGATGAATAAAGAAAATGAGCGAGAGAAAAGGCTGGATGATGTGGTGAGAGTAAATCAGGAAGTAAAAGAGATTAACAAGGAAGTGAGGGCTGCTATGAAGAGGATGAAGAGTGGAAAGGCAGTTGGTCCAGATGACATTCCAATGGAGGCATGGAAATGTCTAGGAGAGATGGCAGTAGAGTTTCTAACCAGATTGTTTAATAAAATCTTGGAAAGTGAGAGGATGCCTGAGGAGTGGAGACGAAGTGTGCTGGTTCCTATTTTCAAGAACAAGGGTGATGTGCAGAGCTGCAGTAACTACAGAGGCATAAAGCTGATCAGCCACAGCATGAAGTTATGGGAAAGAGTAGTAGAAGCTAGGCTTAGAAAACAGGTGAAGATCTGTGAGCAGCAATATGGTTTCATGCCGAGAAAGAGCACTACAGATGCAATGTTTGCTCTGAGAATACTGTTGGAAAAGTACAGAGAAGGACAGAAAGAGTTACATTGTGTGTTTGTGGACTTAGAAAAAGCTTATGATAGGGTGCCAAGAGAAGAGTTGTGGCATTGTATGAGGAAGTCTGGAGTGGCAGAGAAGTATGTTAGGGTAGTGCAGGACATGTACAAGAATAGTGTGACAGCGGTGAGATGCGCAGTCGGATTGACAGACTCATTCAAGGTGGAGGTGGGATTACACCAAGGATCAGCTCTGAGTCCTTTCTTGTTTGCAGTGGTGATGGACAGGTTGACAGATGAGATCAGACAGGAGTCCCCATGGACTATGATGTTTGCAGATGACATTGTGATCTGTAGTGAGAGTAGAGAGCAAGTTGAGTCTAGTCTGGAGAAGTGGAGATATGCTTTGGAGAGAAGGGGAATGAAAGTCAGTAGAAGCAAGACTGAGTACATGTGTGTGAATGAGAGGGAGCCCAGTGGAATAGTGCAGTTACAAGGAGTATAAGTGGTGAAAGTAGATGAGTTTAAATATTTGGGGTCAACTGTTAAAAGTAATGGAGAGTGTGGTAGAGAGGTGAAGAAGAGAGTGCAAGCAGGGTGGAGTGGGTGGAGAAAGGTGGCAGGAGTGATTTGTGAGCGAAGAATATCAGCAAGAGTGAAGGGGAAAGTTTACAAAACAGTAGTGAGACCAGCTATGTTGTATGGTTTAGAGACAGTGGCACTAACAAAAAGACAGGAGGCAGAGCTGGAGGTGGCAGAGCTGAAGATGTTGAGATTCTCTTTGGGAGTGACAAGAATGGACAAGATTAGGAATGAACATATCAGAGGGACAGCTCAGGTGGGACGGTTTGGAGACAAAGTCAGAGAGGCGAGATTGAGATGGTTTGGACATGTGCAGATGAGGGACCCAGGGTATATAGGGAGAAGGATGCTGAGGATGGAGCCACCAGGCAGGAGGAGAAGAGGGAGACCAAAGAGGAGGTTCATGGATGTGCTGAGAGAGGACATGCAGGTGGTTGGTGTGACAGAGGAAGATACAGATGGAAACGATTGATCTGCTGTGGCGACCCCTAACGGGAACAGCCAAAAGACAAAGAAGAAGAAGAAGAAGACAGGAGTCAAGTCCAACAAACAGAGGGGGTTCAAAAGTGCACAACAGGAGTAAATGTAAAACTCAAACCAAAATGCAGGTAAAGGAAGGCAACAAACAACTGAGTTAAACAGAGGGTCACAAATAGCAAAACTCACCAGGGTGTCAAAGAATAATCTGGCAACTGAAAAGGAAACAGTGCAGTCCTAAAATAGTGACATAAATGAACAGACAAGTGACAGGTGGAGTGACTGAACATAAGCAAAAGCTGTGGGGGAGACTGGGTGACAATGACACACTTACATACACACACACAGAAACTAACAAAAACAGAATGACTATACAAAAGAGCACAGGGGTGGACTAGAACCTAAAACATATCGTAATAATAATCAAATTAAAAGGAGAGCCACAAAATAACCAAGTGCAAAACCAAGAAAGAACTAAATAGGACAGAGGGCAGACACAGGGGACAGACAACCTACCATCCCTGGTTCTCAAGACCAGGCACCTAAGTGGCTCTACTCTACTCTTTTCTATTCTTCTATTTTACCCTTCCTTTTTCGATATTTAAATATACCTTAGTATACTAGCATAGTTCCACCTTAGAATTGGAATATAATATATAAGATATACCTTACTGAATTTTCATGTAGCGCAGGCTGTGTGAAAAGGTAGGAAATGTGCCAAATTGCCTTTATGTGCCATGGTACACATAAATCTGCAAAGTTTAAATAAATCTAAAACATTTAGTGCCCATTTCAACCCTGGATAGAAACATAAATGGGCCAAAAGCATGAAACGTTTCAAAATCATCCCAACAGTGTGGCTCTTTCAGGGTGCCCCATTAAATTTTATATCCCTAATTATATTAGATGGACGGCTTATAGTACACAGTAAAATCACCAGTGTTAAATTAACACTGACAGTAAACATATGGTCCCACTCTGATTAGAGTGGGACCATATGTACACTGGCGGTGTTAATTCAACATTGTCAGTGTTAGTTTTATACTGGTGATTTTACTGTGTACTACCAGAAGGTAATGATGAATTAGAATATGCATAACTTCATATAGTTATTGTTATTCATTGATTGTTGAATTGTTTATGGATCTTCCAACCTGGGAGGACAGTGGGCAATAAAAATATTTTAAACTGCACAAAGCACACAGTTACTGTACACCACTCTCATGTATAATAGCACATTTACAATGCGCTCATGTGCATCTTGAGTTTTTTTCTGTTTTGAATAAAGCTTTGGCTAATTAAGGTAGTTGTGTGTGAGGCGTGAAGATTGGATCATGGCTCAGAGGGCCCTAATGCTGCAGGACACAAAAGAGCCTGGGGTGTCCAACTTGAGCTCACTCCAATTACACCACTTCTAAACTTTTTACTGTAAATTTTCCGTAATTCTCCCACAGGGCTATTGAAGAGTGCAAAGCAATATTTCTAACAGGACTGAAAGAACTAACACAAGGGAATCTCCCTTTAAGAAAACCTGAGGGGGCAAAGTGGTAAATTTAAGGTTTGTACAGCAGCTTTTTTTTTAAGATGTGAGGAAATTGGATCCAACATTGATGTAGCCTCGACGCTTATTAAACCTGGCTTAATAAGCTCTCCCATTACAAGCCGGGCTTGTAATAGGAGAGAGGCTTGTTCTACAGGCAATAGATTTGCAAAGAAAGGCTTTGACTGAAGTGGCAACATCAGACCAAGAAGTGGTGAGACAAGGATTTCTCATGTCCTGAAACACAAAAGGCTTCTTTTTTTCAGCATGTCTTTAACTGTTTATAAATCCTTTAATATGACAATTCTCTGTGTAAGTCTTGGTTGATTTCAGCTCAAAGCCAGCAACAGTGTTACTGCTATCAGGAAAGAGCAAAGTTTAAACTTGAAAACATTAACAGGGAACCTTTAAGTATATCTCACTGAGCCTTTCTGAGGGGTGTGCATTTGAGGCAGTTTTATGTGTTAGTTAGATGTGGGCAATACGGGAATTTTGGTATTGATCTGATACCAAGTAAATACAGGCCCAGTATTGCTGATATTGATACCGATACTTTTTCATATTTAAGCTTCATAGATCCAAAGGATCCAAAAGACCTTGGATAGAATTTCACCAAACATTGTACATAACAACAAAATACTTCATTATCATAATCAACATTTTTCCTTAAAAAAAATCACTCAACACAACTTAAAACGAAATCTCCTGAGGTAGAGGGCTGACAAACCACAATACAACAGTGCGCTTCTCCATGTTGTGTGACACAGCGCAGCGCTGCTCTTACAGACAGAGAGTAGACTTTGATGAATCTGTGTGCGCAGCAGTCAGTGCGTGCAGGAGAGAAAAAAGCTTCAGTATTGATCAAGGATCATTCAATATCAATACCAGCATTGGTAGCGATATTATCGATATTAGGATCAATCTGCCCACCTCTAGTGTTAGTGAGGTTTGGTAAGTTTTAATCTAAGTAGTAGACCCCGGACGTCATGGATATTGTCGGGGACAGATACAACAATGATATGATATTAGGGAGTAAAAAAAAAGATACAGATACTGTATATCTGCCAATATATAAAAATGGCAATGATTCCTAACATTTCATTATCAAATACTTATGACAACATAATTGAGGGTTGATGTTTTGCACTTTAAACATGAACTTCATTATAAGTAACTAAGTATAACAAGCAATCCTCCAACTTCAGTCACGTTGCCATCATGCCACATCCACTTGGATTGGCAGGTTCCATGTCACATTATTCAGTATTTGCATAAAATGGATTTCTCATCTATTGTGGCCCTTTCTAGCTGGCAACATATTGGCAACTTGTCTATTGTCTCTGTAAAGCCCCATTGTGCTTGAAAATGAATGGCAGCTGTTCGCTTTGCCTCTGTCTCTTGTAAGTAATGTAATCAAGAGGTGATGTAGGGCTCAGACAGTGTTGTATGCAATGCTGGACAAACTACAGACTGACAAAATTTTTAACAAAGTGTTTTTCCTCATTGTTTATTTGGTAAAATTTAAGTTTTCATATCAGCAAAAATAATGCAGATACTGACATATTTGTGACAGGCTGATTTTAGCCAACCAATATACAGTATCTGTTAGGCTCTACTAACTAGATGACTGTGTTAACCTGTGGTGAAACCTACACTGATCTGGAGCAGGTTATATTCAAAGTTTCACCTTAAACTGACTATAAAATTGGCCATGCTTTCATAAAACGTCTGTGACAGCTTTATGTAGTATAATTAGTGGTGTGCATCTGGTACATCTCTCCCTGATTAAAAAAAAAAAGTTATATCTACAGGTGTGCTCAAAGGTTTACATACCCTGGCAGAATTTGTTTTTTTTTTTTTTTTTGGGGGGGGGGGGGGGGGGGGCATTTTTTCAGAGAATATGAATGATAACACAAACTTTGCTTTTTTGCACTCATGGTTAGTGGTTGGGTGAAGCCATTTATTGTCAAACAACTGTGTTTACTCTTTTTAAATCATAATGACATCAGAAACTACCCAAATTACCCTGATCAAACATTTACATACTCCTATTCTTAATACCTTGTATTGCCCCCTTTAACATCAATGACAGCTTGGAGTCTTTTGTGGTAGATGTGGACGAGGCTCTCTGACAACCCAGAAGAAGTTATAGGCTTGTGTGGCTGTGATTGGAGTAATTGTGCACAGTACAAGCTTTGCATTTTGTATAACCAGTTATACAGCTTCATGATGAAGTGGTATAGAGGAGGATTTTCTTAAAAATAAGACCTGAAAGTTTAGCTACAATTACCAGAAGGTACATCTGAGATGCAAGACTACTGTAGATCTGATCTGTTTTGGTGAAAGACCATCCTTCTCCGCTCTACTCCATTATTTTTTTGAGCCGATGAATGTACTGCCGGTAGCATTAATAAAGTGATGATTTTCACTTACTGTTAATAAGTTATACTGTTAATAAGTGTAAGAACAAATCATCTACTGATTGTTATGATATATATATGACTGTAATAAATAGAATTATCAAGAGTATTTCTAATCCTTTAACATATATATGCAACCTATCATTCCAAACAGGAACATTTCCAAACAAAATGAAAATTGCAAAAGTAATACCATTGTATAAAAATGGAAACAAACACATCTTCACTAACTACAGACCAGTCTCTCTACTCCATCAGTTTTCAAAAATATTAGAGAAACTCTTTAACAACATATTAGAGAAATTTATAGATAAACACAACATAATTAATGAAAGTCAGTATGGCTTTAGGTCAGCCAGGTCAACATCAATGGACATAATTGATGCACTTGAAGAAATCACAAATAAATTAGACAAAAAGAAATATGCAGCTGGAATATTTATTGATCTCAAAAAAGCCTTTGATACTCTTAATCATGGAATTTTACTAAAAAAATTGGAAAGATATGGCATTAGGGGAGTGGCTTTGAACTGGATCCAAAGTTATTTAACAGAGAGACAACAGTTTGTGAAGATGGGTGAATTTCAGTCAGGGTATTTGGGCATTGCTTGTGGGGTCCCACAAGGATCTGTATTGGGTCCAATGTTGTTTAATTTGTATATAAATGATATATTTGTTTCAAAGTTATTAAAACTAATTCTATTTGCAGATGATACTAATATATTCTATTCTAGTGACAATTATCAAGACCTAATTCATAGTATAAATAATGAATTACTTAAACTGAAATTATGGATGGATATTAACAAACTTTCCCTAAATTTAAATAAAACTAAAGTAATATTCTTCGGACACTACAAGGAAAAATTAAATGAGATAATAAATATAGATGGTGTCAGTATAGATACTGTGCCAGAAATAAAATTCTTAGGAATAACTATAGACAGCAAATTAACCTGGAAAGCACACATCAGACACATACAAAGTAAAGTTTCTAAAAGTGTCTCAGTTATTAACAAGGTTAAATACTTTTTAGATTATAATGCATTGCATTTACTGTATTGTTCATTAGTGTTGCCCTACCTAACCTACTGCATTGAAATGTGGGGCATTAACTATAAAAGTTCACTACATCCCCTCTTTATACTCCAGAAACATGCTATTAGAGTTATACACAAGGTAGGATTTTAGGAGCACAGTCATAATCTATTCCTGCAGTCTAAGTTGTTAAAACTATATGAATTAGTCGATTTTTATATGGCACAACTTCTGTACAAAGCAAATAAAAATATCCTGCCTATTAATATTCAAAAGCTCTTCACACACAGAGAAGGGGGTTATAGCCTGAGGGGCTGTAGTAACTTTAAGATTCAGCCAGTAAGAACTACGAGGAAAAGTTTGTTTCTGTCTGTGTGTGGGGTTGAACTCTGGAACCGACTGGGGCAGCAACTTAAGCAATGTACAAATATTCATTACTTCAAATCAAAGTATAAGGAAATGATATGGTCACAATACAGGGCTGTTGGTTAGGAGGGTCATGATTATATATTAAAAATCAAATTAGAACATTTTCAGGAATGTAAAACAATA
Organism: Thalassophryne amazonica; assembly: GCF_902500255.1. Classification (NCBI taxonomy): domain Eukaryota; kingdom Metazoa; phylum Chordata; class Actinopteri; order Batrachoidiformes; family Batrachoididae; genus Thalassophryne; species Thalassophryne amazonica. The sequence continues at coordinate 77,985,318 of NC_047103.1, read as the reverse complement.
TAAATAACTGCCTATATTATAGTGTGTTATTGATTATATATGTGATTAGAGGATCCAGAGTGGGCATTGGGTCTGAGTGCTGACTGTGTTAAGATGAAGCTGTGTCTGGTTTTTGTGGTTGTGCTGCTGCTGGCTCTCCATCTTTCACTGCAGGTGAGGAGCCAGAGTCTGAACAACACCGGTGACTCAGTGTATACAACTACAAACACGACGGTGGCTAACTACTTCACAACGCCCAGTTTCAATGCTGCAGTGAACACAGTCGAAGACAAATAAAGGTTTTCCAAAGAGCGAGGCCTTCACGCTGCTGCTCCCAGTTGCACTTGTGCCCACTGTAGTACCTGGCGATGGCATTGGCACACCAAGTGGCTTAATGAAATATCTATTTATATTATGTAGTAATATGAATATAACACAGATTAGATTGATAACCAACATGTTTGTTTGTGTGTTTGTCCTTGTTGTTTGTGTGTGTGTTTGTCCTTCTGTGGTGTTGTGAGCCATCTGTCATGCTGCTGGTTCTGTTCTGTCTTAGTATCCATGACCATCCAAATCTCTATATTCACACCTGGCAGGTCTCTAGGGATGGTACTCCAGGGTAGCCCCCTGCCTTGAGAGACCATCTCACCATCAGACCTGCAGTTTTAATGCACCAACATCAAACTTTAGCAGGACCAGTGGGTAGTAACATCTTGGGAGAACCTCAGGATATTACCTCACTAAGGTCCTGTGTTTTTTAATTGCACCTCATATGACTCCATGCTTTAGCAGGTCCTCACCAAGGACCTGTAGTTTTAATTGCACTTCATACGACCCCACGCTTTAGCAGGTCCTCACCAAGGACCTGTGGTTTTAATTGCACTTCATACGACCCCATATTTTAACAGGTCCTCACCAAGGACCTGTGGTTTTAATTGCACTTCATACAACCCCACGCTTTAGCAGGTCCTCACCAAGGACCTGTGGTTTTAATTGCATTTCATACAACCCCACGCTTTAGCAGGTCCTCACCAAGGACCTGTAGTTTTAATTGCACCTCATACGACCCCACGCTTTAGCAGGTCCTCACCAAGGACCTGTGGTTTTAATTGCACTTCATATGACCCCATGCTTTAGCAAGTCCTCACCAAGGACCTGTGGTTTTAATTGCACTTCATATGACCCCATGCTTTAGCAGGTCCTCACCAAGGACCTGTGGTTTTTTAATTGCACCTCATACGACCCCATATTTTAACAGGTCCTCACCAAGGACCTGTGGTTTTAATTGCACTTCATACAACCCCACGCTTTAGCAGGTCCTCACCAAGGACCTGTGGTTTTAATTGCATTTCATACAACCCCACGCTTTAGCAGGTCCTCACCAAGGACCTGTAGTTTTAATTGCACCTCATACGACCCCACGCTTTAGCAGGTCCTCACCAAGGACCTGTGGTTTTAATTGCACTTCATACGACCCCACGCTTTAGCAGGTCCTCACCAAGGACCTGTGGTTTTAATTGCACTTCATATGACCCCATGCTTTAGCAAGTCCTCACCAAGGACCTGTGGTTTTAATTGCACTTCATATGACCCCATGCTTTAGCAGGTCCTCACCAAGGACCTGTGGTTTTTTAATTGCACCTCATACGACCCCATATTTTAACAGGTCCTCACCAAGGACCTGTGGTTTTAATTGCACCTCATACGACCCCATATTTTAACAGGTCCTCACCAAGGACCTGTGGTCTTAATGCACTTATCTCAAGCGCCTCAAACTAAGCAGGGTAAACAACAACAGTAATAATAATCATCATAATAAATCCAATGGTATGTGTTCCTTGTGTGTCTTGTCTGGTCCTCTGTTGTGTGTTATTTTGTCTATACTGTCCAGTGTGTAATTGTTATTCACTCCTGTGTTATATTATATTACTATGGTATTGTATTATGTTACGTTTATATTTATATGTGTATGCGCATGTGTGTATGTATGTATGTACATATATATATATATATATATATGTTGTTGTTGTTGGCAGTTTTCTCGCTTGCTACAAGCCCTCTGGTGGCTGAAAAGTCTGATGCGGGATGCACAAGACCTGTTACACTTGGGGCAAATGAACACTTGAGTAGGCTGGGCTTGTGGTGCTGCCCGCTCTTTCTGTCTTTGACGCTTCTGGCGTGAGGCCTCACTTCTTTCTGCCTCAAACTTCAGGCTGGCGGATTTGATGCTGGAATGCCAGCTGAGTCTATCTGTAGCTAGATGCTGCCATGACTGATGCTGAATGCCTGCAAGGGAGAGCTGTTTCTTCAGCTGGTCCTTATAGCGCTTTTTGGGGGCCCCTTGGTTTCATCTCCCTTCCTTGAGCTCGCCAAAGAGAATTAATTTCGGCATGCGTGTATCATCCATCCTGGCTACGTGACCTGCCCAACGAAGCTGTTGTTTGAGTATAATAGACTCCATGCTGGGCAATTTGGCTCTGGTAAGGATGTCCTCATTTGAGACGTAGTCCTGCCACTTGATCCCGAAGATGTTTCGGAGACAACGCTGATGAAAGCGTTCCAGTAATCTGATCTGCTGGCGATACAGAACCCAGGTTTCAGCTCCATACAGGAGGGTAGGGACCACAATGGCTCTGTAGACCTGCACTTTTGTGGAAAGGCGCAGTGCATGATTCTGCCAGACTTTCTTTGAGAGTCGACCAAAAGAACTGCTGGCCTTGGCAAGGCGACTGTCTAGGTCCTTGGCAACAGATGCGTCGTTTGAGATAACACTACCGAGATACATGAAGTGCTCTACTCCATTCAGGCTGGTACCCTCGATGTTGATTTTGGGTGGGGTATATGCTGTATGGGGGACCGGTTGATATAGCACTTCTGTCTTTCTCAGGCTGATGGTGAGGCCAAAGGCTCTTGCTGCTTCAGTAAAACAGTTGACAATGTGCTGCAAGGCTTGCTCCATATGGGCATCGAGGGCGCAGTCATCTGCGAAGAGCAGCTCCATGATTAGCTGTTCTGTGATCTTAGTGTGGGACAGAAGGCGCAGCAAGTTAAACAGACTTCCGTCGGTTCTGAAGCGGATATAGATGCCGTCTGTCAAGTCTTCTTTGGCCTCACGAAGCATCATGCTGAAGAAGATGGAGAACAGAGTGGGCGCGAGGATGCAACCTTGTTTGACACCATTTGAGATGGCGAAGTTGCCGGACAGAGTCCCGTTGTACTTCACTTGTCCCATCTGGCCTTCATGCAGCTGGTGGATGATGGTGAGGAGCTTTGGAGGGCAGCCAAGGCATGCAAGAATCTTCCACAAACCATGTCAAAAGCCTTGGTTAGGTCTATGAAGGCTGCATAAAGGGCCATGTTCTGTTCTCTGCACTTCTCTTGGATCTGTCTCAGGATGAAGATCATGTCGGTGGTTCCCCTGTTGGCCCGAAATCCGCACTGACTCTCGGGAGTATTTTCATGCGCTATGGTAGGGGTAAGCCTTTTGAGCAGCACTCGAGCCAAAATCTTACCTGCTATTGAGAGGAAAGTGATGCCCCGGTAATTAGAACAGTCGGACTTGTCGCCCTTGTACTTGTACAGGGAGACAATGACCACGTCCCGAAGGTCATGTGGAACCATTTCCTTTTCCCAGCAACTGGAGAAGAGAATCTGAAGCTTGTCGAGGACTGCCTCACCTCCATTTTGGTACACCTCTGCTGGGATGCCATCTATGCCAGGAGACTTCCCTGGATTCAGCTGCGTGGTGGCCTTTCGGATCTCTTCAAGTGTTGGGGGGTCATCAAGTTCCCATTTCACCTCCACCTGGGGAATCTTCTCGATTGATGACTCTTGCACAGTGCGCTTGTCACTGAAGAGGTTTTCAAAGTGTTCTGACCAACGCTACATAATGGTTTCCTTGTCCGTCAGAAGGGTGGAGCCATCTGAGGAGCGCAGGGGTGCTTGCACTTGATGTGCTGGCCCATGGATGGTCTTAAGGGCTTCATAAAAGGAGCGCATGTCTCCGGCATCGGCATGTTGTTGTGTCTTCTCCGCAAAAGCTAGCCACCAGTCAGTCTGCAGTATGCGGAGCTTGCTTTACAGTGTGGAGCAGGCATTTCTGTAAGCTGTCTTGGCAGAGTGGTCATCAGGTTTAGCTAAAAGAGTCTTGTGGCATGCACATTTCTTTTCTAGTAGTTCCTGGATCTGTGCATCAGACTCATCAAACCAGTCTTTATTTTTCCTGGCTGAGAAGCCCACTACTTCTGCTGCCGTCTCCTGAAGGATGGTTTTTAATCTCATCCACTGTTGTTCAGGGTCGTCAGGCAGGCCTTCTTCTCCACCCAGTCTCTCCTCTAGTTTGGCCTGGAACTCCATTTTTGTGTCTATGTCTTGCAGCTTGTGGACTTGTAGCTTCTTAAACTGTGGCCTTTCTTCTTAGGAGGGGGCTTGAAAGTGAAAGCAATCTTGGAACGGACCAAGCGATAATCCGTATAGCAATCCGCACTAGGCATCACCATGGTATGTAGTATGTCTCTTCTATCACGCTGTCGCGTCAGAACGTAGTCTAGACGGTGCCAGTGTTTGGTGCATGGGTGTCTCCAGGTTGCTTTGAATCTCTCTTTCTGTTGGAACAAGCTGTTGGTGATCGTCAAGTCATGTGCAGAGCAGAATTCCAGCAGCAGGCGGCCATTGTCGTTACAGTTGCCTATGCCATGTTTCCCTAGCACTTCCTTCCATACATCAGAGTCGCGGCCCACTCTGGTGTTGAAATCTCCCATGATGAGGAGCTTATCCTGGGTGTCGACGTGCTGTAGAAGGTTCTGCAGATTGCTATAGAAAGTCTCCTTAACTCCGATGTCGGCCTGCATGGTTGGGGCATACACACTAACAATAGTGGCAAAATCCTTGTTGTTGATGGGGAGCCGGAGTGACATGAGTCGGTCAGAATGTCCAACTGGCAAACTGTGTAACCTTTGTGCTATGGCGCTCTTAATCATGAACCCGACCCCTGAGAGTCGACAATCTTCTATAGCCTTCCCTGACCAGAACAGTGTGTAGCCTATGCCTTCCTTGGTGAGTGACCCTTGGTCTGCAAAGCGCACCTCGCTGAGTGCAGCAATGTCTATGTCAAGCCTTACTAGCTCTTTGGCGACTAAGGCTGAGCGTCTTCGAGGACGATCGCTATTGTCTGAGTCTATCATTGTGCGTACATTCCAGCACGCAATCTTCAGGTTCTTTGTTTTTCTTTTCGCACCGCGTGTAGTGATGCCCGTTGGCAGTGGTGAGCCAGCCGGGTCTAATGAGACAAGCCATGTTTAGACCACCTTTTCTAGGTTTGTCTCCATGT